>NC_140593.1:97677862-98277862 GCF_964204655.1 Triturus cristatus | reverse complement strand
TAGTTTTATGAAACCGCGAATGGGCGACCAAAAGTTTAAAAAAAAAAAACATCCAGAATTATTTTTGTTGGTTTACATTACAGCAACGAGACTGACAGAGGCGTGGCATCTGTGAGAATTAGCTTTTATTTAACCCAGTGGTTCCCAATCTGTGCGCCGCAGCACCTCAGTGCGCCATCAAAGCTAGTCTAGGGCGCCGCACACAGTTTGGAAATGTACATGAATTTGGCTGTTAATCATGTCTTTCTAAAGCGCAGAGCTCTACTTTCACTCCCTCAGCTGAAAAACATTTGAATCCGTAGTTTGCAGTTAAAATGTCAAAGCCAAGTTATCTACGATGCTCAGGGTGTAATTGCCTCCAGTTATCCCTGAAAAAAATGAATTAATGCACAAATACAAGTTTCAAGCTAAGTTATATACACAGGCTATCTGAAGTGTTCATAATTCATAAAAGGGAGGTATGACATCTGCAGTATTCAATGAAGATTGATGTTCGAGTTCATTGAGATTGCAGAAGAAGAAGTGAATATTTTGATGCTTATTTCTCTAAAAATAAATTAACATTTCCATAAGCGACTGTCACAGATCAGAAGTAGAAGACTGAAAGCAAATGGAATTGATTAGAAGCAGAAGTTCAAACTCAAATGTCAGAAACTAAAGTGCAAAAGACATAGGACAAAGGTCAGAACAAATGCCCATAAATAAACTAATGTCACTGGTGAAACAGAAGGTGGAGTCCTAAACCAAAAGAATCAAATTCCAAAAATGTGGCCAAACCAAGGTGACAGGAAAAACAGTGGTAAAGAGAGTGTGTGGTGGGAGAGACCTGGGAGGGACGTATATGAGAGCCCAGGGAGGAGCTGGAACAGCACAGATGTCATCGTCATCTTGGAGCTGAGAGAGAGGCTCAGGCAGCATGCTCCTGTTATCTCAAGACCCAGAAAGATGCTGAGAGTCAGAGTGCATTATTGAGAACTAGGAGCAGCCTGCGGTGCATCAATGGGAGCCCTCAGCTCTGAGCCCTGAGCTCTCCTGGCAGGTACCTGGCCCTCCCCAGGGGGCATGCACACACAGTCAGAAGGCATGATGACACACAAAGGAGGCCAGAACACATAGTCAGGAGGCAAGGACACGCAGGCAGTAGGCAAAAACAGACTGAGGGCATGAGGACAGAGATAAGATGCAAGAACACAGAAGACATGAGACAGACAGCATGCATGAGAACGCAAAGTCTGGAGTTAGGAAGGAGCAGACAGGAGATGTCCACAAAACACACTCCTAAAGAGGACAGAGTGAAAAGGGAGCAAGCCAGACAAGGGTTTACCTGGGGTCATCAGAGGCAATAATGTGCAAAAACAGAAAAAAATAGACAGCAGATGCAGTCTTCTCTATCAATGCACCGAGGGTCTGAAATAACATTCCTGTATCTATCAGGGGCTCACAAACCCTGCTCAGGAATGACCTGTCCTAAAGACACACCTCTTCAAAGAGCACGACATAACAATGCAGTAACAGTTCACTTCTCCAATAACCCAGTGTCCCTCCGTTCAGTTGATACTGCATATGGCTCAGTAGTGGAGTGGATAGGATTGCATCTAGGATTCTAATACCATTATCTGCTTCATCCCAATTATTTTCAAGGAGAAAAATAAAAATACTCCTGAGGCTGGGTTTACATCCCCCACCCGTCCCCCCAAAAAAGTAACAGAATGGGGAGCCACGGCCAATGCCCAATAGGTCAAGGGAGCCGCAGGTCGAAAAAGTTTGGGAACCACTGATTTAACCTGTAGCACAATAATAACAGCGGATGCAGTGTTAGAACTGTACAATACTAAAAGTTGTATGCATGATACTTAAAATCTTCAAAACAATCAGTTGCAAAACTTGGGGGGAAAAACACTCTAATTACAGTTTATATTAGACTTGCCAGAAAAACTAGTCAAACGAATTTCATGCTTAAAAAGGACTAAGTGAACTGCTGATACGAGTAAGACAGCTTCAACTATACACGGACCTCAAGTCACACATATCGAGTCCTATTGTGACAAGACCGAGCAAAAGCTAACCCCTGCCACCATATTCACCAGCTCTGGCCGTTATTTCTCACATCATATAAAACGATTTATCATTTAAAAATAAACTTTTGGTCCAAACCTCTTAATTCAGCTACAGTGGACTGCTCGACCTTCAGATATTTTACGTGTACATTTGAACTGGTAATGTCACTTTTTACATAAGCTTAGCATGAATGGGAAAACACGCCTGCTGCCTACAACACATCCATACCAGAACGACCACATAGCTGGAGAACATGCTGAGCAATTATTCACGAAAAAGTCAAAGTTGGTTGAGGAAGTGACCCATGATCAGACTACTTCCGCCAACATCAATGTGTCAAGTTACTCTCGCGAGACGTGCGCGGAAGGCGATACGTACGCCTACAAAGGTATCAGCCTACCTATGGCTGCCATCTTGAAAGTAAAACGCTGACCCAAACGAATGTGAACTGCCTAGAAAAAAGACAATAACATAATAAAACAAAAAGCACACCCATGTGCGTGAAAGTAGAAGTTGGCAACTATACTCACGTACAGTGAGAAACCACCACATTGTCCAGTTTCTTCCTCGATTTCTGTATTTGAAAGGGTATTACTTCAAGGTGGCGCTCATAGTCCCTTTTCTATGCCCATGCCCAGTCACAATCACAAATGAGTCATCAAGCAGCTGAGTGTCCGCGTCCTCGAGTTGGATTCTTCCCGCAGCCACGCTCCTTCCGCAACGGTTGGGGCTCCTTCTGACCCGACATGGCCTCTGCCTCCTCGGCTGTTGGCGAGCTGTGCCAGAACGAGCGCGGAGTCTTCCTAGACGCCTCCCAGCTGCTGCTCACTTATGCCGACAACATTTTAAGGTGAGTGGCACTGGGAGATGCCAGACCAGGGGTCTCTAACAGGTAGCTCTATAGAGCTATTGGGTTCGCCTGTACCCTGGAAGTAGCTCCTTGAAGTGCCCCGCGAAGTACTTCATTCTGAGGGTCTGCTCGAAGCCATATTAAAGAAGGTCACACTGTAACAAAAATACAATTATTTCTTTGAATGGGTTAACCCAAAATGGAAAGTGCATATTTGAAACCATGTATTTTGAGAAACTGATATACCGAGGTTTGCAAACAATAAGATTGAAAATCCAAAACACATTTAAACTGCTGTTTGAATGATGCTTCATACCAAGTTGTGTAGATTTATAGGCCCACTTGCTTCTGTGGCTGCTATGGTGTTAGTCAAGTGGCCTCATTTTATTATAATACATTTTTCTGACACTGCTGTTATCAACCCTATATTCTGCTTCGGGTGGATAGTGCTCAACTACAATATCGAATTCTAAATATCTTTGAGCCAAAATATTGTATGCAGCATTTAGACTAGGACAATATCCTGAAGGATAGTAAACAAAGGCTAGTACAGTTTTATTGCATTCTTAGCTCCACATCTATTTATCTTGAAGATCTATATGTTTGAGGTATGTAGATGCGAAGTTTAGATTTGAAAGTCTATACTTACCTTTTATTTGTACATTTATGATATTGAATTTCTTAGTCCATATTCTGGATACAATATGTTGGCATCACTCAATATTGTGACATACATATGGGTGGTCACTATTTGTAATTCTGCCAAGTGTGGCCGCTGTTGTTACGTCTCTGATGTTGTCACTACTGTAACAATTGTCAAAGTCATTTGTAGCCCGCGACTGTTTTCATCAATCAGAAGTAGCTCTAGTTATAGAAGAGGTTGGACACCCCTGCGATAGACCATGAAAATAGAGCGGTTCCAACACAGCTGGCAGACTAATTTATACTCCAAAACAGAGACAGAAAGAAAACTGTCAATGGTAAGATCATGGAAATAAAAATAGGACAACATGATAAACCAAAAGGGTAGGTAAAGATACCCTTGATGGGCATTTCGCAATGGATCTTTTCAATATTTTGTTACAGGGTTTGTCATTAGTACTTGTATCATCCTGTGAGCTGGACTTGTTAGCAACTCGTGTATTTACCCTGCCTCTGCCTGAACTCTAACAGTTTATGTGAGTTCCGAATTTGTCCATATGAGAATATCTTATCCTGCATAGCTTTTTCTTGCATTTCTTTAAAGTCTGTTTCTCTGAAAGGGGTGTGGCCTGTGTGGTTACAGGCGTCCCTTAAGCATGAAAACTACCTCTGTGTGACTTTACTTGTATGCCAACCAACGTGTGTGTGTGTGTATATATATATGTGTGTGTGTATATATGCGTCTGGGAACATATGTGTATATGCGTTTGTGTGTGTATGCATATATTTATTTAGTGTTTTATATAGAGCGAACTTGACCCCTAGGGTATCGGAGTGCTTTTCTGTAAAAACTTATTTTGTTAATACATTTCGATAGTAGGCATTACACACACTGGCATGCGTAAAAACAACTTCTCATAGCAGCAAAGACGTTTGCAAATTCCCAAAATATGAGTCTAAAGGATCCATATTGTAAAGTAGTACATTTACACCAAAATTAGCGAGAATCTACATTGAACAGGTATATAGGGAACTGTGTCTCGTTGGTTACGAGGATAGATTTTCAGAGGTAAGATGAAAGGGTTCTAACTGCTTTGTCTTAGGGTTCATCTGGCATGTGCAACAGATGCTCGTGGGGAGGTATGCGAAAGTCTCTTGGCAAATCTTTACATGGTTGTTCGGTAATGTTTTAGGTAGGAATTTGCTCATTAGAAAGATCCTGCCTTTCTTGAAACTTGAAGCGTTCAGTATTTTTCTAATGCTTGGAGGCAGTGAATTCCAGATTCTCGGTGGAGCTCCAGAGAATGCTCTGTCATAGGTTTTTTTCTTCTGGAAGATCGGTGGCTCCAGCCCTAGATCTCTGGTGCTCTTAGAATATCTGCTTTCACAGGAAATTTCCAATTTCTGAGCTAGATAGTCGTTGTTTTGAAATGTATTCTTTTGTGTGTAATACAAGTCATTTTGAGTTGAATTCTGGCTTCAGGTGAGGAGAGATGTGGTCGAATTCTTTTGAGCCTGATATAAATCTAGATGCTGCTTTGTGGCAGGCTTTTAGAGGAGCTGTTGAGATCTTGGGTACACCTGATAGTGTTGTACATCCGTATTCAATCCTTGATGACTAGTGCCTGGGCAGCCAATTTGAGGTCTGCTGTTTTGAGGAATGGTTTCAATTTTCTAATATAGCTCAAGTGAAATTGGGCATTTCTAGCCAATGAGTTGATGTGGGTTTGCATGTTCAGGCTCTTAACTAGCACAATTCCTAGTGATTTGGTTGAGTCCACTATGCTTGGGGTGCAGTTTAGTGCGGTGATCGTCTTGGTCCATTCCTTTATAACGGGTGAGATTTTGGTGGGGGATTTTAGAAGGAATTCTGTTTTTTGCGTGTTTAGTTTCAGCTGATTGCTTTTAACCATTGCACCGTAGCCATTAATACCTTGTTCCTTGCATTGATCTCCTACAATAGTGAAATCTTAATGTAAATCTGTGTGTCATCAGCATATTTGTGGAAACAGATCTTGGCAAGTCGTAGCATTTTGGTTAGAGGTTCTATATATAAGTTGAATAGTGAAAGGGTTGAGCCTTGTGGTACTCCAATTGGATTGGGGGAAGGTGCTGATGGGTTTTGATTCACCAGAAATCTTTGTGTTTTTTTCCTCAAGAATGACTTAAACCATTCTAGAACAGTCCCCGAAAAACCCGTCCTATTTTCCAGTCGTTCTAGCAACTTATCATGGTTAACTGTGTGAAAAGCTGCCGATAAGTAAAGGAGGATTGAAAGACAGGTTTTGTCCTGGTCCAGTGCGAGTAAGGCATCGTCCACTATGTGGGGTATTGCTGTTTCTGTACTATGATCTGGTCTGAACCCCGATTGGCAATCATCTAGTCGTTTAAATTTAGAGATGTTGGCTGAATTGTTGATGCACACACTTTTGTAGCTTAAGCTAATTGGGGAATATTGGACACCGGACGAAAATTGTTGGGGTCAGAGGGATTCTCTTGCATTTTTTTATGCTAGGTATGACTTGACCAGTCTTTAGGTAGTCTGGTAAGGATCCTTGAGACAAAGAAGCATTGACTATCGATGTCTAAATGGGGATGATAAACTGGTCGATTTTCATTACAAATTTTGTGAGGAGTGGATCATTGTAGTGTTTGTTTGGTTTTATGGTCGATTAAGTTTTGGAGATATTTTTGTAGTCGTATAACTTGAAGGTTGGCCATTTCTCTCCAGTTTCGGGCACTGCCTGATGGAGTTGTATTGATTAGACGATTTGTGAAGCCTCCCAGGTAGAGGGAGTAACAGCGGCTGTCCTGAGCTCAATTTCCAAGCAATTGGCTTTTTCTGTAAAGGATGAGAATTCTTCACAGCTAATTTGAGATTGTTGTTTCTAGCATCGATTTGTCCATTTTATTCAATTGTTTTATTATTTAAAAGAGTTTACTTGGTCTGTTTTTAGCATTCTCCAATTCCGTCCTGAAGAATTCTTTTTTTATTTTTTTTATTTTTTAGAGAATATTTTTGTTGTAGGCATTTCTGGTCTTCCTTAGCAGTTTTAGCTGAGGGGATGGTGGGTATTGTCTCTTTCTGTTTGGCTAGTCTCATATTACGCCTGTCTTCATTTAGTGCTCCGTTGAACCAAGGATTTTTCTTTATCCGGGATTCGTTTCAGCTTTAACAGAGCTATTGAATCCATTATATCTGACATCTTAGAATTATAGTGGTCTGTAAGTTCGCTAACATTTGTTATATTGATAGGGGGGGAAGATCATTCATGCTAGATTCTCATTGTCCAAGCCCTTTGTGAGCCGTACCAATTGTTTGGCTTTGACTGATTGTATGGGTTATTTTTCTTACACCTGGTATGTGGAAGGCTATATGATGATCTGGCCAGTCACAAGGAACAATCGAGGTTATGTTCACAGCCTTTTCTTTGGAGATGATCCAGTCTAGCGTGGAGCCTTTAGTTGGAGTTGGAAGAGTGCAAGCTTGAGCCAGGGTTTGGTCAGCTCGGGAGTCTTTAATAGTGTTGACCTGGGAGGAGCCAAGATGGCGACCGAGACGGCAGCGTAGACTCCCGGCTCCGTGAACCTCTGCATCCCGCACGGATATCCTGCCTGAGATCCTTAACCTGTGCTACGTGGTCGTGTTTCTGAAGGAGAGGGGCTCCCGACTGTCTGACTCCGAGGTTTCTAGCTGCGGTATTACCGGAGAAAACTGCATCTGAACTTTGCGGCCTGTGCGGCCCTGGAGCCGGGACATCGAGTGGACGCCGTGTCCGGGTGGCAGTGCGACAACAGCGGCCAGTGGTGACTGGGTGGAGTCGGCCCACCGGAGCGGTGCCAAACTCGGCCTACATTTCGGCATGGTCACTTCTACTGCCCAGCGTAGCGGACCGAGTGCTTGACCGGGGGTGCAACTCTTAGGTTCCCCGGTGACTGCCCCTGCCTTGCTGGTGAGCTGCCCGGCCGCCGTCCGTATCCTGCCCCGATCGCTGCGGGCCGCCCCCGGATTTCCACGGGGGCTGGTCCGTGGTGGGGACGACTGTTGCCCGTGACCACTGATAGTTTTTTGCCTGCCCCCGGAACCCGGTCACCCGCGACGTGGACATCGCGACGCTTGTCCCGGCCCCTGTGAGGGTCGGGCATACTTGGCGGCCATCTTTGGGCGATGAAGCCTACCATCCTGTCCGCTGGGCCGCGGCGGGCCTGTGAGCGTACGACTTCTGGGAGTACGGCGGCGAGATCGCAGAGAGCTGAGCTGGGGTACGGCGACCTCCTCGAGGCTCTTGGTACTCTTCACTCCTCCTTGGTTCATGGTTTCGTGATCTTGGGGAGTAGGCTCGATGGTGTGGCGTCGGAGTTGGGGCAGTGGCGGCCCGCCTGTCCGCACGAATACAGAGACTACCCACACTGCGTGCAGGAGGATGCTGTGGCGGCCACCCCTGAGGTTAGTGCACGACTGGACGCCCCGGCCAGTATGCTACAGTGTGTTCGACCTTCTGAGGGCCTGATCTGTCCCGGAGGCGTTGGACCTGAGTGTGATGTGGTGGCCTCATCCCGTACATGCCCTCCTACGACCCAGGGACAACTCCTGCAACTAATGTCTGCTTTGGCTGCTTCTGCCTCCCTGAACCTTGCATGCAGTGCAGATCCTAGGGCAGCACTGGGAAGCCTGTTTCCTCACGCGGCGGACTGTGTTGATGTTCAGAGACTTCCACCCCACCTGTGTGCGTCGCTTCCCTGTCGTTGTTGGACATTTCTCTGCCTAGGAACATTGGGTATGGTGCTGGGTCGAGGGGTTGGCATGGGCAGAATTCCAAAGAGTGGTCAGGGATGAGGCTGGCCCCTCGGGGGTGGTCGCCTAATGGACGGGCGGGCATAGAGGTGGCGTGCTCTCCTGACATGGCTACTGGCACAATAGGTACATAATGCTCCCCATCGTGGTTTGAGAAGATTGTCTTTGTGCTGTTCCTTGTTCACTTTAGGGGAACCTTACCGTGCGGGAGGGAGAACGCCGGGGGTCTGTTATGAAGGCCCTCCTCCAGTTTATAAATACTTTCTCTACCCCCCGCCTGGTGGGGGTCTTTTCCTACTTCTTTTTCCCTACTCTTCTATATTTCGGGTCTGGTTCCAGGGCGACAGGCACACTGCTGGGGGGGGGGGCCGTACTCATTTGCAGAGGTGCAGGGTGGGGGGTTGGGGGAGGGGATTCTGTATTCTTTCATCTCCTTTTCCATGGCCTCCTTTTTCTTTTCTGATTCTTTTTGTTTTTTCTTTTTCTGGGATCAGCGTGATACACTCCCTTTTGCTATGCCTCGTTGCCATTCCATGTGTTCACAACTTCCGAGGTGTTCTTGGGGAGTTTTGGCGGGGGACTGCGGGCGCAACTGTATATTATGTTCTTCCCCATCCTGATGTTCTTGTGCTTGCGCCATCGACCTAATAGATTGCTGTAAATCGCTAACGTTCATTACTCTGCAGCTCCGTGATCGTTGTTTTAAAATTGCTTGTCACCTGATCCTACTGCCTTGTCTCATCATAAAATGAAAACCTTTTTCTCCTGGTGCCCTACTTACGCTGTTCACAGTATTAGTAGTACGATTTTGCTCCCCGAAGTGCTGCCTGTGTTTGTACTTATCGTTATTGATCTGATTGCTTAGCGGCCGGCCCTGGGGGGTTGTAGGCCCATACTTGTTCTTATTGAACTGTTAATAAAGGTTTTCAAAAACAAAAAAAAAAAAAAAAAAAAAAATTATTGTACTGAACCATGAAAAAAAAAAAAAAAAAAAAAAATAGTGTTGACCTGATTATCAGTAAGATAGGTCCAATTTAGCTTATAGTCTCCTAGGAATATGTCGTTGGAGTGAGGGGAGAAGTTTGCTGTGATTTCCATTAGGTGGTTTACAAAAGGTTCATTCATACCGGTGGGTGATAGAATGCATGGAGCTTGCATAGTTGAATCCCTGTGTTACTTATGGAAAGAGTGAGATATTCACATGAGTCAAGTGGTCAGAATGTATTGGAGTAACCAAGAGATCAGAGCGATGAATGTATAAAATACCGCCCCCTTTTCTTTTTAGCCTGTCTAGTCACACAATGGTGTAATCTGGGGGAACTAATAGTTCCAAACATGGCGAAGATGATTCGGTGAGCCATGTTTCAGTTAGGATTTCTACATATTCGAATTCCTGTCTCAAGATAAGATTAGTGATGTCGAATGCGTGTTTCACTGCTGATCGGCAGTTGAGTAGTAGTCCTAAAAGGGGTTTCTGTACATTCAGGTTGGTATCTTGATTCATGGCGGTTACACTTACTTTCTCCAAGTTATTCAGGTTTATCTTTCTGTTGTTGAGCATAATTTCTCTAAGTTTTGAGTGGGACTGGTCTGATTATATTTTTGTTGCCCTTGCTGGGTAGACTGGCTAAAATCTGATACGATTTGTAGGATAGTGTGTGTGTGTGTGTATATATATATATATATATATTAGAATTTAATCTCCAGGTCTGTTAACTGTGTAAGATAAATAACAAAGATTTTGTTGTAAATGTTTTAAGTATGAAATTATTAGACTGTGCATTAAACATTACTGAGGCTGTGGAAGGATTAGTTTGTACATTTATGCCCTTTTTTTTCTCTCGACTTTTTGCGATCCCAGTATCTTTCAACATAAGGTTCCCTTGAATTTCTCATGATCAATTTAAATAGCTGTTCATTAATTAGGATAGCGGTGATCTCTAAGGACTTAAGCCTTGAAGAAGTTACAGTAAGTAAGGAAACACGTGTCGGCTGCCATCATCCTTTGACACCGAGGAGGCCTCAAGAACACTACCTCCATCTGTCCAACATCGTTTATTTTACTATGCTGGACTAATTTATATAAATTATTGAGACATGATTTCTTATTGTTAAGTGGAGCATTGACGATTGATTAATTAAAACTATTTTGGGGGACAAAAAGGAGAGAGCGAGTCGTGTAGTCCCGCTGATTGAGAAAACAGACGGTGTGTGTGTTACTGAGCCGGAAGAAATTGTCTCCTGCTTCGCGGACTATTTCCGTGGGGTGTATTCCCCGGTGTCTTCCTGCTCTGAAGAGGATTCCCGTACCCTGCTCAGGGATATCGCGCTGCCTTCCCTTTCGGAGGAGGACAGAGTGTCGTTGGACGCCGCTCCAACCTTCGACGAAATCGCCCTCGCCATACGTTCGGTCGCTTCCGGCAAGGCCATGGGTCCTAATGGTCTCCCCATCGAGTTGTACAAATTGAGACCGGATACGCTGGCACCACATCTCCGATCGATGTTCCTGGAGGCCCATTCGGTGGGCTCCCTCCCGCTGGACCAGCGTCTGGCTACAATCGTGGTTATCCACAAGGAGGGGAGACCTCGGGACCGGGTTACATCCTATCGGCCCATTTCGCTACTGAACGCGGAGCCTAAAATTCTCGCCAAGGTCCTGGCCAATCGGCTGGTCGGCGTGGTGGGCGAACTGGTTCACCAGGATCAGTCCGGCTTTATTCCCCATCGTAACACAGCTCTTAACTTGCGGCGTTTGCATGGGGTGCTTGCACGTGTTCAGTACATACGGGAGCCGGCCATTTTGGCATCCCTGGACGCCACCATGGCGTTTGATACGCTTGAATGGCCATACATCTGGGCGATGCTTGCGAAGTTTGGCTTTGGCGCAGGGTTCATCAGTTGGGTCAAATTGCTGTATTCGAGCCCATTGGCGCAGGTGGTGGTGAACGGTAGAGTATCGGCTCCGTTCGAGCTGGGCCGGGGCACGCGGCAGGGCTGCCCCTTATCGCCGCTCCTTTTTGCGCTTGCCTTGGAGCCCCTGGCAGAGTGGCTGCGGTGGGAGCCTTCCATCCGTGGTCTCCGTTGGACCCCCGAGCATGAGGACCGCGTATCCCTATACGCTGATGACATCCTCTTGTACCTAGCTTCCCCACGTAACTCACTTATAGTACTGGTTGATGTTTTGCATTCATTTGGTCGTAACTCCGGCCTTGTCATCAACTGGGCTAAATCGTGCGTGTATGTTCTCTCTGGGGAGGCGCCCATTCTCCCGCGGGGCTGTCCGATCCAGATCGCCCCGCAGGGATTTCGGTACCTGGGTGTCTTCATTATTCTGGACCCGGAGGCCCGGTATGATCGGAACTTGCTTCCCCCCCCTCCAGCGCCTGAAGGAAGATGTCACGCGCTGGCGGCGCTTGCCACTCTCGCCGCTCGGCCGGGCGGCATTGTTTAAGATGATGTCTCTGCCGCGCTTCCTCTACGCTTTGCAGAATACTATGGACCCCGTCCCAGCGCGCTACTTCCGTGAGGTGGAGAGTTTGCAGCGCCGCCTGTTCTGGGACGGGAGGCCGCGTATTGCCCTGACGAAGCTGACGCTCCCATGGTATGACGGCGGGATTGCCCTCCCGGATATCAAACGATACTATTGGGCCTCCCAGCTGGCTGCGATTAATCACGGCCTGTATGGGCCCGCTTTAAACCCGGCATTCGAAATGGATAAGATGCTACTCCCGGGTGGGGACTATAATCGAGCGCTCTACTCCAGCACGCCTGACGCTCGGCTGACCGGCCCCACGCGTGTCATGGTGCGAGTGTGGCACGCGGCTAATGTGGCGATGGGGTGGAAGGATCGTCTGACCCGGGCGTCACCACTATACGCGTCCGAGCAGTTGGGCTCCCTGTGGACCTCGAAGGGCTTCGAGAAGTGGGACATGATAGGCATTAGCAAGGTGGGGGATCTCTGGACGAGGGGAGGATTTAAAACGTTCGAGATGCTGCAGACGGAGTTCCACTTGCATGGCAGGGAGTACTTTCGGTATTTGCAGATCCGGCATGCACTGGGCTCCGTCTTCCCGGACGTTGCATCCATCCCGGAGTGTTCCCCCCCCCCTTGAGGATAGAGTGCTGGATGGACACGTTCCGGACAGCACGATCTCACTGATCTACAAAAAACTGATCAATGACCCCACGGGATTGCTGATTGCCCTTCGTGAGGCTTGGGTTGCCGATGGACTGGAGCTGGACGACGAGGACTGGACCCTTGCGGTGGCCTCCCCGAAAGAGGTGGCCATACCGGCCCGCCTTCGCTTCGTCCAGCTCAAGATACTCCACAGAGTCTACATGACGGGGCCGAGGCTTCTGCGTATGGGCTATGCTGTGGACGGGTTGTGTAAGCGTGGGTGTGGCGCTTTGGGGACCTTTCTGCATATATTGTGGGAATGCCCGGAGGTGGAGCGATTCTGGCGTGGTGTGCATGAGGTCCTGCGTGTGGTTACGCATGTGGTGCTGCTACCCGAAGCGAGGAGATGCCTGTTGAATGTGTGGAAACCTACCGACTACTCGGCGCCACAGACGTGGTGGGTGACTCTGGGATATATGGTGGCCAAGCGTGATATTGCTCAACTGTGGGGATCTCAGAGGTCCCCGACTGTCTCGGCCTGGAAGGAACATATGGATTGGTGCATGTTTCGGGAAAAGGTGGTGTATGTTGCGAGAGGTAAGCCTGGGACATGGGTGAAAGTCTGGGGCCCCTGGAACGCCTACCGCGGGGGAATCTGTACTCCACCGTTATTGCCCGATCCGTCGCCTGCCCCATCCCCGTAGCCGACCCATCTTCCCTGTTCCGGGCATTGAGTTTTACCCAGCCCTAATCCTGATCTCTTCCCCTTCTTGATACTCCTATGGATTGGTAGGGTCCCCCTCTCAGGGGAGCACATGCTGCTATTTCTGATTGTAGATTGCCTTGTGGTTTTTGTTTTTTTCTGGTTGTTATTTCAGTTTAAAATGAAACCGTACAGTGTGGTCCGGATGGTGTGGCTATCAACGCTGCGAACTCCTGTGCATCTTCCTTAGCCGCAACGCGCGCTCTACAATGTGTATCATATGCTCCTTTTGTTTACTAGCGGCCGGCCGGAAGGTTGTAGGCCCATCTTTGTATATTTTTTGAGTTTTGTAATAAACGGTTTAAAAAAAAAAAAAACTATTTTGGGATTAATTATTAAGATTGATATTTCTTGTGAGTGGCTATATTGATACTTAGAGGATTATGTTTACTGGCTAAGAATAGAAAAAGGACAGTAAGAGTGCCGAGGCACAGTGTTTTTTTTGAAATATTTTTAGTATTCATTCCGTTGACCTAGTATTCCTTCCTTGGCTTTTTTTGGGGGGGATTTGCAAGTCGCTCTATTTTCCAATCTTATCTTCCAAAGGACACTCTTTAGAGATATCTGCTAGAGCCAACAACCAACCTGATAAGGATCCTACTTTTGATATAAGCAATTCAAGTGGTGCCTCACTCTTTGAAGAATGAGGTGCATTTTGATATGTCCTAAATTTTGTCTCTAACAAACTCCAGAACATCACTATTGGCAGTGAGGGCAGACAGAATATCCTTGATCAGTATTCTGTTAGCACACTCCACAAGACCATTACTTAGTGGCCTGTAAAGTGACACTGTATAGTGCTTCACATCACTTTTCAGAAATTATTCCAACTGGCCAGAAACGTGCTACACTCCATTATATATAACAGTTTCTCTAGGTGTAGCTTGCTTAGCAAAACACTCTTCAAAACTTAAATTGCCACATCAGTCTTGACTGCTCCTACAAAAGAGAATTGCATCAATTGAAAATAATAGGCCATTAGAACTATTGAGTAAAGCTTATCCTGTGGTAAAGCAATTAGTGGGTCAGCAAAATCCACCACCACTTTCTCCTAAGCACCACATGGAAGATATATAGTATTCAAAGGTTTGTTTTGAAGTTTCCAGAGTTTGTTGTACCCCAAACATACATTGCAGAGATTCACTCAGTGCTTGACTATGTCATCCATTATTTGTCACAAGAATTTATTTTCAGCAAAATTGTCTTGGTAGCAGTAGAACCAATGGGGCCCTCGTAAGCTAACATTAATTTATTTCGCCAACTTTCAAGTGTCACAATTTTATTCTTTCTTAACCAAATACTTTTTTCCAAGGTAAGTTCAGCTGAACCTTGTGCATAATTCTTTAAGAACCTACCCAGCTTTTCTACAGTAGGCCATACCTTGACAGCAAACCCAGACACTTGCTTCACTATATAAGCTTTCCGCACAACAACAAACCTTTCACTTTCACTGATATCACACCCAACCGCCAACACATCCACAGTTGCAGCAACACAATCGCCCAGTACATTACTCCATTCCATTGCAATGTCAGTCTCAATAAACCTACATAGCCTACAAGAGAGAACCCACTCCTGCCAATGTTCATAGTTTCTCCGGTTACCTAAAAGGGGCATCCATAGTTGTTTTAAACAAATGTGGCATGCTTAGAGTCCTCACCCAGATACTTTCTCCATCTGGGTCGGCTCAAACTTGATAGTCAAAAGAGCACTTAGTTATCTTTGGAGAGGGATCTACAAATAAAAATTGCCTAAAAGTATCCCTTTGTTTCTGAATCGTATTCTGAGGTCCCTTGTTTTAGTTTAAAACGTACAGTGATGTTATAGGATATACGGTAAACTCCAACATATCAGGGTCAACATGTTTCCACCATACAGATTTGCCTTTGTGGCCAAGTGGCTTTCTTCAGGGCTAATCATTGATCAACCCCCCCCCCCCCTCCCCCTCCCCAGCTGACCTCATTCGGGGCGCTATAGCTAAGGGTAATTCACTATTGTGCAAAAGTTGGCCTCTGTGAATCTCACTCATTGTAGCATGCCATGCATACAAACCATACTGAAGACATCCCTCTGAGTATCTGGGGGTCAGAGGAGAGACATTATTAAAATAGGGCTGTTTATAGGTATGATATTGTCCTCCCTAAAGAACATAAGTACCTACATTCATGGCTGTGTCTATGATTATACTTGCTACAGCACCCTGACCTAAGGCCTATTTTATTCAGCAAACTCTGTTTTCATAGCATCATCAAACCTTATGTAGTCTTTCCAGCATGTTCCCTAATTGTCAGGCTTGAAACACCCTTTCAATTATGTACTACGAAGGACTTTCAGGAGCCTGATGTATGGGGAAGTTTTTCACAAAGGGGTTCTGATTGTCCTCAAATAGACAACCAGAGCGAAGCTCGTATTGCAAAAGATGTCACTCCGAACCCGGAGGTGAAAAACGTCCTTATAACTCAGTTACTGATCTATAATTTTTATGTTATGCATGGCCCCCCAAATCATCTGACCCAGCTTATAACTGAAAGGCAGAGGCAAAGGATAAATGGAGAGCCATACATAGTATTGTCTGTTTCCCTGTTCCATATGTGAAAGAAATACCTCAAACAACCCCACCACCATCCCTGCCTTTCTTCCACTCCTGCAGCTGTGCTTTCTAGTTTGAGTTAAATCGACAAGCAGCGATGCACTGGCAGGCTCTCAGAAAGCCCTGTCAGTCTGTCCTGGAAGGCTATTATGATGTAGCAACAGTAGCACGTTTTGTTTTTAGCTGTTACAGAATTACCATATTTAAAATCTGATGCAACAATGTACACTTCCTAGGAAAGCCATGCATTAGATAAAAATAATTCCTTTGCCTTTAAAGGGGTACAAAATAGCTCTGCAAATACAATGTGCAGGTTGTATGGAAATTTGTCCCCCACAAGGCTCTACCTTTTGGGGAATTCATGCTCTACAAACCACATCGCAAACACTTGGGCCAGGGAAACTTCAATTTCACTGTGCTGAGTGACTTCAGTCAAACCCCATCAGTTTTCAAACACCAAGATGCCTGGGAATTAGTGACTGCTGTCCTGTACGAAAACTGTATAATTAAACTGCCTGAGTCATGGTGTCAGATGTTCCTCGGCAAAACTGGCATAGTAAAACCAATAATGACGCTTTGTGGTGTTCAGCTCTCAATATTCACATATAAGGCCGGTTAACTCATGACAATTTATGTTGCAGAAATGATTTCTGAGGGCATAGCAACGAAAATGTTATGGCAATATTCATAAAGTAGGAACTGTACATCCATAATTAAGATAGTTGCTGCTAAAAGGGACAGTTGCTCACCAGATTTTTTTTTAATGGATTTGTATAGCGCTTGAATCACCCCCAAAGGGGTATCTCAGCGCTCACTGACCCACATGAACAAGCTGTCGCTAAGGAGCGAGTCTAGATTAGAACAGAACCAATTTCAAAGCCTTTCTGAACTGCAAATGGACCGGGCACTGCCTCAGTGAAATGGGAAGCTGGTTCCAATAGAGGGCAGCCAGATATGAGAAAGCTTTTCCCCCTGTCCATAGCTTCTTGATCCTAGGTACCATAAAGAGGGATTTCGAACCAGAGCTGCGGTCCCTGCGGAGAGTATATTGGATAAGTTTCTCCGCCAGATAAGTAGGTCCTTTACCCCACACTGCTTTATGCACGATGCAACATATTTTAAATTGTATTCGTTTGCGCATTCAGTGTTAAACAAGCTGACGTATTCTGCACTACCTGTAAGCGGTCCAGCGAGGACTCGTTAGCTGCAATGAACAAGGCATTGCAGTAATCCAATCTGCTCAACACCAGAGTCTGGATAAGCGTCTTCCGTGTGGAATCGGGAAGGAAAGGGAAGACTCTTCTCAGCAGGCTAAGCGCATGCAAGCATGAGCCAACCGTGTGGGTCACATGCTCCATCATGTTCAGAGCCTGCTCTATACGAACCCCTAGATTTTTAGGTCTCGCCTGACCCAGCGCATGAGCTGGTCTGACGAGACTTATTGAGAGGGCTCCAAAAAGTGCTACCAGGCCAGCCTAGAGCTACAGTGCATGTGCGCGGGCGCGCCGCGCTTTACCGCGATTACTTTCACGGCCGCTCTGATGTTTGATCGTGATCACTTTCGCGGCCGCGTGGCAGCTTTGCATAGCCAATAGATCTCGCTTTTGGGACCTTATAACTATTTAGTTATGCAACTGTTGCATAGCTAAACACTTATAAGGTCCCAAAGGCGAGACCTATTGGCTATGCCAATGCTTGTTTACTACTGTTTTCGGTACTGGAGCGGTCCCTAACTCTTTTGGCCACCACTCTGGTTTCCACAGCAGTAGAGTATCTCCAAAGAGCACGATCTCAGTCTTTCCGGCATTTAGTTGTAGATAGTGTAGTTCCTATATCCCTGATGGGCTCTGCGCATTGGAATGATATACACTATAGTTTTGACATAGGACTAAGGTCAGTATGTCTCTGTCGAGTACATTAAACTTAATTACTTGTGTGTGCCAGCTAACTCCGAGGTCACTAGAAACTTCTCGAATAAGCAAGAAGGCATTTGTTTCTGACAACCGCATAAACATGACAACTTTGTTTCCCTTAGTCGGAACAATCTCAGAACCGTGGAAACAATAGGTAAGTTTCACTGAACCGTGCTTGCTTCGTTGCTACAGAGTTGCATAGAAATAGAGAGACGGGCGTTTCAATAACAAGCATTTGCAATGCAATAGGTCTCGCCTTTGGGACCTTATAAGGATTTAGTAATGCAGCATATTGTGTGTACCCGGAGCTTTCAGGGTGCTGAGTCACTTATGAGCAAGAGGTGTCCTGTGATTTTGGGAAAATCACTTTAAATATAAGCAGCGATCTTGGAGGGGTGGTGGGTGTGGGTAGGGAGAGGCGGCACAGGTTGAGCAGAAAACAAGATGCCATGGTGAAAATGAAAGCGGTGAGGGGGTGGGAAGAGACGGCACGCAATGCGACTTGAACAGCATTGGAGTTTATAAATGACTCAATTTGGCAACATTTAAAAAACAGCAATCCAACAGCACCAAACATGCTGTGAAGGGCGTACAGTCAGAGCTGCCGACACAGGAGTTCGTGTCTCGGCATCGACTCAACATCCTGTGATTTTGGAAAAATAACTTTAAAATACAAGCAGTGATCTCAGAGGGGTGTTGGGTGCGGGGCGGGGTGAATGGAGAGAAGGCACAAGGCGACCAGGCTGCCACGAGCAGGAAACCAGCTGCAATGGAGAAAATGAAAGTGGGCAACTTGTTTAAAGGTGCATGGCCTTCAAAGTAAAAGAATAATTAAACTAGTGATGCAAATGCCGACCTGGCCATCGAATGCAAACTGTCAGCACCTTTGAGTTAATATGAGCCTGCAGTCTAAATCAATATAGTTACTTAAGTACTGGAGTAACATGGCTCCATTTTGAATGTCCGTGTAATCTCAGATGCATGATTTGCTTTTACTTACAACACAATTTAGATAAATCTGCCACATAATTTGGTTTTCTGTTGCCGCTTAATCCTAATAACCCTGATAATGGTAAAGATATGCAGAACTCTTCCGGCCTGTCATAATGATGATAAAACATATAGGCGCACACGATATTGCACAAGCAAAGCAAGTGACATGTATAGAGATATAATTGTGGTCAGCAATGCGATAGTGACGCACCCAAAATAAATTCACACGTATTTCTTTCTTAAACATCTGTGCCAATTAAGTTTTGCTATGCAAAGTTGTACAATGAATAGAGTTTATGCACTTTAATGCGCGCGCACCAAGTACTGTCTGTCGGCCCCATGCGATTCCTCATTTAACGTAGCTGTAGCAGAGAATTATTCGGACTCCAAGGGTTCCCTGCGTCCCTTTCTCCTCCTCTAGAACCCATAAACCACTCTGGCAGATAGCTGGGAAGCAGCTGCTAATGATAGTTTTGCTCTGGAGTACAGGAAGTCACCCTTTAACCCTTTCTCACACACACACACACACACACGCACACCCCCCCCCCCCCCCCCCCCCCCCCGGACATCCAGGCAAAATATTAGAGACACATCAACATTTTTGCAGTTTCACAAAGCGCAAACTCGACTCTCGGAGTGCTTTACATGAGCACCAGTTACATTACTCCGTGTCACTTTTTTGGGGCGCGTATTCACAAGTTTGTTGCGCCGACGCGAACCGGGTTCACTAGCTCCAACGTCGGCAGCTTTGACTGCTCTCCTCCTACTTTCCAGCCAACCTACTGAAATACAATGTATAACATCCCTCGTTTTATGTGGCATACATACCTTGTCTTCATTTGCACAAGCGGGTGAGGTGGTATTCACAGATTCCCCAAGGAGCGGGAGTCCAGTCGCCGGAGGAATTAATAAAACATCTTCGCGGGGACTGGGTGTAACTGTGAAAGGGCGCGAAGGCCAGGAAGGACGTGTATCTGTAAAGTGCATGCTCGCCCTATCTCTTGGCAATATTATTGACACAAAAACGATGTTTTTTAACGCCAGGCGAGACCTAAAAAAGTAGGGGAACAGAAGCTAATAAAGTAAAGAAGGGGCACGCCGTGCCCTGCTGATCCCGCCCACTTCGACCACTGGTCTAGGGGGATAGTGAGAGAGGGGCAGAAGGGGAAGGTAGAAGCGGTGATCAGGACACAAGCATGCTTTAAGGTGCAAGAGAACAAAAAGAGCGATTCAGACCAAGTTAACTCAATATAGTTAATAGCGGGAAGAGAGCGGAGCTCTAGGCATAAAGTTATTAACAAGACAAGCCCGGCGGAGCGTGGCGCGCACACTTGGCAGGGTAGCGCATTCCAGGCGGGGGAGCGGACCCTTTGAAGTAGGATGCCAAAGGGATTGCATGGCGGCACGATGCACGTGATTGCGCGCATGCTCGCCATGCAATCCGCTTTTGGGAGCCCCTTTACTAGAGCCTCGCTGGCGATCGCTTACGCGATAGGCAGCGAGACCTAAAAAGGGTTTATTGAACAGTCTTATTTCTAGTGCAAGAGATATGAACTGCTACAATCGTAAGACAGGCTGCGAAGTACAATACGTACAGAGTTAGCATTAAGATAAAAAAATACTGCAATAGCATGGTTTGTAGCGATGACATATATTCATAAAATACATACATAAATAACACAGGCTAAAATGTAAATACTCATCTGATGCTTCTAAATTGTTCTACCCCAGTGTACCTAACCTAAGTGTAGTACGAGGTAAGAAGTAGGTGCTGTTTTCTAAAGTATAGCTAGCTATAGTTTATTTTTGCCAAAAGTTTCTCTAAGTTCTAGTCTGCGCCATACCTTAGAATGTGCGAGGTTGGAATCTCTTTCCGGTACTCGATATCTAACACCCCTCAAGGGGAGTCAGAAACACTGGAGCTGGATTCTCTGCGAGGAGGATGGCAGCGTCTGGTCAGTGCATCAGGCGGGAACTCGATCTCCTTCCGAACTTGTCGTGGCGAACCGCAAGTAGGCAGTCGAACTGGACCGTACCGGAACCGTGGTTTGCCAGGGCAAGTGCAGGTATATTTATACCTTGAAGGTGTTTAGGAATGCCTGTATTGACATAAAAGTCGGGTATCGGAACGTCATGAATGAACTCCAAAGGAATAGATGTTCATGCATAATAAATGAGTTCTTGTATAAATCAATATCCAAGCAAGGGAAATTCCTAAAGGCTTAAGAGTCTGGTTTTCCAAGAACTCGTTGTGACGTGGATGGACGGATGTAGGAGACCACGCCTGTATTTGGTTAGCATGGACAATGCCTAAATAAGGGCTGGATTTTCTATGCCTAAATAAGGGCAATGTGAATTGTGCCTATAAGGACATCAATCGGGAAACCTATATACGGAATCTAAATCTTCACACAACACCCACTCCAGTTTCGTATGAACGACATTACTAAATCCTAAACATACTAAACATGTCTTAAAGAGAGTATCGCATGATTATCTAAAACATGCTAAAACATATCTAAAACATATGTCCTAAAAATGCATTACAAATCCATTGCTATGCATAAGGTGCTGTACATATTAAAAGCAATGTTTCATTCTTAGCATAAGGTCACATTAGAATGCGAAATGAATGAACCATAAATATATACACATAATGAAATGGCTCATTGGTACAGAAGAAAAAAGGGCCGAAACCATTTCATATCAGGTTACATAAATCAATTGTTGTTTATGACAAGGTGGCATATTGTCCCTGGAAGTTTGTCAAAGAATTATGTTCTCTATGAATAGTTCTACTATAAGCAGATTACTGTGCCAAAATTGAAAAATACAAATTTGGCGGGGAAAAAAAATTAATCCTAGGAAAAAGTTCCAAAGTCAGTCCCTTGTTTGAAAATAATGAAGGCCAAATTCAGAGTCTAATCGGAACACTGTGTGCTTGAATCGAGTCAATGTGTGGGCCTGGAGAAAGCAGGAAATCTTCTAATCCTGTAGACAAAAAGTAATCTACCGTTGTAGGTGAAGTTGGAATACCTTGTTTAGAAGATTAACTGCACATAGTTCACATCTATCGCCTTCAGCATTGATTGCATCAGCAATGTACGAATCGTATGTTACTTGCGTGCCTGATGTTTCCTCTCGTACCTCAGCAGTAACAATTTGCATCTGTGAGATCTCAATGAATGCCGTTTTGAACCCAGGATTGGGAGCCACTGGGGACAACACAGAGCATGGGCTGTTACCGGGTCCAGCAGAGTATCGATATCCGTAGGCATGACTGAAGGGAGTGTTAGACAGATGTCTAGCACGCATTCTTCACCGCAAAGCAGGTAGAGTAGAACCGGTAAGATGCAATCTTGCCAGATTGGTCTGAATGACAGAAACCATGTGGTTTTTAATTCTCGTAGACTAGGTAAACCCAAAATTTGGACGATGCGCTCACGACACTTCATCTCCAATAGAGCTCTCTCCATGGCGAATTGGGTGTCGCTGGTGATTTGGCTTGCCATATCGTAGCAGTAGGAGCAAACATAGGATCCCTGCAACGAGTGCTAAAAGGAGCGGCAGTCCACCAAACAGTGCACGAAGTTTTGAAAAATTCCGAGGACTGCTTGAAAAGGTGCTGACAGTCCTGCACACACGTTCTTAAATACATGTATAATACCGCTCGTATCAGACCTGTTTAAGATACGATCTAACATTTCTGAGAAATGTACAGGGCAGTTTGTATACAAAAGGGTATGTATCTCTGCAGAAGTCCTTGCAACTTGCAGATCATAGATTTCTTTGACCGAGGTCAGTGGTACTGTTTTTTGTAAAAGCATGGCTTTCATTCTGCGTAGAGCATCAATTCGTATAGTAGAGATATTCTGTGAAGGCCATCAAGGCGACTCCCTGACTGTGTCTACTTGTGGAAACAAGACTTGCATACAGCAAGTGACCCTGGCTGTAACAGTTACTAGATACAGGATACCTGGCAACATGCCACAGCAGCTGTGATCATTCAACATAATGTAACTCCCATTAGAAAGTTGGCCAAAAATTGGATTCATCACTGCAGCCAGTGAACCTTGCAGGTGACAGTATAAGTTTGTAGTGGAACCATCGCAGGACCCGTGTGGAACCATCGCAGGCCCCGTGTAAGTTAGTACCCTGACAAAGGAGAGAACCGCTTAGTGCGTGTTCACAGTTTTCACCGCTAAGAAACACTTCACGTTCCTCACTCCAACATCTATGTGTGTAAGGTAAATCCCAGGATGTCTTGATATATCCTTTACCCAACCTTTCATATTTGCCTACTGGTATATGTTTTAGGCAATACTGAAAATGGAAAGTTGTAATAGGCAGAGTAATTTTACGACGCATGAGCCGTTCAGTAGCTGGTTTTTCTACCTCTGTGAATGGTAATTTTTGCAGTTTTTCAATGCTCAGCACAGTGTAGTCTTCTCCCCTTTGTGCCAGTCTGATCTGTTTATCAGTGAGATCGAATTCTGAAAACAGTGACGTAGTGTTGATTAAACGCCAAGGCACATAGCCTGCACACACGTTTTGTAGCATCCAGCCCCAAAGGATGATCGAACGTAGCTGAGACTAACCATGTTGCAACATGACCAAGTCTTGTTCCATGATGTCTGACAGAAGACACAATGCTGTCCAATGAATATATTCTGGACGACAGTCTTTAACCCATTGTCTACTACAGAGAGAGTTTTCTCTAAATTAATACGATCAATTTCTCGTATTTATTCTGCAGTTTCTGCTTGGGTAACCTTCCATGCTTCATTATAAGCAGCGTAGATACCGGCATATATGAAACATTTTTGACGCGGTTTTCTTGGCCCTAGCAAGAATTCCGTAAGGTCTGCGCCTTCTTGAAGTAAAGTTTAGTGTTGTTTTACATCCTTCAGTGTAGCTTTCTGTAGCCAATCAAGGCAAAGTTTCCCTACACTGTATGTTGTTACTACCCCTGGATGCTGTCTTTGAACATAGCGTGGGTCTGGCCTAGTGATAGTGAAACCCTGTGTTTTGTTCAGGAATCGATCTTGACAGGTATTCGTGTCTGTGGGCCAGAGCAACCATTTTTTCCATTCTGGATCTGATCTGTTGTGATGCTAAATATTATGTACGTTGACCTCCCCCCTGTGTTATTACTTGCAGGTGCAGGTATGGACGGAGTGTTCATGTCTTTTATCTTGGCTAATCCAAGGCATCATGTTTGTTGGACAGTGTCATTCAAAAACATAATTTGCTCAGGGATGATACAGGCTCTAAACAAAGCTTCTACCCCCTGCACTTTCCAATCTTTTGTACCCCAGACAGATATTGTCTCAATCAATCAATCATTTGTAAAGCGCACTACTTACCCGTGAGGGTCTCAAGGTGCTGAGTGGAGGGGGTGCTGCTACTGCTCGAAGAGCCAGGTCTTGAGGAGTCTTCTGAAAGTGAGCAGGTCCTGGGTCTGCTTCAGGTGGGCAGGGAGGGTGTTCCAGGTCTTGGCGGCGAGGAAGGAGAAGGACCTGCCGCCGGAGGCTGCTCATTCGATGCGGGGGACGGCAGCGAGGGCGAGGCTGGCAGAGCGGAGCTGGCGGGTGAGGGTGTAGAAGCTGAGTCTGCTGTTCAGGTAGGCTGGTCCGGTGTTGTGGAGTGCTTTGTGTGTGTGGGTGAGGAGCTTGAAAGTAATCCTCTTCTTGATGGGGAGCCAGTGTAGGTCTCTCAGGTTGGGGGTGATGTGGCTGTGGCGTGGGATGTTGAGGATCAGTCGGGCGGAGGCGTTTTGGATGCGTTGCAGGTGTTTGGCCGGGATTCCTGCGTAGAGTGCATTGCCGTAGTCCAGCCTGCTGCTGACGAGGGCTTGGGTCACCGTTCTTCTGGTTTCGGTCGGGATCCATTTGTAGATCCTGCGGAGGGTGTTGTAGCAGGAGGAGGAGACGGCGTTGACCTGCTTCAACACGGAGAGGGAGGAGTCTAGTATGAATCCTAGGTTGCGTGCGTGGTCCGTGGGTGTCGGTGCTGTTCCCAGTGTGGTCGGCCACCATGAGTCGTCCCAGGCAGAGGGGGTGGGGCCGAGGATGAGGACCTCCGTTTTGTCCGAGTTCAGTTTCAGACGGCTGCTCCTCATCCATTCGGCGACGGCCTTCATTCCTTCGTGGAAGTTAGTCTTTAGTGTGCGGTGGCAGACAGTGTCGAAGGCGGCTGATAGGTCCAGGAGGATCAGGGCTAATGTTTCGACGTTGTCAAGTTGGCGTCTCATGTCGTCTGTGGCGGCAATGAGGGCTGTCTCGGTGCTGTGGTGTCGTCTGAATCCGGACTGGGAGGGGTCTAAGATGTTGTTGTCCTCGAGGTGGCGGTCAGTTGCATGTTGACGGTCTTCTCGATGACCTTCGCCGGGAAAGGGAGCAGAGAGATGGGCCGGAAGTTCTTGAGGTCCGCCTTGGGTTTTTTGAGGAGGGTGTTGATTTCGGCTTGCTTCCAGCTTTCCGGGAATGTTGCTGTCTTGAGGGAGGTGTTGATGACCTTCCGTAGTTGGGGTGCGATGGATGTGTCAGCTTTGTTGAATATGTGGTGAGGGCAAGGGTCTCCTGAGTTCATGACCTTGCGTGTCTCGTCGTCGTTGACTTAGGACCAGGAGGTTGGTGCAGGTGGTGTTTGCGGGGTGGGTGGAGTCTGCCGTAGTCGGGGCAGTCGTGGTGTTGAAGCGGTCGTGGATGTCAGCGATCTTGCGATGGAAGAAGGTGGCCAGTGAGTCGCACAGGTCTTGTGAGGGCGGGATGTCGTTGGTGATGGCGCTGGGGTTGGAGAGTTCCTTCACTATGTTGAAAAGTTCTTTGCTGTCGTGTGCGTTGTTGTCCAGGCGGGCTTTGAAGGAAGATCTCTTGGCTGCTCTGATGAGTTGGTGATGTCTGCGGGAGGCGTCCTTGTGGGTTGCGTGACTGTCTAGTGTACGATCGTGGAGCCATGTCTTCTCCAGTTTCCGGCATGTACGTTTGGAGGTCTGGAGTTCTTCGGTGAACCAGGTGGCTTTCTTGCTGGTGTGGCTGTTGGAGGGTCTCTTGAGCGGGGCGAGGGTGATGGCGCAGTCGCCGATCCACTGTCTGAAGTTGTGGGCGGCGGTGTCTGGGTCGGTGGGGTCGGCGGGTGGGTTCTGGGCGAGGGTGGACGTCAGTTGATCTTCGGTGACTTTGCTCCAGCAGCGGCGAGGCCGCTGTTGGGTGTGGTGGTGCGTGGTTGGTTTCTTGAAGGTGAAATGGATGGAGGGGTGGTCGGTCCAGTGGAGTTTGGTAGTGCGGATGAAGGCGACATGGGTGCTAGTGGTGAAGACTGGGTAGAGCGTGTGGCTGGCGGAGTGGGTGGGTTCGTTGACGAGCTGTCTTGAGGGCAAGGTTGTCGATCAGGGTGGTGGAGTTGGTGTCGTTGTTGTTCTCGAGGTGGTAGTTCAGGTCTCCGAGGAGGATGTAGTCCTTGGAGTCGAGTGCGTGGGTGCTGGCGAGGTCGGCGATGGAGTCGCTAAACTGAGCACGGGGTCCGGGGGGTCTGTAGATGAGTGTTCCTCTGAGTGTGGTGTTGGGGTCTGTGTGGATCCGGAAGTGCAGGTGTTCTGCGGTGTTGAGGGTGTCGTCTGCGTGGGTGTAGACCTTGAGGGTGGACTTGTGGATGATGGCTAACCCTCCTCCGATTCCGTTGTCGCGATCCCTGCAGGTGATCTTGCATCCGTCCGGGATGGCTACGGCGATGTCGGGCGCTGAAGAGTTGTTCCACCAGGTCTCGGTCAGGAAGGCAACGTCTGGGTCGGAGGTGTCAAGCAGGTCCCAGAGCTCGACGGCGTGTTTGCGTGCAGAGCGGGTGTTGAGGAGTATGCAGCGGAGGTGGTTGTTTCCGGTCCTTGGAGGTTTGGTGGATCTGTCGCAGGTGAAGTTGCAGGTGCGGCAGGAAAAAGGTCCGTGTGTGCGTTTTGGGGCAGCCTGGAAGCAGCGGCGGTCTCTGCCGGCGTTCAGTGCGAGGAGCGTGTTGGCCTCGTATCTGAGTCTTGTGTCATGGAGGGGTTCTGGCGCTGGGCGCGGACGGGTGCATACGGGCTTGCCTTCGGCACGGCCTCCATAAGAGGGAGGGAGGGAGGAGCAGCTGGGAGGCGGGAGCGGGGTGGCCAATGGGAAAGCAGGGGGCGGGGCCGCAGGGACACAGCGGCGGGAGGAGTGGGAACGGCGGGAAAAGGCAGGCAGCAGCCGGTGTGTACCGGCGTAGGAAACCTGAAAAAAGAAAATAGAACAGTGACACAGTTAGGGTGTAGGGAAACAGGGAGCAGAAGTGAACGGCAATTTTGTCTTTCCAAAAGTCGAAACCTTGTCTAGACAGTTGGGCAATAAAGGCTGCAGAATAAATCTGTTTCGTATTTGTTAACATATTTTTCGTTCCTGTCTTGTTCACATTTTTAAAGTAAAACGTTTCTGGATTAGACAAATTGTAGCCTGAAAAATGTGGAAATTTCATTGCCAAAGTTTTCAAACTACCCTTTGGAGGTGTAGGACAACGTTCCCATTGGGTATACATAAATACATTTCTAGGTGTTCAAGATTTACTAGATATACTAGAGGTAATAAAGTCACTTAATGAAATCTTAAATAAATGTGGAATCTTCAAAAGCTCCGATGGGCCAAAAATGTCATATTCAGTTTAGTCCCAAACTATACCTGTTGGACTCGGCCCTTCTGGCAGGTTCGCCCCTGAAACTTTTTGCTTTTTATTGTGACCTGGTGCTAGTGATTTTTGGCTTCTGCGCACTTTACCACTGTGTCCCAGGGTAAAGTGCGTGCGTGTAGTGAGGTTGGCCTGCCCTCCCATAGGAATGCATGGGGGAATGTATGTGTCCCTGGTGGTTCCTGATGCGTGGGGAGTGCAGGTGCGTGTGATGAAATGCTGCGCGATGATGTGTGCGGCGTCAATGTACCTAGTATGGAAGTGCCACTTCTAGAAGTTGGCATTTCTGTGTGCAGTGTGAGATGAGTGCATTGTCTGGCGATTGGCTGGCTGGGGTCATGTGATGGGCTAGGGAATCCCCAGAGTCAGGAGGAGTCACCCAGTGGTGAATGGGGAGATCAGCAGCCAGATGGGTGGGAGGAGTACACATGGGACCTGAATAGGGCTGGGCTTTCCCCACACAATGCTGGCTCCGCCCCCTGTGGTGCGACTGATGACCCTGGCCTGTTCTGTGAATAGGGAGAGGGGCTGAGCAAAACAAAGTGCTCAAGAACCAGTTGCATCTGGTTCGCCCCTCCCCTGCACCTTGAAACAAAGGTAACGTGTATGAAAAGGGGCTGTGACCCCATGTAAAATGTTCTCTGCTGATCCTAACTGAGGGGGGCTGCTGGGCGCCAGGAGAGACCGCCACTGGTGACTGCCTCCCTGCCTGGAGGGCCCTGTGAGCTGGCCCCTGGGCCCAGCCCTTGCCCCACCTGCCTCCTGAAAAACTTTTCCTGAACTTTGCCCTTTTATTGGGAAGAGCGCCCCACCTTTCCTTGGACTCTGGACTTCCGCGCTGGTGAGCGCTTTATTTTCCATTTTTAAGGAGCGCCTTCGTGGGAGAAGCGGCGCGGGACGGCGATAATTTACAAGGGAATCCCGACGTAGGGATTCTACCACTTTTCGCCCGTGTTTTATAGCGGGTGCCCACCCCACACTGTGGTGCTCGTTGGCGGGTGCCCACCCCGCTTATTACTTGGTTTCAATTGCGGGAGCCCACCCCGCATGCTTGTGCCGTCGCGGGTGCTCACCCCGCACTGTAGGATTAAAGAACGGGAGCCTACCCCGTATTTATCGCCACCGAATAGATCACCGCTGCCGGCCCGGGGCCTCGCCAGCACCGTTCCCGGCCAGCGCTGACGTCAGGGGAAAGCCGCGCTGAGATTGGTCTCAGCGCGGCGCATCCCCTAGCAACCGAGGGGCTTGTCGGCCCGAAGCCGCGCTCGGATTGGAGGAAGCGGACGGGAGCCAACCCCGCGCATCCCCGAGGAAAGAAGAGAGAGCGAGTCCGCGAGGCAGCAGCGTTACTGCTACCCGGCCGAAGTTCTGCCGGCCACGGAGAAGTGTGAGGACGACGCCGCGGAGAGCCGGTAAGTGTGGGTGTCCCCGCCGGTCTCTCCTCGGCCCCACACAGCGCTGCGCTTTGTTTAGAGCCCGAGTGAGGCTCCAACGTCGGGCCTTCTTTGTTATAGAGTCCAGAGGGACTCCAACTATGGGGGCATTTTACCTTGTGGTGATCAAAGCGGCCCCGGAAGGCAGCGGGCCGCTCCAACGTTTTGGGGGCATCATTCTTTTCGAGCCCACGAGGCTCCAACGGGGCATATTTGTTTAAGAGCCTAGAAGGCTCCAACGCAGCATTGTTTGTTTAGAGCCCACGAGGCTCCAACGTTGTCCCAGGACATATTTGTGTTCTAGAGCCCACGAGCCTCCCACGCTGTTTTGGGGCATTCCAGCGCCCAAAGAGGGCTCAAAAGGCGCAGTGGTGCCCCGGCTCATTTTTCCAGCTGCCCAGCACTTAGTGGGCAGCTGCAACGTTTAGTTTGTGCCCGGTGCCCTGTTGCTTGCGCAGTCCAGCCCTGACTCTATGGACAGAGGGCGTTTGAGCCCCTGAGAGGCCAAGTTGGCCTGGGGACAGTTTTCTTGTGTGGTGCCCTCACCTAGGGTACATAATCCTTGTTACCTGTGTACTTTCGCGCCTGTGCATTGCCTATATGCTATTTTGATTCCTAATGTGATTTATGCAATGCTTTGTGTATCCCTCTAGATGTATTATTATGCCTAGGAGATTGTTTTGCTAGTAGAAATTATGCTAGTGTGTTCATGGTTCCCTGCATAATATTTTCCTAAGGTAGTTAGGGTTGCGTAGGTGGTACTTACCTGTTACCAGTGGTTACTGGTTGTGCGCTACAGTATTTATTTGTTCTACCATTCTACATTTACATTTGGTGATTTGTGATGATTCTGACAGTGGTCCATGTGCCCTGTCTTGTGTAAATAGTCCCCTGTAAATTCCGCCCAGTGCCAGTTGGCACAGTGTAAATTCTGTGAATATTATCTAATGTGTTTTGGTATAATACAAAGGCTATTTTTATATATAACCTTGTGTGGAGTTTCTTTTGTGGTGGGCCGTGGGTGTTGTTGCTGGGTGCGTGCGCAAACGCTTTACACATTGCCTCCGGGATAAGCCTGACTGCTCGTGCCAAGCTACCAAGGGGGTGAGCAGGGGTTATCTTTGGCGTGTAACTCCCCAGCCCTGACTAGAGTGGTGGTTTCTGCCTGGCTTTGGCGCGAGCCCTAGCCAACCAGAAATCCCATTTCTAACAATACCATCATGTATAGGAACAGCTGTGATGTTCACTGCTGACAAGTCTCTTGCGTCACGATGGGATAATTTGTGTGGCTGGAGAAGTAAGTTTACTCTTTGACTTGCTGTGTCCATTTGAATATATCTTCCACTTATCAGCATACCCAGAATTCTTACCAGAGCTAACCAAAGTAGAAAGAAGAATATTCCCAAAACAATCCATAGTTCAATCCATGGTGAAACCAGATAAGTCTTTTTCAGGAGATGAAAAGTCTATTGCTTGTTCTTTGAAAGTTCTTTGTGCTGGTGTCGTTTCAGGTTCGCTGGAATCCTCAGAAAACGTATCAAAGTTCATGAAATAGCCAGAGGCAGTTCTGCCAATGGTTGAAATTGCATCAGGATTTGTTGAATTCGCTGGAACTAGTTATCACTTGTTACTTTGTTGTAGACATGTGCATCAGGACAAACTGTTATTTAGGTCTCAAGAGGGACAAGTTCCATAGCTTTGTTGCTTAGTCCTTTATTTCTCACTGTTGAATCTTATATGTGATGAGTTTTTCAGTTTGAACCTCTTGGATTGTAGCTAGAGGAGTGCGTCTGCAACATTGGCGGAGACCACTTGGCCTACTGCTTAGTATTGGCCACATAGTGTGGTTTGATCAGGTCGATGGACACAAATCTTTTCTCCTTTTTACCAGCAAGGGGCGGCAGTAGTAGTGTTCTCGATCCGTGGATTGCTAGGACAGGTACTAGTTGTCTGTAAGAAGGCCCAAATGCCTTCTTGTCCGCGATCTTTTCTCTGACTAGATCACCAAGCTTTCGGATCCAGACAGGCCTTGCTGAGACGGACGGTTTTTCCCCAGTGATGGTTGGCTTCAGGAGTATGTTGCTTTTGTTTCTTTCTTAGTTCATTTAAGTCCTGTAAAACAGCCAAACGATCTTTGATATCAAATTTATTATTTTCCATCACTGTGCTTTGCATATCAAGGTCCGGAACCAACATTCTAGTTCCAAATAGTACTTGATATGGAGTGACACCCCCTAGAGAACTTATTGGCAAGTTATTAAGTGCGCGCTGGACCCCATAAAGGTGTTTGACCCACCCATCACCCGAACCTACTACCCTAGCTGTTATAGACTGCTTTATGTCCCGTTTTTTTTCTTTCTACAACAGAATTTCCCTCAGGATGGAATGGAGAAGAATACCGCAATGCTACGCCCAAACTAGCCATGGCTTCTTTGTAAGCTCGAGAGCTAAACGCAGGAACCTGGTCAAAATGTAGTGTGCCAATTGCGTATGTGCCGATAAAGACTCGCAAATCTTTTAGAACAGTTCGGGCATCAGCCGAGCACTCAGGCCACATCCATAGGAACCTAGAACACGAATCCACTGCGACCATGATATATTTATAGTTACCATCCCTTTGTAAAGGACCGCAGTGGTCCAGGTAAACACATGCTAGTGGTTTATCTGAAATGAACGGGACGTCTGCGCAGGACGTTTTACAGTAGAGACTTTAATCTTCTGGCATATTTCACATTCCAAAACATAATTCCTGGTCTTTTTACTAATGCCTGGCCACCAGTATCTGTTTTAATAACGATACTGTGGCTTAAACACCTGCATGGGCAGAGGGGATCCCTTCATGTGCTGCTAGGATTAGTCCTAATCTATATGCCATGTTTGGTATTACCCTATCCCCCCCACTCCAGGGATTCGAGAAAACGGAACATTGTTCGCATCAATTATATATGAGTGTTTGAGTAGAATTTATTTATTTTTTGGTAACCATGCACGGCTGTTTTTGCTTGAAGCATTGACAGCCAGCATTATTTCACTGTCTATTTTCCTTTTTGAACGAGTGATTGCAGCTACGGAAGCCGTTTGCACAGCCCCTTTTGCGGCTTCATCAGCCAATGAATTCCCTTCAACGTGAACGCCATCACGTTGATGACTCAGCGTGTGTATCACGTGAGTATTTTGTAGTCCGTTACGCAACTGAACTATTTGTTCCCAAAGCGTTTTATGCTTGATTGTGCCACCTTTTGAATCTTTAAAACCATTTTGAAGCCAATTCTGTAAATATTCATTGTAAGATTGAACACAATAAAAAGAATCGCACACTATGAGTGTGGGGAATTTGCGATGCATGTTTTCAAGTGCCTTCTTGAATGCTTGTAGTTCAGCTCGCTGAGCTGTACAATCTCCTAGAGATTGTGTTTTTGTGACCATTGGTCTGAATTTGCCATCGCGCATACGACCTTTAACGATCGCGCATGCTGCACTGTAAGCTTGCTTACTCACCGTAGCGGGTTGTGCAGATCCATCAGTATAAATTCGTACTGGTCAAGAGGGAGAATTTCAGTAGGCAGAAGACATTCGTGTTCGTATTGAAGGAATGCTTGTGTTTTCAAATAAGGATCAAAAACATATTCAACATCAGTTGCAGCAAGATAATTAACCCATTGTATCCATCTTGGATATAAAGCTTTTGCATTTGGAATGCTAGCTTTAGTAACTGCCTCTAAGGCCGGTACAGGAGTCACAACCATAATGCATTACCCCTGTGCTAGGGCTCTTTCTTTTGCTACAGCGGTTTGAACTGCTGTCAGAATTTTTTCTGTCGCTGTAAATTTCATTTTTGCTTGCGTATGCAAATGTGATTTGTATGCAATTGGTACTTTTTCACCTTCGTTAAAAGTTAAGGAGGTGAATCCGCATTGACCCGGAATGATTCGGATCACTAAGTTGTGCATGTTTATGCGTGTTTGCACGTGTTTTGTTGCTAACATGTCTGAAGTGAACGCAGAATTCCTGTGTGTTCTTGTGTCCAAGTAGTGGCTTTGAAATCAGGTTTGATTAATTCGTAGAGAAGTTTAACCCTCTCTGCGTAATTTAAAATTAATGTTCTTCCAAATTCAGGAAGCCTAGAATAGACTAAGTTTTTCAGCGTTTTTGGAGGTTGGAGCAGCGCACACCTTTCTAAAAAGTTGGCTGCCAGGCTTTTGCCTTCACTTGAAAGTTCATATCCTAGAAAAAGGACGTTGAGAGGGGAAATTCTGGACTTTTTAAAGTTGAATTTGTAACCCTCGGAGGCGAAGCCCAATATAATGGTGTTCACCCTGTTCAAGTGTCTGTCCAGGTCATCGTCTGTCAGATATATATCATTGACATATGACAATGCCTCGTCATCATAAATTTGTAGTAACTGTTACTCTTGCTGAGAATAACCCCGGGCTGTTTATCATTGACATATGACAATGCCTCGTCATCATAAATTTGTAGTAACTGTTACTCTTGCTGAGAATAACCCCGGGCTGTTTTTGAACCCCTGTGGGAGTCGCCAAAATTGACGCTGTGTCCCCATTATTGAGAAAGCGGTCAAATATCTACTTTCAGGTGCAATATTTTGACAAAAGAAACCATTTGAAATGTCTAATGTGGTTTTGTACTTTTTACACACAATTTTATTCATTAATGCTGTACTGTTTGCAAATGTTTTGCAACAAGAGTTTAGGTGTCTGTAATCCAAAACTAGACGATATGTATTGTCTAGTTTAGGGACAGGAAACAAAGGATTGTTCATTGATGAGGTGAATGTTTCAATCACCCCTTGGTATTCAAGTTGATCCAAGATCTCCCTGACCTGTGTTTTAGCTTCTTGCTTAATTGAATACTGCCTTTGTGCAGTTGGTTCATTTTTTAACTGGATTTTGTGTTGAGGCGAGTCCTCATCCCATCCTACATGATTCTTGTATCATGCTGGGGCCTGGGCCACTGCCCATTTCCTGGCATAAGTATATTTTAAGTGTACTGGAACATCGTTGGAGAAGGCTGGCATAATGATGTCTTCGCCATGTGGGCACTCCCTGACAAATTCTGGTGGCCAGTCCCGTTCTGCTAGAAGTATATCATAACCCTTTGAAAGTCGCTCCCAAAAGAGCGCTTTCACTTTTCTCGGTATGTCTCCCTCCATCCGGAGTTTTATTTCATATAAACTATGCGGAGAACTAACCCTGGTATCTGCAGTTTCAACTTGAATGTCCTCATTCTAGTCCACTGTCTCCAGAAGCCCCTTCAGGTTCTGGCGAGCTACTGTAACTTCTGCTGCACTGTCCAACATTGTCTGAGCCCATTTTCTGTTCTTGAGTCGTGTTCTCAGAATCCTCGGCATGTCTGATCTTCAGACCTTCTACCTTCTTTTTGGAGAATTGAGGTGTTTGTTTGTTTGTTCTGAACGTGATGATCGTCTTTGGACTTCACGCGTTCTTTGTTCTCTGACCGTCCTCTTCTTTCGGGTGTCTGTAAGGTACGAGAGGAACATGTATCAGTATCTTGATACCTGTCAGGTTTTCTCAAATTATCCCTATTCCGGAGGTTGGACCTCCTTTCAGAAGGCTCCTTTTGAGGAGACCTACCTCGTGAATTAGAGTGCTTCTCTTTGGAATGCTGTTTATTTTCCCACTTCTTTTTAGAAGAGGTAGGATTGTTTTTATGAAAGACCTTAACAGGACTTTCAGACAGTTGTGGTTTAACTGGTTTCCCTCCCAACTGTCTCTGCCTAATTCTTCATAGGATTTTTCAATTATTCTGGCTAGTTCTTGTGGTTGTCCTGTTACATCAAATTCCCTTAATTTCTGTCGGATTGCCACTGATACTGCTTCTCCTTTAATATTAGATATTATTGTTGTTGAGACCTGGTCGACCTTTTTAAGCAACTTCATACCTAAATTCAGAGCAGGTTCTGCCCCGTATTCGTTTTGAATCTGTTTCAGGGCGTCCGGTATTACCGCCATAGACGGAACACCATGTGCTTTTGTGTAGCTGGCAGCAAAGACTGTGCCCCAGTGGTGCAGTCTTCCAGATGTGGTGTGATCCCCACTGGTAAACAGTTTGTTAAAATTCTGTGTTTCGCATAAGGGCTAGTATTAGGAAATACCGCTTCGATTTGAGTAATTTTTTGAGCTATCCAGAATGGAATTTGTTCACTTTTTGTGGGCATTTACCCATGACTGCGTGTAAAGTCTGTGGAGGGATTTTTAGCGCATTCCCCTGGTGAGAGATTTGTCTTGGAATGGATATTGTCGGTTGGACTGTGAAAGTCCTCATGACATATTGAACCAATTGTCTATATATTATGATCAACTCTTTGAGTTGAGCAAGTAATTCTACATCTGTCATTTCTTCAATTTCAGGATGTGGTGTGTAGCCGGCTACAATCTGCCATGTAGCTCCTGGTCTGCCTAGTGGACCGAGCCTGGTAATGTGATTGTAATGTTTTAGGGCGCCTTTAAACCAGAGATCATGCTCCTGGTATGTGAGTGGAATTTCAATATTCTCGAAAGGAATATATTCCTCTGGTGGTTCATCTTTGTAGAAGTGAAACATTTGTGTCACTGCATTTGATGCAGGGAATATTATCCATGAATAGAATACCTCTGTCTGGTGAGATTCATGTGCCTCTATCACAAAAACTGCTCTCCCACCTCTTGGTGTTAGGCCGTGTTTTAGAGTGATGGCTCTCCTTAATTTTGGAGCGATGATTTTCACATTTTCATCGGTTTCATCAAAACCTGTAAAATCAAAAGCTGCTGCGATTTCATCGGGTACAGCTCCACCAGTATCGGTGTTTGTGCCATTTTCAGACATTGTTTAATGAAAGTTGCAGAGCAAGTTTCAAGGGAACAAAGATAAGGTGCACAATTTTTTGGAACACTGTATCCTTCAACGTTGAACAAACAAAACCGCTAATACATAGGATTTTCGTCCTACTCAGCTATGGCGGATATTATCCCTACCCACTCCAGACGTCTTATGGAGTATTATGAGTAGAGGGGTCTCTGAGAAAAGCACGTCTGAGTTACTTCAGTATCTAGCGTTAAATGAGTGCCTTACCAAACCGTTGGGCGCCATGTAGTGTAGTTCCTATATCCCTGATAGGCTCTGCGCATTGGAATAATATACACTATAGTTTTGACATAGGACTGAGGTCAGTATGTCTCTGAGTACATTAAACTTAATTACTTGTGATAGCGGCGTGACGCTACGAAAACAAGCTACCTGCCTCCGGGTTGTTGGCTGAATAGCAGTGTACACTTTGATGGCACAATAAAGGTTTTTGAAAAAAAAACAACAAAAAAAAACTTAATTACTTGTGTGTGCCAGCTAACTCAGAGGTCACTGGAAACTTCTCGAATAAACAAGAAGAGATTCATTTCTGACAACAGCATAAACATGACAACTTTGTTTCCCTTAGAGTCGGAACAATCTCAGAACCGTGGAAACAATAGATAAGTTTCACTCAGTCAATCATGCATGATTTGTTTCTACAGAGTTGCATAGAAATAGAGAGACGGGCGTTTCAATAAAAAGGGTTTATTGAACAGTCTTATTTCTCGTGCAAGAGATATGAACTGCTACAATCGTAAGACAGGCTGCGAAGTACAATACGTACAGAGTTAGCAGTAAGATAAAATAATACTGCAATAGCATGGTTTATAGCTATGACATAAGTTTATAAAATACATACATAAATAACACAGGCTAAAATGTAAATACTCATCTGATGCTTCTAAATTGTTGTACCCCAGTGTACCTAACCTAAGTGTAGTAAGAGGTAAGCAGTAGGTGCTGTTTTCTAAAGTATAGCTAGCTATAGTTTATTTTTGCCAAAAGTTTCTCTAAGTTCTAGTCTGCTCCATACCTTGGAATGTGCGAGGTTGGAATCTCTTTCCGGGACTCGATATCCAACACCCCGCAAGGGGAGTCAGAAACACTGGAGCTGGATTCTCTGCGAGGAGGATGACCACGTCTGGTCAGTGCATCAGGCGGGTACTCGATCTCCTTCCGAACTTGTTGTGGCGAACCGCAAGTAGGCAGTCGAACTGGACCGTACTGGAACCGTGGTTTGCCAGGGGAAGCGCAGGTATATTTATACCTTGAAGGTGTTTAGGAATGCCTGTATTGACGTAAAAGTCGGGCATCGGAACATCATGAATGAACCCCTAAGGAATAGATGTTCATGCATGATAAATGAGTTCTTGGAGAAATCGATATCCAAGCAAGGGAAATTCCTAAAGGCTTAAGAGTCTGGTTTTCCAAGAACTCGGTGTGACGTGGATGGACAGATGTAGGAGACCATGCCTATATTTGGTTAGCATGGACAATGCCTAAATAAGGGCTGGATTTTCTATGCCTAAATAAGGGCAATGTGAATTGTACCTTTTTATAAGGGCATAAATCGGGAAACCTATATACGGAATCTAAATCTACACACAACAATAGATGTTACGCATACATTGAGTGATTGCCCACATGCCGGAGGAGAAGGTGTTTTGAGCTGCCTGGAGAGATTTATTGAAAGAGAGAAGGTAAGTTGAGTGTCAACCGTAGGTCCTCAGAAGTGCGGCCAAGGGAGCGACGTAGATGTTAAACAATGTGGGGCTTAGACAAGAGTCCTGGGGCACTCCCTTGGTCAGTTCCTTGGATGTAGAACGAAGTGGACCCAAATTTACTGTTTGGGAACGATTAGCAAGGAAACTTGTCATCCACTGCAGAGCCACTCCCTCAATACCCGATTCCTTCAGTCTCCTGAGCAAAATTTGGTGGTCGACCGAATCGAATGCGGCGGGCAGATCTAATCACACCAATAGAGTGGATTGTCTGCTGTCCAGTTTTAGCCTGATATCTGTAACAGCCACGAGGGCTGTTTCGGTACTGTTTCGGCCGAAAGCCTGATTGCAATGGATCAAGGGTGCCTGCCAATTCGATATTGTCCAACAGATGTTTATTAATGTTTTTCCAGCAATTTGCCCATTAGAGGTAGCGGGGAAACTGGAGGTAGCGGGGAAACTGGTCGTAAGAGGAGGTTTTGGTGTTTTTGCGGATCGGAATGATCTGAGCCGCCTTCCATGCCGCTGGAAGATGGCCTTCCTTCGATGACAGATTAAGGAGAGAGCAGATTGGAGCTGACAGTTGTTTAACAAGAGAGAGGAAGAGCTTTTAGCAGGTATATCAAGCGGTGAACCTGATTTTACATTGCACATTAAAGTTTCCACCTGCTCCTGAGTCAGTAAAGGGAAGCTCCCCAGTGCATTAACCTTCGGACACGGTGACAAGTCGATGTTTGTGGTAACCAACTGCCAGCAGAGGTAAACTTATTGTAGATGGTATCAATTTTCTGTATAAAGTAATCCGCTATGTTATCACAGAGGATTAGGGATGTGGCTTCCTCCTGATCACATAGGATTTCCGAGCCAGCTTTATATTCTTGTGATACTGGGTCAGGGCTGTCCTGAATTTCTATTTATCATTAATAAGATGGGTCCGTCGCCATCGCCTCTCCAAATTCTTGCTGTGACATTTTTCATTACGAAGCTCCAGTTTAAACCAGGCCGCCTGGGTCTGTCTGGATTTGCTAGGACGGGTTCTTAATTGGCGATCTGATCGATGGAGGCTCGGGCCACTTCATTAAAGTGGGCTAGTCCCTCCTCGACGTTCCTAGGTTCCATGTCCCATGGCAATGTAAAGACCTTTGAGAATGAGTTAGGGGATGGGGGGGAGAGGGGTACATTTATTCCATTGCCTATAACGGAACCGGTATTCTGGGCCAGGTGCCACCTCTCCTCTGGGTCCCTGCATTTGGAAGTCTGAGTGCATGGTCTGACCAGGTAAGTGGTCTTGGAGCTTTACATGAAATGCGAGTCGGGTTGGAGAAAATAATGTCCCGGGTATGTCCCGCTCTATGATGAGTCGTAGTGGTGGTTGGGCTTTTGTCCATGCATTTCCTCTTGATGCAGTTGATCACTTTCATTAAAAGGGAAACTGTGGATATTTTCTGTAACTGTCCCCACTAGAAGGGACATATGTTTTCAAAGTTTCTGGCCGAGTGGTTACTTAGCAGCCTGCTCCTGATGGCTTCATCTGAAAAGCTGTTTACTGGTGCTGGTAAGCCACCCAAGAAACATCTGCAATACGCAGACTACGCTTGATTCTGGTCTCATAGGAAGAATCCAACCAGAACTGTCAGCCAGAACCACCGCATTTTACACATGTGACTCTATATTACAACTGAGCAGGGAGTTTGACGTTATATATGTGGCACTCCAGTTTTTTCAGTGGTTAAAAACCACAAAATCCAGTTTCTCTTTATATATAGTGCTCTGACACACGGTAACATTTATAGTTTAAAAGAGAAGGGGACATCATATGCAGAAACATATAAATGAGCCGCCATTCTTAAACTACTGTTGATTTCTTGTAGTAAAACTTCATAAACTTGTTTTCACATACTGTTCAAGTGGAGGTCAGATAACATTGGTCTCAACAAGGATAGCGACAAGTATAGAACCACTTGAACTTAAGTGTAACTGGGCTTTAGGCAGCAGAGTGTTGTTATTGAATAATAATGTAGAGGGTGAAGGTTTATGCATTGTAAATGTGTATATATGTTAAGGCAGAATAAAAGAGTATAAAGCAGACTTGGAACGATTAAAAAAGGACTTGGAGATTTTACAAGATACATACCCAAGAGATGTGTTATTGTTATTGGGTGACTTTAACCACAGACTAGACCCCCAAAAAACCGACTCTTGGCAGAGGGAGTTGCTAAGAGTATATAACATGGAGTTTGCTAAGTTCCCTAGGTGCGGTAGCTCAAACCAAGATATGGAGCTAGGTAAACTGCTGGGGGCCATGGGCCTGTTCTGTGTAAATGGAAGAAAGGAATCGGATCGGCCTGCAAAGCGTACTTTTAAAATGGGGCAGCAAAAGTGCCCCATAGATTATGCATTTATTCAGGCATGGAGTTTTCATTTAATCAAACACTTTGAAGTAGGGAGGGCAGATGGTAGTGACCACTACCCATTGATGATAGAATTACAAGTAAACAGGGGCCCGCAGAGGCAAAAAGTGTTACAAGTAGATGTGGAATACCCTAAGCGTTTGACAACTAGGATTAGTGATGACCATATAAGGAAACTGAGTGCACTCCAATTAACAATGGAAATAGAAAATCGAGCAGCAGGAGAGGATTTATCTTGGTATGAGGATATAAGGCAACTAGTAGAATGCCTCAGGATTAACATTAAACTGGGTAACTATGGGCCACAAAACAGACCAAAAGTACCTTCAAATAATAAACCATGGTTTGATGATGACTGCCGAAAAGTAAAAGCCGCTATTAGGCTGAAAGAAAGATGCCTAAGAAATACTTATAATGATGCATTATTGCATGAACTTGAGGAATTAAGGATGAAATATAAGGCAAACCATCAGAGGAAAAAAAAGATCCTATAAAGATAGATGCTGGATGAACTTACTAGAGTCAATTGAAGATAAAAATGTCAAAGGCTTCTAAAAAATGATACAAGAATGTATGGGGAAAGTTGTAGGGATCCTACAGTGTTTGGTTCTGGAAGATAAGTGAGAAAGTCACCTTGAAGAAATCTATGGCAAATGGCCAAGGAGAGAGGAAATGGTACCAAATAATTGGCCAGGGGTCAGGGAAGATGTGAAAGAGTACTTCTCTACTGATCATATTAAGAGTATTATATTAAATTTAAAATTAACACGAGCTGCAGGTCCTGATAATCTACCAGCAGTCGTAATAAAAACAAACTCAGAGTGGTGGGCCGAGTTCTTTTCAAAGATGTTTCAGAGGATACTAATTACAGGAACTCTCCCAGATAGCTGGAAAAGGGCGATAATTAGGCCAATACACAAAAAAGGCAATGTAAAAGATCCAAAAAACTATTGCTTGATAAACCTCCTGGATATAGGCGAAAAAGTATTCTCCAAAGTAATCCTAGGTATGCTAAAGGATTGGGCATATGATAACCAGATGGTACCCCCAGAACAGGGAGGATTTAGAGAAGGACATTCGACGGTGGACCACTGTTTCGCTCTCTGGGCCATAGCGTGGAAGTCAATAGAACAGAGGGGTAATTTATTCTACTGCTTTGTGGACTTCCGCGCGGCTTTTGATCTTGTGGACAGAGAGCAGTTGTGGACAACCCTGATAGGGTATAAAATACAGGATGATCTTTTGGCCCTGATCCAAGCCTTACACATTGAAAATTGGGCCCAGATAATTTTGGATAATGAGGGAGGTCTGTCAGGGAGGAAATGGATTGAGGCAAGGGTGTGTACTTGCCCCCCTGCTTTTTTCCCTGTTCATAGCAGATTTACCTAAAAAATTAAGAGCGGTCAGAGGGGCTAGCCCGAAACTGGGAGGGAATCATGTACCCTGTTTACTATATGCAGATGACCTGGTGATTCTGGACTAGACGGAGATAGGTCTCCAGAGAAAATTAAATAGGTTTAAAGAGTACTGTGTGAATAAAAAACTAGTAGTGAATATGGAGAAGACAAAAATGTTATGCTTCGGGAAGAATAAAACAAAGTTTCTATGGAATCTTGGTATAGAACGCCTCGAGAGAGTTATGGAGTATAGATATCTAGGAATATGCTTTACGAGTAAGTTAAAATGGAATACTCATCTGGAAGCGCTAAAAATGTGGGCAGCGGCCTCTGTGAAGGGCCTAAGAAGATTTAATAGCGTGTATGGAGAGATGTCGGATAGGCCGGTTATAAAGGCCTATATAGCAATGGTCCCGCCACAATTCCTGTACGAGATAGAAGTATTCTACTTAAGCGGAAAATCCAGCTGGGATAAAGAAGAGGGAAATATCCTAAAAAGCTTGTTCTCGCTGCCAAAATCATCAATGGTACAAGCAGCAAGACTAGAGCTGGAAATTACCTCTTGGGCCATAACAGCCTGTATGGCACTAATACGCTTCTGGCAGCGCTTAGGAGCTGAGGAGTCTCATAAAGTTTCCCAGTGGCGTAAAGCTGAAATTGCCACGAGTGAGCTGTCCTGGGCAAAAGAGGCAAAAACTGTAATAAAGGAAGCGTATGGAATATTAGGTTTAATGCTGGACCCGCAGCTAGGCTATCCCCGAATAGATAAGAAAGAACTCGGGTCATTGGGTTTTGACATGTCCTGTATACATGACCGGGAGTATCTTTCACGAAAAACTTCAGTATCCCATATGACTTTGGCTTGGGAAAAGGATAAACATTACCCTTATATAGATAGGCTACCAAGTCACTATTTACGACGTGAGGTGCTAAAAGTGCGAATGGGGATAAATCCCTGTTATGTGAATAATGGGGTGAAAAATCTCATGATAGATCATAGCGGGAAATGCACTTGCACTTTGGGGACCTCCTGTGATATTGTACATATTTTATTGGATTGTATGACATTTTTAGATTTACGAAAGGAGATTCTACGCCCAATATTTATAAAATACAGAATAATGAATAGGACGCAAGCTGTTGAACTTTTAATGGAAATGAGGAATTTAGACATAGCTTGCGCCATGGGGAAATTTATGTGTAAGGTCAAAGTGATTCTTAAGGGCACAGAGTAACCTTTGTATGTGTATGGTAACGTCGTTATGAGATGGCGCAACTAAAAGACATCAGTCCTGTGTTTGATCTATCGGAAATATTGGATGTAAAGGTATAAACGTATGAATCACCCGGTTTTACTAATTTTAGAATATTTTGTAATTTAAAAAAAAAATAGGATAGGGATCATTTTTAGTTGTGTTGAATATGTGATATATTTTATATATGTATTTTAACAGATGAAATAGATGTAATGTACACTTTTATGGTTCTAACAAACTAAATAAAGTTAAATTGACTGACTACTGTTCAAGCTGTTCAAGTGCTTAAGAAATGAGTCACTTGACCATCAAAGCCGCACACCAAGCAGTACAATAAAACCAGTCTTGCAGGCTGCACTGCAATGTTAAGTCTGTATGAACAAAAAAACGTCCAGTTTGTGTTCTTGTTCCAGCTCACATTTTCTGGTGGAAACAAGTTCCTAAGTATTGTAAAGCTTACCTAACGGCCCCGGTGTTGTCTACTAGAAACAAACGCGGTAAAAAGGTCGATGCTTTGTCACACACCGCTTACAGCGAGTGACGTAAAATGGAGCTTCCTTGCTCAACCATGGAAGGGAGAGGGTCAAATAAAAGCAGGGGGGCAAACTCTGGGCAGCCAAAGATATTTACCAATGAGCTTTAGCGCAGAACGTGTCACTGGCATCGGAAATGTATTTTATAACGAGTACCCATGGGGAAACAACGTAAACGCACCCACACCAAGATACCAGTTGCTGTTTGTAATGTTAACATTACTGCAGATTTGATTTAAGTTTACGTTGTACAGCTGTTTCTTATGTAAACCGCAGCACCCGCTTCTGTGACGTCACTGGCGCACAGTTCCTGTTTCAAAAGAAATGCTGCAGCTGCGAAATACAAACACACTGCAACACTACAATTGTAATTTAAAAAGTGTTCTTTTTTTTTATTACATCAATAATTTACTGCGCAAACGTTTTGACCAAAAGTGTATTAGGAAACTGCATACTGGTCAGAATTCCAATGAAGGGAGAAGTCTTGGAGCTACGACGAGGCAACATGACAGCGACAACTTAGTCATGTAGGGTAAGCGGCGAAATGTTAGAAGCTGCCCAACTGCTGACAATATGTGCAGGAGCGCCCTTATCAAAGTAAAACCGCAGCAGTTTGCTGCTTTTGGAAAAAAGGTTTTTAAAAAGGTGATTTTGGCGTGTGGCGTGGCGCTTTGAAAAGCTCTAAAACATGTAGGTCACTTACATGGAGCTCAAATGGGCGCGCTCTGCAAAGGCAGCATGGGAAGGGGATGGGCATGATAGGAAGGCTGCTAGGAATTTCCCGTTCGTCACCGCGGCAGTCCCCCGTTAAACAAAGCGCGGTGTAAAAAGTGAGAGCATGAAATACCAGCGTATATTAGTAATTTGAACAAGTAATCCGCATACGAGCAAACAAGCCCCTACAGTTAAGGAAACTGTACGTGTTTCCTACTCCCTCGCTGAGTATGTATTAAAAGAAGTAGTCCCCACACGAGCATAGAAGCACCTATAGTGTAAGCAAACTGTAGTTGGCCGGTGCTCCCGAGCGATAAACGGAAGTGATGTATCGGGAGCACCAGCCAATTAGCCGTCAGTAAAGAACACTGACACACGAGTGAACCTATGTAAAGCAGCAGACGTAATCTACATGCCTATAGTGGAAACGGGTCTTGTAGACCGCACATGCGCGCTGATGCTCGACCTAAAAATACAGTGCTCCAACAACATAAACGCATCGACCCAGGGGCATCGTGGGACATATGTGAGAGTACTGCTCAATAATAAGAGCAAGTATATACAATTAAAACATCACCCTCTGCTTTTTCCTTTGTCTCTCCTTAGCATTTCTGAAGAGAAGTCTTTTGAAGCTTATCAATGGGAAAGCACGGTCTTCTATGATTGCCATATTAAATAGGTTGTCTTCAGGGCAGAGCATGTAACTCTTGCTGTTTACTTCTGTATGCTTTCATGAGTGTTTAAGCTATTGTTTAATTTCTCAGAAGGCAGCGAGAAAGAGGGGAGATGTAAATCTCACCATGCCACCCTCGGTTTTCACCTCCGTTCAGGCCCCTCAGAGTGTGATAGGTTTGTTAACTGGGACAGCTAAGCATCAGCCTGTCAGGTCACTGTACATATGCTGCCATTAGTGCTGTGCTCACCTGAGTGCATTGCTGCAGTTGTGTTTTTTGCCCCTGCAACCACATCTAAAGTGTTGTAGGAGGTACATGCTTTGTGTTATAATGGGTAATCCTGAGTGGTGGGGCTGTACTGGCAGCAGAAGTGTATCTGCACTTGGTGTCCCCTTTGTCAACTTTTATATTGATATTATACCATAATCTGTTGTTAAATTTCTTCATCAAGGTTTTGATGCGAAAGCTGGTGTTGCAGGCCTATTTAGGTAAGGTGTTCTGTTGCAAAATAGTTGTTCCAAATTCATATGAAACAAATTTATAGGAAAAGAAACTGTTTGACTAACGTGAAGAAGGAGCTCCCTATTTCATTAGATCAGGGGTCTTCAAACTGGGGTGTGGGCCTCCCTAGTGGGTCCTAAAGTGATCCCAGGGGGACGCCAGGCTCTGGCCAAAAGAAGCATTATGCTGATAACTGTGCTAAAATCCTATCTGCTTGGCCGCTATCGGGCTGTATCTGTCCCCCCGCCCCCCCATTTTTATCCAAAATTAGAATGGCCGCAAATGGCGTCCCCCAGGGCTCTTCCCTCAGCCCAATTTTATTCAAAATTTTTATATTCAACCTTTAATCTCTTTTTAAGTCCCACAAGATGAATTTGATTAATTATACGGACGACACCCAGCTGATTCTATCACTAAGCGAAGAGCAGGGCGATTTTTCAGTGCAACTTTCAGGCATACATCCATGACATATCTAACTGGATGAATGCTAACTTACTTAAGATGAATGGAAGTTAAACAGAGTTTCTCTGTTGTCCATCCAATAAAGTTCCTGTATCTCAATCTCCTACCTTCTGGCCTTTGCCCACTGATATTCCGTTGAGCAACTCCACTGTGGTACGAAACTTGGGAATAGTTCTGGACGAAGGTCTCACTATGGAAAAACATGTGAATCGAATCACAGGGACCTGTTTTGCACTGACTTGTGCACTCAGGAAGTTATACCCACCACTTGATCTTCAAGCTAGATCACTGATTTTTAGAGGTGTTCTATTAAGCAGGCTGGATTATTGTAATGCCCTGTTACTAGGAGCCCCTGGCTTTCTAATAAAGAAGCTAGAGCGCATCCATATAATCACAGCAAAGCTAACACTAAATAGACCCCGATACTCATCTGCCACAAATCCCCCGAGAGATCTTCATTGGTTGCCCATCAAGGAGAGGATTATGTTCAAATCGCTTTGTGTTGTACATAGAGCACTACACCATAAACAACCAAAACCTTTCCAGGCCAAACTAATGAAATACACTCCTGGCAGACCCTTTCATTCAGCGATTTGTAACTTTGTCCAAGAATTTGGATTTAGAAAAGTCTGACAAGGACAACGTGGTTTTACAGCAAAAGCAGCTCTGATCTGGAATAAATTGGCAGCCTCATTAGGACTTCACTCGGACCTACTAACATTCAGGAAAGTCTCTGAAAACCTGGCTTTTTCCTCCCTAATAGCCAGACTTGAGCTTTTTCAGATTCTTTGTAGCCAACTCCTTTTACACAGTGGTCTAGTTAGCGTCAAGATACCAATTTTCGTCACAGTGGGCTTTATAAATTCGAAGTACAAATGCAAGTAATTAAGACTCGTGCCTAGTGACAGGCTGCTAAATCCCATCTTGGGCGCTGACTGCCCTGAGGCAGGCTCGGAGCAGGAGAGCGCTTGTCGAAAGGTGGGAGCGCATATTCGTAGGCCTCAGTGCATTATCGCCTGTCCTTATGTTATGTCTTTGGCGCATGGTGCTAGCACATAATAAAGGCGTTGCATTTATGAAAAGCTCTGCTCGCAGCTTGACACTGTAAGCATCAAAATAATTAGAGTGCCCTCTATACCATGTAGTTAATTTATTTAAAAGCATGCCCTCTGCCATCCAAGTTCCCAGCGTACGCCCGAGCCAAAACTGCAGCCGTAGTCCTAGCAACGCCTGAAGAGGGCGGGGTGGGAAGCACTGTGGGGAGAGCGTGTGGCTTAATGGCTAGGGTGGCCAAGGAGTTCCGGTTTTAGCCACTCTGCTTCATGGGATATGTACTTTAATTCATGGTCTCTTACGTTTTAAAGGGTAGTAGGTTTCATTTTTCAGCTGGAGCTTGGTTTTCTCAGTTGGTTAAAATGGGTTATTCTGATCACTGAGGCCATATCGGTGGGGTGAGGGTGCTCGTAACTGACTCGACTCTGCCGGCGGGTCGCGGAGTTTTCTTGCTGAACTTAGCGCTTCAAGCAGAGCGTGGAATTCCAAAACTCTGTGAACTCCGCCGGCAGAGCGGAGTTCGTCATACCTCATAAGGTTTAAAGGCCACAAACCACCTTGAAGACAGTGTTTGTGGTTATGTGCCATCCACCTGTTGGCTTCAGTGGGAAGGGGGCTGTGATGGATCTGCTGAATAAACAGAAAGTGCTTTGAGAATGTGTAATCGAGGACCCTGATGAAATGGCTGTTGCATTAGTTTGTTTTTTGGGATGAGGTAGTGAATACATTTTAGAGTTGCCTTAAAGCTGAGGTATAGCTATATTCTTAGTGGTTGTGAGGGTGAATGAAATATAAGGGGTTTGAAGCAGCATTTTATATATCGGATGACTCCACCTCCCTTGTTAAATTAAGGAAAGGAGACAGTTTATTTCAGGGTTTCTGTCCTTAGAATGAAGGTGCTTAGGTGTTAGAAAAAAAATTGTTATAAAATACTCAGTTAATTACTTTTTAATTTGCAGGTGTCCCTTATTGATAGGTCCTGATGATACCCCCCTATTGACTGTGGGGTCGAAACGCCGTCTACCCGCATTTACACAATGAACCATCTTGAAGCTTCCCTACTATTGTGTTTAGAAGGCTGTCAATAACTATTGTTTATTGCTTTATGGTTGTGTTTGTATATTTTGAAACCTATTTTTGTGTCACAAATTGTCACTCTGAAAGTCTAGGTTATATGTTCACTTTGTCAAACATGTTTATTGGTATTTCGCAAAACAGACCTAGTTAGGGTCACAACAATCACAATAGCAGTTTCATAGAATGCAATACACATTATCACAAGATAGCCAGGTGGAGGGCGTTGATGTGAGCCTTGCTGTACCAGTCTGCTGAAGCGGAGTCTACATTAAGCTGTACAGTTTCATAAAGTCCCAGGTACGACATGACATAATCCCCCAAGTAGGTGGTCGAGAACCATTGTGCCGTGACCGGCTTACATTCAGACCTTCCAACTGGGAAGGCCCTTCTAGGGAAAATCCAACCGATTAAACCAAAAAAAAGAAAAAAAAAAAACCTTCCCAATTCCATAACCCTCCCTCTAATAACTAGGTGGTCGGCGGTGACCTTGTGTATTAACGATGTACGGTTGACTGAGCAGAAATGTAGTATTCTAAAATTGGAATAGATGCATGTCTCTGGTCGACGGCGGAGGGCATACCACTAAAGGCAGGCCCTTCGTAAGAAAGGCAACTAAGGGATCCTATTTATATTTGAAACATTTGTAATCATCGCGGAATATGTCCGCCATCCGTTCCAAGCAGAGGGGTTTCCATAGTTGTGAGTGTCATAAAGATAGGGAAGGAGCTGTTGTCTTCTTCCAGGCTGCCGCGATTGTTACCTTCTCCGCGCCTATACAGGTCCACATAACGGCTTTAGCGGCCCTGGCCTGATGTTCTAGGGAGGGATCCCGAAGACCGCAAAGGATTCCATCCACGGTGGTCGGTATGGGGTACCCCAGTACAGTTTTAATTTGAGCCAGAATTTCTTCCCAATGGGGACGGATGGTGGGACAGTACCACCAGATATGTTGGAAATCCCCCAGTACCCACAGCCCCTCCAACAGTGGTCAGTCATGTTCGGGAAAATGCATTTGAGTTTGGAGGGAACTAAATACCAGTCCATTAGAGTTTTTAAGTGTGCTTATCTTAAGTTGTAGAGAGTGATTGAACTTTGATATATCGGACCATAATGCTGTCCATTCTCTGTCCTGAATATCACGGTGCAGTATCCCCTCCCACATAGACCTGTAATGTGGTTGGGCTGAGTGTTTGTTGGAGAGCAAATAGTTATAGAGAAAAGAGATCACTCCTCTCATGGAGCCCACCGTCCTAACATACTTCTCAAATCCCGTTTTCTCCCTTGTGGCTTGTTCGTGTATGTGGGGGTGTAAGTGCTCAGTGTCGCAGTTGAAGGTAATGAGTGTTCCTCTGGTAGTAAATGGAAATTCCGTCGGCAACTATCAAAAGTGAGGATGTCGTGGTTGTGGAATAGATGGTCAAGCATGTGGCAGCCACCTTCTCTCCAGGCGTCAAATGGGCCTGCTGGAGGAAATGTCGGGTCAAAGTGGATCAGGGTGTATGTGGAGGGGAACGTGGTCCATCCCTCGCCTCCTGACGCAGAGTCCCAAACTTTCAGAACGGTGAGGGTGGGGGTGCTGATGTATGCGTTCGCGGGACAGTCTTTCTTGGCTCTCCAAATTAGATCCCATATTGTCCTCCCTGCCACTCCCCTATCCATATGGAGCCAATGTTTCCCTGATTCCCTTTTAAACCATTCTGCCACAATTCGCAGTTGGATAGCTTTGTAATACAGTCCAATATCTGGCAGTCCCACTCCTCCCTTATCTCTCGGGCGTCGCAAGATGTTAAAGGATAAGCGAGCCTGCCCCCGTTGCCAGATGAACTGTGTAAATAATTAATTATGTTTAGAGAGCAAGGTGGTATCAAGATCGATAGGTAGGGCTTGAAATAGATAGAATAATTTGGGTAGTTAGTGATCTTAATAGCATGGATGCGGCCAAGCCAAGAAATAAATTGGGGCTTCCATTGTTGGAGGTCTTTCTCAATTTGACTGAGGGCCGACGGAAACTTGACTTTATACAGCCTCTCCACCCGTGGGGTCAGCTGGATTCTCAGATACTGGAGAGAGCGGCTAGTCCACTGCAAGGGGGACTGAGACTGGAGAGTCCATGCTTCATCGTCCGGCAGGGTGAGATTAAGAACATAGGATTTGTCTAGATTGCCCTTAAATCCGGATACCACCCCGAATCTGGCTATTTCAATTTCCAATGCTGAAAGGGATTGAGACGGATCCGTGTGTGTGAGGAGAACATCGTCCGCAAAAAGTGAAATTCTGTGGTCCTCTTCCCCCCAAAGGGAATCCCCTGTATCTCCAAATGGTTTTGAATGGACATCGCAAAGGGCTAAATGCTTATCGCAAAGAGTAGGGGTGACAGAGGGCATCCCTGCCATGTGCCCCTCGTAAGAGAGAAGGGCGCCAACTTCACTCCGTTGACCTGTACCCGAGAAAGGGGCTGCTCGTAATTGGCCTGGATAATGCAAATTAATTTATCGGCAAAACCGAAAGCTTTAAGAACGCGAAAGAGGAATGCTCAATCCACCAAATCAAAGGCCTTCTCGGCATCCAGCACCACTAGGACTGCTGGTATCCCCCATTTGGTGGCTTTTTCGATGAGATGGACTGTGCGCCTGATGAGGTCATGTGTTTGCCAGCCTTGTATAAAGCCAGAATGGTCGGGATGGATCAAATCGGGCATTAAGTCCTGTATTCGGTTCGCTAGTAGAGTAGAACTTTGCATCTAAGTTTAGGAGCGCTATAGGGCGGTAAGAGGCACACAGTTGTGCGTTCTTCCCAGGCTTAGCGATAACCGTAATGATCGCATCGGCCATCGTAGGGGTCACCTCTCCTAGCTCCGCCATCTGATTAAATAGTCGTGTGAGATGGGGAATAAGGTCGGGGGGCAAAGGTTTTCTAGAAATGGACTGTGAGGCCATCTGGTCCTGGGGCTTTATGGAGTTTAAGGGCTGCAATCGAGTCGCCTACCTCTTCTGTGGTTATCTGGGCCATGAGTTGATCATTAACGGCTTGTGAGATACGAGGGAACCGCAGAGCCCGAAGGTAGTTATCTTGCAAAAGTGAGTCCGTAGAGTCCGCGGTGTACAATGACTCATAGAAGGAGCAAAAGAGGTTAGCTATATCCCCATCACTTTGAATCAGCTCATTATTCCTATCTTGGAGGCCTCCAATATATTCCCTCTCGTGCTTCTCTCGTAGCTGACGCGCAAAATGTCTACCTATTTTATTCCACTGTGTAAAAGAGGTATGGCGGAGTTTTAAAAGGGTGTATTCTGCCCTATTGTTGTAGATTGCCTTTAACTTGCCGCGTAAAGCAGTAAGGGGCCATAGAGTAACCCTAGAGGGTTTGTTTTTGTGTGCTAGTTCTGCCTGTTCTAGCTCTTTCTCCAGTTCCCTCGCCCGTTGTTTATTCAGGGTGGTGTTGAGCTCAATACATTTCCCCCATAGGACTGTTTAAAGGCATCCCAGTTATTGCTAGAGGAAGTCTTCAAGCCTTTTGGCTTGTGATCGTGTCTTGTACCTCAGTTCTGAGTACCCTGTCACGTGTTAGGGAAACTGGGAAGTGCCATTTAGGGTTCGTGGTGGAAGCTGAACCCCAGTGTAGGCAGATTGCTAATGGGCAGTGGTCCGAGAGGGAGAGGGGAAAGATCTTCACCTCCTTAAGTGTGCCCAGCCGTCTTTTTCTAACGGGTATATAGTCTAATCGGGAGTACGTGTGGTGCACATGAGTAGAACGTATAATCTCTGATCTGTGGGTGCTGGGTCCGCCATGCATTGTGGAGACCTAAGTCAAGCATTCTTTGCTTTAAGTCAGCGGCGAAGGAACCAGTGGCAGCCCTGTGTGTTTGAGTGCTATCCAGTTCCAGTTGCCCGTGAGATTAAAGTCCCCCAACAAAATTATAGGACCTTCCGCAAAGTGGTCTATTTTGTCTAATACAGTAAGGTATTTCCATACTGTCTGCCTTTTCTGCGGTGAGTTAAGACCCCTGGCGTTCCACAATGCCATTGTGATTACCATCTTGTCAAAAAGAATTCACCTCCTCCGCCCATGCCCACCCATCCGTGCCCCCTCCGCATGCATATTAAAAACATGACCGTCCCACAGAAAACCATAATAGATATGCAACTGCCCCAGCCGTCTCCGAAGCAATAAGTGAGCAGTGCCACTACCAGGATCCCACCACCCCCTCCCACCAAATGAAGAAAAGAAAAAATAACCAGACCCCTAACAATACCAACTGAAACTCATGTATAGAAGATGGTTTCCAATCGTAGGTGAGCTCACCCACGCAGTATGGTTGGCAGATGGCTTGACCAGTAATCCCATCCATGCCTGTCTCGAGGCACTGTCCTGCAGTTCAAGTCGTTAACCGTGTCAAACTCTGAGATTGGGCGGAGGCCAAGCGCTTCAGCATGAAGTCTTGTGAAGCTCCAATGACGGAGCAGTCCCCTCATATCAACCAAAGGATTCCTCCAGACTTGTGACTAAGGCATGTAGATTGCATCAGTGTGAGAGTACAAGAGACTTGGTACTGTCCTCATTTGTGGTTTCCACCCTGCCCAAGAGGAGGTTCCACGACCGGAGCCCTGTGTAGTGTCCGCTGTGGGTTCAGGGTCAGTGGTAGGGAGACCTAATAGGTTCAGGCCCCATTCAGCTCAGTGATGTTGCGCTGCTTGTTGTGCCATTTGAAGGTCAGGCTGAAGGGATGGGTCCAGCGATATCTAATGTCGTCCCACAGCTTGGAAGTGAGGGGTCAGAACTGCTGTCTCCGCAATAACGTTGTGGGCGCCACGTCTTGAAATATGCTGCATTCGTGCCCCTCGAAGAAGATTGAGGTTTTTTAGGTCTCGCCTGGCGAACGCAGCGCGAAGCGCTGCGGTCGCCAGCGAGATCTATTGTTGCTGACTTGCCTCGGAAGGGGGACAGGAGATGGGCACGCGCAGGCTCTTAGCGGATTTGAATTGGTGTACGCGCTTACAGCCACGCGGCGTGCACATCTCCTGTCCCCCTCCGACCACATGTCAGCCCTGTTGGAGCGGCCCGCTGCAAGACGGGGCCGCTCAGAATGCCAAAAGGACTCTGTGCCTCGATCAGGCACCAACAATAGCCCACACGGAGCCCCCCAGCCCTTCTTCACTCACCGGGCTTCTCTTCTGGGGGGCTCCTCCTCGCGGCTGCAGCACTTCTCTTGCAGGGCTTCCCTGGAGCCCCGCGCTGCCGTGGGCAGCCTCGGCCGCCGCAGTCTTCACCCGGGCCCCCTCCTGGAACCCGGGGCTTCGCTCCACTCCGGTCGCCACCGCGGGGCTCTCCCTTCAGCATGGGAGACCCGCGTTAGCATGGCACGCCGTTTCTCTTCCTGCCGGAGCAGGCCCCGCCCACGTCCCGGGCAAGGGCGCCTGACTTCCGGCTTGTTTCTTTATGCATAGGGTACGGCTGACTGCTTTTGTTTCTTGTTCTAAAACCGGATTACAAGGCAACCTAAATGAAAGAGCAACAGACCATAATTGTTATCGGTGCCACGTGGCCAGGGTGCCCAATCAAGTGCCATGGTGTGTAAACACGGTGTAATGTGATATTGGTCTCAGCCGGATCCCTTCAGTTTAGCATCCGGAACTTTCGAGCTCAGTACATCTGTGAGGCGAGCAGAGATGGTGCTCTATTCTTGGGCACAGAGGACGGTAAAATCTGTTTGGGACACAAAGGTGCCTTTTATAGCTGCACTTTAGGAAGGTACACTCAGATTAAGCAGTTTGAAGTGCAGGAGGGAATGTGACCAAATGTTTTGATCTTAACCTAAACCGGAGGAGCAAACTGTTCACTGAACAAGACAAAGTCTGCAAGGAAATTAATATTACCTCACCCTAGCCCTACCTCTGGCCTGGAGCTGTATTAATAAGGTCAGGATTGTAATTTGTACAGATTGGCATTTTTAACTTAATAGTACTTTTGCTGCCTCTAAGCACTGTGAGTAACACTTGTTACTATTATCCATTGTAATGGGACTTAATTAACCGGCCATTAAATTATTGATAGTCTCAATTGGCATACTGGGACTCGAACTGCAGGTGTCCGATGCGAGCATTTAACTCGTTGAGCCGCCTTGCTACTTGGTGTTTCACCCATGCCCCCCTGCACAGTGCTCCAAAATGGAGCATGGCGCGGACTTGCATAGTATTTTAAAAATGTTGTGCCACATTCGGAGAGTCCATTATGCTGCACTTTGGTGCATGCATGGCAGACTGTTGGAAACAGCCCACTCCCACTCCGCAGGGTGGTGGTGGACTCCCCGAACACACAGTGTGGTAGCTTGGCTCGAGTGGTCAGGAATCAGGCTCCGTGCTAAGCATACAACATACCCAAACAATAACCATGCGTGCATCCGTTCCAAAAACGACTCTACACCGTAAAAATTATGAAAATAACTTTCTTTATCTGCTTTTTCTCTTAGTTGCTGATTGGAGAAAATAAATAAGTCAATCACAATATACAAATTTTAAATAGTGCAGGTCAAATAAATATTGTCTGAAGATTCAATAAATAGGGATGATCATAAATACAAGGGACATAAATATAAGTGCAGGTAATACAGGCAATTAAATATTCTGAGGCAATAAATACTGTCACCAATAAATATTGTACACCAACAAGTCCTGTAGACCAATAAATATAGTGAAGCAATAAATAGGTTAACACAATAAATACAGTGCCCCCAATAAATAATTAAAAGTATACAGCAACACTCATGTAATCAGATCACTTTTCAATTCCTAAGGGCTGATTGGGCCCAGGCACAGCTTGTAGGGTTGTGGAAGGCTTGAGGGGGGGGGGGGGTCTACTCCCTGGCTGGGACAAGGCTGAGGCCTAAACTGAGGTAGATCAAGGGGGGAATACCAGTGCCCTGGCTTTCTCTCTCCACACAACCTCTCTAGGTTAGTCCCAGTTCACCCCTGGCACAGTCAGGTTGGTTTCAGCACCTCCCTAGCCCCTTAGAGCAGTCTCTCAGGTCTCCACAGGGCCTTAGGCGCCCTCTACTCCACTTACTGCCCTTTTTCTGATGTTCCGACGCCGCTGGAGTCGTGTCGATGCCGTGAGGCGGTTCCGGTTCGATCTCGGCGGCCTCGGCACAATGTCAGTTCTAGACGACGCCGGTAGGCGGATCCGGTCCGATGTCGGCGGCCTCGGTTCGATCTCGACCTCCGATTCGACGGCGTCGGGCAGTCTCTACTCGATGTCGACTTCGGGCGGCTCCGGTCCGATGGCGCTCTCGGCTTCGATGACGTCAGCCGGCCTGGCCTCGATGTCGACTTCCGGCGACTCCGGGGTGCGATCCTCACCCCCGACCTCCGGTGCTCCTCCTCTCAGGTTCCGGGCGACTCCGGAGTGCGATCCTCACTCCCGACCTCCGGTACACTTCACCTCGGTCTCCGACGACTCCGGAGGGCGGACTTCACTCCTCCGATGACGCCGCTCACTCGACCTCGGTTAACTTCCTCCTCGACCTTTGGTATTCCTCACGACCTCCGTCGGCGCCCTCTCACGACCTCAGGCGGCTCCGGGTACGACGTCTGCTTCTTCAGTCAGCGCCGCTTCTCCACCTCGGGCTCCAGGTCTTGGGCTACTCGACGCCGGACTCCAGGGAAACCAGTTTCCAGGTCAGGATCTTGCTGCTTTCTGCTTCTAAGGCCTGTTCCTGCTGTCCAGGTCCTTAGGATGAGTTTTTCTGGCTTCTTCCCACACAGGGCTACAGGCTGGGATCCATCAGTAGGGACAAGTATCAAGGGTGGGTTTATGGACCCCACTCCAGGCACAAGTTTCCACCCCTGCTGCTTCACTCCTTCCTCCTTCACTGTTGTGCTGCTCTCTCTTCACCAGTCAGGTGCCAACTGCTAGCTCCAACTGCCAACACTCTGTCTTAGCTTCCCAACATTCTAAACCGCCTCCAACTGTCACAGAGTTCTGGAATCTTCTGGAATGTTCTGGAAGGTGCTGGTAGGTTCCAGTGGATGCTGGTGATGTCACAGGTGGCCACCATTTTGTGCTTCAGGCCCTCAGACAGAAGTTTCAGGGGTAGGTAAAATGGCTCCCTGAATCTGCCTCAACACTACAAAAACGAAAACAAATGAGGGAAAAAGGGCCAAGTCCTACACAGACTAATTAAGTTTTAAGCAAATTGTTATTCCCCTCTGTAAACTGATAGTTTTTCATGCACAGTACAGTGACAGTGGCACTGGGATAACTCTGCATCAGTCACACACAACACATTTTTCACTCCACCAAGGACCAAACTATTGGCTTTGTCAGTGCTTGTTATTGGAGGGGATGTCCTGGTCTCCCGCTCACAGCTCTTACTACGGGGCTCCCCCCTGGCACTTGTCTAAACAATGCAGGTGATGTCACAGGGACATTTTAAGCTAGAGTAATATTGTGCACATCGGAATTATTTGGCTGTATTACATGTTATTTATATTTTTTGTATGATTTTCGTGTAACATTGGCAAGCAGCACACACACTCAAGGACACAAATTCATGCATAATTGATATCCTCAATGTGTGCCACAGCCCTTATTGGACATTACATTTGTAAATAAGGGAACGACCCTCGGCAGGTCAGCAGAGATAAACAAGCATTTGCAATGCAATAAGTGTCGCATTACTAAAAGTTTGAGCTATTGGCGTTCCAATTAATGCAACGTAATTATCTCAAACTTTAAGTAATGCAAGACCTATTGCATTGTAAATGCTTGTTTGTTCTGGCAGCTGTAAGGATAGTCTCTTTAACCTTGTAGGAATGAAATTTCGCAAGAATATCTCTTGTGCGCTTCCGGTCCCCAGTTGCTGGGCCCCCAACCCTATGAACTCTCAAGTTAATTTATAGGACCTGTGGGCAACGATTTCTGCAAAGAGGTCTAAGAGAAAGGCTTCCAGGTCAGGCCCTTCTGCCCCCACGTCCTGGTGTCGAATCCGTAGGTTGACTCTGCCTGCTCTGTTTTCAAGGTCCTCCATTTTCAGTTGGTTGAGATGCAACTGGTCCTGGAGAGCGTGGATCGTAGCCTGCAGTTTGGAGGATCAAACAACAAAAGTGGGGCGACCCGGTGTCCCTCAGAACCTGGGTATAACGTTTATAAACAAAGTGGTTCTGTCTGGTTTAATTATCCTTGTGCAGAAAAAGTCGCAAGGAACAAATTTCAATGGGACATAAATGAAACACACACCTGACCAGATAGGAAACGGTATCTGAAATGATCAGAATAACAATGTTTGTATATATCCACTTTGTATTTTATCAGAATTAATTCATTCAGATGTATCCATTTTTCAAAAGTACAAAAAGGCTATTCAGAGATGGGTCAAATATATACATATATTGCTCATGTGACAAGGTGTTTAGTGATCAACTTGGTGCAATATGTACAAGGTGGTTACAAGATTTATGTACAAGGGGGGGGAAAAAAGGGGGACAACGTTAATTTGAGGCCAGAAAATTCATTCTCTCCGGGATTGAAGGATTGTTGCCTGCATTCTCCACGCTGACTTATCTGGGACCATTCACGCAACTAAAGCCATTCGTTGCCAAATATCCCGCAGACTCTTTCACCGGGATCCCAAAGCCTGAATCATACTCTGGCCAAGCCAAGGCTGTTATCGAATTGCTCCACAACTCTAACTCTCACAGAGTCCACATCGCGCTGGAGGGAGGCCATGCGGTCGTTTAGGTCATTTTTTAGCTGATCGATAGAGCCCTTAATGTCCTGGCTCAATTCCTTTCGCAGCTCCATCTTAAAGTCTCGTAGTGTGCCATGAGGTCTTTGGTAAAGGACACGGTGTCAGCGTTATCTTCATGGTCAGTGGAAGGGGGCTTGTCTGTTGGAGTGAAGAAACTGGTGACCCCAGTCGCTGCTTTGGTGACCGTTTTCTTAGGCGGCATAGAGGCAAGCCACCCGATCACCACTCCTCCGGCGCCCCAACCCTCCGTCATTGCCGTGCTGTGAACCCCAACAGTCCGATTTAGAGCGATCTTAGTCTCTCACAGGGTGCATGCTCCTCCAGCAGTTCCGTTGTGCAGCCAGTATCACAGCTTTAGGTCTCCTTGATCATGAGGGGGCCCCGGTCCACCATTCAGAATGCCGAGCTCCTCGCTTGCATGTCTTGGGGCACCACTCCGTGCACCCCCACCCTCGCGCGTCTCTCTCACCTGGTCCTCTCCAGACTTTCAGCGCTCCCTTTCCTGGTGGGGCCTTAGTCTGTGGTGTGGCGTTTCAAGAGGAGCTCCCGTGAGAATAGCCCATACTCCTTGGAGATTTGATGGTCGTCGTCGTTAACCCGGGAAGGTAGCTCTGTATTCTCCAAGGGAGAGCAGGGGGCACTCAATAAGGCAGTGGTGCAGCGGTTGGGTCTGGGGGGAAAAAAACCCATGTGGTGCTCAATGCATATCGAGAGGAAAGCCTGGTCGGTCATACGGCTGCCATCTTAGAGTCAGGCATCGGTGACTTCGAACTCCCAGGTCTACTTGGTAGACGCTAGTCCTCAGGGATGCACCAGTATTCTTTCCCTCCCCGTCCATGTAATCAGTCTAATAGTGCTGGTCCAATTGATTGCGTACTTGCATGTCACGCTCATACCTCTGGTGGGTGGCTGTATCCATTACTCTGCCTTAGAGCTGCGGGTGAGGGATACTTGCTCATTTGGATGTGTGCATTGCGTAGCAGTAGCAGCACTCAGTCCTTGCACCGTCCTCGCCACGGGCGCCGAAAGTCACCGAGCGCCGCAGGAGGACCCAAGATGGCGGCTGCCAGCGCGGTTACCCCAGGAGCGCCGCGGCGATGGCTTGAAGTGGACTCTGTTAGCGCCGCAGCGTTATTCTGGGATTTCTCGGGCGCCCAAGGTGTTGCAGACGCCTCCTGCTCTCATAGCATGGACTGCAGGTCCATGGAGCGGCTAGATTTGCCCCGAGACACTGGCGCAGACTTGGAGCCGACACGGATCACGTCTGTTCGGCCATCGTGCCTGGCCGCGCCCGTCCAGAGCACTTCTTTTGATTTTCCCATTGCATTTAAATTCTTATAAAAAGTAAATAATTTCAAAATGGTTTATCAGGGGGAATTATGACTTTTTGACCTTTCTTTACCCATGAATATTACCATTGAGTTGAAATACTATTATATACGATATACATTGTCCGCAGGAACCATTTTAACATTTTTATAGATTAGATACCCTGGTTCCGTGTGAGTAGGGTGGCCCTTGTTTCTCTGAACACGACCCCAAAATACGTTAGCACCTTTTACTATCAACTAGGAGTAAGTATCTTTTTTAAGTTAAAAACGAATTTGAAACGTACGGAAATACAATAATTAAGCTGGAAAAATATGGTGTGCAGTAAAGTGCGTGGAATCAACCATAAATGTTAGCCTGGTGCAGTCCAGGATTGCCTGCTTTAATTGACCTTCTGATGTATTTAAAATTTACAAAAGCCTTTTTTGAGCATTATATGCCAACGCCATTGTTCAAAAATCTGAAGCTCACCCACCATCCCCTATCTTACTGACCAAGCTACACCCCTTACTTTACGACTCCAAGAAGTTACAATGGCAAGAAAACCCCATTCCTTAATGATTTTCTCCAGCTGACCTCAGAGTGAAAAGCAGTGAGGTATGGGGTAAAAAAGAGAAGTGGACCGCAATGCAGACACACAGCACATCCAAAGAAGAGAAAGGAGGTGAGATAGTATATCCAGAGCACCCAGGTCTCTCGATTTTTGGGAAAGCGAAAGCGGTAGACCTAGAAAAAGTACAAACATTAGTTGTTTTACATATCCGAAATGGCAGCGATCGTGAAGTACAATGTTTCACTGAAGATTCCGCCGAATAACGTTATTTAAATTAGTTAAGAAAAAAAAAAAAAAATTTGGTAAACGAAACAGTAGGCTTCACTTATCAATTAGCAGCAGTATAGTCCGATCGTTACACATACATCTTTGCCTTGGTGCCATAGTACCCCTTATAAAACTCAATCCAGTTGAATTATCTAGGCACTTTTACAGCCATCTTGTTTAACTCGCTTGGTGTACCCCACCCTTCCCCTGCACCCTGGGTCATCTCCCTCCTGCCCAACCACCCTAACTCCTATAGTTTCTCCAGTCACCCCATACTCTCTCCAATTTTTTGGGACATCCTCTGGCTGTGTAGATCACTTGTTTCGCTTTCTGGCACCAATCTAGGTCAGCCTCCCAATCCTCAACTGATTGGGCGGTCCCAGCCCCCCCAAGCCCTTGCAATATTTTGTTTTGCAACCCCCACTGCCAGTCTCAGCCAAATTTCTTTTCACTTGGGCCAGACATGGTCCCTGTTTATTCCTAATAGTAGCCATCCAGGGTCTGCCGGGACCTCCACTTCCACCACCCTTGCCATTATTGACCTAGTCTGGGCCCAGTAGTGTTGGACCAGCCAACAGTCCCACAGGATGTGATAGAAGGACCCTTCAATCCCACAGCCCCTCCTGCATAGTGGGAGTCTGCTCTGCCTATTTTGTGTAGGAGGGCTTGTGTATAGTAAGATCTATGAAGAATCTTGAGTTCGACCAGCCGAAATCTCACTCTGAAGGAGATCTCCAGAGGGACCTGGAGGGCCTCCACCCAATCTTCACAATCTAGCCTTTTACCCAGATCTTCCTCCAACACTTGTTTTAGGGGGCCAAGCAGGTCAGGAGAATTGTTAATTAGCTTCATGTAAATTAATGATTCTCCCTTATTTGATAGTGTCTCTGTAAGTAGACGGTCCTTAATGGCGAGGAGTCAGGGAGCTGTTCCACCACTGGTAAGTGACAGTGCAATGCATGCCCCAACTGGGCGTGCCAGAATCTCTCCGATTCAGCTAATTTATATTCGGACTGTAGGTCATGAAACTGTATGTAGTACTTGTTCCTCCAGACGTCTCCCAGGTGCTCTATACCAATGAATCTCCGCTTCCGGAATCCTCCTAGCCCTGCTTCCTCTGGTAACAGTGCACTGCACCACAGCCATCAGTTTACCATTCCAGCCCAGAAACCGGGCAGCCCTATGGGCACTACCACTTGTGTATGTTGCGGCCAATCCTCTCTGGTCATCCTACCATATAGTAGTCTCTCCCATCTTCCCAGGGCCATGTACCTGCTTTTTACCATGTATTCTGGGTCCTGGTGGCTTGCAAACACCCAGTCGTTGATTATCAGCAGCTGCGAGGCCCAGTAATATTTTTGAAGGTCGGGGATCGCCAGTCCTCCGTCATATACCCCTTTTTGTAGCTTGGCCAGCGCAATTCTTAGCCCCCCCCCCCCTTTCCATAGTAGTTTACAGACTGTCTGGTCAATTCCTGTGAACACTGTTGGTGGGATCTTGTAGGGAGTATTCTACATTACATAGAGCAGTCTCGGAAGGGTCATCTTGTAGAGGGTAGCTCTGCCGGCTAACGTCTGTGGCGGAGATTCCCAGTGCTTCGCATCTGCTTTAGGCCTTTCGACTTGCAGATCAAGATTTTGCCTAAGGAATTCATGCGGATCTCGCGTGATATATATTCCTAGGTATTTGAACCCATTTGGACTCACCGGGCCTAGCAGTCATGTGGCAAGTGAGGGGCTTCCCCCCGACAGGGGGTATATAACTGATTTGGCCCAATTGATTGTATAGCCTGAGTGTTCCCAGATATTTGAAAGATTTAGATTACTCTGTTTATGGAATTCTGGGGAATAGCAACGTATAGCAGCATATCGTCAGCATACATGGAGATTCTTTCTTCCCATCCCCCTCCGTGGGTATACCCCAGATTAGACGATCGCGGTGGATCCACGCTGCTAGGGGTTTGACGGCCAGGGCGAATAACCTAGGCGAAAGTGGGCAGCCTTGTTGGGTGCCTCTATGAAGCTCGAAGCTGCGTGAGACTGTTCATTCACCCTCACCCTGGCCATAGGGGTTGGGTCGTGTAGTGGAGTTTGACCCAGGCTCTAAGTTCGGGGCTGAACCCTAATTTATCCAGAACTGCAAACATATAATTCCTCTCCGCTGAATCAAATGGCAATCTCACACCTAGGGCCATCGCTACTGTTTGTACCTCCCTACAGGATTTAGTTATGTGGAGGACCCCATATAGGCTCCTCAGATTGAGCCGCATGCTCTTGCTGGGAATAAACCCCGACTAGTCGGGGTATATTATCGAGGGGAGAACCACCTTCAGTCTAGTGGCCAATATTTTGGCTAGCACCTTGACTTCCACATTTAGCAGGGAAATTAGCCTATACGAGCTGGGTTCAGATGGGGGCTTTCCTTCTTTTAGTGTGGTCACTATCATTGCAGTCCTCTGGTCAATTGGAGGACAACCCGTGGAGAGCGCTTCATGGAACATTGCCAGCATTGGTTTGGTCACGACCTCTGCCAGGCCTTTGTATAGCTCTATCGGCAAACCATTGGGCCCCTACGCATTGCCCGATTGCAGTTCTCTTAGTGCCTCCTGCAGGTCCTCCTCTGATAAGTCTGCTTCTAGGGCTTCCTGTAAGGCCCCTGTTAATGGCCGAAGGGTCACCTCTATGAGAAAATCAACGCAGTCTGCATCCGTCATTAAGGTCTGGGATACATAGAACCCCTCATAGTAAGAGGCAAAGGCTTCAGCTAGTTCGGCATTGGATGAGTGGATCTTCCCATCTTTGTCTTTCACCTCAGTTACCCAGGACCTTTCCCTATCTCGTGATTCCAACCATGCTGGGAGTTTGGCTGCCTCATCTCTGACGTCCGAGACGTCGCTGCGTTGCCAAAGCATGCTTACGAGCTAGGTCCTTCGTTAATGCTCTCGGCTCCTGCTGGCAGAGCAGTAGTTGGTGTTTGTCCAGTTCTTGACTCTTGTCTTGCGCTTTACTCTCTGTCTGTAATATCTTCTTTTCCAGTTCGACGCATTGTCGTCTGGCAGCTTTCCTTCTCCCTACTATAGCCCGAGTAGTCCCTCTCAACACAGTTTTGAAGGCCTCTCATAAAGTCAGTGTAGAATCGATCGACCCTTGATTTTCTTGAAAATACCGTTCTGCTTCCTTGCGGATTTTGTCCCTTGTGTTTTTTTTCTTTAAGGTACCATTCATCCAGCCTAGGAGGACACTGATAATATATCACCGAACCTTGTAATTGGACCTCGACCTGGGAGTGATCTGATACTCCTTTGGCCGACTGGACCGCTGTCTGGAATCGTGGCAGCTGGGAATGGGGAGTGAATAAATAGTCCGTTCTAGAGAAGCTTCCTTGCGGTGCTGAGAAGTATGTGTACTGCTGAGTGCTTGGATAAAATTATCTGTAGCAGTCCGCTAGGCCCAGGGCCTATGCAAACTGCGAGAGCGGAGTCGCTCCTCTTAGTCCCCCGGAGCCCGCGCCTGTTCTATCCATTTTGGGGTCAAGAACCGCATTAAAATCCCTCCCCCACTAGAAGGATTCCTGTGGGGAGTTCCAAATATAGGTCCCCCATATCGGGAAGAGTCGTGGTCAGGAGTCGAGGCAGGGCATAGACAGAGCAAAGATTAAGATCCACCTCATTCCAGGTCTCACTAAGTGTCACATACCGTCTGTGGTTATCCATGGCAGCCATTATTGTCCGTAGGAAGGGTTCCCCCTCCGGTTGATGGTCTCCCAGGGAGGCGGACGCCTCGGATTCCCGAGCCCTCAGCTCAGACGCCGACCTCTTCACTGTGTATTTATCCAAACTGGTTTGCTGTGTGGGTCTTTTTTTTTAGGCGACACTTCATTTCGGGGTCCCTTCTCCTAGACTTCCTTATCTTCAGTCCTGCGATGAGGAACTCCCGCAGCACTTGTCCTAACCCCTGGGACAGCTACTCCAAGGATCTCCCTCTCCACTACTCAGTCTGGCGTAAGGGGTGGTCGCCAGTCACCGCAGTTTCAAGCCGCCACGGTCGTACCACAATGTACCTTGTCCACAGGGGACCTCTATTGAATCAGGCCTTCAGTTTGCGAGCAGCGCTCAGTTCCTCGATGGTCCGGGGTCACCTCCCACTGGTCCCCACGGGGGGAAAGAGGCTGTGAGGAGAAAAGGCACGGGGTCCAGGCAGCCACTCTGATTCAAAGCGCGAGTGCCGTCCCGGCACCTCCAGGTCTGTGTGTCAAAACGCCCAGCCATCAGGCTATAGCAATGACCTCTGCACTCACTCCTGGGCTGCATCACCCTGATATGGGGAAGTTTGACCCCCTCTGGTGTGGGTCCCGGTGTCCTCAACCTCCAGAGGATTCTCTTTTTAATCAGGCTCACTCCTCTTCCCAGCAGAACCTAGCCGCGACCCCCACAGGCCGCTGCCAGAGTGCAGGGGGAAGGCAGGTGGGGGTCACCAGGCCCACAGAGTAGATCTTCACTCCAGAGGGCCTGCATCCTCCACTGATTTCGCTATGGGCCAGCTGTCTCCCACAGCGCTCTCAGGCCGGGCGGCGCTCCTGCCACAGGCAGTCACTCACAGTTGTGTTGCGGCAGACATGGGCCGGTCTCCCCTGCTCTCTCTCGGCTTTGAGCTCCCAGCCGCAACGAGGCCCACGCCATCCGTCCAGCTCCTCCCCCAGAGCTCAGCCTTCCAGCCCGTCACCAATGCCTCACCGGGATCGGAGCGACCAACCAAGCTCCGCCGCAGGTCCAGCAAGGCGCGCACTGTCACACCGGCGACTATCAGTTGGTTAGGCGAGGGAGGGGGGCGGGAGGCGCCTCCAGTCTCTGGCCCTCTAAGCGGTCACAGAAAAGGTGCCATTTTGCATGCCTCTTCGTTTCTCGGTGTCTTGCTTCCTTCAGTCACCTGGTTAGTTTCAGGGCTTGCCGGGCACCGCAGGGTCTTCAGGGAGGCAGGGGTTGCGCCGAGCCATGGCGGCCTCTGCCAGGTCGATTCACGGATGGAATTGATGGATATTTAACGGATTAACTCCTGGCGGCACGGAGCCCTCTCAAGGAGCCGCCATGTCCTTCGACTGCAAGCCACGCCCCCGTAATTTAAATTATAAACTTCATACAACGTTTAGATGTTTAATAATGGCCTTTGAGAAATGATGTTTACTATTAAAATACCTATAATGTTTACATAATAAAATAAGACCATTCCAACTATTTACAGTTTCGTGTTTACAATTGTAAATAAACCGGCTGTGCCTGCTGCGGCAGGGGGAGAGGATCCGCAGCACCAGGTGTGCTGCAGGGGAGGAAAGACCCCTACAAGCAGGGGGAGGAGGAGGCAGCCTGAGGAGAGGGAGCGTGCAGCAGAACCAGGGGAAAGGGCAGGGGAAGGAAGCCCTAGACCTTTTTAATAACATTTTTTTAAAAGCACAATGGACATGAAGCAGCTACCGCGCTCAATATGGAAAACGAAGCAGTGTGAACGTAATATGTTTTTGGAAAGATAAGCGCTGCGTACGTGAAACGGGTGCAGCGGTGAGACAGGACAGCAAAACACGAATATTATAAAAAGTGCTCATGCTAAATTAAAAACCAAAAAGTTCCAAAGACACCAAATACAGTTGTACACGTGGAAGAGGACAAGTCCTGAAGCAATACTCCGTGGGAGTTAACAAATGTAAAAAAAGGTGGGACAAACATGAAACAATAACCACTTAGAAGCAATGTTTTTTAAAGGAAACTAACATAAGCCAATCAAAAGCTGTGGCCGGGCTGAAAGTTCAAAGAGTGATAACTGCATGGGCCTAATTATGAGTTTGGCAGTCCGTGAACCACCAAACTCACGGTGGCAGTCCAGCCACAGCTGCACTGGCGGTCCAACCGCCCTATTACAGCTTTGGTAGTCGGACCGCTATTTGACCGCCGCAACTGCCAGGGAATCTGGCTGTGGTGCGGTGGTCAGGGCCTCACAATATGCTGGAGGTGCCACAGTGGCACCGCCATACATATTACGAGTTTCCGGACCTCCTGCGGTCGCATGGATGTTCTTACTCCGTGCTACAGCTGGCCGCCCAGAAACAAAGGGACCCCCATGCATATTGGTGCAAGGAAGGTGGCACATGATGTGCCCCCCCCCCTGTGTGCATGCAGCTCCAGTTCAAGCACGGCATGGATTTAACAGTCCAAGCCATGCTGGAACTCTATGTGGCGGTCCCATGGGGATGCAGCACTAAGGCTCCAAATGGAGCCATTTTACTGCACCGCCACAGGACCACCATGCCGCCCGCCTGACCACAATTCCACTTGTAATCTGGTGGGCGGGTGGCCCTGTTTGGCGGTCCTAGAGTAGGGTGGCAGCGTGGCGGCCCACTCAAAGACCGCCAAACTCATAATCTGGTGCAATGTCTCAAAGACGGCGTATGCGCGCTGCCAAGGCTTGACCTAAAAATGGGTAATGCTTTGCTAGTTCGCAATAACGCCTATTTGCACATTTGGAGACTATTTATTTTATTGTGTAAGCCTTAAGAGTTATTATTTTTACTGTTGCTAAAGCTTTATTACCTTTTTAGAGGCTGATTTTGGCTGTCCTAGAAAAATGCTATACTTTTTAAACAGCCTTGTACCGCCCCATGGAGCCTCCCTCTGTCTTAAGACAATATGTTCCTGACCAGAGCAAGTCCTATTTATTTAAAGGAAATAAAGTTCTGTGCTCTTTTTACTCTTTTAAAAGTCAACAACCAGATAAAACTCATGGCTTACACCATTTTACAGGGGTCTTTGGATCTCTGTGGGTAATCTTTGATATCCATTCTTGGTTTTAATGCAGCATCCTAAGAATGTTGCTGCTCTTTTGTGGGTCAGCCTTCTTTGGGTTCTCCACCACTTCTCTTTTATACTGTGGTGTTCCTTCTAGCTAGGAAGTAAGCAATGAAGTAAGCAAGGAAGTAAGCATCTTGAGATACCACAGTGCATTGCGGGTAACCTGTGTCGTCCTGTCTAGTTTTTGAATCACTATCCCATGGGAGGTCCTACGTGTATTTTGTGTGATCCCTTATTTCAGTCTGCCCATCAGTGGCAGCAACCCTTTCAGCCACTCCAACCAGTTGAACCCCAGTGGCAACAAACATGGCAGGACTTGCCCCCTTCCCAAGACTGCCTGTACTCACAACTTGCTCATCCTAACAGATATGCTGTGTTGGACGAGGTAGATTGACTGAGCTCTACTGAAGCTTTGGATTTAAACATCTCTTTGTCCTATTTAGATATGGCGAGTGCTCCTCCTGTCACACCTTTAGCCGCACTCCCCGAACCCCCAATGGTGTCATCGTTAATACCCCTCTCGCGTTTAGAAAACAGGGATAGCTTTGATGCATGTACAGCTACTGTTACTCCCAGATTAAGCCCAGATATCATCTCTCGGGAAGATGGTCCTATCTTATTACGAGAAACTCAGCCAGAGTCATCTGTAGTTGGTGATTCTGGCAAACCAGCAGGACTCTCTCTTGTTTCCTGGAACATTGCTGGCCTTGCCAGCAAATTAGGTACACCCTTCTGGACCAGTTTTTTGGGGGAGGGATTGGACCTAATTTTGTTACAGGAAACTTGGTGTCTGGACCCCATTAACATCGAAGGGTACGCATCCTACTGTCTCAGAGCCACCAAATCAAGCTCGGGTAGGGCCAAGGGGGGCCTTTTGTTGCTTTTATCTACCAAGCTGTGCGATTGTATGGTTAAATACAGCACGACAGTTGGGACCCATAGTCAAGTTATAAGGGTGGAGTGCAGGAAGAATATTGATTTAGTTGTGATAAATTTTTACAACAATCTCTTTGATGCAACTAGAGGGGATATCCTACCGCCTCTAGAAAGGGAAATAACTAAAGCCCTTGGTATTTCGAAAAGAAAGGCCGAGGTTGTCTGGGCAGGGGATTTTAACCTGCAGCCCTGCCATTTGTCCAACGGGAACATCTGCGGTTTTGGCGCAGCAATGAGTAGTCATTGGGGGGGTTTGGGTGTGAGGGAGGATTCTCCTCACTTCCAACACTGCAGTTATGGCTCCACATTAAATAATATGCTAGTCACACTAGACATGACCCTGTTAAACTGTAACACAAACAACCAGGCAATAATATGCCCTACATTTACAGGCAGAGATGCAGGATCATTTATAGATCATATTCTGTTGTCTAGCAGTGGAGACTTTACCGATCTGTATGTAAATGAAGAAAGCCTCAGCGACCATAACAGCCTTCGTGTTACCCTTCTGGGGCATGGTACCTCGACGGTTTCAGATGGGAAATGTTCTACTGACTTAGTACCTATTAGACCGAAGGGTCTAAGGATTAAATGGACTGGATTAAATTCTAAGGTTAAGCAGAAGGAGGTTCTTACCAGATGTAAGAACCAAATTAGTTTCTGTTTGGATGATGACTGTGACTTAGGCTGCCTATTAGCTCACTTTGTCTCCATGAATAGTATTATTGATGGTATTTTTACTAAGGCCTCGCAATCTAATAGCGGTCCGAAGCAGGGGTGGTTTGATAAGACCTGTATAGTCGCCCTCCGTGATTTAAAGAATGCTTTGGGCACTAATCGACGCGTTAAGACGGATATACAACTTTTTAGGGCAAGATATAAAATAGCAATCAATACTAGGAAAAGGGTATTACAGACCGAGGCGTGGGATAAGTTGAAGGAAGCAGCCGAGACCAAAAACTGCAAACTGTATTGGGAAACAATTAACAGCCCGTTTCTCAATAAAGAAGATGTACCAGAATTAACATCTTATGTGGCATGTAGCGATTGGGTCAGTCACTTTTCCAAAATTTTCAATCCAGAAGGGTTATCTCTTGAGTCAATGTTACCTGAGTCTATCTCATGGCTACCCCTTCCGTTGGGAATTACATTAGAAGAAAGCCATGAAGCAATTTCTTTAAGCAAAGGAGGTAAGGCCCCTGGCCCCGATGGGGTTCCGCTGGATTTATACAAAGATGAACCAGCTTTATGGGCTCCCATCCTGGCGAGGATATTCAATTGTGCGGCAGAAACTAATTTCCCGTCTACTTGGGGTCAATCGGTCATTATCCCTCTACATAAGAAAGGTGATAAATCAGAGGCCTCTAACTACCGTCCAATTTCATTATTGGACGCCTCTGTGAAGGTGATGAGTAGGATTTTGCTCAGGAGGCTGGAAGATTGGGCAGCTGATTTTAATATCTTAACTAGAGTCCAATATGGCTTTCGGAAAGGCCTGGGCACATTGGACCAATGTGTAAATTTGGACCTTTTAATTAACAAATATACTGTGGCTAAAAATGGCAACCTTTTTTTATGTTTTGCTGATTTGAGCAGTGCTTTTGATTTGGTTAACCACACTATTCTTTGGGAGGTTTTGCTAGACGCAGGGGCACCGAGGGAAATAGTCCATTTTTTAGCTAGACTTTACGAAAAACTTTCTTGTAAGGTCCGCTATGGCACCCTTGGAGAATGTACCCCGTTTTTCAAAGTGTCTCGGGGCATACGCCAGGGATGCGTTTTGGCCCCGTTGTTATTTTCCCTCTTTATTAATGACGTCGACCGTTCCTTGGTTGACATCCCAGCAGATGCCCCCTTGATTGGTGGTAAACCTGTTCCGCTGTTACTTTACGCGGACGACGCTGTTCTCATATCCCGCACACAGATGGGCCTTCAGCGCCTAATCGATAATCTTATGCAGTTTATTCAAGTTAGGCGGCTCCGCGTGAACAAAACTAAGACGTATGTTATGACATGTGGACGGGCAGCTAAGCAGGTAAAGCATACCTTTTTTCTGGATAAGGAAAAGTTGACTCCTGTCAAGTCCTTTTGTTATCTAGGAATTACATTTAACGATAGCGGGTCTTGGACCTCGGAATTTGATTCCATCAGACTAAAAATGCTGCGGTCTATTGGCAGTATTTTTCGTTTTGCCTCTAAACTTGGCTCACGAAGCATTTTAGACATGATGAACATATACAATGTTTGTTGTGTCCCCTCTGCACTGTATGGGGCAGGTGTATGGGGCCATAGTGTGGGTACATCCCTGCAGAAGGAGGAAAATAAGTTTTTAAGGAGGTTGTTATGTGTCCCCCCTTCCGCTTCCATTCTGCTGATCCATGAAGAAGTTGGGATCGAGTTTATTTCTGATTTAGCAGCAGTCCGGCCACTTTTATTGTGGCGTTCTATTTGGGCTAAACCAGAGACTCGATTTACTCAGGATATCATTCTTGATTGTATAGGCTTGGACCACTCCTCACGCATACAGTGGTTGAGATACATCCACCGCTGGTATCTCCTTCTTTTTAATATTGATGTATTCCGCGAGCCAGAAGAGGTTGTTTCTATTTCAAAAAAAGAAATTAAGACAACGTTCTTAAACTTCCGAAAGGCAGAGCGAGATAAAATTTCTGGTAATCTTATTACCGTGAAATTTTATAAAGATTTAAATTTAACTTCGGGGTTCCAATCCTATCTTGTGTATGTGACCCGTCCCTCCCATCAGTATGTTTTAACACGTGTCAGATTGGGTATTGTTCACCATCTGGTTGCATTTCCAAACACAAGAACCAGTTCAGATATACCCTGTCCGTGTGACAGTATTTCCCGGCAGAATAGTTGCCACTTTTTACTTCTCTGTAAATTTTATCATTCTCTCAGGTTAAAATACCTTAAGCCAATTTTTATTAAATATAATATTCGTACTACAGAAACAGCACTGATACTTTTATCCTCATTAGAGAACGAGGAGATCTGTTTTTTCCTGGCTACTTTTATTCTGAAGTGTACAGCTGTCAGGAAAAGTATTGTACTATAATATTTTTATACTTACCTGTCTGTACCTATGTTATACAGCTGCCAGGTACTGTATTACGCTGCTATTACTGTTTACATTTTTGTCTGTATATATACGTCTTCAAGTTTTATACTATTTTTGTAACTAAAGTATTATTTTTATTTTGTTGATGTCCACAGTATATTATGATTATTTATAAATTTTGATGTACAGCTGCCAGGAAAGGCCCATTGAGTAATTCCTACTGATCTCCTGTCTGTTCATCCATGTACGTTTTGCTTTTATAATAGTACGTTGACCCAAACTGGCAAGACTACTCCTTAATTGTTGCACTTCAGACTTTTGCACAACGTCTTATCATCGTTTTATATAAGTGGTCATATGGTGATTTTAAACATTTTATTATGTATTTTTTTTTTTTTTTTTTGCTTGTATGATTTGTATGTACAAATCGAATAAAAGCTTTAAATTGAATTGTGTGATCTGTTATGTTGGTTTGAGCTCTTGATCCACCTTCTTAGGGCATTAATAGGTGCATTGATATGTATTTGTCATGTCCCCTTTACCTTGCAAGTTTCAGTCTTAAAGGCATGCTTATCTGACTGTGGCTTATATGTGTTGATGGCACAAGCTACTGAGGAAGCAGCTTTTGCTTTTAAGATGTTATAGTGGCAGTGGAACACGCACTTCAGGCTGAAACTGCTGTCACCATTATATATTTCCTGTTAAAAGCCCATTCTGATGGATACTTCTGCCTGTGTATTCTCACATTATGAATACCTCCTGCGCCAGCATTCCACGGAAATTCTTTCCTAGCTCTCCCACGTCGACTAGGACGTCACAATAGCAAGGCTCCGCTCGCGACACCGTATGACATCATCGGAGCCATAAGAGGACCTCGTCGGCGTGCTGATGTCAGTTCCCTTTTTTCCACGCCATCGACACTTAACGGTTTTTCTAGGGGCTCTCCATTTTCTTCGAAGAAAATTTTGTATCACTTGTTGTTTTCTGATGGCTACTTCCAGGGGAAGACCGGGTTTAAACCCTGCAGAGAGTGTGGCGGGCATATGTCGATCACAGACCCGCATGAAGATTGCCTCTGGTGTTTATCTTCGGATCATGGCGTCAAAGAATGTCGAAGTTGCAGGAAAATTAATCCCAAGGCTATTAAGGAGCGTGAAGCTAAGCTGTTTATGGCCAAAGCCAAAAAGGAGAAGAGGGGTCGAAAGAGGGTGAAGTCTTCGTCTTTCCATACATCGAAGTTGAAGAAACATAAGAAGTCTAAGAGGAGACATGGCTCTCGGGACTGTTCTTCGAAGGCCAGGGCCTAGAGGTCGACGACTCCGGCTGAGCGGCCTCGAAGAAAGGACTTTGTTTCTCCATCTCCTTGGGTGACGCCGGTTCCATCTCCAGTATCGCCGGCTTCGAAAGGCACTTCGCTGCATGAAGACTCACCGGCTCCAGTGATGTCTCCGGTGCCTATGGAGTCGTCTCCAGGCCGGGTGGCTTCACCTGTGCGGGTGCCGTTCCCGGCTCCGCAGCCTCCAGTTCGACCTCAGGAAGGTACGGATCCTTATCCTGCTTTTCCTGCGTCAAATTCTTCGCATTTCCTTAATGCGATGTTTGGCATGTTTGCCCAGGGCCTCTGCTCCCTCCGGTGCACCTTCGGGCCCCGTGGGTCCTTTGGCCCTTAACTTGGGTGTTCCTCAATTTTATCCTCCAGCAACCTTCATGCCTTTCTTGCTGTTGTCTCCGGCTTGGCATTTCCCAGTGCCGAGTTCCTCCACTCCGGCTTCTCGGACTCCTTCAGCTGTTGACTGTCGAGTTCGATCAACGTTCGAAGCTGAGGCTCCTCCGTCGACTAGGTTGATGCTTCACTGGCGTCGCGTGTGGCACCGCCAATTCCTAAACCACACTCTAGGAGAGAGGCGCAGAGGCTCCTTGAAGAGGAGTAATATGCACAGAATCAGGAGGAAGGAGAGATTGTTGAATGTATGGATGAGTTTGAGGGCCTTCATGAGACTAGTGGCTTGGATACTTCTCCGGAGTATAATCTCCCATCTGCGAATGCTGGTGTTGTGCAAGACATTGCTCCTTATGTGGTCATAAGGAAGGTGGCTGATTTGCTTGGTCTACAGCTTCCCTCCGCTGAGGTGAAATCTAATATTCTTACGGAGGTTCTTAATACATCTTTTTCAACTTCTGAACCGTTGCTTCCTTTTACGGGTGCGTTGACGGAACCAATAATGGAGGTGTGGCAGAAGCCTTTATCTGCTCCTGCAGTTTCTCGTTCCATCTCTAGAAGGTACAGGCCCCCTCCTGGGGATCCGGCTTCACATCCTACAAAGGTGATGGCGGTGGTAGCGGCTCATCTCAGAAGGTCAGGGATTCCTGTTTTCCCCTACCTGGATGACTGGCTGTTGAAAGCAGAGTCTCCAGAGTTGGTTTCGCGCCACTTGCAGGTAACTGCTCATCTGTTGTTCAAATTGGGTTTCTCGATAAATGTACCCAAATCTTACCTGGTGCATTCTAAGCGCAGCCTGTTCATAGGGGCAATACTGGACAATTCTGTGTGTCGAGCTTAACCTCTTCCGCAGAGGATTCTCGACATTCAGGAAGTGATTCCTTTATTTCACGATGGAGCGGTTGTTCCTGTCCTGAAGGTTCTTCGCCTGCTCGGTCTGTTCGCTTCCTGCATTCTATTGGTCAACCATGCACGCTGGCACATGAGGGCACTCCAGTGGTGCCTCCGGAGGCAATGGTATCAGCACAACGGAGATTTCGGGGAGAAGGTCAGGATCTCCAGAGAAGCTGCAGCGGAGCTTATTTGGTGGAGTGTGCAGGGCAACCTGTCTCAAGGAAAGCCCTTTCAGCTTCCTCCACTGGTGGCCACAGTGATCACGGATGCCTCCACTCTAGGGTGGGGTGATCATCTCGGGGATCTGGAGGTCAAAGGTTTTTGGTCTCCAGACGGAAGGTTGCTTCATATCAACCTGTTGGAATTGCGGGCGATTCGTTTGGCACTAAAGGTCTTCCTCCCTTCCCTTCGCGGTCCGTCGGTTCAGGTCCTAACGGACAACACTACCGCGATGTGGTATATCAACAAACCGAGAGGTGTAGGGTCATATCATCTCTGTCGAGAGGCTCTGCTGCTCTGGTCCTGGGCTCAGAACCATCAGATTTGTGTGTTTGCAAATCATCTGGCCGGTGTACTGAATGTATGTGCGGAAAGTCTCAGTCAGCGTTACTCGGCCGATCACGAGTGGCGGCTTCATCCGGTGGTGGTCCATCACATCTTTCAGATGTGGGGGTCTCGTCGGTTGGACCTGTTTGCCACTCACGAGAACGCGCACTGCCCGTCGTCTGCAGTCTTCAGTATCCGATGCGGGGAGCGCTGGGGGACGCGTTCCAGTTGGATTGGAGCTCACAGCTCCTTTACGCGTTTCCTCCAATACCCTTAATTCCTCGGGTTCTGAGGAAGATTCGCCAAGACCGGGCCCAAGTTATATTGATCGCACCGGATTGGCCAAGAAGGGTGTGGTACACAGATCTACTTCTTGTTACACACTAAATATATGTGATAGGAGCAAACCCAAGTCCTTTACTCAGCACTGCTACTTCTTCTGGTTTCAAGGTGTAGTCTGAAAGGTTCACCACAAGTCCCTGTTAGCCCCAACTTGTGGTCCCTTGGTCATGCTCCATGTGCTCACTGTAGTGTTGCTGTCCTCCCAGTGAACCAGTTTGTGTGTGTTGGTTCTCCTGCCGCGCCTCTCTTCTTCCGCCCTGTCCTAAAAAAACGATTCTGATTGTAGTTTGGTTGGAAAAAAGGCGCGGGATGGTATTGTGGGGGCCCATGAAATTGTGGAGGTCCATAGAAATGAATGCATTCTACTTGGGACATTTAAACCACTTATGCACGCTTGGCCATCGCTCACAAGTCAATGGAATCCGCGCCACACAGGCCATTAGCAGGGGAAGACCCATGAATCCGTGAGTGTTTCGCTGTTTGGATCAATTATAATAAGGTACGCTTCTCCACTATCTCCGCACGGAGATTCTGCTGATTTCGGACTTAGTGATAATCCGTTTCCCTTCTTTTGTTTGTCTCCATATACATACTTTTTAAACTTCCTTCACCAAATTGACGGATTGGTACACATGGTTATTCCTGTTACCAATGCCGCCTTATAACAGGGGCATCCCCGTTAAAGCGTGATTACACGTGGATTACTATCACTCTCCAAACTGGGTCAGAGCACCTTTTTTAAAGAAACATTTTACTACATTATCGAGCGGTATGAATGATGATGAGCGAGTGTGCGAATGGTGAAGGATTCAAAACCCTGATCCTGTCACCTGGGTATAAGGTCCACTAAACAATGGCAATTAGCCAGTACGAGACACAGAATGTAAGAATGCGGGCACTCTTTGCGCAAGGTATAGCTTCTGAACTATTGTGCTATATCACAAGAGGATAAATAATCTTCACTGGGAGAATGTGAGGTCACCTCTCACGGTTGTTTTGATATCATGCTTCCAAAATCATGGTGAGCTGATATATGTCCTGTTATATGTTGTGTTTTCTCTTCTTTCCACAGATGGAGTGATTCAACATTCAATTGAATAGCGACATACAAAGGAGCAGCTACCTGCCCTTTTATAAATAGAATAGGGTAATTCCTTGTTCTTCTCATTCCAGGGGGTGACACAGCCCTGAAGAAAGTCCTAGCACCAATTCTTTTGGGCATACAAGGACTGAAACATGTTGGCCCTAGGGTCTCAGGACCATACTTTTCCAAACGACCCTACTGTTCACTATTTTAATATTCCTGCCAGACCCAAGAATAAAGGGATACAGGGGTCTGATAGTGGATTTTTAATCGTTATCCCCCCTGGCCAGATATACTATCTAAGTGCTCCCTGAAATATTTGTTGAGCCCTCCGCGACTTATAGGGGTCGCGGTGTCCCGATGATGAAGCATGACACCACTAGGGTGTGTGAGGGAAAATAAATAAATAAAAGAAAGGTCTTTTCCTACACCACTATAAGAGTGGTTGCTTCACTTGGGGACATCCCATTATTTCTCCCTCCATAATTAAAACCCTTCTTACAATCAATAACTTGGTAAGAACAATAGTGGAGTACTTTAACGTGGACTAACACAGATCTACTTCACCTCTCATCGCACCCTCCGCTCCGTCTCCCTCTCACGGCAGACCTCCTCTCGCAGTCGCAGGGGCAGGTTCTACACCCCCACCTCCAGAGCCTGCACCTTCATGCCTGGAAATTGAACGGGGCAAACTGAGTTCTTTCTCTCTCTCGCCGGATATAGTGGATGTTATTTTATCGTCCAGGCGACACTCCACTAAGTCTGTTTACTCTTCCAGATGGTCCTGATTTGTTAGGTGGTGCGGAGAGAGAGACATTGACCCTTTGAAGGACCGTTTGTCTAATATTCTGGAGTTTCACTTTCTTTGGCACAGCAAGGTTGTACTGTAGCCACTGCTAAGGGCTATTTGTCAGCCTTGTCGACCTTTCTATGTTTACGGGATCAGCCGTCTTTATTTAAGTCCCCCATTGTCATGAGGTTCATTAAGGGTCTTACAAATAAGTTCCCTCCCACACCTTTCATTATGCCTCAGTGGGATTTTCATCTCGTTCTTACCTTTTCAATGGGTTCTCCGTTTGAGCCTCTTCATACTTGCCCGTTGAGGCTTCTTTCTTTTAAAACGGTTTTCTTGATTGCCATTACCTCGGCTAGGAGGGTAAGTGAGCTTCAGGCTCTTAGTTCGAAACCTCCTTTCTTGAGCATTCATGCGGAAAAGTTTGTTTTAAGGACCAGGGCTGCTTTCCTTCCCAAGGTGGTTACCCCTTTTCATATGGGACAGTCCATTACTTTACCTACCTTCTATCCTCCCCCCCTCACCCTTCCAAGGAGGAGGAGAGACTGCATCGTTTGGACCCTAAGAGAGCTGTCAGCTTTTACTTGGATAGGACAAGAGATCGGAGGCTGGAAGATCAGCTCTTTGTGGGCTGTGTTGGGAATATGAAAGGCAAGGCTGTGCACAAGAGGACTCTCTCCAGGTGGATTATCTTGTGCATCAATATTTGCTCCGCCTTGGCCAAGAAGGACCCTCCTGAAGGTATCGGAGCTCACTCCACCAGAGCGAAGTCTACTTTTTCTGCTTTGGCTAGAGGTGTTCCTGTTGTTGAGATTTGTAAGGCAGCAACTTGGGCCTCCTTCCACACCTTTGTGAAGCATTAGTGCTTGGACTCTGAGGTTAGGAGGGATGGCCATTTTGCTTGTTCTGTTTTGCAAGATTTTTTGTTCTAGTAAGGTGGACACCCTCCTCCAGGAGAGGTACGGCTTTGTAAGTCTATTCATAAGGTGAGGAATCCACAGGCAGAAGTATCCATCAGAAGAACAAGTTACTTACCTTCGGTAACGCTTTTTCTGGTGGATACAGTATCTGCCTGTGGATTCATCACTGTCCCGGCCGCCTCCCCGTTTTGTCCACCAGTTTCTACCAAAAAATGTTTTATTTTAATGTCTTAATCATGTTTATATTTTAATAGTGAGAAATGCTTATTCAGTTGCTATTTCTGTCTTTACTGATTATGCATTTGTGAATTTATATATGTGTATATATTTGGTATGCTATGTTTACATTTGAAAATGTCGGTCTGCCAGTTTGCCTCGGTGGCACGGAAAAAATGGGCGGAACTGATGTCAGCACGCCGACGAAGTCCTCTTATGGCTCTGATGACGTCATACGGTGTCGCGAGCGGAGCCTTGCTATTGTGACGTCCTCGTCGACGTGGGAGAGCTAGGAAAGAATTTCTGCGGAATGCTGGCGCAGGGGGTATTCATAAGGTGAGGAATCCACAGGCAGATAATGCATCCACCAGAAAAAGTGTTACCGAAGGTAAGTAACTTGTTCTTGCTAGAGAGAGAGCTAGTACGAGGGAGTATTGCATATTAAACACAGTTCATCAGGGAGAGCTCCCCAGGACTCTGCGAAGAAGTTGTTTACTGATTTAACCAGTCTTTAACCTGACTTTGAGAAATAAGATTGTGAAAATGGTGCAAATGAAGTCTTGTATGGTATTTTTTGTTAAATATAATGTACTGTATCCATTTACTAAACCTCTCACTCTTTCATATATTAGAAGTCCAAATGAAGACAAATACCGCTCCATTCGCATCGGGAATCCAGCTTTTTCCACTAGGCTGCTGCCCATCCGCGGAGCTGTGGAATGCTTGTTCGAAATGGGATTTGAAGAGGTTAGTATTTCCTTGTTTAATCCTGGCTATTAACAGTGCCACTGCTCGCTTTATTTTAATTCTAACCTTTTGCAGAGGATTATTGAATCATGGCTGCAACACTCTCTTTAACACTGAAAATCAGGTGTCTGCTTGTAATGTCTGTAAGGAAACAGGCCTTGCAGTTTTACCCCCACTTACAGGTTGCAGTTTTACCCTCACTTTCAATTTTGACTACTGGGTACTGCTGTAATGGCTCTGAAATGTTCCAAGCCTTGCTAAAAAGGACAGTGCATGTGCTTTGACCCTTAAAATGGCGCATGTTTAATTGGCTTGTCCCCAGTTGGCATAACCCAAATTACTTGTAAGGTTCTAGTATATGGTGCCAGTGGTACCCAGGGCCTGATAGAATGTCCCCCAGGGACTGCAGCACTTGAGTGGAACAAGGTTAAACATCGCTCTCAGTCTGCCACTGTAGATTGCAAAAGCCCAACCGTCCCTTTTTAAATATATTTAAGTCACCCCTTAGTTCGACCTAACACGGCCTAAGGAAAGGTGGCATATGTTGTACTTTTTGCATGTTCCAGCTGCAAAAAACCTAAATTGTTGTTTTTACCTTGAGAAGGCTAGTAGCCCCATTGGCAAGTACAGAATTACAGGATAACACCTCAGCCCTGCAAAATATTCTGACTGGGACTAATAAGGTTGGTACTGTAAGGTATCAAAAGAATCGGTGATTAAATCTGATTTAATGGTTTAAATCTAATTTAGTGTCACTGGTGGGCAAATTGCAACTTTAAAAGTTGCCACTTTCGTTGCCCACAGTTTCCAGTGCCTGTTTACTTTTGCACTGGGTGTCTGTCCTGGAGACAGCTTTCTGCCTTCTGGGGATACATGCTAATTACTCCCAGGAAAGGCTAAGATAAGGGCCTCTTCTGGAAGAGGTGTTACCTCCCTGCAGGAAGCCACACAGAAGTCACCTTTGAATGGCAAATGGGTTACACTTGGAAGAGGGGACGCTCCATTGTTCAGACAGGCAGCTGACACCTGGAACAGGAGAGGGGAAGCCAGTTGCCAAACCGGTTTTCCGTGGGCATGTAGCCCCCTTGGTAGCCATACTTCTGGGTTGGACTGAGGAGCTCCAAACGCCAGAAGAGGGTCCTGCTATATTGGAAGAAGGCAGAATAGTGCATCCTGGGACGCCCAGATGCCACACTTCGAAGAAAATGGTCATCAGATGAGAAGGAACCTGGTAGCCAATTGGCCTGAGAGAATTCTTTTAGCATAAGTAGTGCAACCCTGACACCCCAAACTCTGTTCTCGACTGGACTGGAAAGAAGACTGTAGGACTGCACTGCTGCACCACAAAACTGGCAAAGAGAGGCTGCACCATTATGAACAACACCTCCTGGCTCGAGAAGAAATTGTCTCCAGAACCCAGCCAAAGCCAAGAGACTCCAAAGGTCAGTGGACTGGCCTCTTGTCCACAACTGGAACCCAACCGCTAAGAAGCCAGCCTTCCGCTAATCCCTACCGTGCAGCACCAGGGATCAGGACCCGATGCACAAAGCTGCATCCGATGCTCCGGTCGCGCTGGGTGTGAATGAGGGTCCCCCATGGGACTACTGGGGTCTTAGCCTTAGCGATCGACCCAGGAAGGATTGGCCTGTGACCGTGATACTGGGCGACTGGTAGTCCAGTGGTGACTGGACTTCTGCCAGCACCAACAGGACTTCGAAAAATGACGTCCCTGTGACAAGAGTGCCTCACCCCCTTTGTGGAACAAGGAGAAGTCCCAGTAAAAGACTCCCGTCTACTGCATCGCCTCCACAGCATCCTTTGAGCATCTTCAGCATCCTCAATCCCTTGTATCGGGACCACTTCTATAGTAAAGCCCTGCAAAGGATGAAAGTGCCTGAAATGGACTGAAGACTGCTTCACCTGCTGAGGTAACTGTTTCTGAGGACCTTGCTGGTCCCCCTGACTGACTCCCTGCCAGAGGTGGTCGCTTAAAGTGACTCCAAGTGACCGCATTACACCTAGCCCAAATGTTTTAGTGAAAAAGCTCCCAAGTGTCAAATTTGTTGCATTTACCAATGCTTGTTAGTGGTTGAGTACCAATATCGTAATTTACTATATCTTGTAAATTCTAAAAGTCTGTAACCATCCGGTGTATCTTTTTCATTGTGGTATACTTAAAAATACTTAAAATCACAGCGTATTTTTATAGATTGGTGATGTATTTCTTTGGTGTCTTATGGATTTCTTCAATTGTTTTGGTGCTGTTTAACTGCTTTACACTTGTTGTTTTATGTAAACCTTACTGCTCAGAGCCAAAACTACCCAGGGTTGAGCTGATGGTTTGACAAACTAAACCTAAGGGGCCTTAGGGTTGGTAAGTGTATTACACGGTGAGGTCACGCAGCCACACCATACAATACACCACATTGCCTCACAACGCCTTTTGCTTTCTTAGGTCTAGCTAATGATGACTTTTAAGTCTGTGAGACCTAGCACAGACTCTATAAATAATGCCTGGCTGACCCACCACTGTAACATTCAATGCATTCATAACCCGTCCCATGCCCTTCCCCCTCTCATCACCTCGGACCTTTCTCAGCCAGCTATTTATAAGCATGTATATACAATATTTGTAACATAATGTCCTGTTGCTATATCATCACCATTCTCCTCTATCATTGATCTATGTAATAAGTCTGCCGCTTATGACCTAATGTGACAATTTGTCCCTTGCTACAGTGTTTCTGGTCCCAGTGATTAGTGTAAAAGAAATAAGAAAGCTGGCTCATATGTGCAAAGTCCAGAAAAGGCACAAAAACATGCTGGGGAAATGGTCACAATAGCTAGTGCATGGATTGTCAATGGAACATATTCTGCGCCCTTTACTCAAATTATATGCTATCTTCATAGTATGGGAGTTGGATTTTTTTCTGAAAAGTCCTAGACCCAGCATGGAGAGTCTTGTATCTCTGTGTGTCCTGTGCTTTCAGAATACATGTTCATGATGTAAACAGTCTGAAGTGAGAAGCACTCATTGATCTGAATTCAGCAGCATGTTATCAAAAGGGAAACACATCAAGACACACTGTGTCTATACAAGCAATTTAGTTTAAGCCATCTGTCACATGTTAAAATATTTGGGCTTGGAGGGAGAAACTATAATAGGTGCTCTAAGTAAACCACATTACATATGCTGAAGTCTAAAAGTGTTGTTTCAACACTGCTCTTCAGTCCTTGTTTCTTGGATTAGACTATTTTAGGAAGGTGGCCTTTTTTGACATGGTCACCACTCCCTTTTTGCGTGGTATTTGATGCAAGTTTGACTGAAGTGCACAGAGTTCTTGCTAACCAGGTCCCCAGTTCTCTTTCCCTAAAACAAGGTAACTGTTCTATTGAACCTCAATTGGCAAGACCTTTTACACTTCTGCTAGTCCATAGTAAACAGTACCCCTGGTACCTAGGGCATGGGTACTAAAGAGGATCCCTAAGGGCTGCAGCATGTATTGTGCCACTGTAAGGGACCCACTACTAAACTCATGCAGACTGCCATTCTGCTATTGCAGACTGTGTGAAATGGTGCAGAGGAGTCTGAAAACGCAACACAACACAGCACACACCCTGTGTGCCATGCCCACGAACACTACATGCAACATATGTAAGTCAACCCTACATCCTTATACCCCTAAGACAGGATGAATTCTTTTTCATGTGAGGACATTTCTGTTATGTTAAACATTTTGTAAAGCGCAACAGCTGCCCCAGCTAAGAGGCGTCCCGGCGCTAAGCAGCAAGAAAATAGCACGCACAGGAGGCCTACAAGGGAGGAAACGGAAATGTTTTAATGGCTTTCCTGAAGTGAAGATAATTAGTAAGCCCGCGAATGTGGGCCGGCAAAGCGTTCCGCAGAATGGCAGCTCTATTCTGAAAAGAGCGCCCGCCGACGCGGACTCTTCTCACCCAGGGGATCACTACCAGACATTGTCCCATGGATCGAAGTGATCGTTTAGGAGTGTAAGGTAAAAGAAGATCAGTCAGAATTTGTGAAGATGCCAGTTTCAAAATGTTATAGGTTATACACAATGCCTTAAACTCAATTCGCCTGGCCACTGGCAGCCAGTGAAGGCGACTGATGGCACTAGGCACTAGTCACTGCGCAGGTTCTGCGCAGGCCCAAAAGAGATCTTGCAGCCGCGTTGTGGACTCTCTGTAGCCTCTGTATTTCAGATTTTGTTTCAGCTACCAGGTACAACGAGCAAGCATTATCGAGCCTAGACAAGATCAAGGCCTGAATCTGCCTAGTCATAGCATCGAAGAAGGCCAGGATGGTTTTGAGCCCACGCAACAAACCGAAACATGTTCCGGCCACCTTTTTTGTCTGAATCTGAAAATTGAGTGAGGTGTCCATCCAGACCCCCAGGTTCTTCACTACAGGCTTGGGGACGGGAGCCGTACCTAAACTCTTGGGCCACCACAGCGCGCTCCAACAATCATGGTTCCCTCCCACCAACAGCCCTTCTGATTTGTTGGTATTCAGTTTGAGACAGTTGGCGGTCATCCACTCGGCAACCGCCGAGAGGTCGCCCTGAAATTTCCTGGCGTCCTGCTCTGGGTCACTCGAGAGAGCCACCACCAACTGAGTATCGTCGGCATAAGAGACCATGGTCAGCCCTCTGCTCCTGGCTACACCCGCCAGAGGTTGAACATAAAGATTGAAGAGCAGAAGGCTCAGGAACGAGCCTTGTGGGACCCCTTGGCTGATATGCCCCTGTACTGTCTACTTCAAGTGAACAAGAAAGCTATCTTAAATATATGTACTGGACATTAAGGGGTCTCCAACTACATGATGGCTTTACTGAAACCTATGGTGTTTGATACCAGAAGACCTTGTCTTGATAAATCCATACTGATGCTAGTAGTGGATTTATTAAAACATGCACCCAGAGGGCACCTTAGAGGTGCCCCCTAAAATCCTGTCAGCCTCTTGGTGTGCTCATTCACTGGTATTGTCCAGCCTGCCACCACAGACCTGTTTCTGACCTCCTGCAGGTGAGAGCCTATGCTCTCTGAGGCCGGAAGCAATGCCTGCTCTGGAGGTAGGCACTCACATCTCCAGCAGGATGGTTAGTGATTTAGCATATCAAGGCCAGAGGCTGCAGAGCCTCTGCCATCTTTGATATGCGACCCTGGCTTCCCCATACCTGGAAGATGTCACCCCTGCCTAGAGGCCCATTTGGCAATAGGACAGGTGGGAAATTAGCTATGCAGTAGGTGTACCTCCAGCCTAGTCGCATCCCTAAGGTGGACTGCCCGTTGTGCTCCACCTAAGAAGGATTCCACCATCTATCTTATTTTTGATGGAATTAGGATCTTGGGGACAGGGTTATGCCCACTTATGCCCACTCACCATAGGAAGTGGTCATATAGGGGTGTAGTGACCCCAAGGGTAAGTAGCCCATTTCTTACTACCCTTCACTCTCCTTAACACCCCTACATTCAGTATTTAGATGTCTTCCTGACTCCAGGAACTCAGCTGACTTCAAAAGAAGGACAAAGAAGAGCCGAAGAAAGCGATAACAGAGCGCTAGTTGTGGAACGAGCTAACCCTAGCTAACACGTGACACACCGGTACAGTCGCAATGGCGTACACTACAGCCTATTGGAACAAACCAGTAATAGATTTACGATCTTAGTAATGTCAAGAGGTTCCAGGGACTCTGCAACTAATGCAATCACCCTTTGTAAACAGGAATGGTACCTTACAATGATGTAAAAAGGGGTTCGTCAATGATATATTTGATGTCCATTATGCAATGTTGTATGCAAAACCCTAATAAGAAAATTCAAACAAAAAAACAGAGCGCTAGTTGTGGACTTCGGTGCCAAACTCTGCTTGCTCCTGTCCCGACAATCGCCCAGACCTGACTCGTCCTGCAGCTGTGCATCTTCCAAAAGCCTTAGAAGGTTGCCATCACGTTGTCAACCAGCCAGTATCTCCCTTGAAGTGCAGGCCCGACCGCTGAGTCTGGTGCACCAGTCTGTTGACTACCGGTTCCACAACAAAGCAGCCACCCAGGAAGAGGTCACTGTGCTCCAGGAGGTCAGATCCGCATGTCCACCACGTTTGGAGACACTAGGACACCCCCAACCGAACCCCCCCCCCCCACGGAGGCGCCCTACACCTATACCCGGGATACTGGTGCCTGTTGCAAGCACCAAGGCTTGTTTGTGTTCGAGCCTGAACACCGCCGTCAAAACCACCTGCACGTCAAGGGTTCTCACCAAAGACCAGGTCCACGCCAGAAGTAGTCTTGCTTTGTTTCTTCTCCATCTGCTGTAGGTGCACCCACTACCACGGTAGCCTCAAACTTGACAACCCGCCAGACAAAACAACTATGCACCCAAGCCCCCAGCCCGAGTCCATTGAAACTGACTGTGTCTCTGTGGCCCTAAGACCCCCAAGAGTGGAGCCCTCATTTGGGTTCTGCCGTTCTGGTCCCCCTGTACCACCTTGCAGTCTCCTTCTTACAGGTACTTTTCCTATTGACTACAGTGTGTAGCGTCCAAGGTTACCACAGCTGAAAGCACCTTTGCACCCGGACACCCTACGGCAGGTAAAATTGAACTCTTGGTGGTTTTTAGGACCTTGCCCCCTACTCACCTTAGTCCTGAAGAACAGTCCTGTGAGTAATTTGGAAGTAACCTTGTGCAGTGAATGTTTCTCCCATAGGATAACATTATGATGTTCGAGGCTCATGCCTCACATCTGGCAGCTGTCCTTTTCGACTGTTTTTTCTACTGTAAAATTTGCTAAGGTCTATTGTACTTACCCGATTACGAAGTTCTTGGTGTCTAACATTGTATAAAAATAAATGTTGATTTTCTAAATTGGTCTTGAGTTTCTTCTTCTTCTTGAGTGTGTCTCATTTCGTTTAGTTTGAAACTTTTTTTCGTCCACAAGCATAGCAATAAAAGTGCAGCAGATAAAAAGTACATCAAATGGTTAAAAGCAATATATAGCCTTGGTCACACTAAAATTGCATACATCATAGACTACACAAACAATTCAGAGTTTAAAACCTCAGAATGTTAACAATTCACATATAAGGGATCACCCCACTTGATTTACCCATCGCCAAATAAAGTGCAAGTGCCAGTTCATTGAGGGAGGAATAAATAACATAACATGGCTGTCTGTGCTTAATGGTTATTCTATCACAAGGAAGGTAAAAGCAAATTAAACAAGCATTGACAAAGCCAATAGGTCTCACCACTGGGACCTATTTGTTTTCTCGATGGTTTTTAGCTATGCTGTACATATACCTAATACTGTACAGCTATAGCTCAGCTAGAAAAGAAATGCAATTGTCATTTTGTTGACACCATGCATGTGTGTACCTACATAATAAAGCTAGCTGGACAGCCAAAAGCAAATAAAGCCAGCAAGTAGAAATCCAGAAAATGTGAGTTACAAACCAAAAAGCCAACGGTAAGCAACAGGGGTAATGCATGCCTAGATTTTTTTTTTTTAACCATTTTTTAATTGCCATTCGATATACACTACATTTATGCTTATACATACACATCACCTAACTGGAACCTTGGTATCGGATAGGCCTGGGCGGTAAATTCCGTTCCGCTCGTGGAATTTGCGGAATTTCGGTAATTCCGCGTTCCGCGGAGACCGCGAAATTGCCCAAAATTCTGCTTTCCGCGACTTCGCGAAATTTTTTCTTGTTCGCGTTCTCAAAATGCGTGTTCGCGAGATATTTCTCCCCGAGCACGCAAACAGCAACTGTGAACAGGAAAAAAGTATCGCGAACAAGCAATTCCGCGTGTTCGCGGAATTTCTGCATGTTCGCGGAGATTTTTTACCGTTTCGCGGAGATTTGCGTAACGCGATTACGCAAATTCCGCCCACCCCTAGTATCGGACTGATAATCACATTGCGGCACATGCCATTACTTTGCTAGAACTGTGTATTATCGTTATATACTTAATATTTCAGTGTAAATAATCAAGCTTCGTACATAGTACAGTTGTCATGGTGATGTAAACAATCCTGCCTCTGAGCAGCCAGGCATTCACTCGTATGTGCCCTTTTAGGGTATTACCATTATATTTCTGTCATATTGCGTCCCCCCATTGTTCAATTTATCTATTTTTTTAAACTAAAGTAACTTAGTGCAAAACTTTTAGCGGTTGTTGGTGGTAAGGGCACAGCGCAGTAGCACCTCAGTATTATTATTATTTGCTCTCTTGTTCCGGTTTCATCACTCCGGTATGATCTCAGTAACTCTGGTCGGGAGGAGTGTAAAGCTGTGAGGGGTCGCCATTAAATTGTCGAGAATGCGACCTTAGGGAACCTATACAGCTAGTTAGAGTAAGCGTAGGACACCTGATTGCCCAGGCCACACCCTCCCGTGGGCCTGCATAGGTGAGGCTCAACCAGGGCTTAGGGTTCTGCCCCTAAGGTCCCCTCTGCCAGTCAACCTTCTAGCCTGTTACCCACGGTCATCATCCATCTGTGGGGGAGTGTATGAATGTTGCATCTGCTGTGAGGAGGTTGCTATCAGCGGTGTGCTAGAAGAATCGAGTGAGGAGTCGTTTTTACTCTCTCTAGCGTAATGCCCCACATCTTTAAGTCTCTTTCAGCATTTTCGTCAGTACGAACATGCACAGGCAGCGCTCCTCTGCGACCCCTCCCCTCACACATATTAGCCTTACATTTAGTTGGACTTGGAGTCACGGACCACATCCAATATATGGCAGTTCGGTGCCTGGCTAACACCAACCCTTGAGAGATGGATTTATGCTGCATGCGAGTCTTAGCCTTGGGAGATGGCAGAACGCCCAAGAGGCAGTGCTTGATCATCATTTCAACTGGGAATTTTGTTGCATTTCACAATATCCTCAGTATCTCTGTCCAGTAGGGGTGAAGGCAAGGACATTCACAGGTCATGTGTACAAAATGGGCTGGGCCTGTTCCGCATCGAGGACATGTTGTTGTGCGCGTTGGGTCATTTCGCGATAATCTAAGAGGGGCCTGGTAGGTATGGTGTAGATAATTAAACTGGGTTAGTTTAAATCGTGCATTGCTTGCCACCTCCTGTACCTGTACAAATGCTCTTCTCCATTCACCCTCCGTTAGAGGTGTAGCAGGTCATCCAACCACCTATTCTGAACCTTAGATAGATCTACTCTGTTGTCTGCTTTTAAGGCTTAATACAACCCGGATATCAAGTCCCATAAAGGTGCTCGGGTCCAAGATGGTCATAAGGGTGTGGGACTTAACCGGCTCTTCGGGGAATGTATTCCATATTTCATGTTCAGTGCGTGTTAATTTAGCGTATTGTAGGAAGTGACCCTCTAGGACTTGATAACCTTCTCTCGCATCTGCAAACAAGAGAAATGTTCCATTTAAGTACAAGATTGTGGAATTTAGCAGGAACATCTGCTAGTACTGTGCACAGTTCACTTGGTTTTCATCTGGACCCTATATGGTAATACAACCTCTTTCAAAAATTAAAACAACTGTAAAAAACAACTATTCATTCACGAATAATTGTATTCATTATTCTCATGAGTTATACAAAGATCAGCCAATAGGTCCAATACATATGAATGCTTTGTCAGCAATGCATAATCACTTTCAATGTCAGTCTATGACAAAAACAATCTTATTTCATTTTGAAATTAAAAAACATTTCATCTGTATTTCGAACAATGGCCCGATGCATTTTGGGACTGAGTCCCTTCATCAGGGGAAAAACCTATAAAGAACATCATGAAATTACTCAAATTGTATAGATAACAGATTAGTCATTTTCATTACAGGCAGGTACCATTACCCAATCAGATATATACTGTTGTGTATAAAAATATTACATATTGTCAACGTCCATTATTAAAAATAAATAAAATGAATAGAGATAAAATATGTCCCCCCGTGGAGCACCATTCAAAACACTTGTGCCGTGAACACCAGTCATTCCTCAAGCCTGAAGGAACCAAATGCTCCAATGTGACAGGATTAATAAACCCACGTGCACGCAATCACAGAAACTTTAACAATGAATGAGGCAGTACCTACATGCAACCGTACATTGTTTGAGGAGAAAACGAAGACTCACCATATTCAATGGTAGAATGTAATCAGAAATGTTCTTGTAAGTATGCGTCTGAACCACTACGTGTGGCAACTAGTATGACAAATAAAAACAATAAAACGGCCATAAGCAACTAATAGAACCATGCGATACTCGATGTGTATTGGTCTTAAAGGCACTAAATGCTCACCTCGCGACTCTCTTCCTCCTGATAAACAGCCGTAATAGGTATATCTATGTAACGAGAATCCTGTTGTGTGGGGTTCTATGTGAAAAAGAACGCCACAATATTACTTGTCTATGACGTGAATGATACAAAATGAATCAGTACATGGCGCTAACGTTGAGAACTTACTAAGATAAAAAACCGAGAGAAAAGACAAATGGAATCCGTACGCCAACCAAGTTCAAAGTGTCGGATAACCTTTCGCTGCAGGCGGTTGTGTGGGGCGCTATATAAAAAAAGAACGCCACAATATTACTTGTCTATGACCTGAATGATGAGAATTAATCATTACATGGCGCTAACGTTGAGTACTTACCAAGAGAAAAAACGGAGAGAAAAAGACTAATGGAATCCGTACGGCAACCAAGTTCGAAGCGTCTGATAATCTTTCGCTGCAGGCGCGTTGTGGTCAGCGTGTGTAACGCGGAAATAATAATAGACTCCACCGGATGTGATCTAGGTCACGTGCTAATAATGGTGAGCAACGACAGACTACTAGTAGGTCCGAAGTATAAACGATAACTGCTCTGATGCAAATATGATATGAAAACTAAGAGTACAGACGGTACAAATTATTGCTACCATGAACGGACCTATCAATGTGCAACAGAGATTATTAGTCTGTTGCCTAGTATAAAAGTTAACCGACTACAAGTGTTAGATACATAAGAACTTGATCATTATCAGAAAATCAGTCTCGTCTATCTGATTATATCTGTGTGGATAAAAACTAACGGTCATTATAAGAAAGCGGATATGATTGCTATAACCAGGTGCAAAAAAGATGACAAATTCTACTGGTCCACTGTGGGTAGCTATTAATGAATAAAAAGACCGTAAGGAGTGAATATACTGAATCTACATACACACTGAAAATACTATCATGCTATGTGGACATGATTTTTTAAATGCTACATAAGTTTTTTAAAATGGACTGATAACCCAGAGGTGTTTGTTTTATTATACAGATTTGTTATTACAGGAAACAGCTCATGTCTAACCGATCATTTAGCCCGACCGGGATCATAGTATTGAGAATTTTTATCCAGTAAATTTCCTTCTGTAAATGCTTCCTAGTGGTGTCTACCCCGGGGCGTACTTGCAGTTTCTCAATAACTTGGAACCTCAACTCGGAGATTACATGTCTCGCCTCAACCCAATGATTTGCCAAAGTTTTTTTTTTTTCTTTCAGTGCAAATATATATTTATTTTCTTCAGTGCATGGGTGCCATCACGTGTTTCGAACCTCTGAGGGTTCTTTTTTTTTTTTTTTTTTTTTTTTTTTTTTTTTTTTTGTTGAAAAACCTAATTGACATTTCAATCATTAACAAGTATGGGCCTGCAACCCCCCGGGGCCGGCCGCTAAGCAATCAGAGCAATAAGAGCAAATGTAAACACAGGCGGCACCTCGGAGAGCAGGATCTTCATTCCAATATAGTCCGGCCAGTGAGCCGCGCAGGTAGGACACCAGGAGAAAAAGGGGTTTTCATTTTATAATGAAACAAGACAGTAGGATCAGGTGCCAAACAATTTCCCAACAGCGATAAGGGGCAAGAATAATAGACGTAAGCAATAAGCAGCAATCTATTGGATCAATGGCGCAGGCACGGGAAATTCCGGATGGGGAAGAATATCAAAAACAGTTGCGCCTGCAGGCCCCGGTACCTAACGCCCAGAGAACACCCCGGAAACTGTGGCACACATGAAGAGGCGACGATTCACAACAAAGGAGGTGTACCGCGCTGATCCCAGAAAAGAAGAAACAAGAAGAAGCGGAGAAGAAAAAGGAGGCCATGGAAAAAGAGATAAAGACTAAAGAGTCCCCTCCCCCAACCCCCCACCCTGCACCTCTGCAAATGAGTATGCCCCCCCCCCCCCCCCCAGCAGTGTGCCTGTCGCCCTGGAACTAGACCCGAAATATAGAAGAAAAAGGGAAAAAGGAGTAAGAAAGAACCCCACCAGACGGGGGGGTGGAGAAAGTATAATAAACTGGAGGAGGGCCTTCAAAACATACCCCCGGCTTCTCCCTCCCGCACGGTGAAGTCTCCCCACAGCAAACAATAAGCAGCACCAAATCGACAATATCAAAAAAGGGGAATGGGGAGCATTATGCACCAACTATGCTAATAACCATGAGAGTACGCAACCATGAGTCCGCCCGTCTACTAGATGACCACCCCCGAAGGATCAGCATCATCCTTGACCACTCTTTGCAATTCTGCCCATGCCTACCCCTCGACCCAGCACCATGTCCGATGTTCCAAGGTAAAGGAGTGTCCAAAAACAACCGGGAAGCGACGCACACAGGTGGGGTGGAAGTCTCTGAGTACCAACACAGTCCGCATCATGGAGGGACGTCTTTCCCAGTGCTGCCCCAGGATCTGCACTGCACACAAGGTCCAGGAAGGCTGAATCAGCCAAAGTAGACAAACTTTGCTGGAATTGTCCCTGGGTCGCCGGAGGCCGTGCACGGGACAAGGCCACCACCTTCCACTCGGGTCCAGTACCTCCGGAACAGATCAAACCCTCAGTTAGCCGATCACACGGTAGCATACTGTCCGGAGTGTCCGGCTGTGCACTAATCGCAGGGGTGGCCGCAACATTATCCTCCTGTGTGCAGTGTGGGAAGCCCCTGTGTACCTGTGGACCAGCATGCCGCCACTGTCCCAACGCTGATGCCACACCATCGAGCTTACTCCCCAAGACCCCGGCGCCACGAGCCAAGGAGAAATGAAGGGCACCAAGGGCCTCTAGGAGGTCGCCGTACCCCAGCACAGCTCTCTGCGATCGCTCCGCCACACTCCCAAAAGTCACACACTCCCAATCCTGCTGCGACCCAGTGGACAGGATGGTAGGCTGCATAGCAACAAGATGGCCGCCGGGAAGGCCCGACTCGTATTGGGGCCGGGACCCAGGGACAAGCGCCTCGAGGTCCACGTCGCTGAAGACAGGGGTCCGGGGGCAGGCACAAATTCCGCCGTTGCGTGGTCACGGGCAACAGTCGTCCCCGCCACGGACCAGCTCCCGCGAAAAGCCGGGAGCAGCCCGCAAGGATCAGGGCGAGCTAGGGGCGGCGTCCGGGCAGCTCACCGTCGAAGGCAGGGGCAAGCACCGAAGAATCTGAGAATTGCACCCCCGGGCATGTCCTCGGTCCGCTACGCTTAGCAGTGGGAGCGACTACGGCAAAATGCAGGCCGAGGGCAGCACCGCTCCGGTGGACCGACTCCACCCAGTCACCACAGGCGGCTGTTGTTAAACTGCCACCCGGCCAAGGCGTCCACTCGAGGTCCCGGCTCCGGGGCTGCACGGGCCGCAAAGTTCAACTGCAGATTTCTCCGGCGGTACGGCAGCCAGAAACCTCGGAGTCACACAATCGGTTGCCACTCTCATTCACAAACACGATCTCATGGCGCAGACTGAGGATCTCGTGCAGGATATCCGTGCGGGATGCGGAGGTTCACGGAGCCGGGAATCTACGCTGCCGTCCCGGTCGCCATCTTGGCTCCTGTGATTTGCCAAAGTTGATGTGGTTCTTTGATTTCTAATTTTACTTTTGTGTTCAGTTATACTGGTTTTCAGTTTTCTCTCTGTTTTCCCAACGTAAGCCTTTCGGCAGGGGCATTTAATGCAATATATCACATTTTCAGAGTTACAATCACTGGTGTGCTTGAGCTTTATTTTCTTGCCAGTTGTTGGGTGAGTTAACTCATTGCCTATAATCACATTATTGCAATGTATGCAATTATTGCAGCTCATGGTGCCTTTACATCCTGTTATTGCTTGATCTTGTTTGGGAAATAATAGAGCACAAAGGTTTTTGCCCTGGTGTATACGTAAAGTGTTTTTTCTGAAAAAATGCCATTGGAATCTGTTTCATTTTCTAACATTTCCCATCTGGTGTTTATAATTCTTTTTAGTGATTGTGATTCTGTGGAAAATTGCATGACAAATACCAATCTATCTGTTTTTAGGTCTTGTTTGTGGCATTAATAAATCTTTACGTTTGTTTTTTGCTCGTGTAAGACATTCATCAAGAATATTTTCAGGATAACCTCTTGCCTTATATCGCTGTTTAAATTCTTGCTCCTTTACTTCCATTGTGTTTGGGTCTGAACATATCCGTCTTATGCGGGTAAATTGAGAAAATGGTAAGTTTTTTTAATAAGCTTTTCGGATGAAAGCTGCTGTAAGCTAGTGCATTATTGCGATCTGTGGGCTTTTGGTATACTTCCGTTTCGAATTTCTGTCTCCATCGATTTAGTGACCAGTACATCTAAGAAATGGATGCTTTGATCCTCAATATGGTTCGTAAATTGTATCCTGGGTCAATGGTGTTTTGTGTTTCAATCATTGATTTTAATTTAGTTTTGGAATCTGACCATAGGATGAAGATGATATTAATGTTTCTGGTATACATTCTGATGCTTTGCCACCTTTCTGGGTTTGTCATGATGTTTACATGTTCATAGAGAGCCATGAAGATATTTGCGTATGCCGGGGCACCCGCAAAACCCATAGAGGTACCCGTCATTTGTGCATAAAATTGACCTTGTCATTCAAAGTGACTGTGATTTAGACAGAATGTAAGTACCTTTAGAATAAAAACCTTCTCCATGTCAATGTCCTCTAGTTGAAGCAATGCCCATTCGACAGCCTCTATGCCTGCTTGGTGTGGTATTGATGTATATAATGCCAATACATCTATAGTGCAAAGCACTAGGTTCGTGATATCTGTTCCATCAAACTATTCCAGTTTCTGTAGAAAATGTGTTGTATCCTTTGTGTAAGACTTCCAATTCTGAACGAATAATTGCAAATAGTAATCCAAGAACTTGCCTATTGGGTCGAACAATGATCCACACCCTGATACTATTGGACGGAATGGTGGGTCCATAAGATTTTTGTGTATCTTCGGGATCATATATAATTTTGGTCTTCTTGGATTAACAGTTGTAAGGTAAATTCTAGTTTGGTCAGTGATCCAATCATTGTTATTGGCCTCATTTAACCCCTTCGGTGCCACGCCCTTTCCCCCTCCTGTGCCGGGCGTTTCACACGCGGGTGGGGTTCATGACGAGATAGTCTCGTCATGGGCACAGCGCGACCGTGCTCCATGACGAGACTATCTCGTCATGGGCACAGAAGAGGTTAAGATGTCCTCCAATATTTTCTGCAATTGCGCAGTCTGGTCATTTGGTAATAGCATCAGTTACATGTTCATTCACCTTCGCTATATAGTAAGATGTGTCAATGACCACTATCGCACCGACCTTATCTGCAGGTTGCATTGTAATTTCCAAGTTATTGGCAAGAGATTTGATTGGAAGTCTGTCCTGTTTAGTTCAATTTTGTTGTCTTCTATATTGGTAATTAACTTGTTTTAAGTCTTTTTGAACCATTGTTTCAAAAGAGTCCAGGATTTTGTGTGAAACCGGTGGGACAAATGTGCTACGTGGTTTAAACACACTCATGGTTGTAATTGCTGGATGTTGCTCTGGGGGAACCACGTTCGAGAAAAAATGTCGTAACCCTAACAATCTCATGAATTTATAGAAATAAGCTTCAGCTTGAAAAAGAGTAGACGGGCTGGTGGGGACAAATGACATCCCGCGTCCCAAACCAATTTTCTCTTGCGGAGTCAGTTGGTGAGAAGAAATGTTAATGAGTAGGTCACTGTTTTGCCGCTGCGTAATGATTTGCCACTTTTTTCTCTGTCCTCCTTGTTTTTCCCATATTGGTATTACTCTGCGATCTATTGTTGATGGTGGCCGCCCTTGGTCTGGGGCTTGGGATAAAAAAAAAAACTTGCGGTGCTGATTTGGATGATTGGCTTAGATCAGTTGATGATCCTGCTTTTTGAGTCTGGGATGTAGAAGATCTCACCGGTGTTCTATTAGTCATTTCTTGATCCAAAACCCGAACTTTCATCAGATGATGTAGTACCTTTTTTGTGATCAAATCTTCTCCTAGAATATATCTCGGCCCATGTGTAGACCTCATTTAATTTATAGTCAATTATGTCCCTTTTGTACTTGCGTAATTTGCCTTCCTGTAACTCTTTTTCATATTTTTCCAATTTTTGATTCAAGACTTCCAATTGTAATTTCCATGCATTATCCTCCATTCGTAATTCCAGTTCGCCTTTCAAATTTCTTCTTCAAGTTTTCGTATAGTTTTAGAAAGTTCTTCAATTTTAAGTTAAATCCGATCTAGCAAACATTTGTTTAAGATGGCATAACACTTATCCATGAAGAGTAAATTAAGGTGAAACCGGAAAAGCATGGGTTTAAGCGTAGGCCCCGTGGTATACGTTTCGCCTTGTGATATTGTACAAGTGTTGATGCGTGAAGTTTCTGATTGAGCGGTCGACGGGTAATGAATTTGAATTCTAATTTCCTAAGTTGTTGGGTTCTGGGTTCTAGGATCATTGTAATAGGGATAATGTAGGATGCACCTTCAGTCTGAAGGCACCCATTAGATACTAATTCATTTTTGTAAAGTACCAAGGTGTGTCAGATTTGTAAGTCACATTTTTGTGAAAACCTGTAGGGTACGCATTTTGGTCTGAGTGTTATCACCTAACATGTTGGAAATTTTCTTTTGAATAGGTTGTGTTTGGGCTGATTATTGATTTTCAATTTTTATATATATTTTTTTTAGGTACTCCCTGGGCATTGCTAATTTGATTACTTAACGGGTCCTGATGAAGGTGGCTATTCTTTTCCTGTGCCACCGAAACGCGTCGACCACTGATATTTATATCCTGCTCTTTGCAGCTGTTCTGTTTGTCATAGGAGATTACTGTCATACTTAGATCTCCAATTCATTTTGAGTTTTTTGCTTGTGATTATGAATGTAGTATGAATGTGGATTGAATCGGTATGAGAGAATGTGAAAAAACCTTTTTTGATGTGTTTAGCTTTACCTAGGGAATACATTATGGTAATAAGTGGTATGATATGCTATAGATAAATGTGTTGAGTATATTCATTATATGTTTATAAAAAAGAAATCACAAATTGATAATTTTGATATCTAAAGAAAAGTGTTTTTTCTTTAAAAAAAAAAAGGAATAAATCAAAACATAAAAAATAATTATGTATCTGTAGTATATTATAATTTGATATGGCCTGTTTTTGAATTCATTTGGATCAGTTAAAAAAAGAAATATAGGTCACGAGGGAGCTTCTATAGTACGATTGTTTTTCCTTACCCCTCTTCTCTCTGACCTAAATTAATTATTTGAGGGGGTCCCAATTTCTCTGCCTTAAGTCATCTGCAGTTACAAAGCCACCCCCGTACCAGCTGGGCAGGTCCATCAACTTCTGTACATGGCAAAAACCATGGAGCCAAATCAAGGATAGTGACCGGGCATATGGGGCCTTTCGCAATACAAGGATGAATGCACGTTACCACGTCTAGGCAACCTGGCTAACCATGAATGGGCAATCCTGAGGCGTCTTGAAGCCCACCATCCTGTATCGGTAGGTCTGCCTCTGTGCTCGAGTCCGCTAGTAATTTCTTTGCCCGTTGGCGCACCATTGTGCGGCATATTGGAGAAGCCCAGCGAAGTAATACAGACGTAGGTCTGGAAGGAAGAGGTATCCCTTATCCATATCCAGTTTTAACATCTCTAACCTCACCCTACTGCATTTCCCGGCTGACACCAGGGAGACCAAGAGGCTATTTGGGCTAGTAAATGTGACATTTGGGATTCAACTGAATGAGTTTTGCAGCACATATAGGCAGTGTGGTAGGAGAACCATTTTTGCCAATGCTACTCGTCCCATGACAGATCGTTGGAGGCTATTTCAGAATTGTATTGGTCTCAAGGCTCGCGAGTACCGCTCCTGGGTTCAAGGCAAATTCAGCTCAACAGCATGTGCAACCTGAATGCCTAAATACCGGAAATTATCACATTCCCATTTGAATGCCAAGTCGGGGAGTTCCTCGACCGCTCTCCCTGCAAGGTTAGCCAGAGGGAACATTATTGATTTCTGGCTATTAATACCCAGCTCCGACACAGCACCATTAAGAGCGTCGGTATGGCCTCCGTAGGGTGACGTAAATAAACCTGCATTCATCAGCTGAGTAACCACTCTGTTCAATCGTATTGCTGAGACTTTAGCCAGAATTTTTTTATCCACCCCTAGCATGGATAGAGGTCGGTATGAGCCAGGTCACGCTGGGTCTTTGCCCGGCTTGGGGAGCATTACTATCGGGGTTTGGAGAGAGGAAGAGTCCCAACCTGCTTGACCTCATGTAAGGTCTCCAGCAGTTTAGGGAGTAGCATGTCTGCAAATGTCTACTAGGAGGCCGTCCGGTCCTGGGTCTTTGCAGCGAGCCATACCCTGGACTGCCTCACGGAGGTCTTCAAGTCTAATCTCTCATCCTAGCTCGTCTCGCAAATCCGCCGGCAAGCGAGGGAGTCTTGTATAATCTAGGAACTGACTTCTTCTTGTCCTATCGACCAGGTTCTCTATATTTACAGGTGTTCACGAAATGTGGCGTTTAAAACAGTTTGTGTTGGTGCGAGGGTTCCATCATCGCGCTTTCATGTCAATACAATTGGGGGCGTTCACCCTTCAGGAGCCGTGCCAAGAGTTTGCCCAATTTATCCCCTTCCCGGTGCAAGAGTTGGCGGTATTCCCGACTGACCAGACAATCCGATTTATCACATATGTCTCCCCTGCTGCGTTGGGCACATAATCCGCTCCTCACCATGTCTCTCCGTCTGGGCCTTTATTCTGTAGGGCAGTCAGTGCTGCCTCCGTGAGCTCTCTAACAGCTTCCGCATGCCTCCCACCTTTGAGAGGCAGTCCCCACGTGTCACTAATTTAATGCTTCCCATTCCATTCCCCTGGTATTGATGGATAGCCAGTTGACTTGGAAATAACCACTGGCCAGCCCCCTGAGCTCATCTTTCAGGGTTTCTTGTTGCAGTCGCCAGAGGGGAAACCTTGGCCGGCCACTCCCGGTCCCCCATGTCAGTAGCACTGGGGAATGATCCGAAATAAATCTCCCTAATAATTCGATCCATAGAGCGGCCACCGCTGCATCACCTGTAAGCAGAAAACCATCCAAGCAGCTATAAGCTGAACGCGCAGGTGTGTAGCACGTATAACCCTGTGCATCTGGCTGCGTCATGCACCATAGGTCCACACACCCAAGGTGGTCCATAACTCCCTTTAGAGCAGCCGACATATTAGGTTTTGTGTGTAGTTTGGGGGGTGTCTATCTATTGTGCCATCTAACACCGAGTTACTCACCTGCCCACAAAATTGGAATTCCTGCATATGTCAATAGCTGTTGCTCCAGATCCAAATAAAAATCATTGTCATCAACATTTGGGGTGTAGACATTCAGCAGGCATACTTCAGTGCCATCCAACACCCCATGCACCAAAACATAACGTCCCACTATATCTGCTATAAGTAGCGGACCCGAAAGGGAACCTGCAGAGCCACCCAATTACTACCCTTCGGGCATATGTGGAGTATGTGCCTACGAACAACTGACCTCTCCACTTTGTGTAGCCTTTGAGTTTCCTTGTCCGACACGTGGGTTTCCTGCAGCATAGCTATGTGTATGCCATGTCTGCGAAGATCATTTTGAACTCTATATAGCTTCATGAGTGAATTAAGCCCCTATACATTCCATTGGAGTAAGTCCACTATGCCCACCCGCCATCTAAACAGAACGCCATGTTCAAATGCCTTCTCCCCACCCACCGACTAAACGCATTACTAACCACTCGTGCCTCCCCAATTGTAACTCGACCACAATTCCCACCCTATAAACTAGAATAAATCAGGGCAATGGTCTGCCTGCTATCCGATCACTAGGCAGCGTCCACCGAAATTATAAACACTTATTCTGTAGCATGTACAGGAATCACTCATCCGCATACTCAATCACACCACAACCACAGCTCTATTATCCCAGTGCAGTGGCGAGAGGGTACTCCACCAGCCACCCTACCCGTGAGTTGTAGGGGCATCCATCCACACCATGCACTCACCCAGCTACCACAGACTATCGATTCCAATCCAGCAACAAAAATCGGCAGCGAAAGAGAGGGGGGGAGGGGGGGAAGCAAGGGGTATGCGGAGGTTGGCAAAAAAGGAGGCAAGGAAACGTAAAAGAGAGGGGGGCATTGGGCCACCTCATAAAGAACCTCTGCCCAACACGCCAATGTAGTTATTTGATCCGGCCTGTCTTCTTTAGCCATCTGCAGGGAGCTTAAGTTGCACCTCTAGATCCTCCAGCTCCTCAGTGTCTCTTTGTTGGTACAAGGGCATCCTTAGGTTCAATGATTTGCCAAATGTTCATGTGTTGGTGGTTTGGGGGGTGTCCTCCACTACATCTCCCGTGTTCGCCTCCGAGCTCGCAGCAGTCACCACCTCCACTAATGCTCTTGCTTACTCTCTTTCTGCCTGGAGCAACTCTGGGCTCATTCGAGACGAGTGCGCCCCTTCACTGTCTGACCCCACACTTTCCAATTCCAGGGAACCATCCTGTCATACTACCACAATTTGTGCAGATTTCGCGGGGCGTTTACTCCTCCAGCCGTGTATGTTTGTCTTCTGTGAGGACCAGATATCTGAAGGTCCGCCATGAGAGGCCTCCGAAGACCAGGGCCGGTTCTCTCTGCTCACCTCCTGCCAGTCCCAGGCAGTTTCAGGCATGGTGAGATAGTGGGTGCGACCCCCATATTGGACCTTAACCTTAGAGGGATAGAGTAGCATATACTGCAGGTTCATTGCCCTTATTTTTTGTTTCACCCTGACAAGACATCCTCTGTTGCTGCACCAGGCGTGTGTAATCTGGAAATCTGCAGATGGTGTGATTTTCGAACACTGGCTCTCCCCCTTGCCGTGCCTCTCTGAGTATACAGTCCCGATCTCTGTAGTTAAGGATCTAGGCTATAAGATTGCATGGAAAGGCAACCACCGGCAGGGCTGGGCCCAGCACCTGATGCGCCAGTTCGATCAGAAAGCAGGGAGAGAGGGGGGCTGAAGGCAGTGTTGTTTTGATCCAGTTTTCGAGGATAACCTCTGGTGTGTTACCTTCTGCTCCCTTCGGGAATCCCACAAAGCGCAAGTTGCATCTACGGGATCGGTCTTCCGCTTCTTCTGCTCTGCATTCCAGTATCACCGTTTTTGCTGTTAGATCACTGAGGGCTGTTTTCAGGGTGGAGACCTCGGTCTCCAACTTCAAGACCTTCTGTTCAGTCGCCATGGATTGCTCGGCTATGGCCCTCAGGTTGCCCGATCCCCTGTGCGTACCGCCTCCCCTGATGTCAAGTGGGCTGGGTTCGCCTCCTGCCCGTCTGCCGCATGGTAGTTGGCCAGACGTAGCCAGTCTTCACCTCCTGGCACAGACCGCTTTGGCGTAATTTGGCTCTGTGGTGCCTGCATGCCACTACTTGGGCTGCCGGTGATTCCAATTGCCTCTTCTACAGGTAAGGGGGGGTTAAAACACTTTAAAACCCTTTACAGCGCGTCCTTCGCGGCAGCAATCTTGGCCACACCCCATGCATTCCTAAATTAACCTTCTAAATTCCCCAGAGATGTTTTTAGCAAACCAGACAGCTATGCTGCCTGGTAGGCTGGTACCTAACAAGCGCTATGACGCTTATAGAATGGACCGCTTTATAGCTCTTTTATATTTTGAAAGTAAAGAAAATAAAAGCGCTCTGATGTGGTCATAGTGCTTTTTTGTGGCGGGAAGGGGCTATGGTGATTAAAGGTACAAATGGACGGAGGGGAGTCACGCAACGATGGGGAAAACACATTAAGGATGAATAGCGGAGTTCCCCCAAATACACAAGACCCTGACAAATCTTCCCTGAAATGGATGCAACTACAACATGCCTCCTTGGAAGGCATGGAAAGTCCGAACATAGATGAGAATTTTTGTTGCTACTCTTGGGCACTGAGTGAACTCCGTTCCCCCCCCCTTCCACCTCCCTCCCCTACACCCCCCCCTCCCCACCCCCTCCCCACCCAGGCCTGTGTGAGCCAGACTGGAGTCAATGTTCAAGCCCCGCTGCTCCAGAACCGGTTGTCAGGTGTACTTCGAGACACAACATCCTTTAAAATATCTTTTTAATTTCTTTAATGTGTCTTCTGGTGGCATGTCGGTATCGCTATAACTCTAGTGCAATGTGTGACTCCTCCCCTACACACACAGATATACATACCAAGGCGAAAAAACACATACATAATGCACACTTTCACACAGATATTCACACATAGAGATACATTTACAGAGATTCACAGACCGATGTCCAGACCCACACACTCACACAGACATATACATACACAAGCACACACAAAGGAGCACCTAGATAAAAACGTAGGCATATAGGCGCGCGCGAACATACGAGCACACATGAAACCCAGAGAGAAACGCTGACACATAGAGAAACGCACATACACACCAGTATGTATACACCAATACAATACACACACACATACACAAAAGTATACACACAAACATACGCGCACATAGATGATTCACGTGGGTGCACTCTGAGGCGGTTGGAGAGGACGATCCAAATGATAGCATCTTCTAGTTAAATATTTGTAAGGCTGCGAAGGTGATAAAAAATACTGTATCGAGTCACAAAAGCCTACATACAATTGATAAATACTGGATCTCAAATGGTGATATTGTCTTTAAGTGAAGTCTTTCCATATTAAATGACACTTGTGCGTGTGTGCAATGATGGAGGTAACCGCAACAGGGTGGAGGGGGGCCGTGGATGGGCAAGCAACGATGGTGGAGGGAACAAGCATCGACACGAGGGAGGTGGTGGGAGGGGCAGGAGCAAACCACCACATAATAGTTGGGGTAGGCAGAGGCCATGGAGGGAAGCCAAGTGGACTAATGTGTCCACTGCAGGGGCCTGTGTTTGACTCCATGGTCACAGGTTCAAATCCGGTGGGTTCACTCGGCCTTTCATCCATCTGAGGTAGATAAAATTAGTACCATTGAGTTGGGTAACAAGAAGCATCTGTTATTCAGCACCAAGATACCTACGGGTGAACGTGCGCTTTACAAATACACGTTATGTTATGGCTTAGTGCCAGAATCCCCACCCTTCCGGAAAAACAAAACCTTGAATGTCCAAGTAAGGATGCAAAACGTTCCCAGTGGACCTTAGTTGTGCAAAGAGTCCTCCAAGGATCTGGAAACTTACCTTCTGCAGTGGTTTCCAGCTCATGTGGCAGCAGCCAGGGGCAGAGGTCTGGTGTGTTTGAAAAGCGTGGTGCTGGCAGTGGATTGATCACAAATTAAAACCAAGCATTTGCAATGCAATAGGTCTCGCATTAGTGAAAATATGAGCTACTGGCGTTGTAAAAAACGAGCATTTTATTTTTTGTTTAAAATAATGCCGGCAGTAGCATAAAAAAATTAATTCTACTAATGAAGAAAAGGGTGCAGTACCACAGGCTGTTACCAGGTGTTCCTAGTACCCTTTCCTTAAGCCTTAATATAGGAATTGGATTACCCAGAGGCTTAAGGAACGAGTGCAAGCATTTGTTCCTTAATTAGTGGAATTTCTTTTCTTATCGCAGATGCAACAAAAGGCTAAAAAACATTTCGGAAATGCTCACGCTTAATCCTTAAGCCTCTGGGTAATGTAATTCCTATATTGGGTCTTAAGGAAAGGGTGCTGTACCACAGGCTGTTACTAGGTGTCCTTGGTACGCTAGAGGGCGCACAGCGAAATGGCTGCAATGTAACACAGCTCCGCCGGACGGCGCAAAAAACACTTTAAAATCCTACTGTTCCCGCGCTTGTAAACAACTGGAAACGACGGTATTGAGTTGCTGAATGCCCCCAGCAGCCATCGAAAAGCAAGTGTGCCCTCCGTATGCTGTTCCTCATCGGCTTTTCAACAATTTAAGCCTGCGGACCGGCGCTCGCAAGGTGGTGGCCCCAGTCTCCAAAGTTTGGCACCGAAAGCCCCACGTATCGCCTGCGACTTGCGACGCGCCATGGAGTTCCCTGATGGCAACGGTCGATTGACCAACAGAGATCCGGCCGTAGCAGCGCATAATATCGGGCGACTGCAGACCCGCAGGTGAGAGCTGGGTGATTGCGCAAAGGGAGGGCCACGTCCCTGTGGAGATCATCTGGAGACTGGAGCCGCTGCAGTGGTGATGTGTGCGGTATATCCCGGCGTCCTTGAGTCTGGCGAGGTGCCCGGTCGTACATCATTGTTTCAAGACGTTCCAGAGCCCTGAGGGTCGTTACTGCACGGGCTCCTGCTCGGCCCCAGCGCCACGCGGCCCTACCAACCTAACCGCCACGCTAGGCCCGACTTTGTAATTGCACCCCTGTGGTGGGGGGATTGGGGGAGGATGGCGGCGGTGAACGAACATTCTTGTCCGGGGGCCTGCATCTGCACCGGTGCCACTGCGTAAAGAGAAAGCCGCTGAGGTGCTCACTACTGCAAATCTAGAGATTCGGCACTGCGGCGCACGCCGATGAGCTGGCAGGGCGCTCCATGTCAGGCGTACACTACCTTTGGAGCGGGTATAGCGTGGTCCTCATTATTGTGAACTCTCTGCGCTGAGATGCCGCCTATCCCAAACCTGATAACTGGCCTGCTGACATTGCTGCTGGTACACTGTGAGACATTGTTGACTCGACGAACTGGAGGAGATTGGCCCCCTAATTCTGGACAGCCAAATTCCTAACTCCTCACTAGTCTCTATACAAGAGGGTACGCTGTGGGCTGTTCAGGTGCTGTTGAGACTGTGGTGGTGAATTGGAATCTTTCACGAATACCGTGATTTGCGACAGCAGTCCAGCGCTTCACCATGGGGAAATCTGAATGCAATCATCCTTGGCTGACCTTTGAACCGCGCCAGTCTAGCAAATCCAGACAGCAGGCGGCATCGGACTCTGAGGCCGAGGCTCCTCCAGACAGTCTCACAGCCATTGAGAAGACATTATTGGCCTTACAAAACAGCTTGCAAATGATAGATGGTAAAATTGATAATTTAAATCTCCGAATGGATCACATGTCCACTAAACTGGAGAAGCACGCGCTGAGACTGGGGGAAGCCGAAACCCATATCTCTGAAGCTGAAGGTGGACTGCAGAAACCAGCTGAGAAAACGCTTGCCATGGAAAAAGTGCTTGCTGTGTTCCAGGCGAAGAACGAGGATTTAGAGTCCAGATCCAGGCGCAACAACCTACGCATCACAGGACTGCCCGAATCCACCAATACCGGGCGCCTTGAACCATATGTCGCGAATTTGCTACAAGTTATATTTGGTGCCAAGAATTTCTCAAATTCTGATTGTGGAGCGTGCTCAGAATTTTGATAGCCAGACCGCCGCCGGGGGCCCCCCCCGAGGCCTCTGACAACACCGTGACGCAATCCTACGGCTGGCTAGAGAAAAAGGTGATATCGTTCATGAAGGGAACCATCTCGCTTTCTATCCCAACTTCACAGCAGCAGTGCAAGCAGTGTGAAAAGAATATCTCCCAGCCAAGAAGCTCCTCATTGCTAAGAAGGTTCCCTACGCAATGTTATATCCTGCGCGACTGCAGATAGACATCGACGGGAAATCAAGGATTTTTCACAACCCCAAATCGGCAATGGACTATGTGGAAAAACCTCAGGCGACGACATCGTGACTCCTCCAACCGCACTGGCAGCGATAAGGATACATCTCACTAGCAGGGCTCGGACTGAAGGCTGGCGATGGCTGCCTGACTCTGATGGCAAATCCCCTGTAGGTGCCGGGCAAAGGTGACGGATGGCCTGAACACTGGAGTCGGGAGCTCATAATAAAGAGACTTCTGATATTGTGGTCGACGTCCTGGTTACTGGACTGGCAGATAAGATTTCATCATTATCTAGGTGGATTGTTTCACTTGCTAGTTTCTTGACTTTAATATGCGAGTGCGGCAACATAGTTGAAGGGGTCTCTGTCTACCTCCCGTTCATCTTGGGAGGGGCACTGTGTCTCTCTGCGCCCCAATGGGAGATCCCCAACACTGTTAGTTCTGTGTGTTTTTGTTTTTTGTCATTTTGGGGAGGGCACTGGGATGGCTTTGGCAGGTTGGGGTTGCTGAAGTGGGTGGAGGGCTGGGGGGGTGGGTTTCCGGGGTTGCAACAACAAGGGACACTTGGGGGCTATATCATGCTACTGGGCATGAGGCGGGAGTTTGGGATAGGGACTGAGCTTGCATGTACTGCACTGTCTGATTATATGTTAACTCGCAATTTGATGATACGAACACACCACCACTATGGTATTAGGTGATAGATGTACATTTCTAACATACAACGTTGGCGGACTCAACTCTCCTCAAAAGATTAGAAAGATATTTGGATAGACAGGGAATACAAGTTGCACTACTGCAGGAGACTCCCCTTACCACTAATTATGAGGCAGGGCTAGCACACAGGTTGGCCGGATACAAACTGGCTTCGTCTTATTCCACTTATGCTAGAGGAGTTCTGATCCTGATCAAAAAAGTATACCATTTATGCCATTTAACACATACTGATAACGAGGTACACTGATAACGAGGGGCGCTGTGCCATGGTCCATGGCAAACTGGGTATGTCACTGATTACTATTGTAAATGTATATGGGCCGGTTGTGGAAGAGCCTCAGGCTTTTGATCGCATGTTTAATGTGTTGTAGCGCTGGCCGGAATCAACAATAATATGGGGTCGCGATTTTAACACTCATTTGGATCCACTGCAGGATAAGTCCAGTCCTCACATCTCTCGTGCACTCAAGGTTGCTCACTGTATAAGAAACACCGTAGTGGAATTAGAATTACTAGATGTTTGGCGCACTAGACACGCTGAGGCATGCATTGGTACACATGTCACACCTGCTCATAATAGCTGGTCCCGCCTGGACTATTGGCTCCTGGGTGAGAAAGCCAATGACTGGGTTACAGCGGTGGAGATCCTACCTCGAACACTGTCCGATCACAATCCAGTGCGACTGGCGCTCTCTATTCCCACAAACCCGCAGGGTCCATTTACCTGGCGATTCGCTGCGGAAGCTCTCTTGGATCCTATATATGAAGACACTATCCGTACAGTGATAACACAGTATGTTGAATTAAATGTTGGAACTGTTGACAGCGTGGCCACCTTGTGGGAGGCCTTCAAAGTGACTATACGTGGTGTTTGTATTAGCACCACCGCCGGAATCCTGCGAGACATTAGAGGTTAATTGCACAAGTTAGAATCTTCATTGGGGGACCTTGAACGGGAATATGCGTCCGCACCATGTACATCCACATTAACTCGCATATGAGTCGCTTCTGGACTCGTTTGCTTCTTTAATATTGGGTCTCATTTATTGACTCTGTGTGTACAACAAATGCTTAACACTATTCTCTGATAAGCTTAAACAGCTTGCCCACACTACCACAAAAGAGAGCATTTGGGGTTATTAATTTAACCCCTGTAAGCCAGTAAGGCTAGTCTGAAATTTCTATATAGTGTACTTTATTTTGGTAAATGACATAAAAAGCCAGCTTCCTACAACTATTGACTAGTTTCAATCCCTGCTCAGGTTTGTTACCATTACATCAAAAATGTAGGGGCCTTGCTATGAAGACATGCAACGTCCATTAAAAGTATTGCAGGTTTGTTCAGAAGTAACAATTTTGTTATCTACTCACTACCGGCAACTGCTGTTCTGATTTGCCTTGAGTGATTCCTACTTAGATTCTCTGCAGGCTGGTTTTTGTTTTCACGCGCTCTCCGTTCCACCGCGGGATTCCAGTTTGTGTGGAGAGAGCTAGCGAGAGTGTGGGGAGCCCTATTTCCGGTTTTAGAGGAGATTGCAGTAGTCAGCGGTCCAGCTGCTCACTCAGCCAATTATTTAAACCGCATGGCAGGCCGTCGCCAGGGCACCTGCATCTCCGGGCTCAATCACGGTTACCTCACTGAGACATTTTTATTCAGGTGAGGAACTCATTGGTATGAGATTTGCTATGTAGAATTCTGACACGTGTAACCCACTCAGTAATTTCTCCTGCTTGGAGGGCCCTTTCTCCTGCTTGCACTGTCAATTTCAGAGTATCAACAAAAGGCAGAAAGCTGAACATATATCAGTTCCTTCTAAGTCCTATCTGATTTCAGTTTGACATGTCCTCACTCTCAGCCATTATCATTTCCCCTAAATGATCTTCTGCCTGGAAGTGTTTCCTATGCAATGTGAGATCCTTGCTGAAACATGCTATTGAAATATGGGACTTCCTGACCTGGGTTTCCTCACGGAGACTTGGCTTAAACCCGCCTCTACTCCTTCTATCACCCTGGCTCTCCCCAAAAAATACCGTATTTTAAGGATTGATAGGAAGGGTAGGATGGGTGGCGGCATTGCCATTGTATATAAAGAGGCTTTAAAAGTGTCTATTATTAAATCTAGCTCGGAGGAAAAGATAGACATCTGTATATCGAAAATAGAATTCTCACCCCAAGAATGTTGGAAAGGTGCTTTAGTGTATCGTCCCCCAGATCCCCACCAGGACTTTACTCTTAAATTCCTGGATTTGATTGCTATATATGCGATTGCTTCGAAACACTTTGTTTTATTAGGTGCTTTTAACATACAGAGCCAAAAAACTCCAATTTGGAAGTCACTCAGTTCCTGGCTGACCTGGCCTCTCTTGGCCTGGAAAAGACCAACGTGGGTCCTACCCACTCGGCAGGCCATACGTCCGACCTAATCTTACCCAATTCTTCGAATTCACATTCCAAGGCCTCCTGTCGGATAGTTCGGTAGGACCATGCCCTAATTGATTTCCAGATAACTGTTACCTTAGGGGATATTCCTGTCGACTCGACCTCTCACTGTTTTTGGAGACAATGGCATAATATCACTCCCAACTCCTTTAAGAAAGTGTTTAGAGTTCCTTTGACAATGGAATCAGTGAATTTCAGTTTAAGTGTTAATTACTATTATAGCCATTGATCATATTGCCCCTCTAAAACAATACAAAAACACTCAATCGAGCTATGCCCTGGTACTCACCTGAATTACGTAAAGAGAAGTCAATGTGTAAACAGCTGGAGAAACCCCCTTCTCAAGCATTATGCAATAATATTGCTAACTACTTGGAAGAAAAAATCAATTGGATTTATAATAAATTCTCTGTAGCTAATGACATCCTGAAAGAATGTACCATTCTTCTCCCACTAAGTAACAATAATGCTCCTTTTTTATAAAGTTTTATCTGCCTACAAATTGATGCGGTGGAGGAAATGTTGAAATCTGCTGAGTCGGGGTACCCTCTTGACATTTATTCCAGCCAATATTACTGCTCTATCCACTCAGCCTGCTCCAGCCATTTGCCAGATATTTAATCTTTCTTTGAGTGAGGGCCAACTTCCACTTGAGCAGAAGTTCGCTCAGGTAATTAAAATTGGTAAAAAGCTTAATCTCCTGGCTTCTAATATGTCCAATTACTGTCCTAGCTCCCTCCTTCCTCTTATGAGTAAATTATTGGAAGGATATCAATAAGAAACTTACAGAATACATAGTCTACTGGCTGTCTAGACCCATCACAGTCGGGTTTTAGACCTATGTATAGCACAGAATCAGCGTTGATAGTGGTGACTGATCATATCAGATGTTCTCTTGATAATAATCAAGCTGTGTTGCTAGTGCTGTTGGATCTATCCGCAGCTTTGGATACAGTGTCCCACCGAACTCTGCTGCAAAGATTGAAGGAGATTAGAATTAGTGGTCGAGCTTTACAATGGTTTACGAGCTTCTTAACACACAGTGCACAGACCATTAACCTAGGACCTTTTCGGTCCCTTATCTTGGAACTCACCAAGGGAGTGCCACAGGGCTCCTATTTGAGCCCTACTCTGTTGTAAGAAAGTGCCCTCTTTCTTGCATGGTATGCCCCCACTTTTTGCTGAATTGCTGATGTTCTTTGACTGAGTGTGCCCTGGGCTCTTGCTAATCGGGCACCCAGGGCCTATGTTCCTTCCCTAAAACTGCATTGAAGCCTAAACCCAATTGGCATCTCTGGCTATATGTCAGCCCCTGGTGAATGGTACCACAGGTACCCAGGGCACTGTGACCAGACACACTTATTGTGCCACCCTTAGAGGCCCTGTACCTTGACACTCCCACACTGCCTTTGCAGGTTGAGTGTCTTGGTGCAGAACAAAGTGAAGATTCGACATGGTACACATCCCTGTGTGCCATGCCCACAAACCACTGCCCTGGCATACATCAGTCACCCCTCTAGCTGGGTGCCCTATGCCAGTGGTGAGGGTACAGGTGCATGAGCCCTGTACCCCTACAGTGCCCAAGTCCATTCCTGGGCACTGTAAGTGCAGTGCTGCCATTAAGAGTATATGGTGCTGGGAGTTTGTCATTACGAACTCTACAGCACCATAATGGCTACACTGAAGACTGGGAAGTTTGGTATCAAACTTCTCAGCATATTAAACCCACACTGATGCCAGTGTGGGATTTAATGAAAAATGCACAACAGAGAGCATCTTAGAGATGCCCCCTGAAACTCGACCAACTCCTAGTGACCTGACTGGTGATGGCAGCCTAAGCAGCCACTCAGACATGTTTCTGGACCCCTGGGTCGAGAGCTTGCTTTCTCTCGGGGGGCCTGAAACAATGCACATCCTGGGACGAGATGCCAAGCCTCCTCCTCCAGGATGGGCAGGGTTCACGAAGGAGAAGCTTCAAAGGCATGCCGCCTTTGTGGGCCTCTCCAGACCATTTGCTGCTGTCAGTAACTGGTCCTCACTGGTTCTACCCCCCACTTTGGGCGGGAGAACCGGCGGGAAAAACAAGTGAGGAAGAGAGGTGTGCCCACCTCTGCCAACTCCACCCCTTAGGTGGGGGAGGCCAGGTGAAGCACAACCTCGAGTCCCCACCATCTTGAGGATGGGGGGACTCAGCCAACCAGGGACAGGCTCCTGTCCCCCTTCCCACTGGAGAGTGGCAGAATAGGGATGTACCCACGCCAGGGAAGGGACCCATTGGTCCCTACCCCTTACCTACCTGTAACGCCCCTAAATGTAGTATTTAGGGGGCACCCTGAACCTACCTTCCTCAGATCCAGCAACAACAAGAAAAGAAGATATGAAGAAGGATGAAGAGCTGTGCAGAGCTAACAAGAGGACGACGACCACTGACTTGGCCCCAAATCTACAGGCCTGTCTCCCCTCAAACCTGCTCCTGCGAAATCCCAGTGTGTCCTGCAGCCAGCAACCTCAAAAACCCCGGAGGACCAGCCTGCCTTCACTTCAAGGACTGAATCTCCCGTGAACTCCAGACTTGTTATAACTGCAGAGTCTGGTGCCAGCTAGAGACCGCGAATCCAGCCCACTCGGCACCCGGCCCGAACTCGAGTGGAAAAACACGAGGATGTCACCCCGGCGATCCTGACCCGAGATCCGGTGATCCCTGACCTGCCTCAAGCCTCCAGCCGACACCTGCAGCCTAAATCCAGAAGGCCCCCCTAACCGCAACCAGGAGCTGGTAAGAAGATCGACCCCAAAAGGCACCCCTGCACCCAACGCCCCACGGCCTTGTGTGCACAACCCGCCGGTGCCTAGCCAACTCTTAACTTCCCAACTTACCTCTCCAAGTGGTGGTCGCACCCAGAAGTCCTTCGTCTCCCTGCTTTTGCAAAACGGAGGTCCTCCATCGAAAACAGGGTGCCCAACGTCGCAAGAGCACTCTGCACCCGGCTGCCTCTGTGCCATTGAGGGTGCACCTTTTGTGCTTCTTTATTTGCCCTGATCTTAACCCTAGGAGCTTTGTTCCTACAACCCAGTGGCCTGCTTGCCAGCCGCCACCAACCGTTGGCCCCCTATCCCCCATTGGATAACACTGGGCCTCAATGCTCTGCACCCGGCCGCCCTAGTGCCGCTGAGGGTGCAACAACAGTGCATAACTGACCCTGGGGGACCCCTGAGTCTAACCCCAGAACCTTAACTCCCACAGCTGTTTACTTACCTGTGAAACGTTAACACGTTTTTTCCCCAATAGGATAGCATTTACACTTTTTCTCCAAAGGTGTGGAGTTTTGAAACCGAAATATATTCCTTAAAAATCGCACAAATTACCAAAACGTATTTACTCACCTGTTTGCAGGAAATGTCCCAGTGCTGAATCTAGGTATCCAGCACCAAGTTAGAAAAGTAACGTGAAACGTAACCTACCTGCAATTTACTGTCAAAGCCTATTCATTTCAATGTTCTGCTCCAAAAAGTTTCTAAGTGTGGAGTTTTGAAATATGAAAATATTCTTTAAAAATCGCACGAATGAGGAGGAGCCAAGATGGCGACCGGGACGGCAGCGTAGACTCCCGGCTCCGTGAACCTCTGCATCCCGCACGGATATCCTGCCTGAGATCCTTAACCTGTGCTACGTGGTCGTGTTTCTGAAGGAGAGGGGCTCCCGACTGTCTGACTCCGAGGTTTCTAGCTGCGGTATTACCGGAGAAAACTGCATCTGAACTTTGCGGCCTGTGCGGCCCTGGAGCCGGGACATCGAGTGGACGCCGTGGCCGGGTGGCAGTGCGACAACAGCGGCCAGTGGTGACTGGGTGGAGTCGGCCCACCGGAGCGGTGCCAAACTCGGCCTACATTTCGGCATGGTCACTTCTACTGCCCAGCGTAGCGGACCGAGTGCTTGACCGGGGGTGCAAATCTTAGGTTCCCCGGTGACTGCCCCTGCCTTGCTGGTGAGCTGCCCGGCCGCCGTCCGTATCCTGCCCCGATCGCTGCGGGCCGCCCCCGGATTTCCACGGGGGCTGGTCCGTGGTGGGGACGACTGTTGCCCGTGACCACGGATAGTTTTTTGCCTGCCCCCGGAGCCCGGTCACCCGCGACGTGGACATCGCAACGCTTGTCCCGGCCCCGGTGAGGGTCGGGCATACTTGGCGGCCATCTTTGGGCGATGAAGCCTACCATCCTGTCCGCTGGGCCGCGGCGGGCCTGTGAGCGTACGACTTCTGGGAGTATGGCGGCGAGATCGCAGAGAGCTGAGCTGGGGTACGGCGACCTCCTCGAGGCTCTTGGTACTCTTCACTCCTCCTTGGTTCATGGTTTCGTGATCTTGGGGAGTAGGCTCGATGGTGTGGCGTCGGAGTTGGGGCAGTGGCGGCCCGCCTGTCCGCACGAATACAGAGACTACCCACACTACGCGCAGGAGGATGCTGTGGCGGCCACCCCTGAGGTTAGTGCACGACTGGACGCCCCGGCCAGTATGCTACAGTGTGTTCGACCTTCTGAGGGCCTGATCTGTCCCGGAGGCGTTGGACCTGAGTGTGATGTGGTGGCCTCATCCCGTACATGCCCTCCTACGACCCAGGGACAACTCCTGCAACTAATGTCTGCTTTGGCTGCTTCTGCCTCCCTGAACCTTGCATGCAGTGCAGATCCTAGGGCAGCACTGGGAAGCCTGTTTCCTCACGCGGCGGACTGTGTTGATGTTCAGAGACTTCCACCCCACCTGTGTGCGTCGCTTCTCTGTCGTTGTTGGACATTTCTCTGCCTAGGAACATTGGGTATGGTGCTGGGTCGAGGGGTTGGCATGGGCAGAATTCCAAAGAGTGGTCAGGGATGAGGCTGGCCCCTCGGGGGTGGTCGCCTAATGGACGGGCGGGCATAGAGGTGGCGTGCTCTCCTGACATGGCTACTGGCACAATAGGTACATAATGCTCCCCATCGTGGTTTGAGAAGATTGTCTTTGTGCTGTTCCTTGTTCACTTTAGGGGAACCTTACCGTGCGGGAGGGAGAACGCCGGGGGTCTGTTATGAAGGCCCTCCTCCAGTTTATAAATACTTTCTCTACCCCCCGCCTGGTGGGGGTCTTTTCCTACTTCTTTTTCCCTACTCTTCTATATTTCGGGTCTGGTTCCAGGGCGACAGGCACACTGCTGGGGGGGGGGCCGTACTCATTTGCAGAGGTGCAGGGTGGGGGGTTGGGGGAGGGGATTCTGTATTCTTTCATCTCCTATTCCATGGCCTCCTTTTTCTTCTCTGATTCTTTTTGTTTTTTCTTTTTCTGGGATCAGCGTGATACACTCCCTTTTGCTATGCCTCGTTGCCATTCCATGTGTTCACAACTTCCGAGGTGTTCTTGGGGAGTTTTGGCGGGGGACTGCGGGCGCAACTGTATATTATGTTCTTCCCCATCCTGATGTTCTTGTGTTTGCGCCATCGACCTAATAGATTGCTGTAAATCGCTAACGTTCATTACTCTGCAGCTCCGTGATCGTTGTTTTAAAATTGCTTGTCACCTGATCCTACTGCCTTGTCTCATCATAAAATGAAAACCTTTTTCTCCTGGTGCCCTACTTACGCTGTTCACAGTATTAGTAGTACGATTTTTGCTCCCCGAAGTGCTGCCTGTGTTTGTACTTGTCGTTATTGATCTGATTGCTTAGCGGCCGGCCCTGGGGGGTTGTAGGCCCATACTTGTTCTTATTGAACTGTTAATAAAGGTTTCCAAAAAAAAAAAAAAAAAAAATCGCACGAATAACCAAAACGGAATTTCTTACATGTTTGCAGGAAATGTCCCAGTGCTGAATCTAGGTACCCAGCACGGAGTTAGAAAGTAAATTAAAAGGTAACTTACCTGAAATTTACTGAAAAAGCCTATTCATTCCAATGTACTGTATTTGCTAAGTGTTGCATACTACTGTTCCCCTGTAAATCAAAAAAAGTACAATTTCTATTGCATTTTCAAACTCTAACCAGTAACTTATTACTGAAAAGTATTTAATGCTTACCTGTGCCAGGCTTGCTTGGTTCTAAAAATAAACAGTATATTTTTATACAACAACAATTGGCCTAGAGTTTAGTTCTCTAGTGTGTGAATTAATTTGCTGACTGAGTGTGTACATCAAATGCTTAACACTGACTGTCCTCTGATACTGCCTTACTGCTCGACCAGGCTACCACTATTAGAGAGTAAGGTTCTATCTAACGTTAACCTCTGCCTACCTCTGGGGACACTTGGACTCTATACACACTATACCTCATTTTGGTGTAGTATATATAGAGCCGGTTTCTTACATCTGTTCATATTTATGTGGCCCCCCTGGCCAAGATTATTAGAGAATTTGGTTTTACCCTATCTCTTATGCTGACGACACACATTGGAGGGCATAAGAGCAATTTCTTCATGGATGATGGCAAAGTCTCCAGCTGAATGCTGATCAGAGTGAGATTATACTCTTTGGTAATGCCGATGCACTCTGGTCCGCAGAGTGGTGGCATGTGGAGCTGGGCCCAGCCTCTATCTCGAAGACAGTGGTAAAAAACCAAGCTGTTCATTTAGATCAGGCTCTGTCTATGAAGGATCAGGTAGTGGCTACCACCGGTACCTGCTTCTATCTGATGTACCTCTTGAATAGATTTTCTCCTGCTTCCGTTACCTGTGCACAAAACCCTGGTTCAGGCGCTGGTTATCAGTCGGCTGGACTATTGAAATGTACTTTTGGCAGCAGCCAATGAATCCATTCTGAACAAACTTCAAGTGGTACAGAACACAGCGGCGCGGCTAGTCAAGAATATGCCTCCTAAAACATCTTCTCTCCCCCTCTTGCAACAACTCCACTGGCTTCGTATTCGCCAGAGAATCAAGTTTAAAATTTGCTGTATGATACACAAAGCCTAAAAGGGCAAAGGACCCAGTTACCTAGCTGATTAACTCATTCCCTACCAGCCAGGTAGGGCCTTGCGCTCTAGGGAGAAAGCTTTCCTCATTACTCCCCGTTTCAGGAAATCACATAGGGGAGGTAAATCCTTCTATTATCTGGCCTTCATGCTGTGGAATCATCTACCTCTTGAACTTTAGAGATATGATAACCTTTCTATCTTTAGGAAGCAACTGAAATCTGAACTTTTTGCCAGTTAAGTCCTTGCCGGTTCTGTTTTGTACTGCCCTCAGCGGAGGTACCCCTGCGGGGGTAATTAGGCGCTCTATAAACTGCAAATTAAATTAAATGGTGGCCTGCTTAGAAGAGCTGGTAGCTTTTCACACTTGTTGGGATCCTGGATTTAGAAACCAAACCGGGTGAAGGCGCCTTTTCATATCTGGAAATTCTCCTCCAGGACAGTGTCTCACTCTTTACTCTGGCAATCGAAGAAAGCCATCTCTTACTGACATATTCAGAAACACTGCTTTTAATGCTTGGCCTCCCTTTCCCCCAAAAATAACAATGCATACAAATGTAGATACAAGGGGGTGGGGGCTTCCGTCAGCCCTCTTCACTATTGGTCTGATTAAGGGTCACTCATTTTGTGTCCACCCACCACAGCCAGCATGAGGAGATGAGTCAGCCCACTTCCGCCGTTGTCTCTCCTCATAGTGAGTGACGATGTTTGCTATTGCGCATATAGATATCTGCCTAGAAAATAGTCCTATAAAGTGCCAGGGGTGGTAAGCCATTCTCTGCTTTCATGTATGCTTTTATGTCATGTTTATTTGCTTTTCTTTTAGATGTAACGTTCTCTCATTCTGTGTTTTTTGTCTTTGCACACACATGCACACCAATCTCGGATGGCAGCGTTTTTACTTTTACACTTGTCTTTTGCATATGTTTAGTTAAAAAAAAGTAAAGAAAAATTGCAAGCTTACTAAGGCGACATCTATTGGCTTTGCTATTTCTTTTTTCACCTTTAAATTCAAATTCTGTTCTCAGACCACAGCTGCATTTAGATGTTGGCGATGTTTGATTAGGACATTCTAATGCTCCAGGTATACACATGCTTTACACGTCAGGTACAAGATATTCGAGCCAAAATGCCTTACATTTGTGTTTGAAGGAGAAAGGGGAATTGCTCACCTCATTCACTTTTTGCCCCCTACAAGTGCCTACCAACAAGTGCTAGTAGCCTCTTCATGTATATTGTAAAAAAAAAAAATGAAAAGAACTATTTTCGCACACAATACCGCCTGATACTCAACACACTATATTTTACTAAAAACAAAAAAAACTGACATTTGACCTAGTCAGTGTTCTTGTCTGATTCCTGACTGAATTGGTATGTTGGCAAACTTATTCACAAATTTATCAGACCTATTAATTGATCGGGAACTCAAGGTACACTTGGTTGCTTTGCTAATGTGCATCTTTCCTCTGCTTGTCGGTCATGGACTTTTGCACGTTCTTTGACAATATATTCTTTACAAGGCTTTAATGCAGTAACAGAGTGACTTGGTTCCAATTTAAGATGGGTATTCCTAAATGATACATACCCCATGTCTCTGGTTTTTACGAAGAAATAGGTAATCCATCCAGCATTATTTATTTTATCTTTTTTTTCAGGGAGAAACCCATCTTGTTTTCCCCAAAAAGGCCTCAGTCGATAAGCTCCGCAAAATCCGAAACTACATTGCTGCTGAAAGGGAGAGGCAAATGTGTCCAGTAAATCCTACCCCAGCACCTCCAACTCCGCCACTCCCTGCCACCTGTGCACAGCCCACTGCATCACAACCCACACCACCGGTCAAGCCCCAGGTCACCAGGTCACCACCATCGACAACAGATCCAACAGCCTATTTGGTAAAGTATTTGTGTCTGCTTCTTTCAAGAAAAGGCATTGTTAGTGTTTTTGCAAACTTTGCTCTTATTAGGTTACTTAGCCAGCTGCTTATTGAGATACTCGTGACTTTTGTAGATTAAAGTCACTGGTGGTATCTAATACATTTACATTGGTGCCTACTTCCTATTCCTGAAGCTCTTACTAGCTGCCAGCCTTCCTATTGCTTGAGAGTTTGCTCTGTGCTGGTGGATAAACATAGTGCCACAGAGAGATGGAGTAGACCTATTGTCCCTTTGAATTTGTTTGTAATGTATTTATTTTGCATGGATCGCACCCATAGGCTGAACATTGGAGTGTTGAATCACAGCAAGTATATGGCAAGAGGATAATGCAGTACAGAGCGTAGAATTTTATAGTTTCACCGATCTGTAGCCGCATGCAGTGGTAGTCTGCATACACAGGTTTTCCTACTGCAAGGGTTTGTGTAGAGTGCTAATAAGTTGTTTCATCAGTGGGTGATCAAAACCATGCACGTGCGAGCTTCCTTTGACAGTGTCATTTCAGCTTTTCATTTTGGCTGTTTTGGGGTGAATTTCTTCCCAACAAGCCTTCTCGGAAGCCTAAATTAAAGCATTCTAGCTATATTTGTCTTAGGCTGAATTAAAATGTTGATAAAACATTTGAAGAATGCATGAAGTGATGTGTATTGTGGGTTTTGGTAAATTGCATCAAAATGGATTGGTTTAAAACATGGCCTTGAAATCGCACCTTTTTTCCCCCCTCAGCTGTTTGATCAACTGCTTGGCACTTAGATTATGAAGAATTAATTCTTAAACATAGTTCCTTACAAATTACAGGTGCTGTTCTTAGCATTTTGATGGACATCGTTGTGTGGCACCGAATTGGCACACAAGGTATGCCAGTGCTGCTTCTCCTAACTTACTATATTAAATTCCTTAACCGAATTTCACAGATTTCTTTATAAAACACTTATCTGCCATCCGTCTAATAAAGTATATTGTCCAGATATTGAATGCAATACATAAATGAATGCATTTTTTCCCTTGAATGTCCGTCTTTTTAACTGTTTATTATCAAAATCTTGGCAATGAGATAATTAGCTGGGGGGGGGGGGATCCTGAATACATTTGTACTACTTCTTTAAATCCAGCCTGATACCCGGTACACATCCTCTCCTCCCAAGCTGCCACTGAAAATGAGTCCTCTGTTTGGATTTGCTTGCTCCTCTGTTCAGGCCAATCACTATTCTCTTCGTAGATGCAAAGCTTGTTTACACCCTCCAAGCTTTAGTTCACTGTACAAAAATGTAAATAAACGAGGGTGTCACCATAATTGTGACTGCCGTTATGTCCCTGGCACAAGTGTTGTGCTGCCACTTAAGCCCATGTATCATCCCCACCTGAGATGCACACCATTGCTAACTTTTGTTAAAGGTTGCAAGAGATGGTGATACCCTGACTTTTCCCAGTATTTAATGGCGAATACAGTGGTATTTCACGTATTGGAGGACACAATGTGGAAGCTTGTTCCCGTCGGCAATTAGAGATGTAGAGGAATCTATGCCATGCTGAGCGAGTCCTATGTTCCTCCATTGGTCAGTGTGGTAGTGTGCTACTGATGCTTGTCACAGAAGAGAATTAAACCTATCAGAAGACACTGCATAGATTACTGCATACACTGCGGATTTCTAGTCTAGGAAACACTAGAAGAGGACAGGTGATTGGTCATGGGTTATCTTTGGAAACATTTCTCGCTTTCAGATTAATCCTAAATGAAAAATCTCCAAGTGGTTAATGTTTTGGCCCTATAATATAGGTTTTACAGTAATCTCCTTTTTAATGTCAAAACTACACTTTTTCAAAGATTATTATGTTTCTTTTATGAGGGAAATCATTCTGTTCCCCTTAATTTTAGTTTAGCCATCCTTCTTGCTTTTCAACGACTGACAGTCCTCACATTCACCATAATCCTGTATGTAACTGTCACTGTTCCGTTTTTTTTCCTTCCCCGAAACGTATTCCTGATTTGTACCCTCATCCGTCTTCTCTACTACGAATCCTTTCATTTGTCCTGTTTTAACCCCAAACAAACCTCATTCCCATTATTCCACTTAGAGTTTTGTGTCCAGAGATTTTTAGTTAGCAAGGCGTAGCCTACAAACGTGCTATATGAGCTGTAAAAAACTGCACTTGGTGCGGGCGAATGGTAAGAGTGTAGCCATCACTTGGGAGATTACTTCAGAAGCACTGAAACGCCAAGTGAAGTAAAGCCCCTCCCCTCCAAGAAACTAGGCAATGCGTGTGTTTGCAATTTTTTTTGGAATCTCCTGTAAACCTGCAACATATCTTAATTGTTGGACAGATTTAGTCATTTATTGGAGCCTGACCAATTAAAACTTTTGTGAGAACACATAAACCAGACTTTCACTGACTGGTCTTTTAATGGGCGTTTACCAGAAAATGATTTCAAGCCTTCGGACCACATGGCTAGCAGGATCGTCTAAGTCTGCTAACTAGCCAGGATTTTACTGGCATTGTTCTTATTTTTATAGTTCGGCAAATAAAGAAAAAAAAAGAAAATCAGCAGAGGACAGTATTTTTTCCCCCATTAGAAATCTAAACTTTAAAAACGATGTGATGTCTCCACAAGTCCCAAGAAGCATTTCAGTTTTGAGTGTGTTGTATTAAAAAATCTTAATATGAAATATGTGGACCGTGCACTACGTGGGTCTATGAATTGTACTTCACCACTTGGATGGCACAGCCTGCCTCTGTGTCCTTGTGCTGCTTAAAGAATTGCCATTCGATTTAGGACATCACATCCAGTTTTTTGCTATTCAGTGCCACAATAAAATTTAAAATACTAGTTATTGTTTTGAAAGAAAACACAAATACTTGATGAAGCTCACATTAGAGTAATACACGTTCATGCAAAAGTATAGCAGGGTGCATAAATATCCTACATTTGAATTTCCCCGACTGGCATCAGTGTGGGTTTGAGAGGAGTAGTTTGGTAGCAAACACTCCTGGGATCAGAGAAGTCATCATGGTGCAGGGAACTTGAGTTGTCGAGTTTCCAGCCCATGTACTCTCTATACAATACAATACAGCGAAATTTGTATAGCACGCTACTCACCCGTAAGGGTCTCAAGGCGCTGAGGAAGGTGGGGGGGGGGGGGGGGGGGGGTTGCTACTGCTCGAACAGCCAGGTCTTGAGTTGTTTCCTGAACGAGAGAAGGTCCAGGGTCAGCTGTAGGTGAGTGGGGAGGGAGTTCCATGTCTTGGCTGCCAGGTAGGAAAAGGATCTTCCTCCGACGGTGGATTTCCGAAAACGTGGGACGGTGGCGAGGGCGAGGCCGGCGGATCGGAGCTGTCTGATGGGTGTGTAGAATGTGAGGCGGCTGTTGAGGTAATTCGGGCCCGTGTCGTGGAGAGCCTTGTGTGCGTGGGTGAGGAGTCTGAACGTGATCCTCTTGTTGATGAGGAGCCCGTGCAGGTCTTTCAGGTGGGCAGAGATGTGGCTGTGGCGAGGGATGTGCAGGATGAGTCGTGCAGAGGCGTTCTGTATGCGCTGGAGTCTTTTTAGGTCTCGCCTTGCTATCGCGTAAGCGATCCTATTGTAAAAGGGCATTTCAAAGTGCTCCCAAAAAGCGGATTGAATTGCTAGCACGCGCACAATCACGCGCTTGGTGCCGCCATGCACTCCGCTTTTTGGGAGCACTTCAAAGGGTCCGCTCCCCCGCCTGGAATGCGCTCCCCCCGCCCCCGCCAAACGCGCGCGCCAAATTTGCTTTCACTTTCGCGCCGCAAAACGCAAATCATAACTAAGCAAATCATTTAATATCACCGCGCCTCAAAATGAATGGGTCTGTAATGCAACTGGTGTCCATGTAAAGCGCTGTTATACCTTCGGGTCGCGTTCGCGCTATATAAAACTTCAACAACAAAAAAACTCGGAAAAAATGAAAACCATCGGAAGCAGTGCTTCCAGTATTTTAAACGATTCATTTTGAAACCACGAGGGGCTTTCGAGGCTCTTCCTCCGAGGGCTGTAGACGAGTATGCACATAAACATATTGCCCGTTAACATGTCTAAATAGGGGTGTGGGTGGGTACGAACAGTAAGGGACAGTGCAGATGACTTCGAGCCAGTCGCGCAACGCACATTGGGATCAAAGGGCTTCAGCCCCACTCCCCTCACGTCGTGTGTGGCAACCCAGGCTGAGTTTCCAGCACCAAAGTCGGCAGTTTAGCCGACGGACCACATCCTCTTCCCCAAGAAACTTAACGAAACCCAAATCCTAACTAAACAAATCCATTAAATATCACCGCGCTTCAAAATGAAGGGTCTGTAATGCAACTGGTGCCCATGTAAAGCGCTGTTATACCTTCGGGTCGCGTTCGCGCTATATAAAACTTCAACAGCAAAAAAACTCGGAAAAAATGAAAACCATCCGAAGCAGTGCTTCCAGTATTTTAAACCATTCATTTCGAAACCACGAGGGGCTTTCGAGGCTCTTCCTCCGGAGGGGTGTAGACGAGTATGCACATAAGAAACATATTGCCCGTTAACATATCTAAATAGGGGTGTGGGTGGGTACGAACAGTAAGGGACAGTGCAGATGACTTCGAGCCAGGCGCGCAACGCACATTGGGATCAAAGGGTTTCAGCCCCACTCCCCTCACGCCGTGTGTGGCAACCCAGGCTGAGACGGCTTCCTGGGCACCCGAGTACTTCACAGGTCTTTAAAAGACCATTTGCTTGTGAATGAGGCTTTGCTGTTTTTCACCCCTTCTCAGAGCCCCTGCATCTCCACTCTTAACTACTGCTGGAAGAGTCAGCCCCCCACCCGAAATTTTTTCTTAGCCCCCTCGAAATTTGGCTCTAGTTGTGCCCCTGCTACGAGTATATCTAAAGGGTGATGGTGACCAAGCGTGCACCACTGAGCGCCGCTCCTCTAGATGTGTGCACGAGGGTGCTGCTGCTCTCATGTCTGTGTAAACAAGTCTGGTGGCCGCCCAGCACGGGCTCAACAACCGTCCTTTGTGGAGGGTGCCGAAGCCACCCGAGTCTGCGCACATCAGTAGTCCAAGTGTGTGTGTGTGTGTGTGTGGGGGGAGGGAGGGGTCTGATGGGCACAACGTGCCCATAATTGTAACCAGCATTGGCATAGCCAATAGGTATCGCTTTTTTGGACCTTATAAGTATTTAGTTTTGCAGCACAATATCTTTTGCGCAACACCATCAGCTGTTGAGAATGGCTAAACCTTGTACCTTATAGGTGTTTAGCCATGCAACAGTTGATGTTGTTGCACCAACGATATTGTGCTGCATCACTAAATACTTATAAGGTCCCAAAAGCGAGACCTATTGGCAATGCCAATGCTTGTTTGGAGTTTGGCTGTGGTTCCAGCGTAGAGGGTTTTCCCGTAGTCCAGACGGCTGGTGACGAGGGCCTGGGTGACCGACTTCCTGGTTTCGGTGGGGATCCATCGGAAGATCTTTCGGAGCATGCGCAGGGTGTATATGGCTTCCCTGGCACTTACAATATCTAAAAATAGACTTAAATATTGTAGGGGCATATCTGCTCATGCAGATATACCCACACCTGTGATATACTGCACTCTGCCTTAGGGTTGTAAGGCCTGCTAGAAGGGTGACTTACTATACCTTAGGTAGTGCTAGTTGGCATGGCACATAAGCAGTGTGTCATGTTGACTTTGTTGTTTTGTCTGTACCAGGCCATGCATGCTGAATTTGCAGTCTGCATGTGTGAGAAAGTGCCATCTTTCTTGCATGGTATGCCCCCACTTTTTGCTGAATGTACTTTGACTGAGTGTGGCCTGGACTCCTGCTAATCAGGTGCCCAGGGCCTATGTTACTTCCCTAAAACATAAAACCTAAATTGGCAAACCCTGGCCACATGTCAGCCCTTGGTAAATGGTATCCTAGGTACCCAGGGCCTTGTGGCCAGTGAAGGCCTCTAAGGGCTGCAGCACTTATTGTGTCACCCTTAGAAGCCCTGTACCCTAACACAAACACACTGCCCTTGCAGGCTGAGTGTCTGGGTACAAGACAAAAAAAAGTCGACATGGCACACATCCCTGTGTGCCATGCCCACAACCTACACTGCCCTTGCATACATCAGCCACCCCTCTAGCTGGGTGCCCTATGCCAGTGGTGTGGGCACAGGAGCATGAGCCCTGTGCCCCTACAGTGCCCAGGTCCATTCCTGGGCACTGTAAGTGCAGTGCTGCCATTTAAGAGTATATGGTGCTGGGAGCTCGTCAAACACGAACTCCACAGCCCCATAATGGCAACACTGAAGACCGAAGTTTGGTATCAAACTTCTCAGCACATTAAACCCGCACTGATGCCAGTGTGAGATGTAATGTACAAAGCACTACAGGGGGCATCTTAGAGATGCCCCCTGAAACCTAACCTACAATCCACATCTTTTCTGAGAGGCTGCCTAGGCTGCCACACAGCAGACATGTTGCTGGACCCCTGGGTGGAGAGCCCCCGCTTTCCTGGGCCTGCAACAATGCACATCCTGGGCGAGGTGCTAGGTCTCCTCCCCCAGGATGGGCAGGGGGAAGCTTCAAAGGCATGCCGCCTTCTGTGAGCTTCTCCAGGCCACTTGCTGTACTCCGCAACGGGCCCCCACCGGTTCTGACCCCCACTCTGGCGGGAAGACTGGCCGGAAACTCCAAGTAAGGACAGGGGATGTGCCAGCCATGCCAACCCCACCTCTCAGGTGAGGGAGGCGAGGGGAAGCACATCTCCGGGCCCTCGCCATTTTGAAGATGGGGAGCCCTACCCAATCAGGACTAGGCCACTGCCCCCCTCCCACAGGAGAGTGGCAGGATAGGGGTTGTACCCACCCCAGGACAGGGACCCAGTGGTCCCTGCCCTTTACCTACCTGTAGCAACCCTAAATTTAGTATTTAGGGGCACCCTGAACCTTCCTTCCTCAGATTCCAGATTCTAAACTAGCAAAGAAGAAAGAAGACCTGCCGTGCAGCTGCTACGAAGAGGAAGACACCAACTGCTTGGGCCCCAGCCCTACCGGCCTGTCGACCCTCGAACCTGCTCCTGCTAAATCCCGGCACCTCCTGTGGCCAGCAACCTCACAAACTCCGGAGGACCTGGCTACCTTGTGACTGAGCACCTGGGACTCCCATGAGCAGTGGCTCTGCTCAAAGCAAGTTTCTAACCCCTGGCATCAGCCCGGAACCGCGAACCCTGCACGCTCTGACCCCGCCAAGCCTGGCCTGTGCCGGAGTGGACAAAGACCCCTAGGATGTCCCCCTGGTGACCGTGACCCCGAATCCGGCACCCAAGGACCCACCTCAATGCTCCTGACGCCTGCATCCTCAGAACTAGGGACCCCCCACCCCCCCCCCCCCCCCAACCGCGATCAACAGAGGGTAAGATTTCCCGACATTAAAAGGCACCCCTGCACCCGGCGCCCTGCGGCCCCCTGTGCCCGACTCCTGGGTACCTACCTATCCTCCAACTACCCAACTTACCTCTCGAAGTGGTGGTAGCACCTGAAGAATCTTCGTCCCCGAGCTTGCAGCCTTTGTTCGTCCTTGAGCTTTCCCATTGAAATCCATTGAGTGCCCGAAGGCTCAAATACACCCTGCACCCAGCCGTCCGAAGTCTGCACCCGGCTGCCCCAGTGCTGCTGAGGGTGTAACAACTGTACTTACCTGACCCTGGGAAACCCCCGAGTCTGTGCCCAGGACCTTAACTCTGCCAGTAGAGTACTTACCCAAAAGCCGATAACTCATTTTTCTTCCATAGGGTAAAATTGACTGGCTTCTTCTGAAATTTCGAAGTGTGGAGTTTCTAAACTTTAAAATATTCACCTAAAATCAACCGAGTGACAAAAACGGAAATACTCACCTGCTATTAGGAGAGATCCCAGTGCTGGATCTTGGTGCCCAGCATTGACCCTGAAAAATACTTACAGCCGTACTTGCCACTAACTCAATTTTCTCCCATAGGAAACCATTGACTGTTTTTCTGTGAAATTTCTTCTAAGTGTTGATTTTGTAAACTTATAAATATTCATTAAAAATCGCCTGTGTAACTTAAACGCAGTTTCTCAACTGCTTACAGGTGGTACACTAGTGCTGGATCTAGGATCCAACACTGACCTAGAAACAGTAACCATAACCCCACTTACCTGCTAAGTGAATTTCCTTCCATAGGATAACATTGGTAATTTGATTAGAAAAAGTTTTTGTGTCAACTTTTAAAATAGCTAAATATTGCTTTAAAATCACAACAGTAACTAAAACGAATTTACTCACTTGTTTCCAAGAACTGTCCCGGGACTGAATCTAGGATCCAGTCCTGGAGTTAGAAAAGTAATCCTGAAAGTAATCAATTGCACAGTACTTAAAATTCCCATTGAGCTCAATGTATTATTGTGTTTGAAATTGTGTTGCCTATTGCAACAAAACTGTAACTATTATCTGCAAAACTCAATTGCCTATTGCAAGGTATTTAACTAAAGCATCTCATTCTGAGAAAGTATATTTTGATACCTATTGTTGGTTCTAAAATAAAACCATATAATTTTTATATAAACCATTGGCCTAGAGTTCAGTTCCTGAGTGTGTGAGACCATTTGCTGACTGAGTGTGTTCAACAAATGCTTTACACTGTCCTCTGATACTGCCTTACTGCTCGACCAAGCTACCACTTTACAGAGTAAGGTTATATCTAACTTTAGCCTCTGCCAAACCTCTGGGGACTGTGTACACACTGTACCTATTTGGGAACCTTATATACAGAGCCACTTTCTCACAGCATGGCCTAGGAGAGGGGTCCCTAGGGTTCCCTCTTAATGCCCTAGGTACCCAGTTACCATTTACTCAGGACTTACAGAGGGCCAAAAGGGCCAATTGTGCAACAGTTTTAAGTAAGAAGAAATGGCACTGGGGACCTGGTTGGCAGGGACTCTATTCACTACAATCTAAACCACATTTTTCAGGCAAAAGGTGGGGGGCTAACCATGTCAATAGAGGCACTTTCTCATAATCCTTTAGTAGAGAACCAGAGGAGGAAACGGAAAGTAGGGTAAGGAGAGTCCCTCACTTTAGTTTGCAAAACTGATTTTGTGAAGGGAGGGAGGAAAGCTATTGTGCGCTCACTCTCAAAGACCACCTTGCTTTCGGTCGAGCTTCAGTTGTGTACTTGGAGGGGCAGGGAAATGGCTGGTGCAGCTGGATTAAGGAGCCTAGGTATAAAATGGTAATGGTGTGGTAATGTTCCTGCATACTTACCCACATAGGATCACAAAACAAAGACCACACCCTTCTAACCACACACCCTACATGGCATGGGTAAGCGCTTCAGTGCCCAACATAACGGTAGTAATCGCTTCATAAATTCTGCAATACAATACATCAGAACATCCTTTTCTCCCTTCCCAACACCATCGCCGATACAATTGGCAAGATTGAAATGTAGTACTTTTGGTGCTAAGCTTGTCGATGTAGGAAACAGGGTGATTGTTGCAATATGCCCACGCCCCCTCTCCCTCTTTGCCTGTTTAATGACACAACTTTGATTGAAGTGTACTAAGTTCCTGCTAGCCAGGACTACAGTACCAGTGTTCCTTCCCCAAAACAAGACTCTGGTCACTTGATCCCCAAGTGGCCAGTCCTTTAGCACCTCTAAGTCCCTAGTAAGTGGTAACCTTGGTACCTAGTGCTTTGGTACTGAATTGGGCCCCTAAGAGCTGCAACATCGCTTGTGCCACTCAGCACCAAACTCAGGCAGAGTGCCACTGCAGACTGCGTGGCATGGTGTTGTAAAAAGTGAAAACACAACATGACGCACACTTGTGTGCCCTGTCCTCTTAAACACTGCATTTAATATTTGTAAGTCACCCCCTACAGCAGGCCTTACAGCTCTAAGGCAGGGTGCATTATGAAAGGAGTGGGCAAAGAAGACTGCTGACCCGTGGAGCACGACTGAATTGGCGCCAACCCTGACAGCTGCACCCAACTCTCGTGAAGCAACTGACTTGTCCTGCAGCTGTGCAGATCTCAAGAAGCCAGTGCTTCGCCAAGCTCCATAGAGAGGAGCTACTCCCCTGCAGCCGCAGGCACCAAAGGAGCAATACCCGGTACACCAACCTGGCGCTCATCGGGACTGCCGACACAACCTCTGCCTAGTAAGTGCTCCTACTGGTCAGATCCGTCCTCCCTCCAAGTTTGGGGACACCAGGATCGACTGGAGCCGAACACCAATACTTGGGGTACCAGATACCTTGCAGCAGCCAAAGCTTGTTGTCCAGTCTTCGGACTACCAAGGAAGCTAGACCTGCACTTCGAAGGACTTCAGGGACTGTGAAAACCATACTGAGAGTTACCCAGCTGTCCTGTTTGCCTTCCTCTGCAGAAAGCAAACACACAGAAGTGAGTCTGCGACCGCTGCCACCCAGCGCCTCAAAGCACCTATGTACCCACGCGCCCGAGTTCAAGGGAGGTGATGGGGTCAACGGGGCTCCCAGATCTACAAGAGTTAAGCCCATCCTTGGGTTTACCCAGACTGGACTTCAGTCACTGTCTGCAGCCTCTTTCTGCAGGCCCCCTCCATCCGCGAGTGACTCCAGCACCGGATCAGACGCCAAAATACACCAATGCATCAGAGGCCCACAGCCTTAGGAGAAGTGGACCAAGGATGTGTGCCAGAGGATCTCAAGGGTTGAGCCCCATTGCAGGTTCCCCCAGTTCCAGCTTGCAACCTCTTTCTGACTGGACCGTTCTCCCATTGAAGTGAAAGGGACACCTGAAGCCATAACAGCTCTGCACCTGGACACCCCAGAGCCTCCCAAGGTGACCTGTTGGTGTGGCCTTGGACCTTGCCCCATACTTAATGTAGGTGGAGAAGAACAGTCCCGTAAGTCGCTGTTAAGTGCCCGAATGCAATACATGTTTTTACTCCGTAGGATAACCTTACCGATCCAGAGATAGAAAACTGAAAAAATTCATAACTCAAAAAGTACTTACCCGGTTCCGATGCTCTTGGTATCTAAATTTATATAACAATGTGTTATTTTTATTAATCTGTGTTGGATTTCTTTATTGAGTGTGTCTCATTTACTGCCTTTGTGTACGCAATAAATGCTTAGCAATACCATCTAATATGCCTAACTGCTCGTCCTCACTACCACAAAAGAGAGCATTTGGGGTGTAATTTCAGCCTATGTAATTCCTTTGGGGTTTCACTGGACTCCCTGCACAGTGTACCTCATTTTGGTGCACTATATAGAGCCAGGTTCTTGCAGTCCTTGCATAAACCACTTTAGCCATGAGTCTGTTGCTCCCTTGTATACATTGTGAAAAGATCACGAAAATGTTCTTTCAAAATTGAAATACATTTGCTTTCGATTCATCTGTCTTCTGTGTACTAGTTACACACTTGATTTCTCTTCACTCTTCATGTGTTACAAGGGCATTTATTTGAAGCGCTGTGTATCCTAATCTTCTCTGTATTTTTTCACCCTAGGCCTCGGAAATGAAGTTCTTTAAAACCATACAATCTAACTTTCAGCACGTGCTAATGTACGAAAGTCCAATCCTCCAGAGCAAGGCTTTAGCGGTCATCCCAACTCCGACTTTGAAAAGTAAAGCCTGTGGATCGCTGATGAGGGCTAGAGAAGTTGATACAGGTAACCCATTGTAATGTGCGTGAATTCATAGAAAACGATGTCCAATGAAGTAAAGCACTGAAATAAATATCTCAGACAAAACTGTTTCTGAAAGTATGACCTGCAACTATTTAATTTGCACTAAACAATATGCATTCACTAGCCAATTTCGACCAAAAAGACATTCTATAAATTGGCTTCTACGAAAAGGTAACTGCCATTCATTCTGAAAATTTCCATTAAACAGTTTAGATGAAATGGTGCCTCAGTAATGATATTCCTGTACTTGTTTTCTAAGAAATCGCATACAACCAACTAATTGGTTGTCTCTCGTCTGACAAACAGCAGCAGTGTGCAGACTACTCGATTCCTAGCGGGTGTAGACCTTCCCAAGATAACAGACGCATTGGCTGAGCTATTGGCGGCGTGAATCACCGTAGCAGAAATTAGAGTTGCATTAAAAGCGCTGGCACCTAATAAGACCCCTGGGTTTGACGTTCTGACTGTGGAATTCTACTCCACCTATGTGGATGTGTTGGCCCCGAAGCTGCTACAATTATATGTCACCTCCTTAGAGGAAGGTGCGCTGCCCACCGCTGCTAAGGAGGCCATAGTTGCGTCCTTACTAAAACCAGAGAAGACCCCACTGATTTGGCATCGTACCATCCATTATCAATCCTTAATACAGACTATAAAATCCTAAGTAAACTTTTTTCTAGATTACTTCCTCTGTTGCCTAAATTAATACACACAGACCAGTGCGGTTTTATCCCCAAGCATAGTACTTCCCTTAATATTCGTCGGTTACACGCCCTGATGCATGCAGTGAAGGGGTCCTTACCGTAGGCCGAATGCTTATCCCTAGATATAAGGCAAGCGTTTGATACATTAAGCTGGTCCTACATGCTTGTGGTGTTAGTAAAGTTCGGTGTACCCTCCGAATATTGCAAATGGATTCAATTTCTCTATACTGCTCCCGCGCCAAGTCTGGAATGGTTATTTCGCCTGCATATCGTATTTATAGGGGGACACGTCCGGGGTGACCAATGGTCCAGCAATTGCGCTGCGAGATGGCCCCATATGACATACGGTTACTGTTGGACCTGGCCCATTTGGCAGGTTCACCCCTAAACTTTTTGCATTTATCCTGGCCTTTTTCCCTATGTAGTGTTAGTAGTTTTAGGCCTCTAGGCACTTTAGCACTGTGTCCCAGTGTAAAGTGCGTGCACTCTGGGTTACATGTAGTGAGACTGGCCTGCCCTCCCATAGGAATGCATGGGGAATATGTGTGTCCATGGTAGTTCCTGATGTGAGATGAGTGCAGGGGCGAGTTTGGTATGTGCGAACTCATGGGAATAAATACTGTGCAATGGTGTGTGCAGATTTATGGTGACTGGTGGAGAAGTTCCACTTCTAGAAGTTGGCATGTCTGTGTGCTGTGAATTGCCTGTCTGGCTTGTGATTGACAGGAGCTGGGAGGGCTGGGGAATTCCAGGAGCCAGGGTGAGTTTGCCCGGTGGTGAATGGAGAGATCTGCATGTAGATGTGAGGGAGGAGTTGCACCTGGGACCTGAATGGGGCTGGGCCTTCACAATGCTGGCTCCACCTCCTGTGGTGCGTCTGATGTCCCTGGCCTGTCCTGTGAATAGAGAGGGGAGCTGGGCAAAACAAAGTGCTCCTGAACCAGTTGTATCTGGTTCTCCCCTTGCCCTACAGTTGTTGAGAAAAAAGGAAAATGTAGTATAAAAGTAGGGGCTGTGACCCCATGAAAATGTTCTTGTTCTGGACTTGAATCTACCAGGGGCGTGCTGCTGCTGGGGCTCGGGGGAAGGCTTGCCTCCCTGGGCCCTGCCCTGCCCCTGGATGCCTGGACGACTTTCCTTTGCTGGGAGCTGTTTTGTTCCATCTTTGATGCCCACGACTTCTTGGACGCTTTTGATTTTCCTTTTTAGTTTGCCAAGGCTTGATGCTGTCCTAGCGCCCTGGGAGCGCTTTATTTCCCTTGCAGCAAGGTGCTTTCCTGGTCCTAAGGGAGAGCGCTTTATTTATTCTAGGAGCGCTTTGGTTCCCTTTTGCAGAACCTCTGCCAGGAGCATGAGCTGCGCAGCGCTGTGCCGCTGCCCCGTTTTTCCGAGGGAATGCCAGTGTGAGGTATTCCCCCAGTGCTGTTGGACCGGGTGCCCACCCCGCGTTCTTGTTAAATGTGGCCGCGTTATGGCCGCACGCTGTAATTAATGGAAAGCGGGTGCCCACCCCGCTGTATATGCCGCAAAATTGATGTTATCCAACGTGGGTGCCCACCCCGCATTTTACTGAGTTTCGCGGGTGCCCACCCCGCTTATGCCGCTTATTTGAACCCTAGCAGGTGCCCACCCCGCCTTATGTAACTATTCTTAATTTACGAGGGAGCCTACCCCTCTTACTGCCGAAGCAAAAGAATCACTGCCGCAGCCCACAGGAAGCCAGGCATCCTTGCCCGGGACCTGGGTGGAGCCTGCGGTTGGAGCAGGAAGTGTTTACTCAAACGGGGCTCCCGTGAGCTGTTGTGAGCCCCGGTGCGCGCTGAGGAAAGTCCAGGCGGGAGCCCACCCCGCACTGGACCGCGCCAGGAAAGGAGGAGGCAGTCTGGGGCCTCGCTGGCCCCATCCTGAAGTCCCGGTCCCGAGACGGGGGACCGGGTGAAGCCTGGTGCAGCAGAAAGGCGGGGCTCCCGCAAGGAGGGAGAGCCCCACCGGTGCCAGCGGCAGAATGGAGAGACCCGCCGCATGGACGAGACCCCGCACCCGGAGCCCGGTAAGGAGAGGGCTCTGGGGGGTCCTGTCCGTCTTAATTCACGAGCGGCCCCACTTGGCAGCGGGCGGCTCCAACGAGGCCCGCCTCGCTTCTACAAAGGGGGCAGTGACTTGGGGGCATAGTTGATCTTCAGAGCCTACATGGCTCCAACGACGGGGCATACTTGTTCTGAGAGCCTACGTGGCTCCAACGAAGGGGGCATGGTTGTTTAAAGAGCCCCATGAGGCTCCAACACTTTGAATATCGATTTTCAGAGCCCCGTGTGGCTCCAACGAAGGGGGCCTAGTTGTTTACAGAGCCCCGTGAGGCTCCAACACTTTGCATATTGATTTTCAGTCTACGTGGCTCCAACGAAGGGCGCAAATTTGTTTTAAGGGGCCATTGAGAGCCCATGCCTCATTTGAATATTCCCATCTGCCCAGCAAGTAGTGGGCAGCTGCACCGTTTAGGGCATTCTTTCTTTGGGGGACATGTGTTTTAAGTTAGGAGTGAGACACACTCCTTTGCCCCATCTTCCTCAGCTGCCCAGCAAGTAGTGGGCAGCTGCAACGTTTAGGTTTGTGCAATGGCGCACCTTGACTTTCGCTGCTCTGGCAGCGCGGCCTGACTCTTGGGATTTAGGGCATTTGATCCCCCTTTTTGTATGGCCAGTTGGCCAGGGAGTATTGTTAGATTTATAGGGCGCCAGGCCCTACTGTGATTCTTGGGTGCTAGGAAATGTAATGTATGTAGAATGATTTACGCACCTGTGTTGATACCTCTAAATGTGCGTTATGATTGAGGTTGGTTTACATATAATGGTTTATGCTAGTAAGAGTTATTCCCTAATGTAGTTATGCTTAGGAGGTTAGGGTCTAATGTGTTTAGACTTGTGAGAGAATTGCATAATGTGTTGATGCTGATGAGATTGGCGTACAATGCGTTTGGCGCCTAATGTGATACTGTGCATAATGTGGTTTATGTTACAGGCTGAAGCGAAGTACAGTGGTTACCAGTAGTTACTGGTTGTGTTCTCGGTTTATGATAAGTTCTACACCTACTGAGTTCCCTTTGTGATGGTACTGACAGTGGTCCAGTTGGCCCTGTCAGGTGTAAATAATCCCTTGTAAATATTGCCCAGTGCCAGTTGGCACAGTGTATAATATGTGCTTACTATTCTAATGTATTATGATAATACAAAGGCTATTTGTATATATAACCTTGTGTCGAGTTTCTTTTGTGGTGGACCTGGGATGTTGTTGCTGTGTGCGTGCGCAAATGCTTTACACATTGCCTCCGGGATAAGCCTGACTGCTCCTGCCAAGCTACCAAGGGGGTGAGCAGGGGTTATCTTTGACGTGTAACTTCCTTGCCCTGAGTGGTGGTTTCTGCCTGGCTTTGGCGCACGCCTTAGCTAGCCAGAAATCCCATTTCTAACAGTTACCACCAGTAATGCACTCAGTTTTGCTTTACGCGGGCGATATGCTATTATTTTTTAAAGATTTTGGCATGGACATGCAGCCCCTTGCCGCAGTGTTCTCGCAGTTTGGGGATATTTCTGGGCTGCGTCTGAATGCTACTAAGTCAATAGCATACTTTTTCTCCGACACATACGAGGGTACCCACTTGCAGTTTGGTCCAGCACAGTTCGTACTGGCACCCACAACATTCAAATATCTCTGGATACGAATTTATAGGTCCCCCACTGACACTATTGACGGGAATGTGGTGCGAACCATAAACTCGCTCCCTTCACAAGTGTCATTTTGGAACACCCTGCCGTTGTCACTGGCGGGCCGGCTAGCAGTGTCCAAAATGGTCATGTTACCTAGACTCTTATACCATTTTGTGAATATCCCTGTGGCCCTGCCGGCCTGGATCTTTCGGACACTTAATACATTACTGACGACATTGAGTTGGCCTAACGGCTAGGGCGGTCAACCTCTAATCTGGGGAATGAGGTTCGAGTCTCAGCAATGACTCTGAACATCCTGTGATTCTGGGCAAATCACTTAATCTCCCCGTGCCTGAAAAAATGAATGTGTCCTCATGTAATGCAACCGGTGCTATGTAAACCGCTCTGATACCCAATTCGGGTCAAGTTTGCGCTATATGAAAAACTGTTTAAAAAAAAAAAAAACGGAGACATAGACTAGTACTATCCAAGATGCAGCTGCCGACTGCTGCAGGTGCTATGGAAGCACCCGATTTTAAAACCTATTGTATTGTTGGGCTGCTGCAGTGGTTGGCGGGACGTAACTTGTTCGTAATAGAATATACCACTGCACACTTGCAGCGGGGGAGGCTGCAGGCACTGCTGTGTCCCGGGGCTGACCAGGTACGAAATCCTCCTTTTCTATTGTCCGTTGGCTTACACTACTGGAAGCAAGCCCTGAAATCCGCAACGGTCTTGAGCCCGTACGCTCCCAACATCTCCCTATGGGGTCTACCTACCCGCCGTGGGGTTTTGTCTACTGCTAGGATACGAGACTGGATACAGGCAGGCACGTCTACTATTGGGGATTTCTTCCTTGATGGTGCGTTAATGCCGCATGACACATTTGTCCGCACCAATGCGGTGCCGGAGACTGTTTCTCACACATGCAGCAGTGGTGCACTATGTCCGGAGGCACTGGTTGGTGGCACAGAAAGAACCCCCTACATTTCAATTACTGTGGTCTCTCCACATTATGGACCACATACGCCACCTTGTACGCTGGTTGTACCGCAGACTGCGGGAACATTTACAAGTATCACTGTTGCCTCTCCGCCAGAAGTGGCAACTAGCACTGGCAAGGGAGTTAGATGATAGGGAATGGGATGCAGCCCTAGAACATCCCTGACGAGTGTCTCGTAATTTGCGACTGAAGAAAATACAGTTACTAATATTCCACAGGGCTTACCTTACACCGCGGGCTAGCGACAAAATGTATCCCTCGTCCTCTGCACAGTGTCCCAGATGTGTCCATAGCCCTGCCGACTTCACTCATATGATGTGGTCATGCCCTACCTTGGGAAGGTTTTGGTTGGAGGTTACACAAGAGCTCTCTAGACTTGTGGGACACACTCGTTGGGATACCATGGAGGTGAGCCTATTGGGTCTCTTTCCGCTCCCGAAGAAGGCAAAACTCCTATGTTGCTTAGCAGGGTTAGCATTGATGCTTGCAAAAGGATTGACGCAGCGTTGGAAGTCTTGCATGGCATCACGTTGGGGCAAATGGAGAGAGGAGGTCATTAGATGGGAGGTGGCAGAGGGGGAGGCGCTCAGTCGTGAGCAATATAGGGGATTAAGGAAAAGACCTGATTTCCCTAGAATGGGCCCAAGTACTAGAGCAGTTCAAAGCGGTAACTGACGAAGATGCCACAGACACCCTGGACCCATTAGAAACGGGACAGAACAGCTAGAAACAGCTACTGGATCCCTGCATGGTAGACGGGCAGGACTGGTAGAGTCCAGGGTGGCCTCTCCTCCCTCTTTTCCCCTCCCCCGCTCCCCCCCACCCCCCGGGTCACACTAGCAGAGAGTTGCATGGATTGCCGCTCAGAAGCCGGTCCCGACGAAACTGATTGGAGTACAGCGGTTACGTTTATATTTATGGGTTCGGGGGGAGGGTAGAGTTGCGGGTGGGATGCTGAGGGTGGGTGGTGGGGACTGGGTCTGCGGATATATGGAGTACTGAGATGGAATGGGTAAACCAGATTATTGTGTATTCCTAATAATGTCATTGACCACGGGTTCATGTACCACGTAGCTACTATCCGAACTGAAACATCACGAAGGATTGTGACAGATCTTACTGTTGAACTATATGTCTGTATGTACACCAAAAACGGTATTTTACAATGTAAGTCTATATGTATCACCAAACCCTAATAAAATTGTGTTTTAAAAAAAAAAACAGCAGCAGTGTGCCAGAGTTGTATAATTGTGGAGTGCATGTTAACTTAGTCGTTCTTCCGTAATAACATGGACAATTAATTTCAGAGAGTTTGATTGTGTATTTGCCATCATTTTCGTTTCAACCTCTGGCATTGATTCTTAGTGAGTATACATTTTAAGTTATGCTACAGCAGTATACAACACTGACACGTGAAGTACTGTAACAACACCTGATTCATTGCATCCAGTTCTGAAGGTTGCTGCTTGAGGATTGTCTCCAGAACTGGCGGCCATTCTTCGAGATTGTCACCTCCTGGAGGCCACATTTAGTTTATTGCGTTCACTTATGAAACTGTTATCCAGTGTATTGTCAGATTCTGTGGACTGAGCCTGTAGTACTGTGCCAAGCTCTGGAGGCTAAATTCTGGTTATTAAGAGTTCTTGATCGAGACATCACTTCTTCAGTGATAACTTTGTTTGGCTCTAACCCTCCAATTTTCACAACTCAGAGCTGCTAATTCTCTAGGTTAAAACTGTTTGGCATAATCTATATTCTGCTTTAACTAACTACATCTAGAGTGTTCTCTTTGTATTTGTTTATGTAGGGTTTTTGTAAAGTACAAAAAATCACCCTGTGGGGATTTCAGAGTGCTTTATGAGATTGCTATATGTAAAGAGTTGAACCCATTGATCAAGAATCAGAAGTCTATCCGATAACGGTGGATGCCCGCCATCAGCTGTTCCCCAAAAGATGAAAATGCCTTGAAGCAACAAAATCCTAAGTGCTTACAGTGATGAAGGCTTGCTGGTCATAGATCTCTGAATATTCAGGACTTCAAGGAGCAACTATTTGATGAGGATTGGATTATCTAGGTGCTAGGGACTTGAAGGATTTTTTGAACTTCATGAAGTCTTCGATGTAGTGGGGTAAATTTGACAGGAAGGAGCCGTGAACGTGAAAAAAGTTTGACAACTAAATTTCGTGTATCTGGTCTGTTGGATAATTAAGACATTTGTTAGTAGACTTGAGGCTTCTGTGATTAGGCCAGGCATAATCAGTTTTGCGAGGTAGATTGGTGATTAAGCACGGAGTGCCTTATATAACAGGCAGAGTTTGAAGGTCCCGGTTTCTTTTTCTGTCAGCCAATAGAGCAATTTCGGGGCCATGATGTGGGCATGACATTAAAACAAAACCACAGATGAGCTGCATTGTTTTGAAAACCCAGGAGTTTTGAGAGAGTAGGGTGAGGCGTATGCACAAGTCGTTGCATTGTTCTAGTCAGGACATGACCACAGTGATGATCATCAAGATTTTGTGGGAGTAGAGTAATAGCAGAAAACCTTTTGGCAGATTTAGTTGGTGGAATGCAATTTTAGAGGCAGAGTTAAATTTAAATAACGGAGCGCTATGAAAGATTACACCAAAGTTATAAACTTTGTTCAAATGGTTGAAGCAGAGCTCAGTTTTTTAGGCCATGATAAAGGGAAGAGGGTAGGGTCGACAGGCCTCAGGACCAGGATTCTTGTTTTATCAGTACTAAGGCAGAGCCAGCTATACTTCATCCGGTTGTGGACCGGTGTAAGATGGTTATATAGGTTGTGGAGATTGGCAAGTTCATCGGGATAGAGTTGAAACTGTGGCATCCACATGCTTGTGTTAACCTGTTTTTCTAGGAGTCTAAAATGGTAACGAGGCGGCTGCGTAAACTTTGAACCGTGTTAGTGAAAAGCCAGAACCTTGGAGAATGTAATCTTGTATATTTGCTTTTCATGACTAGGATGGGCCAAGTTTGACTTGATGGGAGCTTTTATTTTGAGAAACCATGTCAGTTCAATTCCTGTGATGTAGGCCAAAGTGGACGATATTTTGATTAATACTCAATAGCTGGGGTTGTCGAAGGCAGTATAGAGGTCCAACAGGCTCAACCCTTAAAGGTGGTCCTGGTCGGCAGAGTTTAAAAGTACTTCCCTCTTATTTAGGAGAATGGTCTGCGTGCTGCAATTGAGTCTGAAGCCTTATAGAAGATTTTGGCATTGCAGAGATTCTGAGAAGTCAATGGATTCTTGACTGAGGTCAAGATATTGCTAATGTGTTGTTTCGGAGTTTGTAGCATGCTCACAAATTGAAGATTCACAGGTGGCTATAGGAGAGCAAGTGCCTGCCTCCACAATGTTTGTGATTGAGGTGGTGATGCAACCCCTCATAGTGACAGTTTTAATGTAAAGATGACGGAAGATTGTTACAAAGGTATGTTGAGAAGTCTGCTGTGCTAGAAGATGAGCTAGGAGAATCATTTCCTTATAGTTGCAAAACAGATTTGTAGTAATTTTTGAAGAATCATCAATGTGTGTTTGAAATTAATCGTTCTTTGCTGTGTCACAAGCTGATTTGCAGCCTCTGAAGTGTGCCCGTCAGTCTGAGATGACCATGGTCATTTCGATTTTTAAACTTCTGTATGTGAGTTAGCGCACACCAACTATGTAATAATGGATAACAATTAATACAATTAAAGACATGAAGCGTGCAACTCAGAGACTAGGAAGCCCACCTCGCAAAATTACATATGAACTGCTGGTGAACTAACACCAGTATACTGAGTGCACAGCGGAAAAACTGAAGAGAACAAGTGTGTCAAATTCACAATCTCAATATAAAAAGAAACCGCGTAAGCTTTAACTCTTTAGAGCAACAATCTATTCGACAATCAACCAAAGGTTTTTGGAAGAAACCATTTTTATAAATCGATCAAAAAGAACAAAAGAATTGCACATTACATCAATGTTGGAATGACATTGAAAGCAAGAATACATTCAAATGTGAAAACTGCACAATGGCGATAAAGTTAGACGTCAATTCATGAAGGAGTGCCCAATGCATTTCGGGATGAAAAACATCCCTTCTTCAGGGGCGGCTGTGAAAAAAAGAAATTTCATTGTGACACATAACAATTTGAAAATATCTTTGTCGCAATTACAGACACCGGTACACGATGCATCGTGGGTGTGACAACAGAAAGAAACAGCTGGTCTGTATCAAACCAAGTCAATTCAACGTGCACAGTGAATAGAAATGAAAAGGAATGGAGGTACACTTTGGGCGTGTGTGTAAAAAACGAACAAACACACACTGGTGAAAAGTGCATGAGAGGTTAAAATTGTGCAAAAAGTGACAACAATAGCTGAAAAGAGTGTGCTGTTAAAGTAAGCGTGAAAGATATATGATGTGCGATAATAATAGACAGGCATGCATGAATTCTGTGGAACGCAAAAAAATCACTCCTGGAAAGCTCAATAGACTCTTACTGCATATGAAGAGACGAAGAAAACTATCACACCATTGCACAATTGAGATACACCATTCTTGAAATTATGCCCTGCAAAACGCAAGTCAACACTGAGAGGCTATTAGCGCAGAGAGAAGTTTGGTGGACCAAGTTCTTGCAAACCTTGTTACCCCATGGGCTCAATGACAAATTAGAAATGCAATGTTTTTTGTAACGCCTATGTTCGCCAGTGCGCCACATCCTTCCTTCATTCCCTCCAGATTGTACGTCTGTTTCAGTCCGAGCAATTCAACAATCTCTCTCTTTTGATTAGTCACGTCTCTCTTCTCTTTTTATCAGTCACGTCATTTTCATCATCACACAATTCACACAATTCCCTTGCTTTTACGTCTGGTGTCGTCCCACGTTCTTTTTCTCTTTGTCCGCTTTCCTCACACAGTTCACGTCCCCATATTTCTATCGTCTTTCATCGTTCTTCCCACTATTTCTTTTGTATTACCTATTATGTGTCTCTTTTCAGTGCGTTTCTTTCAACCATCTTCACCCTTCTTGATTCTTGATTTTTCAGCCTGTCCTGTTTTTCTTCTTTTATACATGTCCCTCTGCTATTAGCAGTAGTTTCCTGCTGTTTTTATTTTTCACTATCATGTCTCTCATGTTTCGGTCCTTATTTCTACTCGCCTCTATATTTTTGCTTCTGTCTCCCTCCAGTCATATTGCGTTTGTCTATCAACCTGACCCTGCTCCCACACAGTCTTTCTCTGATTTTCTTCATTCACAATTGTTTACATGTCATTTTTATTTATGCTATTCTTTTGGTTTCATTTTGATTACACCCCTTTTTTTTCATCATCGAACACATTGCTCATTTGGACCCCTTGGCTTTAATGGTGTTACACTTTTACACATTTCCCCCTGTTTTAATTTTTTCACCAGTTTTTTGCACCCCGTTGCGAGCACAATTCTGGGTCCTTGTTCCAGTTTATGCGTCCTGGTTACGCAGTCCTCTCTCTATCTCTGTTTATTCTCCGGCATCACGTGACGACGTGTGTGTCGCTTTTATTCTCTGACATACTCTCGAGTGTTTACTGTTCCCCAGTCTGCTTCGCAGCAGTCCCAGTCATCCTGTTTTCCTTAACGCCTCGTTGGTAAGTTTCTCTTTGTTTCTTTAGTCATTTTCGTCCGCGTTTTTTCCTGAACACGCTGGCAACAGTTTCTGTTTTCCTTGTTCCAGCTTCTTCAACACTTGAAATACGCTGTTTACTACGGTTCAGGTACCCTCACCGTTTCTCCTCAGCATGCAGCCTTCGGCTAACACGTTCTTTTATTTCCATTTTTTCCTGCATTTCTTCACACAATTTCGTCATTTACTTTCAGAGTAGTGGCATCCTTGCCACATTGGTTCTCAGTGTTCTACAATTTTCTGACCAGCTATCTTTGGACATTCTTCTCAGTAAGTCCTCTTCATAACTCTTCTCTTTTTATAACCCCTTTGTCTCCCTTTTTTTGGGCTTCAATTGTGCGCTTTCTGTGTTTTAGCGTTTCCACTTTGAAGCATCCTTCTCTCCTGATTGACACTGCGAACTTCTTGTTTAAAGGAATAGTTTTCTTCGTCTCTTCATATGCAATAAGAGTCTATTGAGCTTTCCAGGAGTGATTTTCTTGAGTTCCACAGAATTCATGCATTCCTGTCTATTATTATCGCACATCAGATATCTTTCACGCTTACTTTAACAGTACACTCTTTTCAGCTATTGTTGTCACTTTTTGCACAATTTTAACCTCTCATGCACTTTCCACCAGTGTGTGTTTGTTCGTTTTTTACACACACACTCAAAGTGTACCTCCATTCCTTTTCATTTCTATTCACTGTGCACGTTGAATTGACTTGGTTTGACACAGACCAACTGTTTCTTTCTGTTGTCCCACCCACGATGCATCTTGTACCGGTGTCTGTAATTGCGACAAAGATATTTTCAAATTGTTATGTGTCACAATGAAATTTCTTTTTTTCACAGCCGCCCCTGAAGAAGGGATGTTTTTCATCCCGAAATGCATTGGGCACTCCTTCATGAATTGACGTCTAACTTTATCGCCATTGTGCAGTTTGCACATTTGAATGTATTCTTGCTTTCAATGTCATTCCAACATTGATGTAATGTGCAATTCTTTTGTTCTTTTTGATCGATTTATAAAAATTGTTTCTTCCAAAAACCTTTGGTTGATTGTCTAATAGATTGTTGATCTAAAGAGTTCAAGCTTACGCTGTTTCTTTTTATATTGAGATTGTGAATTTGACACACTTGTTCTCTTCAGTTTTTCCGCTGTTCACTCAGTATACTGGTGTTAGTTCACCAGCAGTTCATACATTTCGATTTTTAGCCACTCTGCCTAGACGTTTCAGTTGGCAAAGGTTATGTGTGTACCAGTAATTAATATTCAGGAGCATAGGAGATGGTAGCCAGAGTAGATTGTCAGCAGGTGTATACAGCATTTCTTGGGTGAGGACGTCGGCCTGTATTTTCTTCATGTTTCTCAAAACAAAAGATGACCAATGTCTTTGGGGATCTTAGATTGGGTGTCAAGCTTACTATAAATGTAGACTTTGCAAAGAGACTAGAAAGGTGAGAACTGAATGCAACAATGGAAGGGTAAATAAGAGAAACTGTATTTCATGACAAGTAAGGAATGCAAACTCAGGGATGTGATATCAGCAATTGTAAACAGGCTACTGCAAGTACAAAAAAACGAAGATTGCGAAGGCAGATTGTAGCAGGATTAGAACAGATTTACAAACCGTTCCTGGGCTTACTAAGCAACAGGTCAAGGAGAGAATCCGTACAGTTTTTTAACTTGAGGTCCTTCCCGAAGGGCAATCGTTAGTAAACAGCTGCAGTTTAAAAAACAAAACAAAACTATGATCCAGTCACTGTAGATTAAAACGGAACCATTAGCCCTCTCAATCAAGAAGGTCATCAGTGGATGATGTCAAAATGGACTAAGCATGCCCTTTGCAAAGTCATGCGTTGCACTGCAACAATATGGTACACAGAACAAGGTAAGAATGCCCAAACACTCCTCAGGCAGGCACAGAGTCTGCATGACCCTATCACTAGACACAGAGGTTGATATTCATCCACAAGATGAGTTTTCTGACACCAGTTCCCAGCTGTGAGTGTTGGGTGGAGTTAATGAGAGTAGACCAACAATTGAAAATTCGCTCCAGTTGCTTGCTCTACTACTTTTGACTCTGGAGAAAGAACCAACATACGACCAGCTACAGTGCTGGAAACAAAACCAAGGGCTGCAGGAGGCAAGGAGAAGACACAGGCTGTTTCTGCTCCTTTGGCAGGAAAGGAAAGTGAAGATGGCTATGTAAGGGAAAATTGGGAGCAACACACACCGGAAGCCAGGAAAGACCAGAAAATAACTAGTACTGATGATTTAACTGCCCGTATGTATTTAAAAAAAAATCATTTTTCAAAATCATATTTTTTGAATTGATATTACCATAGGCGTTTGGTGTATTGCTAACATATAATTTATTGTGATGTTCCATCCGTATGTGTTTGTGGTTACTCATTAGGCGAATGCCTGCTGTGCATGTTCGTGCATGCACCGCAGCATTTTGGAACGGTTTGGATTTGTCAGTGTGTATGCCATCATTCAGCAAGTATTGACTAAGCCAAAATATAAGTGAGCTGTGTTTTTGGTGAGGGGATCAAGTGTAGACAACATCCTGCACTGGGGACACAGGGACAGAACAATAAGACCGCGAGAGGGGACGACAACACAAAAAATAGGTTACCAAAGGCTCTCTCAATATAGTCCCAAGTAACTTTCTACAACATGGTGTGGCCTTAAGGACCACCCATCCAGCCAATGGCAATTAAAAAAATAAAATAATAACAAAATCCATAACAGGGTTGCAGGCTGCAGTGGTCAACCCTTTCACAAATCTAAGGAAGCTGCTCTTCTAAGCAAAGACTGAAGAGTTTGTGTTGGGGGGAGGGGTCCAGCAAGGGACCGTCATAAGGCATTAATTTTAATTCCGCATGAACACAGCAAACCATTGTGAGAAAGTGCCATCTTTCTTGCATGGTTTGCCCCCACTTTTTGCTGAATTGCTGATGTACTTTTACTGAGTGTGCCCTGGGCTCCTGCCAATCAGGTGCCCAGGGCCTGTGTTCCTTCCCTAAAACTGTATTGAAGCCTAAACCCAATTGGCATCTCTGGCCACATGTCAGCCCCTGGTAAATGGTACCCAGGGCCCTGTGACCAGAGAAGACCACTAAAGGTTGCAGCACTTATTGTGCCACCCTTAGGGGTCTGGTACCCCGACACACAAACACACACACTGCCTTTGCAGGCTGAGTGTCTTGGTGCAGAACAAAACAGAGTCGACATGGCACACAACCTGCCATGCCCACAAACGCACTGCCCTGGCATACCTCAGTCACCCCTCTAGCTGGGTGCACTTTGCCAGTGGTGAGGGTACAGGGGCATGAGCCCTGTACCCCTACAGTACCCAGGTCCATTCCCTGGCACTGTAAGTGCAGTGCTGCCTTCAAGAGTATATAGTGCTGGGAAATCGTCATCACAAACTCCACAGCACTATGATGGCTGCACTGAAGACTGAGAAGTTTGGTATCAAACTTCTCAGCACATTAAACCCACACTGATGCCAGTGTGGGATTGAATGTAAACTGCACGACAGAGGGCAACATAGAGATGCCCCCGAAACTAAACAACCACCTGTGTCCTGACTGAGAGACTGCCTAGGCTGCCACCCCGCAGACAGGTTGCTGGCCCCCTGGGTAGAGAGCCATCCGCTCTCGTGGGCCTGCAACAATGCACATCCTGGGGCGAGGTGCCAAGCCTCCTCTCCCAGGATGGGCAGGGGAAGCTTCAAAGGCATGCCACCTTTGTGAGCCTCCCCAGACCACTTGCTGTACTCAGCAACTGGTCCCCACCGGTACTGACCGCCACTCTGGTGGGAAAACCCAAGGGAGGAAAGGGGGTGTGCCAGCCTCTGCCAACCCCACCCCTCAGGTGGGGGAGGCAAGGTGAAGCACGACCCCGGGCTCTCGCCATCTTGAAGATGGGGAGCCCTACCCAATCAGGACTAGGCTCCTGCCCCCTTCCACTGGAGAGTGGCAGGATAGGGGTGACCTATTGGTCCTTGACCTTTCCCTACCTGTAACACCCCTAAATTTAGTATTTAGGGGCACCCTGAACCTTCCTTCCTCAGATCCCGATTTTGAAACAAGAAGAAGAAAGAAGACCTGCCGTGCAGCTGCTAACAAGAGCACGACACCAACTGACTTGTCCCCAGCCCTACAGGCCTGTCGATCCTCGAACCTGCTCCTGCTAAATCCCGGCGTTTCCTGTGGACAGCAACCTCGAAAACCCCGGAGGACCTGACTGCCTCGCTCCTCTAAAGACTGGGATCCCACGAGCAGTGGTTCTGCTCAAACCGCAACAACCCCTGGTGCCAGCCAGAAACCGCGAATCCAGCGAGCCCGGCCTGTGCCTGAGTGAACAAAGACGACGAGGCTGTCCCCCCGGTGACTGACCAAGAATCCAGCACCCAATGACCCTCCTCGACGCTCCTGACGCCGCCTGCAGCCTCAACTCCAGGGACCCCCCCCCCTCACACCCCCCCACCAACCCTCCCCCCCCCCCCCCTGACCCCCCCCCCCCCCCCCCGAACGTGACCAGCAGAGGGTAACATTTCCCGATGCCAAAAGACAGCCCGGCGCCCTGAGGCCCCCTTTGCCCAGCTCCTAGTTGCCTACCTAACCTACAGCTCCCCAACTCAATTCTCGAAGTGGTGGTCGCACCTGAAGAATCTCCGTCCCCGAGCTTGCAGCCTTTGTTCATCTTGCAACTTCTCCATTGAAATACATTGAGCACCCGATGGCTCAAAAGCACCCTGCACTCAGCCGCCCGAGTGCCCCTGGAAGTGCAGCATCTGTCCTACTCTACTTCCCCACTTGCCCTGAGTAAGTGACCAGGAGCTTATCTCCCACCGCCGCGTGGCCTGCCTGCAAGCAGCCACCAACCAAAGGCCCTCTGCCTGCTGTAGGCTAACATTGGGCCTACTCTCTCTGCACCCGGCTGCCCCTGTGCTGCTGAGGGTGTAACAACTGTACCTACCTGACCCTGGGAAACCCCGGAGTCTATCCCCAGAACCTTAATTCTGCCAGTTGAGTACTTACCTGAAAGCCGATAACCTACATTTTCTCCATAGGGTAACATTGACTGGTATTCTCTTGGAAATTCTCGTGTCGAGTTTTGAAACTTTAAAATATTCACTAAAAATCAGCCGATCAACGAAAACGAAATTACTCACCTGTTACCAGGAGAGATCCCAGTGCTGAATCTTGGTGCCCAGCACTGACCCTGAAAAGTAATTACAACTGTGATTTTTTTTCCGATAACCAAACTTTCATCCATAGGATAACATTGCCTGGTTTTTGCCAGAAATTCTTCTAAGTGTTGATTTTTGAAACATGCAAATATTCCTTAAAAATCACCTGTGTAGGGGGGCGGAGCTTGTCCGGCTGGAAGATGGCCGCGATTCCGTAGTGCTTCGCTCAACACACCCACTATCCATTCAAAATCCGCACAGAACCATGCTGTGACTACGGCGCCAATACCTGTGTTGACTGCTTGGTTGCGCGCGGTCCCGGAGGGTGTAGTCCGCTCTCTGCCATCCTCCCCTCTATCGAGTACTGCAGAGGCTCGGCGGGCACGGCGTGAGGCGGCCTTTGATCCCCGACCTGAGGTTTGATGCTGGCCGGGTCTCCTGTTGCCTGGGCCGGACTTGCTGGGGCGGAGCCGAGCACCCTGCATCCGTCGCTCCGCCTTGTGCTGTGGTGGCTGGTGATCGCGATCCTCTGGTGGAGCCGAGCCGGGATTGCTGGGTGTCAGCTGCTGTAGTGCCACTCGGATCCGCGCCTAGACCGTTGGAGCCCCCCTGCTGGTGTCTGCCGCCAGCGCGAAGCGGCGCTGCCTGGGCCTGATCGCCTTCTCTGGCAGAGCGGCCATTTTGACCGTTAGTTTGGTGGAGACGCAGCGAGGTGCGCAGCTCATTAAATCTGCTGCGGTGTGCTCCCTCCTGGTCGGTGCACCATCTGATTCATCTTCCTGGCTGCCCCATCTCTTGGATCGACCTGTGGTGCTCCTGAAGGTGGGAATCCTTAGTATCAGTGCCTGCTGTTTTTCTCGGGCTGCGGTCACCTGCTATTGGTGGCCCCTCGACTTGGCTGATTTTATGGTGTGGTTTGCTCTATCCAACTGATACCAAGTACTTCGAGCTTGCTGTCCTGCGCTCATGGAGCTGCGTCGCCACAGTGTCGCTCCCCTCTGCTGGAACGGGTCCCGTAGGCGGGAGCTGGTGGACTTGACCTCCTTGCCTGGGCATCCTGCGCCCTCCTCCCCTCCCCTGCTCTGCACTTACCTGCTCTAATCACCATCATGGGAAAACTTGACAAGACTCAGCCCAAACTCCATTTCGAGCAGCGTAAATCCCGGCGTAATGCGGAGGGGGCAGACGGGGCTCCTCCTGAGTCTGATGCTCCTACTGACAATCCTGCGTCCATGCAGCAGGGCCTCACTGTCATAGACTCTAAGATTGACACGCTGGCCTACAGGATGGATCGGATCGCCGAGCGTGTCGACAAACATGCCGAGCGCCTGGATATGGCGGAGCGCAACATTACTGAGGTGGAGGAGGCCCAGACCGATGCCGCGGGTGCACGGAAGCAGATGGAGCGCGCTGTTTCGACCTTACATGACAAGGCGGAGTACCTAGAGGCCCGGTCGTGCCGCAGCAACCTGCGCATTACTGGCCTGGCAGAGTCTACAGCGACGGGGAACATGGAGCAGTTTGTGGAGCGCCTGCTGACCTCTCTCCTGGGTACTGTCACTTTCTCTCATCTCTTCGTGGTGGAGAGGGCACATCCTATGTATGTATGTATGAATGTATGATGGCGCACAGCTTTATGTCCCCCCCCTCCCCCCCCTGCCTGCGTGTTGAGTGGTGCAATTGGTTTGCGCTCAGCTCGGATGGAGGGACTCTTGAATTCCTTCACAAACTGCACATGCAGACTATGGGGGGATCTCTTTCGGAATGGGCGGATGTGCTCTTGGGAGGAGGCGGTTGACGCTGGTGACGGGCAGACGGCACTGACCAGATTCCATTTCTTCAGAAACCGACACGCCTTGCGCGCAGTTTGGGGTGAGGAGCTGCAGGACCCTTTTAGACATTCCCCCTCTGACCTCTCTTCTGTGCGCCCAGAGCCCATGCAAGTTGGGCTCCAAATTGTACATCTCTGCTCTTGCCACGAAAGCTCCCCCCCTCATTAGGGCTCGACCAGCCTGGCAGTCTCACTTCGGCACTCCTATCACGGACGATATTTGGCTCTACTGTTGTACAGTTACCCGGCAGATTTCTATCACTGGCCGGCATAGGCTTGCCCATTTTAAATGCCTAAATAGAGTGTACCACTCCCCTTTATGCTTGTTCAGGTTTGGATTGCGCGACTCCGACGACCGTGAACGATGTCGCGCTTCCCACGCTGGCTTTTTTCATCTGGCGTGGCAGTGCCCCCCAGTTACACAATATTGGGATGCGCTTTTTCATAAACTAAGTGACATACTAGGATGCCCCCTGGCTCCGGATCCCCTGATGGCGCTCTTAGGTTACACTAAACCTCTTAAGAAGGCTATGCGTAAATTGGTTGCTTTCGGCCCACTCTTGGCCAAGTGTCGGCTAGCGATGAGATGGATGAGGGGGCCGTTGCCTACACTAGTGGAGTGGGAATGAGACATGGTATACTGCCACCCTCAATCTGATGTTTACAATGAGATGCGGCCTCCAAATAGTCGCCCGAAGAGTTTTTGGGGTCTCTTTGCCCAATACTGTGCATCTAAACTGTCTGAAACTGATGGCCCTGATGGTTAACGGCACTGCTTGCTCTATGTCTATTCATGCCCTGCGATGTTTATATTAATGCCCTGCCCCCACCGGACTGTTCACTCACTGTTGGAGCTCCACCTGCCGGGTAGGAGCCCATGCATCAACGCACTGTGCACTGCTCCATAATTTCCCAGATTGCTATATCCCCAATGCCGCTTCTCTCCTTCCCCCCCCCCCTCCTCCCTCAACCCCCCCCCCCCCCCCCCGTGCTCGCCATTGTCCTCTGTATTGATATTACTCATTTGTATATTTGGTTGCGATCCACATTTGTAGTATTTTGGCTTTTGTTCTTTCATTTATTATCAGTTATGAATGTTATGATTTTCTTCTTTTGCTGTATTTCTTAAACTGTAATAAAATACAATAATAAAAAAAAAAATCGCCTGTGTAACACAAACTATTTCTTTCAACTGTTTACAGGAGATGCACCAGGGCTGAATCCAGGATCCAGCCCTGAGTAAGAAAAACCTATGCAAAGTAATTATTATTGCCTTTACTTCAAAATTCCCATTGAGCTCAATGTTATAATTGTTTGAATTGTGTTGCCTATTGCAACAACTGTAACTATTGCATTTAAAAGTCTATTGCTTATTGTAAGTACTCAACTAGAGCATTTCATTCTGAGAAAGTATTTTGATACCTACTTGTAGTTCTAAAATAAAACAACTATATATTTTTATACACAAACCAATTGGCCTAGAGTTCAGTTATTGAGTGTGTGAGACCTTTTGCTGACTGTATACAACAAATGCTTTACACTGTCCTCTGATACTGCCTTACTGCTCGACCAAGCTACCACTTTAGAGAGTAAAGTTATATCTAACTTTGACCTCTGCCAAACCTCTGTGGACTGGACTCTGTACACCCTGTACCTTACTTTGGTCCAGTATATACAGAGGCACTTTCTTACAACCATACTTTCTGTGATTAGTGGTGCTAGAAGAATAGGTTCAAACATGGTTCTTTACGATAGCATTAAGAAACTTAATGCAAGATTGTGACTATTTCTATTGATTAACTGGTTGCTTTGATGGAACAATTGACAGTTCTTCTAACCCACTTTTCTGGTATATTACATCCTCTCCTGTGTGTTTCACATGGTGTTCCGTCCACATCATTGTTATTCGATTTTCTGTTAGTATATGTTCAAATAATTCTGACGCTTGTGACGTGAGTAGAGATGCTGCCACTGAAGACCACGAGTTTTAAACCGTGTCACTTATGACATAAACAGATGTTGGTCACGGATTTGACCAATAGCTTGTTCCTTTTACATTTGATAGCCATCAGTAAACAGGAGACAAAGACTGTTGAATGCCGATGTGGACACCGCCCATGCCCAGCGGGGCCCATCCACAACTGCCCCCTAACAATAATCATTGGTGGCTAGTGGGGTGGATTAAAGCTTGTGGTATCGCCCTCTGACTGGATTTTCCAGAGCTCCACTAGAAAGAGACAGTGCTGGCAGGGGATATTATTTCCCTCCCAACACTGCCTCTCCCGTGTTGATCTGATTTTGGGGACAGCGTTATGACCCTGGCACTGATTAAAAGTGAAAGCAGCCCACGCCATTAGCTTGCAATTTGCTCCTCTACTCATGCTCTCGTGGTAGTACCCATATTCCTTTCGAACCAGAGTAGGCAAAGTTTCTTTCTTGGTACTCAGTCCTTTTCCCAGTATACCATATACCAGAGTTTGCCAATGTGAGTGCAGGGTGAGCTGTGTACCTGTGAGAGTGCACTTTTCAGCAGCTTCAAGCCAGAACCATTCGCATTTCCAACGACTGTTATTTGAGTAGTGGATGAAACTCTTCTCCTTGTACACACTAGTCATGTGGATCTGGTCTAAATCGATTTTACTTTCTAGCTCTCCGTCTCACATTGTTGATTCAGTGACATTGCACCATCTGCAAATAAATGCCACATCATGCGACTCTTGGGTAAAAAAAATAAAAATCACAAGCGACCTTACATTTTTTAAAGTGCTCCGTCCTTCTAGCGGACAATGTCAAATGAGATCAAAGCATAAAACAAACTTCAAGCCATGCTCCTTACAAGGGTGACTATTTATATATTTCATTTATCTAATGGCAGCTGGGAAAACATCTTTAAGTTTGCACTGAATGGAAAACCATCACAATTATGATGAAATGACGTACATGATTTAGGGGGGTGCACAGCTGCCAAAAACTCCATCATGTGGCCCCTTTAGTTAGTTCTGGCTTTTTAGCCTAAAAAACTTTGCATTCAGGGACTTAGTTCTCTTTCCCAATACTGCGTCACAGCTAGCAAAGTGCGGCTGGCGCTTAAGATACGGGGGCAGTTAGCAGCAATGAGGTTCACTGCTTGAGGGTCTTACACATCACAGCTTCGCCGTGAATGGTAAGATGGAAAAAAAAGTTTCTTACATTAAATTTTGCGGTCATTACCCTTCACCCTAAACACATTTGTCAACTCCTTATTGGCACAGTTAATATGATTCCATTTCTTAGGTGCATCTTAGAAAACCATTTACTGATACAATAACAACACCCCATCTTATTGTCTTTGTCTGAGAGATCATACCATAAAACCCTACACTGTTGCATCTGTCCGTTCACATTGTAAAGCTATCGTGTATGCATTTAGGAAAGCAGTTCATTGTAAATCCCCCTTCCTATATCTGTCCAAGTTCACAATGTAAAACCCCTCCTTCTGTATTGGTCACAGGGTTACACCGTGCAAAGCTTTTTGCTACTGTATTTGACCTGTGGTCTGCGTTAGAAAATAAATACTTGTCTACAGGCCTTAACCCAGTGAATTAACAATCCACCCACAAAGGCATATTGGTTTTAACAAATGCCTTTTCACTATAAATAAAACAAGCCTGCTGTCTTTGTCATAACTATTTTTTTTATAATAAACAGATCAGACCTATGGTGCTTGACCTGTTTCCCCATGAAGTAGTGAGGCCTTTACAACTTTACAATTTGGTGCATAGTTGATGTAATCCACAGTCTTCCCCTTCAAATCCGGTATGAAGGAAGATCAGCACGTGAGTGGAGCCAGAGCCCCTCTGTTATGCTTCTTAAAGCTCTTTTTTCTGTTGGTCATATGGGTAGAGTGCAATCTAGCCAGAGGATAAAAAAATTGCAAATACACTAACGGTTGGCTGTAAAATGAGGAGTATCCTTAGCTCAGAGAACAGAGGTCTGGTCTCTGCTTACCCGCATGTGTGCTGCTGTTGGTCTGAGAATCCAGATTGAGGATTTTGTAGGTCTCTGGTTGTCACACTACAGACCGATCCTCACCCACATGCGCATCATCAGGCCAAAGTGACACCAACCTGGCAGAAGGTCCTTCTAATCCTCTATTCCCCAGCACATATACACAATCTCTGCTTGGTGACGATGCCTCGCTTGCCTGCCTGAGACTGACTGACAGTGCAATGGGAGGGGCACTTGTCTGAGGGGCACTTGTCTTCGGCTTTTCGGCAAACTTAGTCAATACTTAACGGGCACACTGTTAACTCTGCTGAGCTGTGTGAAAAATCGACCAACATGCAGTGATGCAGTATTTTATTTAAAATGAGTGAGCCTAACTCTTGATGTGTGGCACATGGCTGGATCTGTAGGGCCAAGATTAAAAAAAATCCTTTTAGCAAGATGTTAGTAATGCCAGTCCTGGTCTTTACATTTAATGCTATTGAAAATGTCGGCCTGGAGATCTATAAAAGCGATCTCTTCTTTCCATTTACTGCTTTTTTACGGATTTTCTGCTACAGAGTTTTTGCTCTTTTACAGATTTCAAGGGTGATGAGGCTTACTTCCTGCTGCTTGAGCTTTTGCATTGGTTCAAGAATGACTTCTTCCAGTGGGTGAACAGCCTACCGTGCATACGGTGTGGGGGGCAGACTCAGACCAGGGAAGCTTTGACCCCATCTGCTGAAGACCTGAGATGGGGAGCTACACGAGTCGAAAATCATTACTGCGATACCTGCAAGCACAGCACCAGATTTCCCAGGTAAAGAGTAGCTGGTGTGCACTGAAGCACTCTGCCTTTGTTTTGACCCCCTTGAGTTACCAGCATGACTGGAGTTCTTCTCACCCTTGGTAAATGTGTGGCACTGATTCTGACAAGGTGATGCTATGGCCATGGTATGTATTTAAGCAATATTGTCTTTGGGTGCATGCACATCAAGGTAGTCATTCACCTTAAGTGTAATGGAGGATTTACATTAAGGATCCAGGGGCCTAACCATTTTCGCCTATGCTCTAAGCTTTAGCTACCTATTTTTCAAATTTACTTTTTGGAGTATATTTGGAAACTGGCCTCAGCAGGCAGTGAAGTGGCGTACCGAGCAATAGTGACATGTGACTTACATTGTATTAGGAGATGCCGTGGAGGTACAGCCTGAAACGTTTAGATGCCAAACTTTCTTTTTTTTGTGGGATCTTTCCTGAGGTGGATGCAGATTGGGGCAGTTTGCTCAGGGGGTATTCTTCGAATTCTTAAAATTTCTTTTTTTTTGTTTGTTTTTTTTGTTACATTTTTGTAATTTTTTTTGTTTTGTTTGTTGTTTTTGGTGTACGTGGAGAAGAGTGGCCTACTTGTATGTTCTTTGATTCTGTTTCATTCCAAGTTTGACAATGCTGCAAGTGCTGCAATTCCTGCCCAACATGTGAATTTTACCTCCTAGCCAGTGTTACGTTATGTTGATATGACTTGTATAGCGCATGAATCACCCCCCAAAGTTGCATCTCCGCTCTAAGTAAGGGTACAGTCAAACACAGAACCCCATCAATAAAGCAGCACTGTTTTAAGAGTTTTCCTAAAACTAACAGTCATAAGTTGGGACATGGAGTGGCAGATTGTTCCAGTAAAACTGTACCAAGTAGGAAAAAGCCCCCCCTCCCCCACATCTCCTCAAGCAAATTCAGGAAACTGACAGTAGATCTTGGCTTTAGAACGTAAGTTCCTGGTAGGGCAGTAGAGTTCAAGTTTGTGGGCTAAGTAAGCAGGACTGTTGCCCATTAGGGATTTATAGGCAAGACAGCAGATACAAAAAAAAAGGACCTTTTCTTAATGGGTAACCAATGTAGTGATCTTAATAAAGGTACAGAGGCGGGGTCGGCAGGAAGATTGCAAACAAACCGGGTGACCGTGTTTTGGACCGCTTGCATTTTCGTTAAAAAAAAAAAAGTCTAATTTGCCAGAACTTGGACTAAAGTTTTCCTGGATGAGGGTGGAAGAAAAGGGAAAGCCTTCTTCAGCAAACACAGTTTTTAAAAACAGTTGTTGCTAATGGCAGCAACATGATCTTTCATAGAAAGTGACTTTATACAAAGAGTTTTGACTACCTGTTTAGGCGAGGGGGGCAAGCCAAGATTGAACAGCCACCAGTCTGGAGTCCAGAGTATTTAGGCTTTGCCGAATAACAATCTCCGTTTTGTCGTCATGTAATGTTGGCAGCCATCCAAACTGCTATGGCCTTCATTCCATTGGAAAACTACCCTGTAATTTTCTAACCATTGTTATCAAAGGAGATCATCAACTGTGTATCATCAGCATATGATATAATATCGAAACCAAAGGATCTGACTATTTAAGCAAGGGTGTCTAAAGGGCTTAAACAAGAGCCCTGTGACACCCTCTTACCAATTGAAGTACAAGACTTCAAGGTGCCTTCCGATTCGTCTGCGTTCTGGGAAGGGGCTCTAGAAACCACTACAAGGCACACCCAGAAATGCCAATCTCATACAGCCTTTGAATTATCCTTGTATGAGACACAGTATCAAAGGCAGCAGATAGGTCAAATAATACTATCATGGTAGGGGTCTAATAATACTAGCATGGTAGTGGTTCCTTTGTCTAGAGAAAGTTGAATGAAGTCCGTGACTGCAACCAAGCCAGTCTCCGTATTATGAGCTACCCTAAACCTCGGTTGAGATGGGCCGAGAATCTTATTGGCTTCTAAGTAGACTGAAAGTTGTGCGTTTATTAGACCCTTCAGAGATTTACCTAAAAGTGTTAGTCATGAGTGTCCCCACCCTACCAGAGATGCAGTTTGTAAACTGCACCCCACCTCAAGTGTTGATTATATACCTAATAGCCTGCATGTAATAAGATGGTCCTTCCCTGTCTCCCTTTGAGGTCTTGTCAGCCTTTCAAGCCAGTTATTGAGATGATTTGCAAATATTGGAATGGAGCTGGTGCTTTCCAGCCCATTGCAGCGAGGTACAAAATATTTACAAATCTACTGTTTAAGAGGACCTTGAGCTGCAGGAAGGAACCTAGCACTTTTTTGAGTGGTGCTGCAGAATTGCTTCCGTTGTTATACTTTTTTTTTTTTTTTTTTAACCAAAGTAACCTCTGATTATGGTATGCCTGCAGCCAACCCACTGCCACGCACAGCCTATGGCCATGGACTGCTGAGTGTTGGCCACATTTGGTGTGATTCTGTTCAGCGTTTTGTATTGTTGTCTAAGTTTTTTTTTCTATGAAAATTGCATGAGGAAAATATTGTTTTTGAACCCCTCCTTTTTCTGGGCCCCTGCTTGATAGACCATACTAAAACCTTCCACAAAAGTAGATAGTTTGTTTTAGGACATTTTGTGAGGATTTGTCAAACTATGCCAAAGTTATTAGCAAAGCCAAAAGATCCGATTTGCTTTTAATTACACAGTGGGGACTGTGAAATACACACACTCTTCTCACTCGCTTATATGTATATGTGTGTGTGTATATATATGTGTGTATGTGTGTGTGTGTGTGTATATATGTGTGTGTGTGTGTGTATATGTATATATGTATATGTATGTATATGTATGTGTATATATATATATATATATATATATATATATATATATATATATATATATATATATATATATATATATATATAAAATATCTCACCAGTCTCTCTCCAGAAGGAAAAAGCGTGACACAGCTCCGAGGGATTAAAAACCGCTTTATTGCTGTAAACGCGCTGGCAATTCAAAGGTTCCTGAAACGCTGGGCAGACGCGTTTTAGTATGTAAATGGCTTTCCTCAGTGCCCATTTCAGTGTCCTTGTTGTTCCCAGGGGTTTGTTACTCTGTTGTTTTTGATTGTGATCACACCATTACGTGATCACTGGCCCCTCCTATGCCTCACAGCTGTAAGGCACCTCTCGCTGATCCTGCTGCTGCACTGCATCATGGGCGTTGGAGTCCAGATAGAGCCCAATACAGTGACGGGATTTCTACTACACCATGTGATGCTACCAAACAATGTTGCCCGTTACTCACTCGCCGCTGCAGTAATTAAGCAGGTAAAATCCATCCTTTGGCCCCCTTAAACAGTCAAAACAAATTCTGCGTCCTCTCTCCCCAGTACATCTGTTTCCACCATGTGGGGCACCAGGGGGGCGACGCGTAGCATTTTTGTGCGCAGACTAAAGGTTGCAGGCAAAACGTGTTGCGCCAGACCGAGAGGGCGGTCACAAGCCAGCACGCTGACACACACACCGACACACACCGACACACACCGACACACACCGACACACACCGACACACACCGACACACACCGACACACACCGACACACACCGACACACACCGACACACACCGACACACACCGACACACACCGACACACACCGACACACACCGACACACACCGACACACACCGACACACACCGACACACACCGACACACACCCACACACACCGACACACACCCACACACACCGACACACACCCACACACACCCACACACACCCACACACACCCACACACACCGACACACACCCACACACACCGACACACACACACCGACACACACACACACACACCGACACACACCGACACACACCCACACACCCACACACACACACACACACACACACACACACACACACACACACACACACACACACACACACACACACACACACACACACACCACCCCCCCCCCCCCCCCCCCCCCCTTGACATAGTACTTAGGGTTTGTGATGAGCTGCATAGCTTTCTCTCCGGTCCCTTCTTTATGATTCACACGTAGCAGTTATCAGAGAGATTTGGATGTACCCCGCACATTCTTATGATGTGCATATGTCATAAAATATTCTGACTGGCGCTCATTAAAAAAAAAAAAATGTTGTCCCCCGGGGAAATTAATATTGTTTGTCTATGAGACTAGTTAGAGGGTGTTTAAAGTTCTGGTCAGTCTCATTGATATGCGTGTGACATGTTAGATACTTTTTCTGAGTTTGGAGATCTTTTTGTTTGAGTGATATATTTTTGTGGATGGCTAGATTTTCAATTTACTGGACAGCAGCTATCAATTGTTAACCCAAACCAAATCCTTTTGGATACCATTTACCGCAAGGCAAGTGTTCTACTGAAATTTGAATCTAGCAGAAAACAGCTATAAAGATATTTGAGGTCAAGCACCTCCATGTTTTTAGGTCTGAGTTGATTGCTGGATGGAATGTTACCAATTATTTAAAATATACCTAGAGTTGGCTTTGGCTTCACCCAGAAGAATATTGGACCCCACTTCTCATGCTGTTGGCAATTTCACCCCTGTAGGTGTATGCACTGCAATGTACGAGCTAGCATTTTACATCTCAGACGTGCACTAATTATAGATTGCATTCTTTGTCTGACAGATGTTTTATATTGAATAAAATCAGGTTTTAGTGTGTTCTTTTTAATTGCTGCAGACTTTTTAAAGGTTTTAGCCAGGACTCAAAAAGCAAATCTGTTGTATTGACTTTACCAATGCTTGCTTTATTGAGTGTTTGTTTTGTCTACTTAATCTGAGTTTTTAACCCCCTTCAGAGTCAAGAGCCTGAAACTAGCACCTTGGCTTTCATAACTGGAGTGCATCAGTATTATGGTGATGGTGCACCTCTCCGGAAGTTCATGTGACGCCTCTCTGGGGCTGCCCAATCTGTTATATACTACATGGAATCATCAACCCTTCTAGGTAGAGACCCAATTTGCCAGTTTTTAGGTCTCGTTAGCATAGGCTGCGCACATGCGCAGTCTCGCTGGCGAGATTTAATGTTTGGGGGATTTTTCAGTAAAGAGCTTAAAGCCCCGCCCCTCTTTCCCATGCCGGCGTCACCGTTTATGCTAAACGGCGGCCAGCCATTGGGAAAGAGCTGTTGGTGACTTTTTTGCACGCCTTTCTCTGCCGTCCCACTTGGACGGCCACGCCTGCTTTCCTTCTGAAGTAAAAGGTTTCTTATCTTTATGGGGCCAAACACATGGCCCCATAAAGATAAGAAACCTTTTAGCAGGCGAGGCCGTCCAAGTGGGACGGCAGAAAAAGGCAAACGAAAACGTCATGGCGAACGCTTGTTTGCAGTAGCGGTGTGTGGTGTCTTGGCATGGAAATTGCATGCATGGGCATAGAATTTCATGCAGCAGGGCAGCATTCTTGTGATGAGACTTGTGGGTTCTGAGAATGCTTGTAGATGAAGGGGGAACAGTTGGAGAAGGCAGAAAAAGTTGGATGAGGTGTTATCCGCAGCTTGAAATAACTACTTAAAATAAGGTATTGCCTCCGACTCTACACTGGTGACGAGCAGTTGTAACCCATGATAGTTTTACGGGTTCACCTCTGCAATCTTTCTCTAAAGACTAAACCGTCCTCTGGTCTGTTTTCTGTTAGATGATCAGTCGCGTTTACATTTTTTGAGAGATGAACACTAGAGGTCTTGCGCATGGAAACTTTGTGAGCTGCCCCATCGCAAGGAAACTTAATGAGCGCTCGCTTAAGTTAACCTCACAGCGCTACTTTAAACAAGTTTTAAACTTAGGACTGTAAACCTTAGCCTACATATAACTTTCACTGCATAGATAGCTGTTTCGAAACTATTTCTCCGCATTGATTACAACCGATATTTACTGTTTGATGAAGCTCGAGCCTTCTAGCGGCCACTATCCTCAAACTCTCGCTTACCCGCACAGGTCCATGCAGCTCTCGATATGCATGCGCACCCCGCTTCAGCAGGAGGACACACTGAAGAACAGCAGCTGGTTGGCGGGCAACAATTCTTGGAGGCTGTTCACGCTACTTACGCGTGCAACACTTTAGGACGAGGGCACTCAAAAGTACTGTGGTAGCTGGTTGCCGGGCAAAGTTTCTCGGCCAGGATGTACAGACATGTTGTGCCGTCACGGGTAGCCTTATTGATTTGAGGGGGTGTGGGGGGGGAGTTGTCGGAAACGTTTCCTCTTTGCTTGCTTTGCTCAGTGATGCATGCCTTTGCTCAGACCATATTACATCAAGTACAGTCTTCAAAAGTACTTTGCTGAATCTGGAAATATACAGTGAGACTTTTTCATTCAGTTCCTCAGAGTGTCTCATCGAATTGAGGAGGTTTAAATCTTCAAGTCAGTCGCTATTCAAACATGGGGGAATTTTCTTTGTGCAGTGGTTGGAGTTTGCTTGACTACCTGTATCTGCTTCATCAATTCTACTTTATGTTTTGGTGTTTTTATATAACATCTGGAACACTTGTTTTTCACTAATTTTTCGTTCCCTGCAGGACTTGGAGTTTGTTTATTCATCGTATACTGGAGAGCATTTGTCGTAATTCCGGTTTGTGTTTAGTTGATTTAAGAAGTAACGTTTTGCTGCCATGAAAAATGTAAGTCTAGCTACACTCTTCCCTTCCTCCACTGGTCGAAATGGAGGAATTTAACCATACTCAAAAGGATGGTCCTACAGACTTAATAAACAAGCATTAAAAATGCAAAAGGTCTCGCCTTTTATTAAGTTAGTCATTTGCTTTGCTGCATAATACCATTAGCAAAGCAAATGGCTTTAACTTAATCAAAGGCGACACCTATTGCATTTTCAATGCTTGTTTGGAATAAGCTGGTAGGGAGAAAAATCCATGGAGCTCTCTCTCCCTGAGGAATAGGCATCTATGCATAAAGTGTTGGTGTTTTGTTTTTAATCCGAAACAGGTGGCATCACTATGGTAGGGAGTAGATTTAGGTACAAGACTGTCATGTCTACCCTGGACAAAAGCAGCATGCAGGAGGTGTAACATCTTGTGCAGCCACGCACACCACACAACACACGCTTCATCCAAACATGTCACATACACACAAAGATGGCCATTGGATGATCCCAGCCCTGGGACTGGATAGATGTTTATCTCCTTCACAAATGTAGAGGTGAAAAGGCCTGTCCAGAGGTACTGTAGACAAGCTGCCACCACTCCATTACCTCAAAATGTCGGATGAAGGGGCAGAAGCCACCACCAAGGTTGATAAGTTTTTCAAAGCCATGCAGGGGACAATCTCCTGCTCAAGCATAATAGAAAGTAAGGCCACAAATGAAGCCAAGGGGGAGACCAACAAGGGTGTGTGAATACATATGAAGATGTATCACTTTTTTTTAAATCTTAAGATTTAAATAGGAACGATACGAGGCTGACTTACATAGCATGGATGCTGTAGAGATATTAATGTATTCATAACTGAAATTATGAGGGCCAATGGTGAGAAACAAAGAAAGTCAAACCATTAGATAAATTGATATGAATCTGAGGTGGCCAGGTTAGAGGGGGACTTTTAAGATGGAAGACACTGCTCCTAGAAATATAGACCACTTCGCAAATTTGGTAATTCCATCATAATGTCTTCACATTTTATATCTACATTCATGGAAAGGTCTTCTCTGGTTTTAACTGTTAAATCACTGGAATTCATTTAACAACAACTTACATTGCTCCTTTCACACTTTATTGTAATCCAATACTGGAGTGACCAAGATATTCTGGCGTTTAAATACTTTCCAGGTCTCGCATACCAGACAGCACAAACTGTCTGTTTGGGCAAGGCCTATAGTGGGCTTACCAAAAACTTACTGTGGGCTTAGAACCCACCTGTTGCTTACCATTGGTTGGCTTAGTCATCCTCATTTGCTGGCTTGCTTATTTATTGGTGTGCCTTGTTCTTCTTGTGTTTGTCCCTCCCTGGAGCATCTCTTTTTACTATCCTTTTGATTGGCTGACTTGTATATTTTTACTGCTTACTGTTTGGAACTATAGTTTTCTTTTTGGTACAGCATTCAGTGTGAGTTCATGTGGTTTTGAGCACTGTTTACTACTTTCCTCCCTTGCGCTCTATAGTGCTCTGGGTTGCTGCTCTCTCTCTCATGCTTCTCTCTGCCATGTGCTCAGTGTTGCTTTCACTATCATGCTTTTCTCCCTCCCCTCACCCAGGTGTTGCACTTTCACTCGTGCTACTTTTTCCCTTCTCGTTTTATGCTGTACAGCAAAACCAATCGGTCCCAAAGGCAAACATTATTGCCTTTGCCTAAGCTTTTTATGATTGAAGTTTACTGGAACTTGGAAGTGAGATTTAACTGATGCTAGTTTGGAAGAAAAGAAGTACCAAGTTTGTGTTCATTTCCAATGTGTCCTTACATTTCAAGAGAATAAAAAATCAGAAGTGTTTGATGAAGGAGGAAATTTTAACACATTTTTGACATAGGGGAGGATTCCTGCCGCATTAATGGCCCTGTTATGTTTGTGTGTTCCAGGTATAATGATCCTGAGAAGCTCTTGGAAACCAGATGTGGTCGCTGTGGTGAATGGGCCAACTGCTTCACATTGTGCTGCAGAGCACTGGGGTTTGAAGCCAGATATGTGTGGGACGCGACAGGTATGGGGGGGTTGAACCTGTTTTTCATTAACCTAGACCGCTATAAGCATTGTAACCCTAAGTGGTAAGGTAATTCCAGTGAGCAAAACAAGTATAAATGGTCCCATGTCTCCCAGCACCAATAAACAGCTAGGTTAGTCGTACGATATCATACTACCAATAACCAGCCCATAAATTTAACTTAGGCTAGCTGAATGCTGACAGAATTCTTACAGCGTTGCACATGGCGGGGTAACTGATTTCTGGATAAAAAGGCGGCTTGCCACCACTGGTATTGAGCTTGGTCCTTCATTACTACACAAACTATGTAACACAATATAGCTTCTGTTATTATCATATTAGAATGTTAAGCAGAACATGCAGCAGAATAAAAGAAAAAAACTATATATATCCTTTCCTTGTAAATGTTTAACGGGTTGCGGCCCCATCACCATTTGAACCTACTTTGATTATACACTGTACATAGCTGCCAAGTTTTTAGGTTGCTTATGTGTGACATTTCCATGGTTTCAGTGCACTTATAAGTGACATTCAACTGCCAAATGTGTGACGCTTAAAGGTACACTTTCTTGCAAGCAATGAAGTGCATGGAAAGAGATAAATATCAGAAATGACACACTTTTTAGCTAAGAGAAGCTCTAAAAAAATATCTTGAAACAGCTGCAAAGTCCCTGAAATAGGTTAACAGTTGCTTTACATATTGTGCTTTCCGTGCACTTGCGTAGCTCAGAGCAGGTGCAGTGTGTGTGGGACTGAAATGGTGAAAGATGGGGACATCGTAGGCAGACAGTTTGGGGATGTCCTGGGTGTTCGTCTACCTGGGAATGTGCACAGGTAAAAAAAAGGCATGAAGGACTTCAGAAGCAGGATATTGGTAACTGCAAAGGTTTTTAATAGGGAAAAAAAAATTCTAGAAGGTGCTGAGGGTATGTAGGAGGATGCTGGCTCTCTATATAGTGCACTAAAGCGTAGTACACTTTAGAGTCCAGGCAACCCTTATTGGTTTACAGGCACTTGCTTTAACAGTCCCGAAGTGCTCTTAGTAGTAGTGTAGGTGAGCAGCTTTAGGCTTATTAGAGGGGAGTGTTGAGCATTTGTTGAACACACACACACAGTCAATAAATGGGACACACTCAATAGATTTTTATATTTTTGGCGCCTAGATCTTTCCGATCAGGCAAGTATTTTTTAAGATGGGTATTTAGCATTTAAATAATTTTTTTTTTTTTTTGGATTGCTATATAGCGCAAACTTGGCCCAAATGTATTGGGTATCAGAGCACTTTACATGAGCACCAGTTGCGTTACATAAGGACACATTCATTTTTGTTACGTACTGAGAGATCTAAAAAACGCATAGTGATAGATTCCTTACCTTCTAATTACCCCCAGGCGTCAGACTGGATCCGCCCACACGCGCTGACGTCAGTTCTTTCTTTTTCCGCGCCAGCAAGCGCAGATCCAGGAAGAGCAGGTACCTCCAGTCATTTTTTGACTAACTTTTTGAGGCTTTTTGTCTCTATTTTTTTCATTGGGTCTTCAACTCCTGGTGCAGTTAGGATTCCAATTTTTAAGTCCTGTGAGGACTGTCACCGCATAATGTCAGTGACGGATCTGCACAGAGTGTGTCTTTTCTGCCTGGAGCGTGACAACGACCCCAAGTCGTGCCCCGACTGCCAGGCCATAGCGCCAAAGTCTTTGCGGGAGCGGTCCCGAAAGCTGCTGTAGGACCGGCAATCGGCTCCGCGCTGTTCAAGGTCCCGGTCCTGTGGGAGGTCGAGGGAGCGTGCGCGGAGTCGTCGTCATCGTCATCATCATCATCATCCTCGTCGTCGTCTTTCGCACTCTGGGTCAGGTAAGGCGAAGCACAAGAAGTCGAAGAAGCATCATAGTCATCATCATCCTTCGCACTCGGGGTCAGCTAAGGCGAAGCACAAGAAGTCGAAGAAGCATCATAGTTATCATCGTCATCATCATCCTTCGCACTCTGGGTCAGGTAAGGCGAAGCACAAGAAGTCGAAGAAGCGTCGTCATCGTCATCCTTCGCACTCTGGGCCAGGTAAGGCGAAGCACAAGAAGTCGAAGAAGCATCGTCATCCTTCACACTCTGGGTCAGGTAAGGCGAAGCACAAGAAGTCGAAGAAGCGTCGTCATCTTCATCATAGTCATCGTCATCATCATCCTTCGCACTCGGGGTCAGGTAAGGCGAAGCACAAGAAGTCGAAGCTTCATCATCATCCTTCACACTCGGGGTCAGGTAAGGCGAAGCACAAGAAGTCGAAGAAGCGTCGTCGTCATCCACGTCGTCGTCATCCACGTCGTCGTCATCCTCGTCGTCGTCATCCTCGTCATCGTCATCCTCATCATCGTCATCCTCATCATCCTAATCCTCATCATCCTTATCCTCCTCATCCTTCGCGCACTGGGTCAGGTAAGGCGAAGCACAAGAAGTCGAAGAAGCATCATCATCATCCTTCACCCTCTGGGTCAGGTAAGGCAAAGCACAAGAAGTCGAAGCGTCATCCTCATCATCCTTCGCACTCTGGTCAGGTAAGGCGAAGCACAAGAAGTCGAAGAAGCATCATCATCATCCTTCGCACTCGGGTCAGGTAAGGCGAAGCACAAGAAGTCGAAGAGGCGTCATCATCATCCTTCGCACGCGGGGGCAGGTAAGGTGAAGCACAAGAAGTCGAAGAAGCGTCATAGTCATCATCATCATCCTCATCATAATCATCCTTCGCACTCGCTTTCAGGTAAGGCGAAGGAAGCACAAAAAGTAAAAGAAGCGTCATACTCATCATCATCCTTCGCACTCGGTCAGGTAAGGCGAAGCACAAGAAGTTGAAGAAGCGTCATCGTTCTCCGACTTCCCCTCGCCGGTCGGGCGACGTGGCTGAGGGTGCGGGTAGTGCCTCCCCCGCTGCTCTGGCGCATCCCTTTCCGGGTCTGTCGGCAACTCCGACCCAGATACAGGAGTTCCTGTCAGCCATGGCTCGCCTCTCTGGGCCGTTGGGTTCGGCTGGTGCGCCTTCAGACTCTGCGGTCCTGACTGGGGGTCCTCGTGTTTCATCGCCGACAGCTCCGGCCTCGCTGCCAGCTCCGGCCCCAGCGCCGCAGGACCTCCATGGATCCAGGCCTGGATCCCGGTCAACACCGGTTGACCTCATAACACCGACGTCGACCCCACCGTCACCACTTCCGACATCGCCCGCTCCTCAGGACGACATAGACCCCGGTTTCAGCCCTGAAGGGGACGCGGCGTCGGGCTGGCGTCGATCGATGCCATTCTCGACGTTGCTCGGGGATTTCTATCCCCATGTCCCTGCTCCTTATTTTAGGCCTGTGGAACGGCCAGTGGAGGAAGGGGTGAACTGGGAGGGGTCTGAGGACCCTCTAGCAGCCGATTGCGAGTATGAACAGGACTGGGCAGAGGAATTGGGGGAAGCCTGTGGTCTGGATACCTCACCAGACCTTGGCATGCTGTCTCCTACCGTGGCCACGTTGCAGGGTGCTAGTTTTGCTGTGGTGTTGCGTATGGCGGCCGAGGCTCTACACCTCATGCTCCCTACTGTGGCCGTCAGGACTAACCTCCTGACAGAAGTGCTTAAGCCAGCAGCTACTTCTGCAGAGCAGCTGCTCCCCTTCAACGAAGCACTTTCCAACGTACTTTTGGGCACCTGGTCCAGACCCACCTCAGGGGCTCCTGTCAATAGGAACGTGGCCCAACGCCATCGCCCGGCTCTGGGTGACCCCATTTCCCTCTCCCAACACCCCACCCCGAGAGCTTGGTTGTCAAAGCCTCTTCTTCTCCAACCGCCTTTACCTTCGCCTTCTGTGATTCAATCAATGTAGGGTTGGGACTAGGGCTAGGATTAGGATTTCTATTGGAAGTAGGGACTAGGGCTTCCTGTGTTATTGGGTCTAGGATGGGACTAGGGCTAGGCCTTTAATTGGAAGTAGCGATTACGGGCTTCTGGTGTGATTGGTTGCTGGACTAAGTGTGGGACTAGGAGTAGGGTTAGGCTTTCTATTGGAATTGGGGACTAGTGCTTCCAGTGTCATTGGTTGCTTGGACTTGGGTTGGGACTACAGGTAGGGCTAGGGTCTCTATTGGACGTAGAGATCAGAGGTTTTTAAACTGATTGGTTGCTTGGACTAGTGCTAGGATTGCCTGTAAGGTCCTGGTCTTCTACTGGTTCCAGATTTTAGGGGTAGTGTTGTGATTGAATAGTGTTAGGGTTCCCATTGGCTGGAGGGGGGTCACCTGATTACTAGGGCTATAAAAGGCTAGGGTTAGGGCGTCTCAGCCCGGGCGTCGAGGCTAAGGGCGGAGAGGACAAGGGCAGTTGCCTGTTTGAGCCTGTTAAGGGCGGAGAGGACAAGGGCAGTTGCCTGTTTTAGCCTGTTAAGGGCGGAGAGGACAAGGGCAGTTGCCTGTTTCAGCCTGTTAAAGGGCGGAGAGGACAAGAGCAGTTGCCTGTTTGAGCCTGTTCGAGATTGGTCGGGACCAGGGCCAGTAATGCTGCCCATGTTCCCATTCAGTAATACCCACCACACACCATCCAAAAACAGAGTAACACACGCACACCAAATGTACAACAGACACAACCCTATGCACAAACCAATGTACCAGCATACACTACAAAACCAACCAAACTACATCTATACACTCTTTTATCCCAACTACCACGCATACCCACCATCACCTACAAACTACACAACTCTATCCTATACAGACCCCCAGGATATTGCGGCATGGATTAGTAAATTTAGCAGCACCAATATGGAAATTTAGTGGCATTTTTGCGGCACTTTATTTGACAAATAATCATTCAATTTCAGCCTGAAGTCAATGGAATCTGTTTTAGCAGAGTATTCCACTTTGAAATAGGCAAATTTAAAGTGTCTGCAGCTCTACGGAAGCTCAGCTCCAGTCCTAACCTTGTAGGAGGGCGCTGTATTTCTCCATGGCATGTTCTAGTGCCCATGTATGCACCCCTGCAGGGTTAACAAGCGCTATATAAATGCAAACCTTTTTCCCTCGTCTATCTCTCAGCTATCCTTCTGAATCCAAATAACTGACTAACCTATCCACCACTCAAATTACTTTCAGTCGAGACCCGGGTAGATCTATGTAACAATGCAACAATGTCTCAACCAGTAATCATTTAGTAGACAAATACATAAAGAAAACAAATAAATAGCGCAAAGGAGAGAAAAGGCTACCACAATAATTAAGGCGGAACAAGTAAATTGGTCTGTTTTGAAACAGGTGTAGATATATCGGCACTAAAATACATTTTATGAAAGTGTAACCCAAACATTGGTGTTCACAAATGTGCTCTTGTTGAAGGTGAACAGCGCAGGTGACCCGTGCAATAAAGTGAAGTTTCAGCAGAGAAAACTGCACCAAAATTAATACTTTAGGGACAGTGTATAAATAGTTCCTACAATGCGCTACATTTTATTTGTTTTCTTAATGTATTTGTCTACTAAATGGTTTCCTGTTGCGACATTGTTGCATTGTTACATAGGATAGGTACAGGCACGGATGGATGGACGGACGGACGGATAGACGGACCAGTACTTAGGATAGGCGGGTGGGCTGATAGGTGCGGGGACAGATGTATTTATTTACGTATGTATGTATGGATGGCTGGATGAATTGATGGCTGGATGGATGACCGTGCTTAGGATGGGAGGGTGGACGGATAGATGCTTAAGATTTGTGCAGGGATGGGTGAATGGATGGATGGACGGACGGTAGATGCAGCTACACTTCATAAGTATTCATTCTTTTTTTCACAAAGGGTGCTCTTAAGTCGAGTCAATGGTTTGATGTCCATTTGCGGTTTTTGGCATATAAAGGCATGTACATATGTTTAAAAACTGTCAGATAAAGCCAGAGCCACTCGAATAGTCCCCTTCGACAGTTTATCGAAATCATCTAATGGCGCATTTCACCCCAACCTACCTTTTAAAACATTGTACCTACAATCAAGGGGCACATGCTTGACAGTAACAAACTCAACGGATGTCTAAGCGCTCCATGTCTCAAGGGCGCAGGGCAGTCTCATCAGAGAAGGTGTTCTGCAGCTCCCAGGCGAGCTAACAACGGAGGACCACCTCTTTCCTTACAGGAAGGCCCCTCCACAAACCGCCCTCGGAAGAGCCGCTGCAGAAGTGACCAACCCGGTTCTCACCAAGCAGAAACGCAGATCCTCCCCCACCCCGACACTGGCCTGGTATTTAAACACCCGTACTGCCCCGCACGCACACCCCACACCTTCAAGGCTGCTATTGGCGAAGTGGGAACACAGTAGCACGGTCGGGGGTACCCAGGCTATATTAACCCCCAAGTTTAAAACAAGGATTTGTCGGCACAGTCGAAACGCTGCCTTTTGCCACATTCAAATCGCCATAATTGTCTGCTTCTACTTAGACTAAGCGCCCACTATCAGCCAGAAATATCTTGGCACTGCGAGTACATGGCGCAGGGGAACTTGGGTTGAGTAGACGGGCATGGCAACTTATTTACCATATACAATATTATCTATTAAAAATCACAAAGTCATCACTTGCACTTTTGCTGTACGATGAATATATTTAAATATGACCACGTACATATTGTTTCAGTGCCCGGCTGTGTGCTCTGTCCGTGTGCACTGGATGTTATGCTTTGCAGCAGGGCACAGTGCACTTGAGTGGAACATGGGGCTTATTTCGGCATTTCTCTTGTCACACGTACTCTGCAAGCGCTGCGCTCTTTCCTTCATGATCTATACAAGTACGATGGCAGCTATAACACCTTCGCACACAACTGGTTGGAATTTGTGCTCAACTATTAAATAAGCAAATAAAGAAAAAGTATTGCTCGGCTTCGAGAAGGCTCGACCATGTTCTCACTGTTATCTGTTCGGTTCATTGGCCAGGGTTAACCACTTGAAGACATTATCGGGATCCCGTCTTGCAGAGTAAATGCCACACTTTGATATAAATACTGCCTTTCTGGAACCCATTACCGCCGCTCATTAAATCTTGCTTCCCTCAAACTAAGCCCCATATGTAAATTTTCCAAATTTCAAGGGCAGTTTTGTAAAAATCGCGGCATTTTTACAAAACTGCAGATTTCGCTTTCTTTTTTTTTTTTTTTTGCACATCGCGAAATCCTGGAGGGTCTGCCTATACCTCTAACCAATCCACTCATCACTTACACAACTCCATTCAACACCATACATAACCACATCCCATCCAGACACGCGCTCCCTGCTCTAATTACTCCTAACAGACCACCTTTTACCACTAACAAACATATCAGCCTTTCATCACTTGTCCAACCAACACCCTCCTCTTCCTTCAACCATAACACTAACACACAGCACATACACTGCACACCACCACACTTTCTAACTCCTACAACAAACCCGTTTAAGACCAACACTCTTACCTCTACTTCATTCCCTCCTACACACAACATACTCTACTCATAAACACATCACCATCCTCTCTACCTTACAACCTCCTCTCTCAAACAATACTATACAACCAAATCCAATGCATGAAACAAATACACCAGCACCCCTTTTCACTACTTCTCAAACACAAAACATATCGCGCACACCAGCACAACAAGCTCCTCAAAGCGCAACACCTCGTAATACTTGCCATCACAAAATACAAACATACAACCAACTTTCAAACCACACAAAAGAACAAACTCCAATACCAAGCTTTCTCTCTTCCACCACTCCTAACACAGATACAGCAACACAGCAACTCTCTTCTACCCGCCTCTCGTCCATTGGACAATTTAGAACCTTACTACATGACCCACATACTGCACCGCCACCCTTGACTCCTACACCGTCTGCCCTAAACACACGCAAACAATATAAGCAACGTGCCACACCTGCAAACTTCGCTTCCCCATGTCTACTGCACAACAATGTTACACCACAAAAACACAGCACACCAACTCCCTCTCAAACGCCATCGCCACCACACACAGACCCATCAAAATGCCTTCTTAGCATGCTGGATGAGGAACATGATACAGAACAGCTACACTATTGCTATCCTAATACAGCTAAAGCCAGCACTAAAAACGCACCTGCTACATACCCACACAATACTGATCACTCGTCTACAAAACAGTCTCACTATCACCAAAGGCCATTCTCTAAACTGTCTCGATCCCTCGCTTAAAACAAACATCACATCTACGACCTTCTCATAGATGCAAAACCAGATATACTATTCATAACAATCATGGTTGGGAGATGATATGGCTCCAGTCTTGCATGAAGCTGTTCCTCAAGGCTATCAAATGATCACCCAAAATCGCATAGGCAAAAAGGAGGTGGTCTAGCTGTTGGGTTCAGGCAAATATTACATATCACTAAAGTTGATAACATCTCCATAAAGAATTGTGAGGCTCTTCTACCAAGATGCAGTCCTACACCGTCTTCCTCCTTTAACTTCCTGCTCCTTTAACTTCCTGCTCCTTTAACTTCCTGCTCCTTTAACTTCCTGCTCCTTTAACTTCCTGCTCCTTTAACTTCCTGCTCCTTTAACTTCCTGCTCCTTTAACTTCCTGCTCCTTTAACTTCCTGCTCCTTTAACTTCCTGCTCCTTTAACTTCCTGCTCCTTTAACTTCCTGCTCCTTTAACTTCCTGCTCCTTTACAGACCTCCACCTAGCAAGGCGATATTCCCAGATGCACTTCTAGACACAGTTTCAAACCTGATAATAATACACTCCAACCTATGTGTTCTGGATGACCTCAACATTTGGTTTGACAAACCCAATATGACCCATCCAAAAACAATAATCACTGGCCTAGGTGCACTAAACTGGCATCAGATCGTCCACAAACCCACCCACAGCGCTGGACATATCCTAGATGTCATTTTTGCTAATACTGAACTAGTTACCTTTCAAGCTATAACTCCAGTCACATGATCAGACCACCACTTGCTGGCTTTCCAACATAAAACAACACTAAGCGACTCACCTAAAACTACCTATCGGTCGTGGCACAAACTCAATTTGGAACACTTGGAAACACAACTAAGATCCAGTACAAATCTGGAAACAATAAATTCTGTTCAAAATCTTTACAGGAAGCTTTTGGTATCCTGATACCACTCAAAACCACACCACACAACAGAACAAAATAAAAAAAGCACCTTGGAGCAATATAGAAATAAAAGACATAAAACAACAAATTAGAAAGCTGCAACGTACCTGGTTTAAAACAAACAAGACAAACTTCACCTACAGAAAAATAACTGATTATACAAGTCAGCTATCAAAGAAGCTAAGAAAAGGTACTATTCAGACAGAATTCAAAATGCTAAATGTGCAAATAAAGAATTCTATAAAATGCTCAATGAATTTCGCAAACCAAATTGCCTAGAAGCAACTCAGCCTGTTACTCAAGATTTCACAAACAAACTGGCAAATCACTACAAGGACAAAGCAGACACATTGGACTCGTACTTAAAACAGAAACAAAGCACCAGCACTAACCCTTGTGCAAAACAACAATCCAAGAATACTCTAACCCAGCCTCTCCGTTCCTTCCAACACATCTCACATGATGAATTTATAGACTTGGTCAAAGCGAGCGAGCAAGCCTGCCGGCAGCCCTTCTGACCCCTGTCAACCACAAGCATTCAAGACCATTCTTTTAACAACCTCTGCTGCCACTCCAGTAAGAAGAATCATCAATGATTCCTTAACTACCGTAATATTTACAGAAGAACTCAAAAGGTCACACATATGCCCTTAACTGAAAAAAACAAACTTGGACCCACTGAACCCTGACAACTACAGACCCATTACAAATGGACCTTTCCTGGGCAACTTGATAGAGCAGTGTTCTCCCAGATGTCACAATTCATTTAAGTTAACAGGATTTAGTCCGGGAAGAGGCACTGAATCTGCCCTCCTTGCCATCTGGGATGACCTGAAGAATACAGTAGACCGCAACGGGGTTGCTGCACTACTCCTCTTGGACCTCTCGGCCTCCTTTGACACGGTTGACCATGACACTCTGAAACAAAGACTCTATGAAGCTGGCATAGAGGGAACTGCTCTAGACTAGATTGCGTCCTACCTTCAAAACCGAACTAATGTCATCCACACCCAAACCAAACTCCACAAAAGCAGGGGTCCCTCAAGGCTCTTATCATCTCGCCCATGCTTTTGAACATCTACATGAAGTCCTTACCAGCTGATCAATCAATTTCACCTCGCGTGCTATAACTATGCAGATGACACGCAAATACTCCTTCACTTGGAATGCCCCAAAGACAATGGAAAATCCCCAATTTACAGTTGTCTTAGAGCCTTGAATCCGTGAATGACTTGGAGCCATCTCAAATTGAATGCTTCCAAAACGGAAATACTCACGTGTGGCGATTGGAAACATTATGACCCGCTTGCCGCCTGGCCTGATGAATTGGGATCACCGCCTAAAGCAGCAGTATTCAATCTGTGGGGTGCGAGCCCCAGGGGGGCCGTGGAGTCCTGGGAAGGGGGTTGCGCATTATCAGGCCTAACTTCTGCCTGGAATGCAAAATGTGCTTTTCCTTTTGGACAAGGGCTCGGACCCTTCATTAAGCTAATTCACTCATGTGCTGTAAAACGAAGAGGCCTGGTAAAAACAATCCTTCAAGTAAGTCTTCATGCCAGGGTGTCTGCTGCTTGAATGACATGCAAATGTGTGCTAGGAGTTATTCTGCAAATGTAAAGGGTGCTTGGGAGTGGTTCTGGCTTTTATTGCTTGAATTACTCCAAGCATTTTGATGGCAAAGTTGTTATTTTTTTTTTTGCATGGTGGTGTGAAGAGTTAACAACTAGGCTGTGAAGTGCATTCTTTTAACCATAACTGCATTTACACAGTGCTTAGTACCCCTGGGGAGGTGTTGAAGGGACAAGTATGCAAAAAAAAAAAGAATTACTTATGGTCTTACTCAAATCTACATTTTGGAAGCTCCATTTTATTTTAAAACTATTTGCACAGTTTGTAGCAGTCTGTATTATGTGTGTAATGCAAGTATAAAATAACGACTTACACATTCACTGTGCTTTCTGTCACAGGCTGTGACCTCATAGTATTAAAAGTAAACAAGTCACTATTCTCCACTGCGCCAACCAAATTTAATTCTGTGTGTATCTGGTTACACACAGACCTCTGCAGTGCATTAAATAATAGAAGTTTCATAATGTACTACAGTGCATTTCCCATTTAGTAAATTTATTTTTCATTTAAGCTACAGATTTTATTTTATTTGTAGCTACCTGATGGTGAAAGACCTAAAAAAACTAACAAAAATTTTTAGGGCTGATTTATGAGAGGCTTGCGCTGCCGAAGTGTCACCTTTTTTTTAAGCTTTGGTGGCACAGGCATCTCAATCATATCTATGAAGCAACGCAAAGTCACCCTGCATGGCTTTGCATGGCCTCATAGATATGGAGGAAGACAAAGCAGCGCAAGTTGCTGCGTTGCCTTACACTATATCAAGTAGGCGTTCCATAGGCATTTCAGTGGGTGTTCTCACGAAACACCCACGGATGTTGACGCTGCCCCAGATTTGTCAAACCATGTAAACCTGGGGCAGTGCTAAAACCTTATTCCTCCCCACAGCAGGCGCAACGAGGAATTTTTTTTCAATTCTCCTTGTTTTTCCCTGTTTCTATGTGTGTTCCTCTTTCCATATTTGCTGCAGAATGTGTGTTCCTCTTGCTATGTGTGCTGCATTCTGCAGCGCACATAGAAAGAGGAAAACCCCTCTCGGGATTCTTTTTTTACAGGAAGGTGCCCCTTGCTGCAAAATAACATACCTGCCTATGTTGGCGCTAGGCAGCAATTTGTGTGCCAATGCAGGGGGAAAGGACAGGAATGCACCATATTTCACAAATAAAGTGTATTCCTGCACTTTCACATTGGCGTAGGGCAGAGCAGCAAGAAAACCTGCGGGGCTGCCCTATGCCAATGCCTCATAAATAAGGCTTTGTTTTAGCCACACCTTTGACCACGCCCCCAAGCTCTCTTACTGACCTTTGGTTTCCTAAACACTGTTTAATTATTTGCCCTGATGTAAAAATTATCTGCTGTGGGAATTGGGGACGTTTATGGTAGTTGATAGTTGGCAATGATGAGGAGGACCAAGTTCTAGATTTTTTTTTTGTCAGGAGGGGGTCCTTACACTTAAAATGTTTTGATGGGGGGTCTTGGCATCAAAAAGTTTGAAGACCTCTGGCCTAAAGTATCGAAGGAAGTAAGAAACCTCAGAATGACCATGGACTCCAAGCTGTCGATGAATGCCCAAGTGGACAAACTAGCAAGATCAAGCTTTGTCACTATAAAAACGCTGCTAAGAATTTTCACCCATTTGAGATTTCCGCACAAAGTCCAAGCCACCATCTCCCTTGTTCTGTCCAAACTCGATAAAGCCAATAGCCTCTACGACAGATCACCTTTAATAACTATGAAAAGACTACAACGGATTCAGAAATCGTCTGCCAGACTACTCTTGCATATCAAACCGCGAGACCACATCTCACCTGCTTTGAAAGCCCTACATTGGTTACTGGTTGCCAGAAGATCACGTTTGAGCTACTTTGTATCACCCACAAAGTAATACATGGAATGGGACTGCGCTTCATAAATAAAATCACCAACCACATTCAACAAAGTAACCTCCGATCTTGCCTCAAAATCCCAAGATACAAGAAAAAAAAACATGGGTGGCACATCCTTCTCTGTTCAAGCAGCCAAACTATGGAACTCTTTACCCCCAACATAAGATCCACCGGCAACCACCTTATCTTCAGAAAACTACTCAAGAATTGGCTCTTCCCCACATAAGCACCATACACAAACAGAAATATACAGCATATCCCTCCGTATATGAGCATTTATTTTCACTATTGATATGTGCCTATCTTTGTGTACTGCTTTGTATAAACATTTACAATAATTATGCTGATAAAAAAAAATCCTCTTTTGGTCTACATGTACTTGCTTCCATTGTGCATCTATGTACCTCCATTTACTTGGATCTGTGTGTCTGTTACTTTTCTCCTGAAAAAGCATATCCAATGCACTACCCTATTTCTCTTCCTGTACCTCTATCAATATCTTTAATCTTCATATACTTACCTTCTTTATGCATCTATATACTTTCAATGTACTTATGGATCTATATATTTATCACTTTCTTCTAATTTGGTATTTCCAATGCACTACCCTATTTTCTCAGCCTATACTTCTCTCAGTATATCTTCTAGCCCACTTACTGACTCATTTCAAACTCATTTCTACTACTCTTTCCAATGCACTACCCCATCTCTCACCCTATACATCTACTCTCATTTATCCCAAACCCCATACCACTACTCTGATCCCCAAAATAACCCTTTCTAGACTCTCTCCTACTGTACCCCGCCTTGCATCATCTGACACCATTTACTATGCCGATCCCCCAAAACAAACCTCCCTAAACTCTTCCCTCTGACTCTTCCCTTCCAAAAACCCTTGTTACTCATCCAAAAGCCTCCTACTGCTATGACATCCTTTCAATCAACATGTTCACTTCTCAAATTCCATATTCCACTATACTAACTCAACACTAATCCTTTATGGTTCCAGAGTAGCGTGCTACTCGCCAATAGTGTTTCAACACCTCATCAGGGTTACAAGCGCTATATAAATGCAAACCTTTTTTCCCTTTTCTACCCCTCCCCAACCCTTGTCAATCCAAATAACTGACTAACATATTCACCACTCAAATTAATTTCATGTTTCACCATACTAATTCAACACTAATCCTAATGGGTGCCAGAGTAGCGTGCGCCCAAAAAGTGCTTCAAAACCCCATCAGGGGTAGCAAGTGCTATATAAATACAAACCTCTTTCCCGCTTCTATCCCGCCACCTACCCTTCTCTATCCAAATAACTGAATAACATATCCACCACTCAAATTACTTCATATTTCACTATACTAATTTTCAACACTAATCCTTTGTGGGTTCCAGAGTAGCGTGCTAATCGCCAGAAAAGCGCTTCAACACCCATCAAGGGTAACAGGTGCTATATGAATGCATACCTTTCTTCCCCTTCTACCCCTCCGCTATCCTTCTCACTCCAAATAACTGACTAATATCCACCACTCAAATTACTTTCATATTTCACCATACTAATTCACCACTAATCCTTAATGGGTTTCCGGAGTAGCGTGCTTCAACACCCCTTCAGAGGTAACAAGCGCTATATAAATACAAACATTTCTTCCTCTTCTATCCTTCCGAATCCAAATAACTGACTAACCTATCCACCACTTTAAAATGTACTTGCATGTTTCACTATACTAATTCAACACTAATGCTCTATGGGTCCCGGAGTAGCGTGCTACTTGCCGAAAAAAGCGCTTTGACGCCTCATCAGGGGTAGTAAGCGCTATACAAATGCAATTGCAATACAATAACTGCTGAATTTCTATGATTTTGTTAAAGTGAAATCATGTCTGCCAGACAAAAGAAGCCTGTCACAAATCAGAAACACAAACAACAAGCGTCTGCAATGCAATAGGACTTGCATGTATGCGAGTTTGAGCTATTGGCATTGTAAATGACAATGCCTTTTATTTATGTTTTGGTTTTTAAAACATAAGTAAAAGGCATTGTCATTTACAATGCCAATAGCTTAAACTCTTGCAAATGTGAGACCTATTGCATTCTAAATGCTTGAAGGCATCGCTGAGTTGCCCCCTTCTGTTTCCCATGACCTCTGAAGAGCTCCCCGTTTGCTACGAGTTAAATAAAAAAGCCGGTGGTCACAACTGCGCACGAGAGACCCACCTGCAGTAAGAGAAACTCATTAAAGTAAATAGTGCTTATAGACTAACAAAGACGTACCGTGTAACAACTGAAGTAAAAGGGCCAGTCCTCCTGGGAGGTTACAAATGAAGACAAGGCGGTACTAAGGAGAGATTACCAAGCCTAATAACTAATCGGAAGCCGGCATTTACGAAGGACTATGACACAAGTCAATGATAAATATGAGCAGAGAGTGGGCGGGCCTTCAAGTACATACTCCAGTACAGCATGGCACGCAGAGCATGCGCTGCCCAGGCTCAACCTAAAAATTTCAAAATGACAAACACACTTCTGGAGGTGAGGTATGCAGTTTTATAAGTTTGCAGATATGGCGAACCACCCAGTATGTTTCGGATTATGCCTTGCTCTCGGTTAGAGATATAGTGTGAACAAATTCAATATATGTGAAAAGGTGATCATAAAAATAGTGAAAGGACCACAAACGCACCGAAATACATAGTAAGCATCGGAGGTTCTTAGAAGAACAGTCCAATACCTTGAATACCAAAATAGTAACCCTGTAATAACTAGAAAATGGTAAAGAAATCATATGAAAAGACCATGAATTCAGAATGTGCGCAAAACTAAATGACATATTAAAGCGATTTATCTTTTTAAATTGATCACAATAATCAACAGCATTTCAATCAAACCGATAACCTAATTTATTCACCAGTGGGCTAAGTAGACGAGCTTTGTCTCAAGTTGCCCAAGAGGACAAAATAAATAAACAAACACATATATGGCAATGGGAAAAAAGCAAAATCAATAAACGTACAATTTAATTTCATAATTAAGTGGTGCAAGGCACTGAGCCTAAACGTGCAAAAATAATATATTCCACATAGTAAATGTTGGCTAAAACTGTAATTCAAAGGTTCAATCACAGAGAAAAACCTAACGTACTCATCTCATTTCTGCCTATAATGAATATAAGTCCAAGTGGGCAAATGTGTACCCTAAAGTACATATCAAACATTACCCAAGATGTGAAGAAAAGTGTAGACCAGAATCCACCTAGAGCATTTCAAAGTGAAGACCGGAATATCACCAATTTATAAAACAGAATATTCAAAAGATTAAAAACTCATAACCAAAAAATAGCAAGCAATCAAGAAAATCAAATGAAACTTAGCCGAACAGTACATCATCTAGAACGAGACTGTCTACAAAGAAGTTATAGTTCGTCCCGAAAATGAATACTCCAATCCTTACTCTGATTTTTCTCTCAATGGATCGTGTATCTGGATTCCAGATGTCAAGGTTCTAACACTCGGTTACCCTCTTGTTCACAGGTTTCAGTTACAACCTCACTGTTGTGATATGTCTGAAAATGCCTGTCAACTAAATGTGTGTGCTGGTTGTGTGATGGCACGTATAGGCACTGAAATATTTTTCTTGGCAGAGTGAATAGTTCTAACCACATATCTAAGAGAGCAAGGGTGTGATAGAGCATGCACAGAATAATCCGAATTGCTGGTCAAATGTTTGATAGTAATAGCTTTGGTTGAGGGTGATCACATAAAAGCCTTAATATTGTGACTGTTTTTACAGGCTTTGCAATTGGTGCACGTAAAAAAGCTTGTAATTGTGGATGTCCTCTCCTTACTACTTGACAAGATTTTATTATTTACAAGTCTGTCTCAACAGGTAACAGTAATAAGTCATGCATCTCCTCTAGATGGCTTCATGTATAACCATAGATCCTCATGCTAGAGTGAAAATGCTTGCATTGGGAAATAATAGATAATTACTATACAACGGCCTTGACCCAAGAAACCGCCACTAATGGAGCCACGCTACCACCTCGAATGGAGAAATTAATGCCTGACCCAAGTTCTTCTTTCCACACCGAGTCTGGACATCTGGCCACCACACCAGCCGATGTCAAAAGGCAAATAGCTAGCGCAGACCGACAGGTGCCCCCGGACCAAACGTCATTCCACCAATGCTGTACAAATCAGATGCGGCATTTTGGAGCGTAGTACTAACACAGATATTCAACAACATAAAGAACACCCAGACTCTTCCGGAGTTGTTTTTATTGTTTTGTAAAGATTTTAATTAATCATGTACAAATAAATAAATTGCTTGCTTGCTTGCATTGCAGGAGTGCTTATCGCACCAATGGACTCAAGCGTTGGGTCAGTTAGATCGTGTTGATCGGCCCTCAAGCTTGCCACTCTCTGCAGTGGTGGAACACCAACAACCTGTTAAAGGGACTGACTTTCCTAGACCCAGTTCCTCAGGACAGTAACAGACGCCTTCCTTACAGGGTAGGGAGCACATTCCCAATATCTCACTGTTCACTGCCACTGAACACCCTGTCAGAGAGATCTCAACATAAATCACCTTGAGTTACTAGCTGTTCACCTAGCGCTAAAACCCTTCCTTCCTCACCTAATTAGCAAGGTAACCCTCATCAAGATGGACAATATGACAGCAATGTATTATCTCAAAACGCAGGGGGGCACCAAGTTCCCACAGTTTCCCAGTTAGCCCAGACCATTTGGAGGTGGGCTCACAAATACAACATTCACCTGTTAGCTGAATATCAGGAGTGGACAATGACTTATTGGTACCTCCTGCTGAGGAGATCCGCTAAGTCCATGAGTAGGAACTCCACCCACAAGTCCTCCTCCAATACTTTCAGCGTTGTGGACAACCACAAATGGATCTCTTTGCCATAGCAGAAAAATGCAAGATGCCCCGACTTCTTCAGGTTCCCACGATCCAAGGGCAATGCACTATGGATGAGTAGGTCCAGGTTATTTGCTGACGCTTTTCCACCTCTTCCATTTCTTCAGTTTCTGTGTCGCAAGCTTCAACAGACATCTTTCACCCTCATACTGGTGGCTCTTACATAGGCGCCGCAGCAATGCTCAAAATGTCGGTAGTTCACAACAAGCACACTGAACAGGCAGGATCTGCTCACACAGGAACATGAAGAAATCAGACATCCCGATCCCAGATCGCTTTACCTTACAATCTGGTACCTGAAGTTTTAACATTTGGATACATTAATCTCCCACAACAATGTATGGAAATTCTCAGAGGTACACAGGAAAAATTTGTTTACTTTTGTCAGTCCAAACACATTGATCCCTTAGCACCTAAAGTACAGTGCATTGTTTGCTGCTTGTTTCACTTACATACCTCTGGTTTAGCTTTTACATTTATAAAGCTACACCTAACAGGAGTGGCTGCATATCTTCAAAATAGGCAACTCACTTCCCTACTTAGGATTTCAGTTGTCAAGGCCTTCCTAGAAGGGCATTAGAGTCATTCCTCCTAGAGTTCCACCACCTCCCACATGGAATATTAATATTGTATTAAGAAGATTAATGGGCTGTCCATTTTAAACCCTCCACTCCTTCCCCCTCCAGTTTTTATCCTGAAGGGTAACATTCCTATTTGCTATCACTTCTCTCAAATGGGTCCGTGAGCTTTAGGCATAACTTCAGTGAGTATTTGGAAGAATACATGGGGATAGGGTAGTACTGTGTACCACCCCAACCTTTGGTGGTCTCACAATTCCATCTTAATCAATTGAACAACCTGTCATTTTTCCCCAACCTGATTCAGTTGCAGAAAGGGCTGCCCATACCTTAGATATAAAAAGAGCTCTCATGTATGATATTGACATGACTGAATCATTTAGAAAAACACAACTATTTGTCGCTTTCTCAAAACCTCACAAGGGAACGGCATATCTTAATCTGGCACTGCATGATGGATTGTCGAATGTATCCAAATGCAATTTCCATATGGATTTTAGAGCAGCTCTATTTCCAAAAGGGTGGAACGGAATTGCACCTTATTTTTTTTTCATGTGGCAGATTAAGCTCTATGGAATTTGTGCTCTTTCCTCCATTCTGATTCCCCTATCTGCCATGGAATCCAGTACCATATCTTCCCTGTCATTCTATACCCTCTCATGTAACTGAAATGAAGAGCATACAAATCCATTAGTGTGAGAACGTGGCTCTGTATATACTGTTCCCAAATAGGTACAGGGTGTACAGAGTCCACAGTCCCCAGAGGTGTGGCAGAGGATAAAGTTAGGTATGACCTTACTCTCTAAAGTGGTATCTTGGTCGAGCAGTAAGGCAGTATCAGAGGACAGTGTAAAGCATTTGTTGCACACACTCAGGCAGCAAATGGTCTCACACACTCAATAACTGAACTCTAGGCCAATGGTTTATGTATAAAAAATATATGCTTGTTTTATTTTACAATCAACAATAGGTATTAAAATATACTTTCTCACAATGAGATGCTTTATATAAATACTTTTGCAATATGCAATTGACTTTTGTAAACAGTTACAAGTGGTTGCAATAGGCAACACAATTTTAAACACAATAACGCATTGAGTTCAATGGAAGTTTCAAGTTATTTGCAACAGATTACTTTTAGGATTGCTTTTGGAATTCCAGGACTGGATCCTAGATTCAGTCCTGGGTCAGTACTTAGAATCAAGTGATAAAAGTCGACTTAATTACTGTGATGATTTTTAGACAATATTTTGCTATTTTAAAAGTTGACAGAAAATATTTCCTAGAAAACAGTCCATGATTCCCTATGGAAGAAAATTCAAGTTGCAGGTATAGTATGTTCTCGTTACTTTTGTAATCCAGTACTGGGTACCTAGACTCAGTACTGGGACCTTTATCCAAAACAGGAAAGTAATTACGTTTTCAGAAGTTATACGATTTTTAAAGAATATTTTAAGTTTGCAGAAATTGACACTTAAAAGAAATTTCACAGAAAAACAGTCAATGATGCGGCTGTGGGAGCTGGACTCCTGGTCACTTACTCAGGGCAAGTGGGGAAGTAGATAGGTGTAGAGGTTACACTGCCAGGGCCACTCGGATGGCTGGGTGCAGGGTGCTTTTGAGCCTTGGGGCGCTCAATTGATTTCAATGGGGAATCTCCGGTTTAGAAAAAGACTGCAAGCTTGGGGACGAAGATTCTTCAGGTGCCACCACCACTTCGAGAGGTAAGTTGGGTAGTTGGAGGACAGGTAGGTACCCCGGGATTGGGCACAGGGGGCCGCGGGGCGCCGGGGGCAGGGGTGCCTTTTGGTGTCAGGAAATCTTACCCTCTGTTGATCGCGGTTGGGGGGGCACATGGTTCTGAGGCTGCAGGCTTCTTCAGAAGTGTCGAGGGAGGTCCTTGGGTGCCGGACTCGGGGTCACAGTCGCCGTAGGGTCGTCCTCGTGGTCTTTGTTCACTCCGGCACAGGCCAGGCTTGGCGGGTGCGGAGTGTGAAGGGTTCGCGGTTCCGGGCTGCTGCCAGGGATTAGAAGTAGATTCTACTCATGGGAGTCCCAGGGGTTTAGAGTCAAAAGGTAGCCAGGTCCTCCGGGGTTTGTGAGGTTGCTGGCCACAAGAGATGCCGGGTTGGAGCAGGAGCAGGTTCGAGGGTCGACAGGCCGGTAGCGCTGGGGCCAAAGCAGTTGGTGTCTTCCTCTTCTTAGCAGCTGCAGGGCAGGTCTTCGTTCTTCTAGCTCTTCTTCCAGATTTCAGAATCTGCAATCTGGGGAAGGAAGGTTCAGGGTGCCCCTAAATACTAGATTTAGGGGCGTTACAGGTAGGTGAAGGGCAGGGACCAATGGGTCCTTGTCCTGGGGTGGGTACACCCCCTATCCTACCTCTCTCCTGTGGGAGGGGGGCAGTAGCCTAGTCCTGATTGGGCAGGGTTTCCCATCTTCAAGATGGCGAGAGCCCGGAGATGTGCTTCACCTCGCCTCCCCCACCTGAGGGGTGGGCTTGGCAGGCTGGCACATCTCCTGTCCTTATTTGGGGTTTCCGGCCAAGCTTCCCGCCAGAGTGGGGGGTTGCAGTGGCCTGGGGAAGCTCAGAGGCGGCATGCCTTTGAAGCTTCCATCTGCCATTCCTGGGGGAGGAGATTTAGCACCTCACCCATGATGTGCATTGTTGCAGACTCAGGAGAGCAGGGGCTCTCCTACCCAGGGGTCCAGCAACATGTCTGCTGTGTGGCAGCCTAGACAGCCTCCGAAAAGATGTGGATTGTAGGTTAGGTTTTAGGGGGCATCTCTAAGATGCCCTCTGGGGTGCTTGGTACATTAACCCCTTCCATGCCCATGACGGAACGGTTCCGTCATGAGCATCGGTTGCGCTGTGCTCATGACGGAACCGTTCCGTCATGGCCCCGCCCGCGCTCAAACCCTTCAGCACCGCGGGGGAATTCCCGCCGCGCTGAAGGGGTTAAATCCCCCACTGGCATCAGTGTGGGCTTAATGTGCTGAGAAGTTTGATACCAAACTTCTCAGTCTTCAGTGTTGCCATTATGGTGCTGTGGAGTTCGTGTTTGACGAGCTCCCAGCACCATGTACTCTTAAATGGCAGCACCGCACTTACAGGTCCCAGGAATGGACCTGGGTACTGTAGGGGCACAGGGCTCATGCTCCTGTGCCCACACCACTGGCATAGGGCACCCAGCTAGAGGGGTGGCTCATGTATGCCAGGGCAGTGTAGGTGGTGGGCATGGCACACAGGGATGTGTGCCATGTCGACTTTGTTTTGTCTTGTACCCAGACACCCGGCCTGCAAGGGCAGTGTGTGTGTGTGTGTGTGTGTAAGGGTACAGGGCCTCTAAGGGTGGCACAATGAGTGCTGCAGCCCTTAGAGGCCTTCCCTGGTCACAAGGCCCTGGGTACCTAGGGTACCATTTACCAGGGGCTGACATGTGGTCAGGGTTTGCCAATTTGGGTTTTGTGTTTTAGGGAAGGAAAATAGGCCCTGGGCACCTGATTGGCAGGAGTCCAGGGCACACTCAAAGTACATTCAGCAATTCAGCAAAACGTGGGGGCATACCATGCAAGAAAGATGGCACTTTCCCACAATTAGTACACATGAATACTGAGGTAAAGTGTAAAAAGAAAGTATTACCTTATGTATTTCAACAGGGTCCTTTTGTATGTTCCAATGGCTATACATATATTTTTATAAACAATATGGGTATCAAATGAACACAGTTGTTTTGATGAAAGCATGAAAGTGGTAGGTTACGAAAGATACAAACTGCTATCATATTGTAGCCCTATAGCCAGAAGTACAAAAGATTTTATGAAAATACTATTTAATAAATTGTGCATTAAAGACTACTAAGGTATATGTTTGAATCACAAATTGTTATGTAATTGTAATATGGGTGTTGATGAGAGTTTGGAATATGTTTTATGGTAGTGTAAGGAAGCTGAAAAGAAACATCCCTACTTCGAGAGCTGCAACAGTGTCCATTTATTCGCAATAATACTGAAATTATATTGTTAGTGTAATTGTATGCGATCTAAGTAAGATAGGAAAGTATTAAGTTAGAATCTGTAAATACTGCAAATACATTGTATGAAATGTGAGTTCTTATAGGAGATTATTGTAAGTATCATCTCTTAAGGATCTAATAAGTACTTTCACAGTAAATAAAACATTACAGAAAAAGCACAAGGCAAAGTAAAAGCTAAAAACAAATGAAGTTGTCTAAATAAAATTAATTTTCTAAAGTCTGTTTCAAACCTTTTAAGGAATGTTGTACTCTGGGATACTTTGTGGCCGTAAGAAGCTTAGTAGCCAATCTGGGGTGGTGTTGCTATGATCTGAGATGACCGATTCTGTTCTTCACCTTCTTTCAGATCATGTCTGGACTGAAGTGTACTGTGTATCAGAGAAGCGGTGGCTCCACTGTGATCCCTGCGATGGTGTTTGTGACAAACCCCTCCTTTATGAGGTGGGATGGGGAAAGAGTCTTTCCTATATCATCGCCTTCTCCAAGGACGAGGTAAGCATGCAGGTTAACAGAATGCAAACTTGGCACTGGCTGTCAAGGGAGCAATCATAAATGCGTAAGACATGCAGCACTAGCTGTCAAGAGTAATAATAAAGGAATTAGGCGTGCATCAATACTGCTGTATGACCCATTGTTGGAATTGGGGTTGCCCATTCACAAAGGTAGCCTGGCTCGTGACAGGAAGGCACCCAAAGGCATTCTGTGTAAAGTAGCTGTGCAGTACACACATTCACCTAGGCAGAGTAACGCACGCAATGAAACTGACACCACTCCAATTGTGTTTAAGAACAAGACTCTTTATGTAGCGTTTTATAGCAGGGAGTAGGCTAGTATGAATTCATTTAGATAGAAGCCTAACCTCGGCAATAAATTAGCATGAAATTACTAAAGACTAAGCGAAACATTGACTGTAAATTAGCATGAATTAATTAATGACTGAGCAAAACATTGACTGTAAATTAGCATGAATTAATTAATGACTGAGCAAAACATTGGCACGAATTTGCATGAATTAATTAATGACTGAGCAAAACATTGACTGTAAATTAGCATGAATTAATTAATGACTGAGCAAAACATTGGCACGAATTTGCATGAATGAATTAATGACTGAGCAAAACATTGGCACGAATTTGCATGAATTAATTAACGTTTGTACCAACCCCCTCTCCCTCAAAATCTCGATCCCTGATGATTCTATCCCGTGCCATGGGGGGTATGGTCCCCTTGTACTACTTTCAATGAGGGAGGGGGAGTTCCTTAATGGGGGCTGTGTGCTTGCCTTCTGGCTCTCCCCTAGATATTATGGGAAGGTCCCATGTCACAATGAGTCTCCTCAAGACAGTTCCAGGGCACAGTCACAGTCTCTCCCGGGGGAAGGGCGGGAGCGGGGCTGCCTCCCTTAGGTTAGACACTTCTCGGCAGGCCCCGCGCTCCGTGAGTTTCCGCTCCCTCCCCGGGGTCGTTACCTGCACTCTTCGGCCCTCCGGGGCCCTTGCGTCGGTCTCAAGCTGTTTCACTCCCGCTGGAGCCGCGCAGCTCGCGGGGTGATGACGCGGGCGAAGAAGGCGGAATGTGGGCGGAGGAGGCTGGATGAGGGCGGGGGCGAGGCCTGTGACACGGCCGGCGCCCCCGTCACGTGAGGATGGTGAACTTCCTGGGATCGGTTGCGGCCTCTGGAGTCCCCGCGGAATGAACTCTCCTCAGCTGACGCGGCCGGCTCTCCTGTCAGCTGCAGCGTCCATGGCAACGGCGAAGAGTCTGAGGCAGCTTCACACCCGCGCTGACAGAACTTGGGCAGCGGCGGTGAGTGGGGGCTCGATTAGCGCGCCACAATCACAGCGCTTCTGTAACTCGGGCAGTGGCGATGACAGGGGGGGTCCCTTAGTGCTTCACAGCCACAGCGCTTCAATAACTCGGGCAGCGGCGATGACAGGGGGGGGGGTCCCTTAGTGCTTCACAGCCACAGCGCTTCAGTCAGAGGACAGCGCTCCTCAGTTACAGGTGGCGGTCTCATGTGGCAGGGATGGTTCTTTGCCCTTCGCTCTCGTTGGTGGTTTCTTGTGGCCCTGTTGGCTTGTTGCCCTTTTCCCAGTTGAGGGATTGATTAAGGCAAATAGGGGGGGGGGGGGGTTGAGTGGGAGGCTGCTGTCAGTCAGGCCTCTCTGGATGGTCCCCTGGGGATTCCCTCACACTGGGCCAGGTCAGTGGGTTTGGTCAGGATTCCTCACGCAGCTTAAAGGGCAAGGCCTAGACCTAGTCACCCCTAGTGGTATAGGTGCCCCCTCCCCCTTCTGCCTAAAACTCCAGCTCAGGGTCCCCCCAGGTCAGTGGTACCTCATCAACTGGCTAGAAGTTTCCCGCCCTTTCTATTTATATTCCCAAGTCATGTGACCTCACTCTATTCTAGAAGGTTCCAGGGGCTTCTACATTCTAGGTATGGGCAGGGGTGTCAGGCTAGTGATGTCACAATACCTAAGGGTTCTAGGCAGCTCCTGGCAACTAGGGCGCTTCTTGAAAGACCGCTCCGCAGTAGCAGGGGTCTGTGGCAGCCATCTTAGTGGTAGAGAGCACCTGCACCTTAGCATTGACCAGCAATGGTAAGGTGCCCGAAGACCTAGAGCCAACCAAAAAGAGGGTGGAAAAATGAGGCAAGGGCGAAAAAAAACAGGGAAGATCACCCTAGGGCGGACAGGTCTAACACCCATTCTAGATTCACATGTGTGCAATATACCCCCTGTAGTGATATGGTTTCGAAAAGTATTATCTATATGAGTCATGACAACATTCAACTTAAAATATTGGCCCAGAGAATACCAAACACCATAAAATCCATATAGAATAACCTAAAGCTGCCAATCAGTTGTTACTGATAAGTCTCATTTTCCGATTTAACTGGGTTTAAGGTGTGGGGTGACATTAGTCGGGTCATGATACTACATCCTATTTTCAGATTTTACTTTTGCAGACAGTGTGATACAAGGACCAGTATCTAGATATGCCCAGATTTCATTACAAGACCGGAGGCTACCATTATGCATTATTCCTTTAATGCAAACTCCACACAGCCACTTTGAAGCACTGCATCACAAACGAAATTGTTCTAGATCAGAATACAGCTAGACCCCAATAGGCATGCCCATAGTACAATCTGCCATTTTTAAATGCGGGTCCATACAGATAAGTATCTCCAATTTTGTATATGCAATATCTTTATATTGCCTTTCTGTTAGTTATTGAATACAGGTTTCCAACTTACGCAAACCTTATTCCTTATTCATGGCAGTATTTCAATAACGGACAAATCTTACACGGTTCTCACCCTTGTCGACGGGCTGATTAATCCTACAAAACTTTCTGGTTTTAAGTGCCTTTACCCCCCAAAAAAACATTTATATCTTCTGCTACTGTTTACCTTAAAAGAACCGGCACGTTATCTCTGCTGAAACTGATGGCCCTGACGCCCCTGATCCTAATATTAATCAAGAATTACTTTAAATAAATTATGCAACAGGCGAGGTGCACTTGTATGCGCGAAACCTTGCAACAAGTCATTTCTAATAAGAGGTCCCTAATCTCTGGAAGAGTCTGTTTGTGGTAAGAAAGGGGGCAAAAGACAAAAGAAAGTTAATAGCATTGAAGGGGCAGCTTCCATGAGCATATTGGGAGGTCCCAGCACCTCCATTCTTACTGGAGGTCTAAGCACCTCAGCACACAATGAAGGTCTAAGAACCTCAATTCATACTGAGAGGTCCAAGCACCTCAACTTATACTGGAGGTCTAAGCACCTCAGCACATAATGAAGGTCTAAGAACCTCAATTCATACTGAGAGGTCCAAGCACCTCAACTTATACTGGAGGTCTAAGCACCTCAATGCATAATGGAGGTCTAAGCACCTCAATTTATACTGGGAGTTCCAAGCACCACAACTCTTAATGGAGGCGTAAGCACCTCAGGCAGATCAGGAGGTCAAAGCACCTCAAAAGTACTGGGTGTTCCATGCGGCTCAACTCATAAAGGTGTCCGAAGCAGCCCACATATCTTAAGTGCTCCGAGTACAGCAGAAGATACTACCATGAAAGATCAAGGGCATCAGAGTGAAGAATTACTTGATGAATGCATCCTTGACCTGGATTAGGATTAAATGGACATAGATGGCCTCTTCACAGAAGTGAAATGCCCATTATCCTCTAAGGGTATAATTATGAGTGCCTTTGGTCAGGAGATGTTTTCCCCACATAACATCAGGCATCCAAGAAGTGTCAAATGGTGACCTCAAAATCATGTGGGGAAATTTATTAGAAGGTGGATAAGAAATACCCTAGAAAAAGAGGCACGTTACATCGTGAGAGCAGAGTACTCTAGACCAGTGATCCAAGAGAAAGTTTTCTGAACACCGAGCCTGGATCCTTAACTTATCCAGACCCCGGAAAAGCATGGAAAGATCCCTTAAGGCACCTTCTCCACATCCTAGGTCCCCTAGCTAGAATAATCGCCATTGCAGAGGCGGCCCATATTAATGGGACCCCAGCAGATATTAATCGACTTAGGGGCTGGAGCCAGAGAGATTTGATCTTCCTGGGAAACACCAGTGCAGTGCCGAAGGCTGAATGGCGTAGGGTTGTCCTAAGCAAGATCAACCCAAAATTAGGAGACCTGGCAAATAAAAAACCCTCTGAAAACCCCCAAAGGCCTCCTGTTCGGAGAGGATATGATTAAAACAATAAGAAAATATGTGGCTATGTCCACGGCCTTGGACAAAGCACAGACCGACATGAGAAGGGTTTTTAACCCTAGTGTTTTTGGTTGGGCCTTTCTACTGGCTGAGGTACTCAAAGGCCAAGCTTCAGACAAAGAGGTTTCAGTAGAGGTTATCAGCCAGGTAACTCACAGTCCTTCTTCCCCCACCGAGGACGAACCACTCGTACCAGAGGCTTCAGATCCCGTGGACAAGGATCCAATTTTCAGAGTGAGTACGAGCACTTCATATATTTATTTTTTTCCCGGTAAAAGTTGGGGGATAGACTCAAGTTCTTTTCCCATGCTTGGAAATTAATTACACAAGACCCCTGGGTCTTGGAAATGATTCAGGGTTTCAAAATAGATTTTGCAGAGGTCCCGGTCCAAACCTCTCTCCCAAGAGTATTGAAACTTACCTAAGAGCAACAGAAGGTGGTAGAAAAAGAGGTAGTATCTATGATGCAAAAAAGGTGCATTCGTAGAGGTTCCTTGGGAATGCCAAGTTTTTGTAAGTACACTCTTGTGGAGAAAAGAAAGACAAAGAATGGAGACCAGTTATATATTTCAGGGACCTGAACAGATTTGTTGTCAACAGACATTTCAAGATCCATCTATTGAGAGACATTCTACTAGAAAAAGACTGGCTCATGAAGTTGGACCTGAAGGATGCCTGCTGCACCATTCCCACTGCCATGGAGCCTCAAGGTAACCTCCAGTTCTTATGGAATCATTCTTTTTCAGTTTCAGGCACTTTCCTTTGGCCTATCGTTTGCTCCTTTGTGTTTCGCCAAGGTAATGAGAGTGGGGATACAGTTAATTGTTTATCTAGACAATATACTCGTAATGTCCCAATATCATTCTCAGATTTTAAAGGATCTGGAATTGTTGGTAAATCTTCTAGAGTTTGAGTTTCATAATAAACAAGGTCCCTAGAAATGTTGGGTTTTATAACCGACACAATAAAGACCCTTCTGTTGCCAGAGAAGAAAATTACCAAGATTCAATAGGAGATCAGATTTGTGTTGAGACAGGACTCTGCAACCTTGAGAGACTTAGCCAGGCTCCTAGGTCTCCTTTCCTCTTCTATTCAAGCCATATTTCCAGGGCCATTACATTATCGAGCTGTACAACGGGTAAAAGTGAGAGCTGTAAGCGAATGATCATGGTATGGAGACAGGGTGATCCTAGATCAAGATGCCAGACCAGAATAGGACTGGTGGTTGGAGAACATGGATGCCCAGAACGGCAGGGCAATCTTATGGGAGTTCCCCGAAATATATACTAGAATCGGATGCAAGCTTTCATTGCTGGGGTGCATGCCTGGGCAACCAGAACACAGGAGGTTTATGTTCTTACATGGAGAGGTCCCACCACATAAATTATCTGGAGTTGAAAGCAGGTTTCTATACTCTAATGAGCTTCAAATACTCTTTGCAGGGCAGAACTGTCATGTTAAAAATGGACAATGGGTCTGCAGCAGCATACATAAGTCGGTTGGGAGGGTACAAAATCCTCAGTCTTGTCAAATTTGGCTAAATGTATATGGATGTTCTGTCTAGAAGACAAGATTATCTTGAGAGAAGAGTACTTACCAGGGAAAAACAATATCGCAGCAGATTGGAAATCCTTGAAAGACTACAGAGACTGTAAGCTGAACGAGAGCCGCTTCAGACGTTTGTCACTAATGGGTTCCTTTGGAGGTAGATCTCTTTGCAAGCATGTTGACATTTCAACTGAAGTACTTCATTTGGATGCCAGACCTGGGTGTTCGGGCTGTCAATGCGTTCCCACAACCCTGGAAGGGAGCCCCAGCTTACACCTTTTCCCCTTTGCAATGATCCAGAGGGTTCTCCAGAAGGTAAGACAGAAGCAGATGTTCCCTGGTACCATGTAACTCCTTTCTGGCTGTCCCAGGCTTGGTTCCCAACGTCCTTGGATTTGACCTGCGATTTTCCCTTGCTTCTACCGGCAGAGGAAGGCCTTTTATGGGATGTAGATGGAGGAGAACACCCTCTAGTTTTGACTGGAATTTTGAACCATCTTGCCTGGAAAGTGACTGGAGAAATAGTGAGATGTCTGGTCTTTCGGGAAGGGCTGAGGAGCTCCTTGCGGAATCCTGGGCTCCACATACCCACTATAGATGCAATGGAATATGGAAAACATGGGTACGTTGGTGCTTGGAGAGGGACTTGGATCCTGTGGAAGCTCCTATAATTGAAGTGGTCAATTTCTTAGTAGAACAGTTTGATAGCTGCCTTAATTATAGGTCACTTAATTGTTACAGATCTGCAATCTCAGCAGGACACTCGTTAACAAACGTTCTTAAGAGCATTAGGTTCAGGAGAACCCCCCAGACCTATGGGACATTAAAATAGTCCTGGATCTTTTCACAGCATAGCCTAGTAATGTTTAGATCGGAAGAGACTTTCTATGAAGCTAGCTTCTCTTCTCTGTTTATTTATTATTAGAGTTTTATATAACGCAAACTAGACCTGAGGATATCCAGTATCGGAGAGCTTTACATGAACACCAGTTTCGTTACATTCATTTTTGTTGGGCACGGGGAGATTAAGTGATTTGTCCAGAATCATAGGCTGTTGAGCGTCGTTGCCGAGACTCAAACCCAGTTCCCCAGTTTCGAGGTCGACCGCTCTAACTGTAAGGCTACATCCTCTGTTTAATTTCCTGCCGCCGTGTATCGGATGTTATAGGTAAGTAGCACGGTTTACTACGCCTTTTGGAGTGAGATTTGAAATTAGTAGAAGAACTAAGACTGTCAGATAGAATTGTTTTTCCTAGGTTTGACTCTTGAAAAACGTTGTGTGTAGTAGATTGCATGAAAGAATATGATTCCAAAATCAGTGAGCATCCTTATGATTGTGGTGAGCAACTACTCCTCTCATTTGTGAAACCTTTCAAAGCTATAACGTATGCTTCAATAGCAAGGTGGGTTAAATGGACTATGAATTTGGCAGGTGTTGACCTTAAGAAGTTTCAAGCACACGCTATGAGAGGAGCTATGGCTAGCCAATCCTTTTGGGAAGATGGAAGACTAGAGGACATCCTTAGGGCTGCTGATTGGTCAAACTCTAATACGTTAACAAAATATTACTGTAAACCGGCCGAGCACATGTCAGATGTGGTTTTACAGGACTACCAACATGCATAATGGTAGCCTCCGCTCTTGTAATGAAATAGCAATTCTCCTAATTAAATGCTTAGAGAATCTGGATTTCATTAAAGACACGGAGGCGAACATTATCCCACCCTCCCTTCCCTTGAGTTGGTTGAAGGGTTTGGATAACGACATAAATAATAAAACATATATTTTTTTAAAATACAAAACTAAAAGAGGTTAATAAAATGTAAAAGTTTAATAATTCAAGTTTCTTAAATACATTGTATTTGTTTGTGTAATTTATTTAGAATGTCTTACACTTATAGAGGATGTTCTAATATTCCTCTTCAATTTCAGATAATTACCAGTAGATCACGTCTTGTGTCTCCATCACCTGGAAACCTCTACGAACTGAGTGCCTTCTTTCCTTGGTCCTGCAAGTTCATTGTTGTTTAAGGAGTTTCTTCATTTCCTGTTCTGCCATATCGTTTTGGGATTTTTCGTAATACATGATGGAGAATTTTGGACTGTATTTCAAAGGGTCAGACTGTACTGTGGGCATGCCTATTAGGTTCCTGCTGTATTCTGTTGTAGAACAATTTAGTTTGTGATGTAATACTTTAAAGTTGCTGTGTGGAGTTTGCATTAAAGGAATAATGCATAATGTTAGCCTCTGTGTCTTTAATGAAATCCAGATTCTCTTAGCAGTTAATTAGGAGAATCGCTCTTCTCAGACCAGCTCTTATAGTATCCAACTGTGTATTAAATCACCGCCTATTCATATTGCTTTGTTTCCTTTGATTTTATCTCTAAATGGTCACTTTATTTAATGTGACGGGTCCTGCATCACAGGATTTTCAATCCTAGTCCTAAAATGTAATTTGTCCCACAATGTGAGGTATCCCACATCACGTTTTGATAATAATGACCTGCATGCAAACTGTGCACCCAATTCATGATGGGCTCCTCTGACTAGCTTGAGAAAAGCAAAATGTGCCATGAGCAAATATTACTGCGAATCTTGACAAAGTGCATTAAAAAAAACAGAAATGCAAAGTTGGAGATAATAATGTTGAAAAAGTAACCACTATTAATCTTTGCCTCATGGATGTGGAGGGTGCATTCAAGCAGCTATTGGGCAGATGAACTGCCATGACCAAAATGCCCAGTGGAAGGCGACTTAGCTGCTAGCTGAAGGACTATCGTAGCTGGAGAGGTGAGCAGTTGTGGCATGGGGCTGACCGATGATGAAACCCAAGACAGGCAGACCATTCCCTTCCAGGAACATTTTATAAGCATTATCAGGGACACAGTTGGCTGCAAACCCCCCAAAGCAGATGGAGGCTACCATGGAACACTAGATGGTCAAGTTTGACACAATCCTACAGGCAAGTCTAGACACGGAGAGTGCTATGGAGGCAAAGATTGACACAATATCCACTGGCATGAATTTACTGAGATCAGATCACAAAACTGGTGGACTGGGTTATAATACTGAATATGCGTTAACCTCCATATATCCTCAAGCATGAGGTGGAGCAGCTCTCCGCAAGGGAGGCGGACTCTGAAGGACGCTCCAGACGTAACAATATCCGGCTTGTGGAGTTCCCTGAACACTTGAATGGAGCTGTTCATGGAGGAGTGGCTCATGAGCACAGACTTGGAGGTTAAGGTCTCTAAGTTTTTCTCCATTGAAAGAGTTCATCCTGTTCCAGGATACCCCTCACCGCCTGGGTTGTGCCGCGCCTCGTGATCGCCCGTCTGCTCAACTACAAGAATAGGGACCTCCTATCACAACTTACCGTGAATATATAATGGCAACACCATCTGGGCATATCCTTACTATACCACTTAGGTGCAAAGGAAGCGCGGGTTGTACCCGGAGGTGAAGCAATGACTTCAAATGGTGGGTCTAAAGTACACCCTCCTATTCGCGGCAAAGCTTAGGGTGGTGAAGGGAGATAAAGTGCTTTTCTTTCTCTCGCCAGTGGAAGCGTGGAACTGGCTACAGTCAAAGGATGCCCTGCAATACCTGAGGGGGAGCAGACTGAGACAAGCTGGGAGCAGCAACGGAAGGGACCGTGACGAGGCAACAAAACCAGAGTTATGGCTGCTGCGTGACCAGGCAGCTAGGGAATGGACACAGGTGGTCTCAGATTTTCTTCATCGCCAAAACCTCTTTGAGGTGAAGGCAACTGACCTGATAGATGATTGCCATAGGACACATGGTTCAGGGGCATCCCAAGATGTGCTTAAACGAGGCTCAGTTCTGACACCCAGAATTGCAGATGCTGTCATGTGACACTTTTCTCCTTTACAGGATTGTATTCCAGAGATCAGTGGGGCAAAATGAGCTTTTATTTTGCCCCATGTTCTGGGATACAGGTTGTCTGTGAGGCCTAGCACGAATCTAAGAAAAAGCAGATTTATATATATATTCCTACCTAAACAAATGGCTGGTGTATCCAACAACCTGTAATAAGTATTAAAGAATTTCAAATCCATGATGACACTCGACAGCAGATCAGGGCTGCAAGTAAATTTGCAGGAAAAAGTAACCTACCTGGGCTCATTTCTCAACACCCATCACACACATTTCCTGTTTTTCCTTCGGTGTAAAAATATGCACAATCCAATGGTGGGACAAGTTTCTCTGCTGAGAACCATGACCTTGTGCATCTTCATAATTCCAAAAGCTAAGATGTACATGTACTCACATCAACAGTGTCCAGAAGATCAATGGACTCAGAAGAGAAGTGGGATTCTTGGAAAGATTGAATTAACCTATCCCAAGAAAGTTTGCAATCCCTAACATGGTGGTGTGAGCGCCACAGCTTCTTTCGGGATGTCCATTTAATCAGGATCCTCTAACACAAACAACTCACAGGTGTGTCATTGGCAGGCTGACTCCTGTACATGGGATGATTTTAAAGAATACTGTGATGCAGAACTAGGATTGCAAGTAGGTAACTGTCTCTTCTCAGGCCTGAAATCTCTGGCATTTATCTAGTTAACTATTTGGTTTCCTTCTCCTGGCAGCTGAAAGAAAGCAAATTACACTTCATGTGCTTTAGATTCCCACAGTCTGTGACTTTCACACATTAAAGTAGAGCCAAGAGCACACAATTTCCTCCCCAATACTGTTGCTTCTAATGGATAAATATTCCTGCAGATTATTCACCTTATGAATACTGCTTCTTGTCTTCAGATTGGTCCTGCATGCTTTTTTCCCCAGCTATTACTTTTCAGCTCTGCCAGGTGGCGCCACACTATTCCAGGTATGATTCTGTCTTCCTCTACAAGTAGCCCTAATCTTTTCCCCCTCATTCAGAAGTAGGCCTTGCCAGCCTCCCTTCGGCATCTTATGATGTCTGAGAGATCCTTTCAAATATTTGTATTATTTAAATGATACTTCACATGATGCTCCACTGTAGCTGTGTACTTATTGGTGCCATTTTTGGCAGCAATTGAGTTTGTGCGTTTGCTCATAGAATAGTGTACATGTACACCACAATGTGGTATTTGATGTATAAAACCGGTTTATAAATAAAAGTACTTAACTACAGAAACGGAATAGCTTTCAGCATGACTCTCTCTAAAAGGTCTAGCTGAATATCTGTTTCCTTTTCCAGTTTTCTGGGTCCTATAGTTTTATGCTACAGAAATGGGAAACACCTTGGCAATTGCTTGCCCGCAATGACTTCATTAACCTATCGGCAATTAGATCTCTTACAAGCAATGCCCACAGTGGCCTAGACTTGTTGACTGAACTATTTTAATTTATAAATCTCTTTCAGGCGAGTCTGCACTCTCCTTGACATGTTGGGGAATAGACTGTTCCATACAGCTGGGGCTATGCAGCCAGTTGTCGAATAAGCATCTCTTTACTCAGTTCAAAACCAACTTTTGTTGATTTCCTTTGCTTCAGTGGCATTTTTTAAGTCTTGTGATTTTGTTGTTTTGCTTTAGGTTGTGGATGTCACCTGGCGATACTCCTGCAAGCACACAGACCTGTTGTCTAGAAGAACTGAAGTTCGAGAAACCTGGTTGAGAGAAACAATCAATAGGCTAAATAAAATGGTAATGTTTGCATGCCATTAAACTTTAAGTTGCACAACATCAACATCAACATCCCATCTTTTGACAATATATCCAAGTACATATTAACAATTTACTGAACAGCAGCATTTTCATCATGCTCCAAATTCACCCCATCACATCTGCACAATGAAGCAAACGCACAGGTGTGTGTTAGTCTCAATCACATACACTCCGAAACACTGTATAGGCAGCTCTTCCCCCTCTGCTGCTCATTGCCTTAGCTGCCTCTAAACTCCTATTTGGTAGCTCTGTACTCTGGTTGGAACTGAGACCTGGCTTGGCATGCTTCTAGTACTGCAATTATGCTTTTCAGGATCTTGATTGATAGCATTAGAATAGTCCCATCCATCTGTACGGAATCACCACAAAACACGTTGATGCACATAAATATATATTACACACTGGTGATAGCTAGTGTGTAGTTGTGGTTAGCTTAGAATTTCTATTGAAAACAATTTTTTGGTTTTCTTAAGTTTGGCACCATTGGAATCTGCATAAAACACTCCAGAATAAATGTTCTCCTTATTTGGATTTGGCATGCTAAGTTTTTTATTTGGATATTGTGGGGGTCAAAAACATTGTCCCACTTTAACTCTCATAAGAAACTTTGCTGACCTCACCAGAAAAAAATGGCGGAATGGAATTACACGACCAGCACCCCTGCTTATCTTGCACACAAGTTCTCCATCTCTGGTGGTTTTTGGTACTCTCGCAGCCGGGATACCTACAGACACTAATAAGTGTAAAAATGACAAACTGAGGTCTGTTAACATCTATGGACACAGGAACTGAAACAACATCCCTGTATCCATTTAGACCAATGCTGCTCCAATTTAGAAAGGATTTGAAGACGCACCTCTTTGAAGAACACTACATCACAATGCATTAATAGTGCTAAAACTAGCTACCTCTCCTGTCACTCATTGACTTTGTTTGCCTTTGACTCTGCAGCTCTTCGCTACCACTCACATACTTAAAGAAAGGTCATGGTTTGGTGTTAAGCTGTAGTAGCTTTGGACGAATAGCGATACAAAATGTTTCTGATGGATACATCTGCCAGTGGATTCCTCACCTTGTGAATATCTCCTGCGCCAGCAACATTCGGAATTTTTTCGTAGCACTCCACGCCGACGAGGACGACGTCACAATAGCATGGCTCCGCACGCGGCTCCGCTGATGTCACTGAAGCCATAAGAGAGCCTCGTCGGCGTGATGACGTCAGTTCCCTTTTTTCCGTGCCGTCTACGCGAACGGTTTTCGGGGACTCACCGTAGCTTGTCTAGTTACTTTGTGTTTCTGGATTGTTTCTGGTCTTCTCTTGCTTCTTTCCTGAAGATGTCGACGAAGTCAGGGTTCAAGCCCTGTAGGGTGCGGAGAACATATGTCCATCACGGATCCGCACGAAGATTGTGTCTGGTGCCTGTCATCGGATCACGATGTCGAGGGGTGCTCTTGCTGCCGTAAGATGAACCCGAAGGCTTTAAAGGAGAGAGAGGCCAAGCTGTTCATAGTGAAGATTAGGAAGGAGAAGAGAGGCCGAAGGTGGTCGAGGTCGGGTTTGAAGTCGACGTCGGGTCATTCTTCAAGATCAAAGAAGCCTAAGAAGAAGAGGCACGGCTCTCGACGCCGTTCAGATAATGAGACGGCTCCAAAATAGACTTCTCCAGTTCCTCGGCGCTGTAAGGACTAGGTTTCTCCTTCGGCTGCGAATCCGGCTCCACCTGTTTGTCCGGCCTTGCCTGCAGCTTCTCCGAAGCGTGCTCTGGTTCCATCGCCGACGCATTCTCCGGCTCCGGTGGAAGAGGCTCCGGTACCTGATGAGTCTTCGACTCCAGTGGCTCCACCGTCGGCGCCGTTTGGCCCGAGTCCGGTAATGCCTCAGCCTAAGCCTTTATCAAGCCCTTACCCGCCTTTCCCTGGCCCGGGTCAAGACGCATTGCATTACTTGAATGCCATGTATGGTGTCTTTTCAAGAGCAATGTACCCCTCTGGAGCACCCTCGGGTCCCATGGGTCTAATGGCCTTTAATTTGGGGGTTCTTCAGGCCTATGCTCAGGCTCTCTTTATACCTCTTCTTCCAGTGGGCCGTCTTGGCATTTCCCGGCACCGAGGACGTCGACGCCGCTCCCTTCATCTCCGGCTCCGCCAACTCGACCTCAGGCTGTGCCGCCGGATCTGTGTTCGACGCCAGCTCCGGCTCTATCGGAGTCGTGTGTGGCGCCGCCGGTTCAGAGGATAAAATCCAGGCGGGAGGCGCAGAGGATTTTGGAAGAACAGCGGTATCGAGCAGAAGAAATGGAAGAGGGTGAACTTCTAGAGTCAGATAACTTATTTGAAGAATTAAAGGCGGCAAGTGGCCTTTATGTCCCCAGAAAGGGAACTTTCTCCTCCTTCAGATGCTCCCTCTAAGGATGTGGTTCCTTACCACACAGTCATAAGAAAGGCAGCGGAGCTCTTAGACTTGCAGCTCCCAACGGCTGTATTTAAGTCCAACATCTTGACGGAGGTTCTTCATTCTCCCTCCACTGTAGTAGAACCTTTGCTTCCTTTTAATGATGCCATCACTGAACCAGTTATGGAGGTTTGACGTAAGCCCTTTTCAGCTCCGGCAGTGTCTAAATCTGTTGCGAGGAGGTACAGGGCGGCTCCAGGGGATCCGGACTTCTTAACATCCCATCCTTCTCCTGAAAGTCTGGTGGTTCAAGCTGCCTGTTCGAAGAAGTCTTCTGGGGCTTTTCCTCAAGTTCCTAGTGATAGAGAGTCGAAAAAGCTTGACCAGTCGGCCAAGAAGGTGTTCTCCTCGGCAAGTATGACCTTGAAGTCCACACATGCCAGCTGCCTTTTGCATCCACTTCCTGATGGATTCTGCAAAACAGCTGGCTCCTACATTGTCTGAGGAGGACAGGCAGAATTTTAATGAGATCTTGTCGGACATTCAAGCAACTGCATGACAGGTTATTCAGAGTGGTTTGGACACTGCGGACTCTGTTGCCAGAATCATGGGCTTCTCGGTTGCCACAAGAAGTGCTTGGCTTAAGTCGTCGGAGTTCTCTCCAGATGTGCAGGCAACACTTCTGGACCTACCTTTTGATGGTTCTGGACTGTTCAGAAAGAAAGCAAATGCAGCATTGGAAAAGTTCAAGGACAGCAAAGCCACAGCTAAGTCTCTGGGCCTGCAGGCGCAGCCTAGAGGTTCTTCTTGCAGGAGGTACAGAGGTTTTGGGAGGTCGTCCTTTCGGACCTACAGGCAGCCTCAGCAGCAGCAAAATACCCTGTATAAGACCTACAGGGGCAGGAACAGAGGTTGTTCTTGAGGTCGTCAGCCCTCCTCCTCTTCCTCCCTCCCTCTTGCCACTGCAAAGCAGCCCTAGATCCACCATTCTGGATCGTGTTGGTCCTGTGGGGAATTGGTCACTACAGACCTTTTGGGTTCTAAATCTTGTGGAAAGTGGATATGCTCTTCCCTTTCGGGAATTCCATCCAAATTACCCTCCTTGCCAAGGTGCTTGCTAGGAGGACCACCTTCTTCTCCTGCAGGAGGAAGGCCTAACATTACTAAAAAAAAGGTGCGATATAGGTTGTTCCAGAGCAGGAAAGGGGTCAGGGATGCTACTCCCGGTATTTCCTGATACCCAAGAAGGATGTCAGGCTACGTCCAATCCTGGATCTCAGGATCTTGAACCTTTTTCTGAAGCAGGAGAAGTTCAAGATGCTCACTCTTGCGCAGGTTCTTCAAGCGCTGCAACAGGAGGACTGGATGGTGTCGATCGACTTGCAGGATGCGTATTTTCATATTCTGATGCTGGAGTCGCACAGGAAGTATCTCCGTTTTACGGTAGGGTCGTAACATTATCAGTTTGCGGTTCTCCCGTTTGGTCTTACTACTGCACCTCGAGTCTTTACCAAGGTGATGGCAGTGGTGGCAGCCCATCTCAGAAGGTCGGGGGATTTCAGTTTTCCCCTATCTGGATGACTGGCTGATCAAAGCGGAGTCGCCAGAGAAGGTGCTTCATCATCTGCAGGTTACAACTCAGCTGTTGTACAAATTGGGTTTCTTAATAAACGTGCCCAAATCTCATCTGGTGCCTTCTCAGCACAACCTGTTCATAGGGGCGGTACTGGACACTGTGTGTCGAGCATTCCCTCCTCCTTAAAGGATTCTCGACATACAGGAAATGATTCCTTTGTTTTACAATGGAGCGGTCCTGAAGGTCCTTCGTCTGCTCAGTCTGTTTGCTTTCTGCATTCTGTTGGTCAACCATGCACGCTGGCACATGAGGGCGCCCCAGTGGTGCTTCCGCAGGCAGCGGTATCCGCACGACGGAGATCTCAAGGAGTCTGTGAGGATCTCCAGAGAAGCTGCAGCGGATCTGTCTTGGTGGAGCGTGGAGGGCAATCTGTCTCAAGGAAAGCCCTTCCATCTACCTCCATCGGTGGCCACAGTTATAACGGATGCATCCACTTCAGGGTGGGGTGCGCACCTGGGGGATCTGGAGATGAAAGGTCTTTGGTCTCCAGAGGAAACGTTGCTTCACATCAACCTTTTGGAGTTGCGGGCGATACGTTTGGCACTCAAGGCCTTCCTCTCTTCCCTATGCGGTCAGTCGGTTCAAGTCCTGACGGACAACACTACCGCGATGTGGTATGTCAACAAGCAGGGAGCAGTGGGGTTGCATTGTCTCTGCAGAGAGGCTCTGCGTCACTGGTCCTGGGTTCAGGATCATCAGATTTGTCTGATGGCAAATCTGGCCGGAGTTCTGAACGTGCGTGCAGACAGTCTGTTGGCAGGTCGCTGCCGACCACGAGTGGAGGCTCCATCCGGAGGTGGTTCGTCACGTCTTTTGTACGTGGGGAACTCCTCGGGTGGAGCTTTGGGGGACGCGTTTCAGTTGAGATGACTCGCATCTCTTTTATTCGTTTCCTCCCATACCCTTGATTCATCGGGTTCGGAGGAAGATTCGCCAAAACCGAGCCCAAATCCTATTGATCGCCCCGGATTGGCCATGAAGGGTGTGGTATACAGATCTTCTCCACCTCTCCTTGTGCCCTCCGTCTCCCTCTCAGGGCAGACCTCCTCTCGCAGTCGCAGGGGCCGGTTCTACACCCCCACCTCCAGAGCTTACACCTTCATGCCTGGAGATTGAACGGGGTAACCTGAATTCTTTTTCTCTCCCGCCTGACGTGGGGGACGTCATTTTGTCTGCCAGGCGTCACTCCTCAAAGTCTATCTATTCCTATAGGTGGTCCATATTTGTCCATTGGTGTGGGGAGAAGTCTATTGACCTTTTGAGGGCTCGTTTATCCAAAATCCTTCAGTTTGCACTCTCCAGCTCAGCAAAGTTTTGCTGTAGGTACTGTGAAGGGTTATTTAGCGGCTTTGTCGGCATTCCTTTGCTTGCCGGATCAGCCGTCCTTGTTTAAATCACCTATTGTGTTACGGTTCATTAAGGGCCTTACCAACACATTTCCGCCCACTCCATTTATTGTGCCTCAATGGGACTTAAATCTTGTCTTAACTTACTTGATGGGTTCTCCCTTTGAACCCTTGCATAAGTGTCCCTTAAGGCTATTGTTTTTTAAAACAGTTTTTCTCTTTGCCATTACCTCGGCAAGGAGGGTAAGTGAGCTTCAAGCTCTGAGTTCGAAACCCCCGTTCTTGACCATTTATGCTGAAAGAATGGTACTCAGGACCAGAGCTGCTTTTCTGCCTAAGGTGGTAACTCCTTTCCATCTGGGGCAGTCCATTACCCTTCCTACCTTCTATCCTCCCCCTCCCAAGGAGGAGGAGCGGCTTCACCGCTTGGACCCTAAAAGGGTGGTGAGTATTAACCTCGATAGAACTAAAGACTTTCGAGTGGATGGCCAGCTCTTCGTGGGCTTCATTGGCTACAGGAAAGGCAGAGCGGTGCACAAGTGCACCTTTTCCAGTTGGATTATCTAGTGCATCAAGATCTGTTACTCTTTGGCCGGTAAGGAACCTCCAGAGGGTATAAGGGCTCATTCTACCAAGGCAAAGTCTTCTACATCTGCCTTATCTAGAGGTGTTCCTGTGGAGGACATTTGTAGAGCGGCAACTTGGACCTCCCTCAACACTTTCGCGAAGCATTACTGCTTAGATTCCGAGGTGAGGAGGGACAGACACTTTGCACGTTCCGTCCTTCAGGACTTTTTGGTATAGAAGGGTGGACACCCTACTCCGGGAGTGGGGACTGCTGTGGGAATCTATTCACAAGGTGAGGATTCCACTGGCAGATGTATCCATCAGCAGAACAAGTTACTTACCTTCGGTAACGCTTTTTCTGGTGGATACAGCATCTGCGCCTGTGGATTCCTCACTGACCCACCCTCCTCCCCGTTGTCCACCCTTGTATACCTACAATAGTGATAATGTCACAAAACTTATCTGTTACTGTCAAAGGAAGTGTGTTATTTCTTTTGCTTTCCTGCATTGACTTCACACTGTGTGTGTTGGTTTGGATATTATGTACTGTGTATACTGTGTATATATATATATATATTGTTGTCGGTCCGTCCGTGTGCCTCGAAGGCACGGAAATAAAGGGCAGAACTGTCGTCATCATGCCGATGAGGCTCTCTTATGGCTCCAGTGACGTCAGCGGAGCCGCGTGCGGAGCCATGCAATTGTGACATCGTCCTCGTCGGCGTGGAGAGCTACGAAAAAATTCTGAATGTTGCTGGCGCAGGAGATATTCACAAGATGAGGAATACTGTATCCACCAGAAAGTGTTACCGAAGGTAAGTAACTTGTTCGTTGGGTGGTCTTCGAAGGGTCAGAAAGTTAGAACTATCTGGGGTATTAGTCCTTGGTTGGTCCATGAACCCAAACCAAAAAAATAAAGAAATCTTGTTGGATGGAGGAGGTATTTTTTCCTGTCATCCATTTTGAGTCCATGAACTCAGTGCTTAGCCTGTGAACTCAAAGCCTCTGATTGGCTGGCTGTAACAGAAAAATCTGTTACGACCGCCATTAAAGGACACTCAAAACACTCTGTGTGTGCTCGCAAAAAAAGAGGAGGGACAATGGGGGAACGTGGGGCTTTGCCAGCACCATTCTCATGTCCTCCCACACCCTGTTCAACTGGTACAACAGCCATGCAAACCATAGTTTGCACATCAAATGCAATGCTTGCGAACTAAAAATATTTCTATCACTAAGTAATGACCCCTAAAATCACAGCATCAATAAATTACAACATATTCTCATACCTATAAGTAATCACTTAATTCATAGTCCTCTCATTCACAGTGTTAATGCTAACATGATCTGTAATCCAGCATTCCAGATCATTTGAAATTTGTAATTGCAACTGTTTCATCAAGTGTGAGGCCACAAGTCTGATAATGGTGTACGAGTTATGGTTTGCATGACGTTTATGTAAGTTATGAATTGCTGAGCTAACCGTACCTGGTGAATTTCAGCGTTTTTTTAAATTTGGTTTTCTATCCATAACTTCACTTCAACTGTATTTTTTTTTCTCCGTGAACATGTTTGTAACGTGTAGCTCCAGAATGCATGCTTTGCACACTCCTGCCATATAAAGTGCTGGGCACTGATGTTTGAAGTATAAGTTTTGAGTTGGAGGTGACTCTCCAAAACCCACAGTGCACCAGGACAAATACTCCAATTTAGATTGTTCTTATGCTATCATTGAATTTGGAAGTACTTTATAAGTTCCATGACTGTATAGCTACAAAAGTTGCTTGGCTCTAAACACTGGAACCACCTCCAATGAATGGAGAAAGTATTGTCAAATGTTTGCACCTCAGAATCAATAAGGATCAGGGTATTTTTTCCAGTGCAAGGTCATATGAGAATGACCCTTTGGTGGGGGAGTGAGGGAGGGAGAATTGAAGGGAGTTGGAAAGTTTATGGCTTTGTTTAAATTTGTTTAATTTTTGGTGTTGCCCCAAGTGCAACGCTAGGTTCCAGTGATCAGACCAGCATAGGGTTTGTAACCCGCTTACCCAAAGATATCGAGGAATCGAGCTGTGCAGCCTGCCAAGTATTCAAAAGTAAAAAGACTATTCAATAGTAGGGGACGTATTGGTGGGTGCATTCTAAGATGCAGTACCAGTGATCTCATGAGTCATTGTTTGCCCTCTGTGGCAAAGGAGTCTGAGGAACGAAGAGGTAAGTCCCATACAGTGTTCTTGTAGGCCAAGAAGATCGGTACCCACAAACTGTCCTCTCAGATGACTCCAGTTATGGAGATAAGTCGACTCTAGTGGCCATATTGAAACCTGGACACAGACTGCAGAGAAGACATCCACAGCATTTACATTCTCTACGGATCTTCCCTCAGGGACTTGAACTAGTCAGGAGTCTCGAATCTAGGATAACCACTAGTCTTGAGGTCCTGCCAGCTGGCACCAACCACTGTCCCCAAGCTTGCTTGGCACTGAAAGCCATCCTTGGCTCTGCAGTAGCTCTGAACACTGGGTACGAACCTCAAAGTCTAATCACACACCCTCTTGGCCTGACTGGCTTTGGCACCAAAGTCAACTCCAGAATTTGATTTGAGAAGTTTCTTAACCTTCCTCGATGTCGAGTAAGCCAACTCTTTCTATCAGGCTACCTAATCAGCCTCTTGTTAGACAGAGAAAGATAGGTTTGAAGCATGTGAGCTGTAGATCACATGCTGTGCATAGCCCTCCATCTAGTGTTGGGTCCGGATGTTTGCACTTTGTTTTTCTTTCTGAAGAAGTATGAGGCATATGAGCTGCAGATTACACACTGTGCATAGATCGCCATCTGGTGTTGGACCCGGATGTTGCAGTTGTTTTTCTCTTGGAAAGTCTTTGGAAGTCACAAGGTATGTGACTCCTCCTTTGGATCATATTGCGCATGGGCTTGGGCTCCATCCTTAGATTGTTTTTTTCCGCCATCGGGCTCCGATGTGTTCTTCGCGCTCCAGTTCGGAACCGTTCCAGTTCTCCTGTTCGGCGCACAATCCTTCCCCTTTCGACGGTATTGTCTCGATCGCGTTCTCCACACTCGACGCGATTCTCAACAATCAACGTCTTCGATTCCGGTCGCCGACGAAGGCCTTCGGGCCTACCTGGGCTCCTGTCCTGGCTGATGGAAAGGACGCCATTTAAAAAGTGTCCTCTATGTGGGTCGAAGTTTCTCCACACCGATCTGCATGAGGTGTGCAACCTCAACCTCTGCCTCTCTCCGGAACGCGAGGCAAGGGACTGTCCAGCTTGCGCCTCCTTCCGATCCAAGAAGATGATCCGGGACCGACGAGCAAGGAGAACTATGGCTCACTCATCGACTTCGATCTCCGACGACATCTTTGAAGAAGGCGTCTATGTTCCGGAACCACAGCACACCGAAGAAGGCCTCGTCAGCGCCTCCGAAGCTGACGACGCCGACGACATCCCTCCGGCACAAAGGGGCGTGAGTACAGACTTCGACCCCGACCCCACACCCCCCTCCATGCCAGTAAAAAAGGCTTTGGTCACGCCTTCGCCTTCGGACCTAGGTTTACACCAAGAGACTGCTTCCTACACCTCGCTTTCGGGCCCGGTTAAGAAGCCCATCAAGCCTTCAGGCAGCTTGGGCTCGAGCCAGCCTACCCTCGGTGCCGAAAAACTCCCATCGAAACCGGCACCGAAAAAGAAAACGCCCCTTTCATCGTACGCGCCGAGCTCAACACCGAAGCTTTTGGCGCGGAAAACTGGCTCCGGCTCATTGGCACCGACACCATCCTCGGAGCCCAGCAAGAAACCCAAAAGCCTAGACTCCCAAACCTCGAAGCCGAAACCCACCTCGGAACCGAGGAAGCCAAAAGACACTTCTAAAACTCAGTTCCACACCAAGGACCAGTGCCCAGGAACCGAGGAAGCCAAAAGACACTTCTAAACCTCACAGTTCCACACCAAGGACCAGTGCCGAATCGACGCCTAAAAATCCCACGGCACCGACACCTTCGGCACCGATGGATCTGCCCCTTACAGAGGAACTGTTTCTACCTGATCCTTAACAAAAAAAACCTTGTAAAGGATCCAAAGACTGGGCACTTAACGCTTGGCACCAGAAAAAGATCACTGGACAAGCCTGCACCAGCTGCACCACCTAAAAGGAGAGACATTGCCACCTCCCCTCTGAGGATTCCTCCCTCCACCCTCCTCCCTCCTTACTCCTCCTCCCTCTCCAGATGAGGATACCGATGATGACATTATCTACGACACAGGGGACGGGGCGGACAACCAACCGGGGACCCTACTCCTACAGGCTCCCCAGACCCATGGGACGACTACAACATTCCAGACATCCCTAACGTCCCACAGGACAATGTTTACCCTTCCAGACCATCCTCCTCCCCCTCCCCCCCCCCCCCCCCCCCCGCTACAAGAGGACACAATGTGATTTAACCAGCCACTCCATAGGGCTGCCCAATACCACGGGGTTGATCTCCACACGGACCCCGTGGAGGAGCATTTCCTCTTGGATACATTTGATACTGCACAGAGGTCCACGTCAATTCTGCCCATGCTTAAGGGGGTTATTAAGCACGCACCAGAGGTCGTTAAAGACCCGGTTAGGGCCAGGGTCATCAACCCTCGCATTGAGAAAAAATATATGGCGGCCCCAACATTTCCAACCTACATTAGAGGCCCCGCACCACTAGACTACCTCATAGTCTCCAATGGAAGGAAACGTGTCAATTCCCAGGCATCAGGCGAGGCTCCACCGCCAGATAAGGAGTCTAAACTCCTGGACGCCTCTGGCAACCGGACAGCGTCCCAAGCGGCCAACATATGGCACATTGCTAACACACAAGCGCTCCTAGCCAGATATGACAGGGCACATTATGATGAGCTGGAGTCAATAATGCAACACCTCCCTGACAAATACAAACATAGGGCCAACTAACTAATTCAGGAGGGTAAAACTATCACTAATACCTCCATTCGTTGTGCCTTCGATGCAGCTGGCACCGCCCCCAGGGCAGTAAATACTAGCGTCCTTCTGCATAGGCATGCCTGGCTACGCATTTCAGGGTTCAAACCTGAGGTTCAGAGTTCCATCCTCAACCACCCCTTTGATGAGAAACACCTGTTTGGCCCTAATGTCGACGTAGCCCTCGCAAAAATGAAAGGACACAGACACGGCAAAATCTATGGGAGTCTTGCAGTCGCAAGCTCCCAGGCGCTCCTTTCGCCGTCCCTCCTTTAGAAGCACCACCAGAGGCTACTCCTCCGACAGCGCCTCCACTTCCTACAAGGCCCCTACCCAATCCTCCTTCACTAGTGGTTACCAAAGAGGCAGTTACAGGGGTAACAACAACAAAGGCAGAGGCAAAACTAACTACTCCCGCTCTGCCTCCACCCCCACCCAGTGACTTCCCTCCACTCCCCCCAGACTATTCCACTCCAGTCGGGGGCAGACTCACCAATTTCCTTCCTGTCTGGGGTACCATCACCTCAGACAAATGGGTGCAACAGATAATTCAATCAGGCTACTGTCTAGAACTAACATCTACCCCCCCCCCAACATTCCACCCAAACAGCGCCCAATGTCACAGGAACATTTGTCACTTCTAAAGCAGGAGGTAATCTCCCTCCTACTATGGAATGCAATAGAACCAGTTCCTACCCACCAACAAATCAAGGGAGTTTACTCCCTATATTTTCTCATACCAAAAAAGGATGGCTCTCTAAGACCCATCCTGCACCTCGGACCCCCAAACCAATACATACACTCAGACCACTTTCACATGGTCACACTCCAGCAGGTACTTCCTCTGCTCTCCCAGAACGACTTCCTTGCCACCATAGACCTCAAGGACGCCTATTTCCACATTCCCGTTCACAACGCTCACAGGAAGTTTCTCAGATTCGTAGTGGACGGTCAGCACTACCAATTCAAAGTACTCCCATTCGGAGTCACCACAGCACCACAAGTGTTTACCAAGTGCCTAGCGGTAGTGGCAGCACACCTCAGAAGACAACACATCCACGTCTTCCCATACCTAGACGACTGGCTCATAAAAGCCAGCTCATACAACCAGTGTGTACAACACACTCACGCCACTATCCAACTACTTCACAAACTGGGCTTCACAGTAAACTACGCCAAGTCCCATATGCATCCGTCCCACGTACAACAATACCTCGGTGCCACCATAGAAACCTCCAAAGCGCTAGCCTACCCCAGTCCCTTCGCACCAAATTTCAACCACAACACTCTCTTCCAGCCCGAGTGTCATGCAACTTATAGGGATGATGGCCTCTTGCATAATCATAGTACCTCATGCAAGACTCCGGATGCGTCCTCTCCAGGAGTGCTTAGCACGCCAATGGAACCAGGCTCGGGGTCCGTTATCAGATCTGGTCTTGGTAGACGGTCGTGCCCATCGCTCTCTGCAGTGGTGGACCACCAAAAACCTTACCAAAGGGCGACCGTTCCTAGAGCCGGTTCCTCAAATAGTTCTAACTGCGGACGCATCGCTCTCTGGCTGGGGAGCTCACCTACTACATCACACCATGCAGGGCAGGTGGACACCTCAACAAAAGTTACTCCACATCAATCATCTGGAGTTACTGCCCATATTCCAAGCCCTAAAAGCCTTTCAAACACACGTCTCCGGCAAGGCTGTCTTAGTCCGCACAGACAACATGACAGCCATGTACTACATCCAACAACCGGGCGGCACACACACTCTGCAGCTCTCTCAGCTAGCACAGAGCATATGGAGGTGGGCCAATACTCACAACATTTTTCTCCTAGCCAAACCTGTCCCAGGAGTCAAACACCATTGCAGATCTGTTGAGCCGTTAAACACAACAGATCCACGAGTGGGAACTTCATCCAAAAGTTCTTCAACCATTCTTTCAAAGGTGGGGGCAACCACCTCTTCGCCACCCACGAAAACGCCAAATGCCCAAGCTGCGCCGCCAGATATCCACACCCATTGTCCAAAGGCAATACGCTATGGATGAACTGGTCAGGCAGATTTGCGTATGCTTTTCCGCCTCTCCCACTCATTCCATTAGTGGTGCGCAAACTACAGCAACATTCCCTAACTCTCATCCTAGTTGCTCCGACTTGGGCCAGACAACCGTGGTACACCCCATTGCTGGAACTCTCCGTAGTTCCGCACCAAAAGTTACACCTCTCTCCACGCCTCTTAACCCAGAACCATGGAGAGATCAGACACCCGGACCCAGCTCAGCTCAACCTTGCGATCTGGCTCCTGAAATCCTAGAATTTGGTTACCTTAATCTTCCCCCTGACTGTATGAACGTCATTAAAGAAGCTAGACGACCTACCACTAGAGCTTGCTATGCAGCCAAGTGGAAACGTTTCGTGATTTATTGTCGCAACAATAATGTCAATCCCTTAGTTGTGTCTATCCAACACATCATAGGCTACTTACTACACCTACAAAGATGCAGCCTAGCCTACACGTCTATTAGACTATACCTTGCTGCCATAGCAGCTTATCTACAAAATAGACAGCATCTATCACTCTTCAGAGTACCTGCCATAAAAGCCTTCATGGAAGGCCTTAAAAGAATAATTCCCCCCGGAGTGCCACCCTCACCGGTGTGGAACCTAAACATCGTTCTCACAAGACTAATGGGGCCTCCATTTCAACCTCTACATAAATGTGAGCTTCAATTTTTAACATGGAAAACAGCTTTCCTTGTAGCCATTACTTCCCTCAGAAGGGTCAGTGAGATAAAAGCACTCACCATTCAAGAACCTTTTCTGCAAATGCATCATAATAAGGTTGTTCTCCGCACTAATCCAAAATTCCTTTCTAAAGTCATTTCTCACTTTCACCTCAATCAATCTGTGGAACTGCACGTATTCTTCTCGCAGCCACAAACCATTGCAGCAAGAGCTCTACACACCCTAGACGTCAAAAGAGCTTTACTCTACTACATCGAGAGAACACAACCTTTTCGCAAGACCAAACAACTATTTGTGTCTTTCTCACCACCACCCAAAGGCAACCCCATCTCCAAATCTGGGATAGCTAGGTGGATTGTTAAATGCATCCAGATTTGCTACCACAAAGCAAAACTAACGCTATCTGTTCCCCCTAAAGCCCACTCTACACTTAAGATGGGGGCTTGCATGGCATTTTTAGGGAACATCCCCTTAGATGATATTTGCTAAGCAGCTACAAGCTCTACACCGCACACTTTCACTAAACACTATTGTGTAGATGTGCAAACTAAGCAACAGGCTAGTGTGGGCCAGGCTGTCCTCAAAACACTGTTTCAAACAACAGCAACAGATACTGGTGGTCGCCGCTAGGAGGGGGTACTGCTACACAATCTATGCACAGTGTGTAATTTGCAGCTCATATGCCTCGAACGGAATATGCTACTTACCAGTATGCATCTCTTCTTGGCATGTAGAGCTGCAGATCTACACGCGCCCACCCGCCTCCCCGGCTACCTTTATCTGTTCCAGTTTATCTTATTTAGATACAGCACACATGGGCATCTTCACTACTTATTACTACGCTTCATAATTTCCCCGCTGGCGAAAAACAATCTAAGGATGGAGCCGAAGCCCATGCGCAATATGATCCAAAGGAGGAGTCCCATACCTCGTGACTTCCAAAGACTTTCCAAGAGAAAAACAACTGCAACATCCGGGCCCAACACCAGATGGCGATCTATGCACAGTGTGTAGATCTGCAGCTCTACATGCCAAGAACAGATGCATACTGGTAAGTAGCATATTCCTTTCCAGTCACAAGGTAGGTGACTCCTCCTTTCGGTGATACGGTGATAGAGCGCATGGGCGTCGACTCCATTGTTAAGTTGTTTTTTTCTGCCATCTGATTTGGATGTGAATTACTGCGCTCCAGTTCTACACCGTTCCTTCGGTTTCCCTCGGTGCGCAAAATACTCCCCCGTCCCCCCCCCCCCCCCCTCTACGGTATTGTTTCCAATCTCGTCTCTTTCCATTGCGTATCGTATTTACTTATTAAAACTATCTTTAGATTGGAAAGCCCTCTGTGTCAAGCTAAATACCCGCACACCGATTCACACGAAGTGTGTAATCTGTATTTGGCTCCTGAACACAGAACAGGACTGCGACGCCTGCCAGGCTTTCCGCTCCAAGAAGACACTTCGCGACCTCGAGCAAGCACACAAGCTCCATTCCGGACATCTTCGAATCGGACGAAGAGGCCGGGGAGGCCATGGGAACCGAGGAGGAGCAGGACCCAATCACCATTGCAGAGCTCGACTACAACCAAGAGAGAGACCTCCCACTTGGACAACGTACTGTGTGTACAGATCCCCCCTCGTCCCAAGATCCAATTCCACATAAAAAGAAGGCTCCGGTCCAACCCGTGCCCTCGGGCCCCGGTCGGCACCCAGACCATGCGTATGACGCCCCGCCTTCTGGCTCTGCACCGAAACCTACCAAAAAGCCTTCCAGCTCCGAAAGACTCGCCCCAAATCGAGCTCGGAGCCCAGACCTTCGGGGTCGAAACACAAGTCTGGCTCCGACCCCCACCATTCGGCACCGAAACACGCTTCGGATCCGAAGACATAGACACCTAAGACTCAGGCACCGAAAGTCAGATGTGCCGAAATCACCAAAACTTACGGGTTCGACGCTCCGTTCGACAAACCGAATCCGAAACAGAAAGTGCTGGATATTAACCCACAGACTGGACTTTAAAAAGGACTGATACAGAAGAAGAATATCTCATTCCGTTGAAGAAGAGAACTGTTGGAACTAACCCTTCCCCTCCTCCTCTGCCATCACCTCCTTCCCCTCATTTTCAAAAACTTTCACCAGAGCATTCACCTCCAAATACACCTGACTACCAGGATGATTGGGATGGCAATGGGGTTGGGGATGATGATCAGCCACTACAAGACCCATGGGACGACTATAACACCAATTCGCCCACAGGCAATGATGCCGACTTGTACCCTAAGAAGCCCTCTCCATCAGACCGTGTAGGCTACATTGAATTACTGGGTAGAGCTGCCAACTACCATCAATCATTTGCAAAGCGTACTACATACCCACGAGGGTCTCAAAGTGCTGCGGGGGGGGGGGGGGGGGCGCTACTGATCGAACAGCCAGGTCTTGAGTATCCTCCAGAAGGTCAGCAGGTCTTGGGTCTGTCGTAGGCTCAGTGGGAGGGTGTTCCATGTCTTGGCGGCAAGGTGGGAGAAGGATCTCCTTCCGGTGGTTCTTCGGATGCACGGGACGGTGGCAAGTGAGCATAGCTGGCGGTTGGGGATGTAGAAGGAGAGCCGTCTGTTGTAGGCTGGGCCGGTCTTGTGGAGTGCTTTGTGTGCGTGGATGAGGAGCTTGAAGGACATCCTCTTGTTGATAGGGAGCCAGTGCAGGTTTCTCAAGTGGGGGGTGATGTTGCCGTGTTGTGGTACGTCGAGGATCAGTCGTACTGAGGTGTTTTGGATGTGTTGTAGTCGTTTGATGAGCTTGGTCGGGGCTCCCGCGTAGAGGGCGTTTTCGTAGTAGTCTGCTGCTGACGAGGGCCTGGGTGACGGTTCTTTTTGTATTTGTCGGGATCCACCTGTAGATCTTGCTGAGCATGCGGAGGGTGTTGAAGCAGGAGGAGGAGACGGCATTGACTTGCTTGGTCATGGAGAGCGTTGAGTTGAGGATGATTCCCAGGTTGCGTGCGTGGTCGGTGGGTGTCGGGGCTGCCCCCAGTGCCGTTGGCCACCAGAAGTCGTCCCATTCTGAAGGGTTGGAACAGAGGATGAGGACCTCTGTCTTGTGGGAGTTCAACTTCAAATGGCTGATCTTCATCCAGGTGGCGACGGCCTTCATTCCTTCATGGAGGTTGGCTTTGGCGGTGATGGGGTCCTTGGTGAGGGGGAGGATCAGTTGAGTGTCGTCGGCGTAGGAGAATATGTTGAGATCGTGCTGTCGGGCGATGTGTGCGAGCGGGGCCATGTAAATGTTGAAAAGTGTCAGGCTGAGGGAGGATCCCTGGGGTACGCTGCAGATGATCTTGGAGGCTTTGGAACGGAATGGGGGAGGCGGACGCTCTGGGTTCTGCCGGAGAGGAAGGAGGTGCTCCATTCCAGAGCCTTGTCTCAGATCCCTGCGGCGTGGAGGCGTGCGCGGTTACAGACGGTGGCGGAGAGGTCTAGGAGGATGAGTGCTGCGGTCTCACTGTTGTCCAGCTCGGTCCTGATGTCGTTGGTGGCGGCGATGAGGGCAGTCCCGGTGCTGTGGTTGCTACGGAACCCTGACTGGGAAGGGTCCAGGATTCTGTTTTCTTCAAGGAATCGGGTTAGCTGTCTGACGATTTTCTCGGTGACCTTGGCCGGGAAGGTGAGCAGAGAGATGGGCCAGAAGTTCTTGAGGTCTCTTGGGCCTGCCTTAGATTTTTTGAGTAGAGCGTTTATCTCGGCATGTTTCCAGCTCTCTGGGAAGGTCGCGGTCTCGAGGGAGAGGTTGATGACGTTGCGTAGGTGGGGTGTGATGGAGCTGCTTGCTTTGTTGTTGATGACGTGGTGCGGGAATGGGTCTGACGGAGACCCGGAGTGGATTGTGCTCATGGTCTTGATGGTGTCATCGACGCTCACGCTGGCCCAGGCTTGCAGGGGGTCGTGGTCGATGGTGTGCGGAGGGTCTGTTGTGTTGCTGTCTGCTGGGGCTGTCTGGGTGTTGAAGCTGTCGTGGATATCTGCCATCTTGCGGTGGAAGAAGGTGGTGAGGGAGTCGTACAGGGCTTGCGACGGTAGGATGTCGGTGTTGGACCTGGGGTTGGGGAGTTCCTTCACGATGTTGAAGAGCTCCTTGCTATTATGTGCGGTCTTTGGAGGAGGTCCTCTTGGCCGCCCTGATGAGGTGGTGGTGGTTGCGTATGGCGTCCTTGTGTGCTGCGTGGCTGTCCGGAGTTTGTTCACTGTGCCATTCCTTCTATAGTTTCCGGCAGCTTTGCTTGGAGGCAAGGAGTTCTGGGGTGAACCAGCTGGCCCTCTTGCTGGTGTCTCTGTGGGGGGGTTTCTTCAGCGGGCGAGGATGTTGGCGCAGTCCTCGATCCAGCGTCTGAGGCTGTGGGCAGCGTCGTCGGTGTTGGAGGGTTCAGTGGGTGGGCTGAGAGCGCGGTTTGCATGTAGTTGGTCTTCGGTGATTTTGCTCCAGCAGCGGCGGGGGACCTGTTTGGTGCGGTGGTGTGTGATGGCTTTCTGGAAGGCGAAGTGGATGCAGCGGTGGTCGATCCAGAGGAGTTCCGCGGTGTGGCTGACGGAGACGTGCGGGCTTGAGGAGAAGACTGGGTCGAGCGTGTGGCCGGCGGAGTGGGTGGGCGTTGTGACGAGTTACTGCAGTCCGAGGTTGGCGAGGTTATCGATCGGGGTTGTGGAGTTGTTTTTCTCAAAGTGAAAGTTCAGGTCTCCAAGGAGGATGTAGTCGGTGGAGGTCAGGGCATGCGTGCTGATGAAGTCGGCGATGGAGTCGCTGAACTGGGGGACGGAGTCCGGTGGCGTCAGGAGACAAGGGTGCCTCTGAGGGTGGAGTTAGTCTGTGAGGATCTGGAAGTGCATGTGTTCGGCGGTGCTGAGCACGTCATCGGTGCTAGTCGAGACCCTGATGCTGTTCTTGTGGGCGATGGTGATTCCTCCTCCGACTCCATTGGTGCGGTCTCTGCGGGTGATCTTGTAGCTGTCTGGGATGGCTATGGCGATGTCGTGTGCGGAGGAGTCATTCAGCCAGGTCTCTGTCAGGAAGGCAACGTCCGGGGATGTTGTGTTGAGCAGGTCCCAGAGCTCGACGGCATGTTTGCGTGCGGAGCGGGTGTTCAGTAGTATGCATCGGAGGTGGTTGGGGTCTTTCTTGGCGGGTGGTTCGTCGGCTCTGAGGCCGGTGTAGCTGCAGTTCCGGCAGGTGAAGGGAACGTGTGTGCGTTTCAGGGTGGCCTTGAAGCAGGTGTGGGTCCGTCCGGAGTTGAGAGCTGGCATCGTAATGGTGGCGGTCGTCATGGCGGGTGCGGGGGCCAGGGGTTCTGGCGCGGTCCAGGCATGGACGGGCGCAGACGGGCTTGCCTTAGGTGCACCTTCGTGTGCATGTATTTGCAACCACGGGGTGCAACTGCATAAAGAAACCCTTAGTAGTACTCAAAAGTCATCACACACACTACCCATTCTCAAAGGGATGATCAGGCATGTAGATGACATCTTCAACGACCCAGTCAGGGCTTATATTCTTACCCCCAGAGTAGATAAAAAATACAAGCCATCACCATCGGACCAAGTATATATAAGGGGACAATTACCATCAGACTCTATGGTTGTGTCCAATGCAAGGAAAGAGCCAGCTCCCAAACTACAGGAGAGGCTCCACCCCCGGATAAAGAATCCTTATTGATGCTTCGGGGGAAAAAGTAGCATCTCAGGCAGCAAACTTCTGGCGTATCTCTAAAACACAGGCGTTGCTAGCACGATACGACGGTGCGCTTTGGGATGAAATGGAGCAGTTAATCCAATTTTTGACCCAAGAACATAGATCTAAAGCACAAGAACAAGTGCATGAAGGACAACTTATTTCTAACAACGCAGTCAGATGCTCACTAGATGCGGCAGTCACGGCTGCTAGAGCTGCAAACACCAGCATCCTTTTAAGAAGACGCGCCTGGCTCCGCTTATCTGGGTTCAAACCCGAAGTTCAAGCCTCCATATTAAATACACCCTTTGATAAGGAACACCTATTTGGCCTAGTGGTAGATTCTTCACTAGAAAAGATGGACACTGAAGTGGACAAATCCATGGGAGCCCTTTAGTCAACACAAACCTGTGGTTCCTTTCGGTGCTCTTTCTACTGTGGAGGCTCGAAAAATACCTCCTCGGAGACCACCTCCACTTAAAAGGACAATAATCAACCCTCTCCCTCTAGGGGTTACTTCAGATGAGGTTACAGAGGTAACCACGGCAAAGGAGGGGTAGGGGTTCAAACACACGCACCTTGTCCTCCAATAGTAAACAGTGACTTGCCTACACTTCCCCCTGACTACTTAACACCTGTCGGGGGAGAGTTTCAGATTTTCTACCAATCTGGCAGTCCATAACAGACAATTGGGTACTACAAATTATCCGTTCTGGTTACTGCCTGGAGTTCATCAATACTTCACCAAACATTTCACCAAAGTCACACAAACTTTCACCAGATCACCTACACCTCCTCAAACAAGAAGTGCAGTCTCTCCTTCTAAAAAGGGCTATAGAGCCCGTACCATCACAACATCGCAGGTCTGGCTTGTACTCTTTACTTCCTGATATCCCAAAAAGATGGTTCTCTCAGGCCAATATTAGATCTCAGAGAATTCAATCTTTACATTCAGTCAAATCATTTCCACATGGTAACACTTCAACAAGGACTACCTCTTCTGCAGAAAGGAGTCTTTCTGTCTACTTTAGATTTATAAGACGCCTATTTTCATATTCCAATCCACCCCACTCATTGCAAATTCCTCAGGTTTGTGGTAGCGGGTCAACACTTCCAGTTCTAGGTACTTCCTTTCGCAGTCACAACTGCCACCAGAATCTTCACAAAGTGTCTGGCCGTAGTAGCTGCTCACCAGAGAAGACAGAACATCCATGTCTTCTCTTACTTGGACGACTGGCTCCTCAAAGCCAGTACGTACCAGCAATGTCTTCGGCATACTTTCAGAACAATCCAGTTACTACATAAACTAGGGTTCACAATCAACGTGATAAAATCACATCTTCAACCAGCCAATATGCAGGACTACCTAGGAGCTTCGCTAGATACTCAAAAAGCTCTGCCGTTTCTCAGCACATCCAGGATTCGTAATATTCAGGCTTTAGTTCTCCAGTTTCAACCCACCATTGGCTTCCAGCTCGGGTTTATATGCAGCTGCTGTGAATGATGGCATCTTGCATCATTATCGTCCCCCATGCCAGGCTGCACATGCGTCCACTTCAAGAATGCTTAGCCAGTCATTTGAACCAGTCAAAATGTCTATTAACCAATCTAGTGTTGGTAAGCAGCCGTACACATGGCTCTGTGCAGTGGTGGAACACAAATTGTGTCAAAAGGATGGCCTTTCATAGACCCGGTTCCACATATAGTACTGACAGCAAAGGCGTCCCTCACTGGCTTGGGAGCTCACCTACAACAACACACAGTCCAAGGCCTGTGGAGCCAACAGCAGAAGTTGCTCCACATACTTCATTTGGAGTTGCTTGAAACCTTTCTAGCTCTCAAGGCGTTTCAGACTCACTTGTAGGGCAAAGCTGTCTTGGTTCGTATAGACACCATGACAGCTATGTATTACATACAAAAACAGGTTGAAGACACCCTCTCTTCGACTGTCCCACTTAGCCCAAGACATCTGGAAGTGGGCCATTCACCACAAACTTCATCTCATAGCGGAACACCTCCCAGGAGTAAACAACCAGATTGCAGATCTCCTCAGCAGGCAGAGACAGCAACTACACGAATGGGAACTTCACCCTCCGGTTCTCCTCCCATACTTTCAAAGTTGGGGAGTCCCTCACATAGACCTGTTCGCCACACACCAAAATGCAAAATGCCGAAGCTTTGCCTCCAGGTACCCAAAATCCAAAGGCAATGAACTGTGGATGAACTGGTCAGGGATATTTGCCTACACTTTTCCGCCTCTCTCACTCATTCCAATAGTAGTTCAGAAGCTCAGGCAAACCTCTCTCCCACTAATCCTGGTAGCTGCTACATGGGCACGTCAACCTTGTTTCACAACCCTGTTGGAGCGGTCTCTGGTTCTGCATCAAAAGCTGCATCTAACGTCCAGTCTTCTCACACACAGCCATTTAGAAATCAGACAACCAGATAACAAACAGCTGAACCTCGCAATCTGGCTCCTGAAGTCTTAGAGTTTGGCTACTTGAACCTTCCACCAGAATGTATGACTATCAGGGAGGCCAGAATGCCTACCAAGAGAGCTTGTTATGCTGCTAAGTGGAAGTGATTTGTTATTTATTGTGGTATTAATCATATCAACCCTCTTGATACTTCCTTACAAAACATCATCTGCTATCTGTTACACTTGCAACAGTCGGCGTTGGCTTACACCGCCATTAGACTACACCTGGTGGCAATAGCTGCAGATCGACAAAATAGACATTTGTCATTGTTTAGAGTACCTGTAATCAAAGCTTTCATGGGAAGACTAAAAAGAGTCATACTACCAAGACTCCCACCTGCTCCAGTGTGGAATCTTAACATAGTCCTCACATTATTAATGGGCCCACCTTTTGAGCCCATACACAAATGCGAACCACAGTTCCTCTCTTGGAAAAGCGCTTACTCTCATTAATGAAGTGATTGCAATGAGGAAAGTGAACTTCAGGCATTAACTCTACAAGAACCTTTTTTCCAACTACACAGACAACGTGGTTCTTCGTACCAACCCCACATTTTTACCTAAGGTAGTATCTTCGTTCTACATAAATCAGTCAGTAGAATTACCTATATTCTTCCCTCAACCTGATTCAGTTGCAGAACGAGCTCTACACACCTTAGATGTCAGAGGATCACTTTTGTACTACATTGAAAGAATAAAATCTTTTTGTAAATCAAAACAACTTTTTGTTGCTTTTGTGCCAACACACACGGGCAATCCTATCTCCTATTTATTGCAAGGTGGATTGATAAGTGCATTCAAACTTGCAATGCGAAAGCAAAGAGAACTCTAACTGTACCCCCTACTGCACATTCCACTCGTATGCTAGGGGCCACTTTGGCTTTCTTGGGAAACATTCCCATCGCCGACATTTGCAAGGCTGCAACATGGTCCACACTGCACACATTCACTAAGCACTATTGTGTAGATGTGTTAGCGAGATAGCAAGCCAATGTTGCACATACAGTACTTAAAACACTATTTCAGACAACTCCAGCAGCTACAGGTCAGCCACCGTTTTGGGTAGGATACTGCTATATAGACTATGCACAGCTTGTGATCTACAGCTCACATGCCTCGAATGGATGATGTTACTTAACCTGTAAGCATCTGTTCTTGGCATGTAGAGCTGTTGATTCACATGCGCCCACCCACCTCCGCGGATACCCGTGGTGGCTGTTCTCTATTATTTTACATACATACACATGGACATCTCTATTCTTTACTATTACTCCATTCTCACCCTCTGCGGGTAAACTATCTAACAATGGAGTGACTGGAAAAGACTTCTTCAAAGAAAAACAAAGAGCAAACATTCGGACTCAAGACTAGATGGTGGGCTTGGCACAGCATATGAATCTACAGCTCTACATGCCAAGAACAGATGCTTACTGCGCAAGTAACGTTATCCTTATTTAACCTCAAACAGGACAGAAACTGCTCATTCACCACAGCAAAATACAGCAGCAGCACCTCTAAGGAAAAGGAAGTTACCATTTGAGGGGGCCATATCTGAGGAACTGATCGTGTTTCCTTCTTAAGAAACATCACTCTAAGTACCCTAGTCATGTTCTTCCACCACTGCACCCACCAGTGCACTCATCCTTACTACATCACTCACCTCACACCAGCTCAGACCAGTAGCATGAACTGGATCCCCAGAACCCCGATTATGAACTAATCCCCACCAAGCAGGAAAGCCGATCCATGGCACGACTATAATGTGGATCCTCTAGTGGATCCATCTTTCGAACCCTACCTAGTGAAGGCTTCATCACTAGATACACAACAGCTTACCATGCAATCATCCATACGGTGACAGATCACCTTAAAATGAAGAACGAGCCTGTGCTTATCGACCAGCTGTACGTTGATGTTCACATACCAGTCAGACTCCCTAGTAGTTTGTACTTGCAAGAAGAGAGGCTTAGCTCAGCGAATCGGAGAGGCTCCGCCACTGGATAAGGAAGGCTGCAAAATAGACGCTGCAAGCAAAACATTAGGAGTATTGGTGGTAATGCAGTGACAAAAGGCCAACTTAGTAGCCTCCTAGGGTGTAGCTACGCAAGACAAAATGGCGGACCCACTGTCAAGGATCTTAGGCATGGCACCCACTATTCTGATTTGATCCTCCTCCATCTGTGGCAATGCAGTGAAGTGATCACCACAACTGTGTGGGCATCCGCCAAAGCTCTGCACGGATTAAGGAGTCTGGTGGTTAGACCCCCAATACCAACGGCCTTGATTGGGTCTGCTGCGAGCTCCGTGCCCTGACGAGAGCCATATGGTGTTTTAAATCTTTTTATTGAGTGTAAGACCGGAATTGCATACAAAACCGCTTACATATACAAAGCTGTGTACAAAAGAAACATGTCAACCCAAACCAACTACGCTGAGGTCTGGTACCGCTGAGGGTGGACATAAAAGCATGTAGGGAGTACCCAAAACAACAATGCGAGGTGATTGCATGGACATGAGAGCTTCAGGTAAGCCATACAGAGCTCATGGGATGGTAACTGGCCCTGCGATGGGTGGAAGGAGTTAGGAGCGAGCAGGGATAAGGCAATCTGTGGACAAAGAGTGAGATATCTTGGGCGATGATGCACATAGCAAAGAGGCAGCAAGGATGGAGAAAGAGTAGATAAGAGAATGGCGACTGGACATCAGATCCCTCGACGGGCTGCACAGTAGTACAGGATCAAGAAAGCGGTTAACGGGAAGGAGGGGGCACGAGGGATGGAGTTCATACAAACAACGAGAACACAAAGGACAAACGCAAGGAGGGTAATACAATGATGAATAATAGCCACCCAGTAGTCTGGTGTTGAAGGGGACTACAGCCCATCACGGTGCTTCATGGAGAAGAGGGCCCCAGATGTCTGCAAACAAATGCTCCTGGTCATTTAGTCGATAGATTAGATGTTTGTGCCATTGTGGTCGCTACACTTTCAAGCCAGTCCTTGTGGGTGCGAACAGCCGAAGTGGACCACCAGCAGTGGATGAACAGCTTAGCTACAGTCAATAGGGAGGCCACCCAGCCAACATTGTGGTAGGTAAGATGTCCTGTGTGTCGTGAATTATCACCAGGGGGTAATGTTGTGGCCAAGCGTATCACGCAGAATGCGATCAACCCCAGACCAAAAGGGTGTGTGCTTTGTGCAGGACCAAAACAATGTGGACAATGCTGCAGTTCAGAACCTGACAGCGTCAGCAGTTTGGCGTAGACGTCAGCTGCACCCTGTGCAGCCTAGCCGGTGACCAGTGCCAGTCTTGCAATTTTGAAGTATCAAAACTTTATTCTGGCCTCACGGAGCCCCTGACTGTGGGCGGCCAGGAAGAGTGACCCACGCATAGTTAAGGTGTAAAAGGTCAAGCCTTCAAATCTGAAGCTGGTGTGTCAGCAATATAGAGAACAATTTAGACACCACAGACTGTAAAGTTCAGAGACCAGGTTCTGTCAGAGCCCCTCTGCACCTGATAAGTGGCAGGTAGCACTTTCACAAACCACAGAGTGAGTTTTCCAGAAGAAGTCCAGCTGGTACAAAGAACGGGAGAATGCTGAACAAATTGAACCTTGGGACGGTCACCATTTCTGCCCCCAGAGGAATGGGCGGAGGGCCGATCATTTGGAAAAGTCCTTTTTGTCGAGCCAAGGAGCGGGTGAAGATTATCCTGCATCAAATACCAAAGGAGTGGGACCACACAGTATTGCACAAGGGTCTCTTAAAAAAAGATTGGGACCCTCAACTACTACTTTTAGTCAGTGGCATGTTATCCCCACTGGCGTACTAGTAACCGGTATCATCATCGGGTCAACCCTCCACCAGGAGGGGATATTTCCAGACCAAGAGACAGTGCGATGTTGATCAAATATGAATTTACCTTGAAAAAACAAAAGACCAGAGGAACAGTTGGTATGATTAAACGCTGCGTCCTGGAGTACAGTTACAGAAGCGGGTCTGAGAATTGACTCAAAGTACAATCGATCTGAACAAGGTTTTATACATTTCTTTGGGTATCATAAACTATTTCCATACATCCTTTTTTGGTAAAGGATGCGGGTCTTTGAAGTCATAGATAAGTCCCCTGATAACAAATGCAGGTGGGCCTTAACCATGCATGGACACAATGTGAGGCAGTGGGTAGCATGCCCAGATTTCCGGCATGAGGATCACATGATCGCTGCCTGTATTGTGTGTGCTGTGTTTTGATAGGCACTGTGTTCCTAACTTCGTGTAGCATCTGACTTTGTTTTTGGGAATGTGTACACCGCTCTGGCCATGTGTGCTTTATTGGGGCCTATCCCCCTGGACCATTGTGGTGTCACTGTGCCTATCTCTGGTATTGATCTGAGTTTCCTGTCCACACGTTTGTCTGCCAGCTCGTGTTGCGCCACCTGTGACCCATCAATCAGTAGCTTCAGGCTTAGGTCTCAGCCTGCCTGACCATGTATTTCTGAGTCTGGATTGATGGAGAGTTCATGATGGGCAAATTCGATAATGATGCAATCTCGTTCTTGTACATACATGTATCATTGTGTACATCGATATTTCCAATATTAACGTTCCCCTCTCTAGTTGAATATTCAACTACACCAGCTAACACATACTTCATGACAGTCACATTGCTGGGGGTTTGTTGTTGTTCAGTTTTAACTATTATTACTTCCCTAGTTACTTGTATTCTACCCAAGTTGAGGACTGCATTTTTACTGCAGGAAACCCCAAATTGCAGGAAACAATCAATCAATGGACATTTATTCAGCGCACAGCTACCTCCAACAGAGGTGTCCCGGCGCTAGCAGCGGACTCAACAATAAGAGAGGGGGACCTTAATGTCGGCTAAAAACCAGGTCTTCAGAGCCTTCATGAATGCTAGTTCTGTCTCAGCATTACGAAGGTGTTCAGGCATCGAATTCCAAAGAGACGCTGTTCTCACTGAGAAAGCTCGGCCGCTAATCCTGGCTTTAGTGAAGTTGGGAGTCCCAAGTAGTTCTTGATGATTAGATCTCAAGGCCCTAGTCTGACGCTATTCCTGGAGTCTCTATATTTAAGGTAAACCGGGCCCCTGTCCCTGGTGCCTCTATGTGCCAAGGACAGCGCCTTGAACTCAATTCTTCTTTGGACTGGCAACCAGTAGAGGCTCTGCAGTTGGGGAGAGATGTGGTGGCGAAGTGGCACATTCCTAACGAGTCTAGCCGCAGCGTTTTGGATGATTTGCAGTCTACGAATCAGATAAGCTTGGCAACCTATATAGAGGCTGTTAGCATAATCTAGCTGCGATGTGACCAGAGCATGGACCACGGTCTTCCTACAGTCCATGGGCATAAGATGAAGAAATCTCCGTAAGGCTTTGTTTCCAGAAGCAGGACGATGAGACTTGACAGATCTGGGCCTTGCAAGAAAGGCATGTGTCGAACTTGAATCCGAGGTTCCTAGCTGAATCAACTGGGAGCAGGGGAGGGTTTAGCTCTGTCGGCCACCAGGGATTGGAAAGCAGAGGAGAGGTTTGATTGAAAAATAATACCTCAGTTTTATCCGCATTCAATGTCAAGCAGCTATCTGTCATCCAAGTTGAGATCTTAATTAAACATTGCTTATAGTTATCGAAAGCTGCCTTGGAGTGTTCTCTAAAAGAGAACACCAGCTGAGTATCATCAGCATAGGAAACTACTTTCACTCCCTGTTGCTCGGCTAGCGATGCAATGGGGGTCAGATATACGTTAAATAGAGTCAGGCTCAGAGCTGAACCCTGGGGATCTCCACACATCAGGCGCTTAGGTGTGGAGACATGCGGGAGGAGAAATGCTTGCTGAGATCGGCCCTCTAAAAACGAGCTGCATCAGGTCAACGTAGTTCCCGCTACTCCCAGATGTTCAAGTCTTTCCAGATGGATCTGATGAGACACCGTGTCGAATGCCGCAGATAAATCAAGCAGCACGAGCATAGTGGAGTGTCCTAGGTCTAAGGCTTCACGTACCGTTTCTGCTACTTCCAGCAAGGCTGTCTCTGTACTGTAGCCAGATTGAGAATCATGGAGACAATTGTTGGTCTCCAGAAAATTGGAGAGTTGCTTCTGGACCTCCTGCGCAAGAATTTTAACCGGTGCAGGCAGAAGGAAGATGGGCCTAAAATTCTTGAGTTCTGCTGTATCGGCGTCTGCTTTCTTCAGGATCGGCAGAACAAAGGCCTTTTTCCAGGTGGCAGGGTAGGTGCCTGTTATCAGCGAGGAGTTCCAGATACTGTTCAGCTGCATATTGAGCTGAGTGGCTAATTTAAAAAACTTAGCCGGGCAAGGATCGCCAGGCAAGCCCGATTTTACATTTGCTCAATTATAGCAGCAACGCATCTGAGCCAAACGTACAGAATTCTGACCAGGTGCCTGGAAGGTGTAATGTAAAGTTTTGCGTCATTGGTGGCGCTGCCGAGGAGAAAGAGGAATAGATAGATTGTACTTTCTCCTGAAAGAAAACGGATAAGTCCTCACAGTAGTTGAGGGAGCAATGGTGCTCTCTAAAGCCTTCGGCTTAATGAAGCTTTTGACAATCATGAAGACTTCTTTGACTGAATTGTCAGAAGACTTAATTTGTTTGGCCATATGGTCCCTGATGGAATTGCGTTTTAGCCCATGAAATTGTTTGGAGCAGCTCTGTATGTGCACTTGGCCTCCGGATTGTAAGTCTTTCGCCAGGCACGTTCAAGTTTTTTACATTTGCTTTTCTCCAGTCGAGAACCAAGGGGCAGAGGGTTTTACCCTGGCACGTTTCATAGTTCTAAGAGGGGCTTCTCTGCCCAGGGCTGACGAGACCCAGTTATTGAAGGTAACGACATCCCTGCTAGGGTCTCCAATTTGCTCCAGAGGGGCAGCTAATAACACAGGGCCCAGAGTATCAGGGGAGACCTTTCGCTAGTTTCTCCTTTCCTCAAAGATTTGATTGTCAGAGTTGTTTAAGAGAGTGCCATTGAGGCTGAAAGGAACTAACTAGTGATCCGACCAGGTTAGAGGTATTGGAGTCTCTACTTTCAGGGTGGGATCATTCGTGAAAACGAGATCCAGCAAGTGGCCAGCAATATGGGTGGGTGCGCACACCTTTAGACCCAGATTCAGGCCCTTGAGCGTGTCAGCCTGTTGAGTGGCCAAGGAACAGTTACCCTTGTCCATATGGACATTAAAATCTCCAAGGACTATAAAATTGGCATGTCTCAGAGATAGGTCCGCGATAATGTCACATAGCTCCAGCAGCTGGCCGGACGGGGTGTCCGGAGGTCTGCAAGCCAACACACCAGCAATAGATGATGCAGGGGAGGTTATGCTACAGAAAGACAGTGTCTCAATCATCCCCGTGCTCTCTATTCTCCTGTATGAGATTTCCCAATCATCACGCAGAATAACCGAAAGCCCCCTATCTTGTTACCATCCCGGTTCACTGTAACAATGCGAAAACCCTCTGGTATCGCCAACATTATATCTGGATTAGTGCTTGCTTTTAACCAGGTTTCGGTTAATAACATATGGTCCAGTTATAGGACACTAGTGTGAGCCATACATCATCCGCGTGTTTTGGAAGAGATCTGCAGTTTAACAAACCGGCCCTAATGTTATAGCTATTGGCCTTATTGTGTGAGAGATCTCGCCGTCGTGTAATGGTGTCGAAGCAAATCCCTCTCATCTTCCTCCCCAAGGAAAAGGTGCATGATTTGCAGTGCAACTCCTGTTTTGACATAGAGATCCAGGCTAGATGGTCCTAAGCAAGCCGCCTTGTTTATACCTAGTAGCTGCTCCCTGGACCAGACAAATCTGGCTAGGGGGGCAAAAGGTGCAGCGTGGCTCACAAACATTCGCTTTTGTCTGTAGGGTGAAGAAAACAGTCTGAATTCTTCTGGAATATCCTTGTGCTGAGCCCATCCAAAATAATCAGCAGTTCTTTTCTTTCAAGTCTGGAGCAACAGAGTCGTGTTCTTCTTTAGTGGATGTTGGACCGGTCTTCTCTAGGTATGACCAGGGTCAGGGTGTGTAAGGTGATGAAAGAGCAGAGGCTGCGCCATCTGGGGACGAGCTGAGTGTAGACAAACTCAACGCATTGCCAGTAAGTGTCCATCAGCATGGAGGTGCCCCATGCATGTCCGGTATGTGCAGTATTGTGCCACAGTTTTCATTTATTCCCAGCAGAATGGTTCCTTTACCTCTGAAACACAAAGAATACAGTGTAAGTTTCCGTACAAGTAGGGGTCGCCCCTTCCTATACCATATATAACTATCAATCATTTGTAAAGTGCAGCACTGTCACCCCATGGGTATCTGGACGATGAGGCTACCGTGTGTAGAAAAGTGCCCCTTTTTGCATGGTTGCCCCCCAAATTTTGCCTGATGATGCTCTTTGACTAAGTGTGCTCTGGGTTACTACTAACCAGATATCCAGGGCCTATGTTCTTTCCCTAAAACTGTACCTTTGCAATCCCAATTGGCACCTCCCTAGCCACATGTAAGGCCCTTGTAAAAGGTACCATGGATGCCAAGGGCACTGTGACCAGGGAAGGCTTCTAAGGACTTCAGCATCTATTGTGCCACCCATAGAGGCTCTGTACCTTAAGACACACACACTGCCCTTGCAGACTGCGTGTTTTGGTGCAGAGAAACATGAAGAGTCGACATGGCACACAAACCTGTGTGCCATACCTACAACCCACTGCCTATGGTATAGGTAAGACATCCCTCTAGCTGGGTGCACTATACCATTGGTGAGGGTACAGATGCATGATCCCTGTACCCCTGTGGTGCCTTATTCCATTCTTAGACATTGCAAGTGCAGTAAAGATATAAAGAGTATATGGTCTGGGAGTTTGTCATTACGAACTCCACAGCACCATAATGGCTTTACTGAATTCTGGGAAGTTTGATACCAAACGTCTCAGCCCATTAAACCCACACTGATGCCAGTGTGGGATTTATTGCCAAATGCACTCAAAGGGCATCCTAGAGATGCCCCCTGAAAAACAACCTAAGTCTAGTGTCCTTCCTTTGTGGCTGCTCGCCAGCTGCCATCATCAGACATGTTTCTGGACCCCTGGGTCATGAGCCTCCTGCTCTCGAGGTCCTGAAACAAAGCACATCCTGGGCAGAGGTGCCAACCCTCCTCCCCAATGATGGGTAGGGTCCAAGAAGGGAAAGCTTCAACGGCTTGCCGCCATTGTGCGCTCACCCAGCAATTTGCTGCTCCCAGCAACTGGCCCCCACCGGTTCTAACCCCCACTTTGGGAGGGAGTATCAGTGGGAAAACCAAGATAGGAGGAGAGGTGTTACCTCCTTTGCCAACTCCACCCCTCAGGTGGGGGAGGCGAGTCCCTGCCATCTTGAACATGGGGGACCCAGCTAACTAGAGAGAGGCAAATACCCCCCTCCCACTAGAGGGTGGCATAATGGGGGGTGTACCCACCCGTAGGAAGGGACCCATGGGTCCCAACCTGTACCTACCTTAAACACCCCCTAAATGTAGTATTTAGCGGCAACCCTGAACCTTGCCTCCTCAGACAAACAAGAAGGACTCAAGAGCCGTGCTGAAGTAAGAAGAGGACACAAACTGCCTTGGCCCAGCCCTACCGGCCTGTCCTAACCTCGACCTGCTCCAGCGGAATCCCGGCGTGTCCTGCAGCCAACCGCCCCCAAGAAAGTGGAGGACCTGCCCTGCCTTCCCTACAAAGACTTTGTCTACCGTGAGCAACGGACTTGCTCAAGAACCAGACACTGCCTCCAGTCGAATCTGCGAGTTTACACCACTCTATACCCGACGGCCCGAGTTTGAGTGGCCCAACACCATGAGGAAGTCCAACCAGTTATCCTGACCTGGGCCCTGGTCATCCCTGACCTACTACCTCAAGCCTCTCAACGACTCCTGCCACCTCCATCTGAAGGGTCCCCCTGACCGCGACCGGAGCTGGTAAGGAAACCCGATGACTCCAGACACCCCTGCACTCGATGCCCCACGGCTTTGGGTGGCCCAACCGATGGTGTCCAGGCAACCCCCTGCATCCCAACCTACCTCTCTAACTGTTGGTCCCCTCCAGGAAGCCTCCCAGCCCAAACCTGCAATGTTTGTTCCGACTGGAGATCTCCCATTGAGACCAACAGGGCAACTGACACCAAATCAGTACCCTGCACCCGGCAGCCCCTATGCCACTGTGGGTGCACTTTGTGTGCTAACTTTGATCCTCTTTGCCCTGAGCTTAACCCTAGGAGCTTTTCTCCCTCAACCTTGTGGCTTTCCCAAGAGCAGCCACCAACCAACGGCCCTATAGGCTAACAATGGGCCTCAGCACTCTGCCCTAGTGCCTCTGAGGGTGCTTTTTGAGTGCATCCGTGACCCTGGGGGAACCCTTGTTCTAACCCCAGAAATTTCTCCCCAAAGACAGATTGCTTACCTGCGTAACGATAACCTCATGTTCGAGGCATGTGAGCTGTAGATCACATGCTTTGCATATCCTGTCATCTAGTGTTGGGCCCAGATGTTTGCACTTTGTTTTTGTTCGTAGAAGTATTTTGCAGTCACTAGGTAGGTGACTCCTCCTTTCAGTGATGGTACACATGGGCATCAATTCCATTGTTAGATTGTTTTTTTCTGCCATCGGGTTTGGATGTGAATTGCTGCACTCGGTTTGGCACAGTTTCTTGGGTTCCCTTCGACGCGCAATCCATTACCCTCGACAGTATTGTCTCTCGATTGCGTTTCCCATTTTCCACGTATCTTCCCGACTCAAAGACCTTCGATCGGAAAACTCGTGGAGGGCCCTTGGGCCTACTCACGTGGGGCTCGCGAGCAGTCGATGGAACGGACTCCATTCAAGCTCTGTCCAGGGTGTCGGGCCAAGTTTCCACGCACCGACTTGCACGAAGTGTGCAACCTGTGTATCCCTGGAATGCGACGAGAGACTGTGACGCGTGCCGATCGTTTTGATCGAAGAAGATGCTTTGTGGCTCTCAGGCTTGACGTCACGCGATGCAACATCAAGGCTGTTCCGTACCGGACATCTTCGGCGAAGATTCAGATACAGAAGAACTACACGCTCGAAGAGCCGAGGAAACACAACACATCTTCGTGTCTGAGGCCGACTCCGACATGGAAGAAGAGGAACAAGTTACACCGTGTCAGCGTACCGTAAGTACAGAAGCCCCCTTGCCCTAACCACAACACAAGACCAAAAAGACTCCAGTCCTTCCTCTGCCTACGGGCCAAAGTCGGCACCGAGAAAGTTTCGGGTGCCCCGCTCTCGGGCCCCGGGGCCAAAACACAAAGAAAAGCGTTCTGGCTCAAGTCTGCCCCATGCCGGTGCCGAACCAAAACCGAAGCCACCGTTATCAAAGAGCCAATCTTTGGAGCAGAAGGGTTTGGAGCCAAAACATTCAACACCGAAAACGTCGACCAAAGACCAATACAAGAAGACTCCACCAAAAGATCATTGGTCCGACGTTCCACCTTGGGATCCAAAACTGAGCTCGTTATACACCCAAACACTGGACATATCCATGCCAGATTGCCTGAAAAAAAGGAAAATGGGCCTACAGGACGATTACCACATTCCTCTGAAGAGGAAAAATGTGGGGACTAACCCTTCACCACCTTACATTCTACCTCCTTCACCCACTGATCCCAACATACTTATCACACCCATAAATTCACCACCACTATCACCTGACCCACAGGATGGAGATTGGGATGAGAATAGGCCACAGGATACTGACCCATGGGATGACTATGACACTGACACAGATAATGACCTCGATTTATATCCGTCCAGACCCTCACCACCCGACACTGAGGGCGCAATGTCCATGGGGTTTTTGCAGTTACCTTTAAATGGGGGTTCTTTTCGTTGCTCCTTTTACAGGGGTGGCTCCAAGAATATATCCACAGAGAATCACTCCTCCTCTTACAAGGGCAACAACCAATCGCCCTCATCAAGAGGCTATTTTAGAGGAAGATTTAGAGGAAACAACGGTTACTTCCTGGAAATTACAGACACTCCCCCAAACATTCTCCCGAGATCACACGCAATGTCACAAGAACATCTCACCCTTCTGAAGCAAGAAGTTATCTCTCTTAGAAAAAGAAGCTATAGTACCAGTCCCATTACAATATCAAGGGCCCGGGGTATACTCCCTGTACTTCTTAATTTCCAAGTCGACTACTCTCTCAGGCCTATACTAGACCTTAGAGAACTAAATCTATACATTCAGTAGGACCACTTTCACATGGTGACACTCCAAGTGTTCCCGCTCCTTCAACAAGGCAATTTTCTTTCCACTCTGGACTTAATGGACGCCTATTTCTATATCCCAATATACCCTGCTCACTGCAAATACCTCAGCTTCATAGTAGCAGGCCAGCATTATCAGTTCAAGGTGCTCCCATTCAGAGTAACTACCGCACCCAGGATTTTCACCAAGTGCCTGGCAGTAGTCTCAGCTCATCTACTAAGACAACAGTCACGTCTTCCCATATTTATACGACTGACTCATATAAGCCAGCTCGCAACAAAGCTGTCTGTCACACTCCCAAAACAGTACAGGCGTATCTGGGAGCCACGATAGATACACAAAAAGCTCTGGCCTACCCCAATCCGGCCAGAATCCGCAACATGCAGACTCTACTCTGTCAGTTTCAGCCTCCACACTCGTTGCTAGCTCGAGTGTTCATGCAGTTGCTAGGGATGATGGCATCTTGCATCCTAATAGTCCCTTATGAAAGACTTCAAATGTGTCCCCTCCAGGAGTGCTTAACCTGTCAAGAGGAACCAAGCTCAGGGTCTGTTATCAGATCTAGTGGTGGTAGACGGCCGCACCCATCACTCCCTGCAGTGGGGGAATACACAAACATTTTCAAAAGAGCGGCCCTTCATAGACCCGGTTCCACAGATAGTGCTAACAGCAGACGCATCGCTTACTGGTTGGTGATCTCCTCTCCAGTCGCGTACAATTCAGGGCATGTGGAGCCTCCAGCAAAAGCAGCTTCATATTAATCATCTAGAGCTGCTAGCGATTTTTCTAGCGCTCCAAGCTTTTCAAGTTCATCTAGTAGGCAAAGCTGTCCTGATTCGTACAGACAACATGACCGGAATGTACTACAAAAACGGGGAGGGGGGGGGAGACACACTCTCCAGCTGTCACAACTAGCACAGACCATCTGAAGATGGGCTATACATCATAAAATGTATCTCCTCTCGGAACACCTTCTAGGATTAAACAGTCAGATTGCAGATCTCCTCAGTCATCAAAGACAACAGATCCACGAATGTGAACTCCACCCTCATGTTCTCCTCCCATTCTTTCAAATGTGGGGCTTTCCAGACATAGATCCGTTTGCCACAAACCTAAACGCAAAATGCCCAAGCTTTGCATCCAGGTATCTACACCCATTGTCCAGATGCAATTCACTATGGATTAATTGATCAGGGATATTTGCTTACTCTTTTCCGCCTCTCCCACTCATTCCATTAGTGGTTTGAAAGCTCAGGCGGGCATCCCTGACACTAATCCTAGTTGCTCCCACATGGGCCTGTCACCCTTTTTTCACAACTCCTTTTGGAGCTCTCAGTAGTTCCTCACCAGACACTACATCTCGCGCCCAATCTCCTCATTCAGAGCCACGGAGAGATAGGACATCCAGATCCCAGTCATCTCAACCTTGGGATGTGGCACCTGAAATCTTAGATTTTAACTACCTTAATCTCCCGCCAGACTGCATAAACATTATCAAAGAGGCTAGACGTCCTACCACAAGGGCATGCTTTGCAGCAAAGTGGAAGCCGTTTCTGATATACTGTAATAATAACCAAATGAACCCGCTAGATGCTTCAGTTCAAACCATTTGATATCTGGTTCATCTGCCGCTCCGGGCTCTGTGCACTCTGGGGACTATAGCGAGGCGTTTTGTTTCTGAACGTAATGTTCTCTTGGGAAGGTAGGGCGTGACGATAGTTCTTAGGATAGGAGGTGCCCTCAAGGACATCAGCTTGTGAGCAATACAAAGGGCCTTAAACTGAATTCTTTCCGCCACTGGCAACCAATTCAGAGAGGCAATCGGAGGGGCTTCACCGGAGCCCGATATGGAGCCTGCAATAAGGAACGGGCTGCACAGTTTTGCACCATTTGAAGTTTTTTTATGGCAGCGCCCGAAGTTCCAAGGTAGAGCACATTCGCATAATCAACCCTGGATAGTATCAGGGCCTGAACCATCAGTTTCCCCGCACTAAAAGGCAGCACGGGAAGAATTTTCCTTATCATTTTAAGGATTCCAAAACAAGTGGCTGCCACTTTTCGTGCTTGTTCATTGAAATCCAGTTTATGGTCAAACCATAATCCGAGACTTTTTATGCGATCTTTTGGCGTGGGCATAACACCTAGGCATTTAGGCCAGAGAACATCAGGGTTAATATTGGTGGGTTTCCCTAAGAACATTAACTCTGTTTTCGCACCATTCAACTTTAAGAAAGAGTTGTCCATCCAGGTGGCTATTCTCTCCAGGCAGTGGGCCAGGCAAAACTGTTTCTCGTCCAGTTGGTTGAGGGACCCAATCAGCTGTGTATCGTCTGCATATGAGACGATCTTAACCCCAAAGGGCTTGACCAATTCGCCCAGAGGTTGCATATATACATTAAAAAGCGTGGGGCTAAGGGAAGATCCCTGAGGAACCCCACAGCGCAGCGGCATTTTCTCTGAGAAGGAGTAATTCTCGAAAATATGGAAAGACCTATCTCTGAGGAAGGATTCCAACCATTTAAGTAGTGCTGCTGAAACTCTGATCTCACTGAGTCTTTCCATCAATATATGATGGTTGACAGTATCGAAGGCCGCGCTGAGGTCAAGTATCACAATGGCTCCGGACCCGCCAACATCTAGAATTGTCCTTGATTCTTCAACCACTGTTAGCAAGGCCGTTTCAGTGCCCTGCTGAGGTCGGAAGCCAGTTTGAGAGTGGTACAAGTGGTCGTTCTCTTCCAGAAATGTGGAGAGGATGGTGTTAACATATTTTTAGCATATTTTGGCTAACCCTGGTAGCAGCGAAATGGGCCGATAGTTTGCGAAAATTTTCGGATCCAGGGAAGGCTTCTTCAGTAGGGCTCTCACCATAGCCTATTTCCATAAGGAGGGAACGACCCCCGTGGATAATGAAAGGTTAATGAGGTCAAGAATAGCTGGACCGATAAAGTCAAAAACCTGGTTTATGAGAGATGGGGCAATCACATCATTGGGGGAACCGGATTTCAGCTGGTGAGCATAAACTTTTAAGATTTTCAAATCCATAGGGGGGATAGTCTCGATTCCTAGACCTGACAGTTGGACTAGGCTTTGTGAAGGGGGAGCACCTCCTTGTCCCAATGGGTGCGGGAAGGTAGAATAGATACCATCAATTTTTTTTAAAAAGAACTGAGCCAAATTATTGCACCGCCCTAGGGGGTCGGCAGACGAGGGGATAGGCTCGAGCGGCTTGAGGAGAGATTTAGCGATTTTTAAAAAAAAATTCCTGGAGAGCATTGGCGGCAGAGAGAATCTTCTCATAATATTCTGCTTGAGCTCACCTAATTTCCGCTTTGTAGGTCTTGATGGTTTCTCTATACTTCAGTTTCTTAATCACAGAGAAGTCCTTTCTCCAACTTCTTTCCAGGCGTCTACAAGTTTGTTTCAGCTCCCTAAGTTTGGGGTTATACCATTCGAGACCATGATTGTCTCTCTTATTAGTCGTAAGTTTTTTAGGAATTAGTGAGTCTAGAGAGGATTCCATCCATCTAATCACTTTCATATTGGCTCCTTCGGGATCATGACCTAAGAGAGGTGTGGATTTTTGAAGGGTCGATGTCCAAAGATCAATATCAAGTTTGGACCAGTTTCGCCTCCAAATTTGTCTTACCTTGTGACTGAACCCCATACTGGGGAGTCCAGGTAAAGGGAATCAAAAAATGGTCAGACCATGGTAGAGGAGTATGTTTTCCTATTTTAATGTCCCTGCTATTGGCGAAAAGTGGGTCCAGAAGGTGACCTTTTTGGTGAGTGGGGCTGGATACTTTAAGTTTCAATGCTAGGGCACCTAGGCAATCAATTGCGGCTACAGCCTCCATGGATGATTCCTTATCAAAGTGGAGATTAAAATCTCCTAATACGGTAAAGTTCGAAAATGAACTGACCAGTTTAGATAGATTATCTGGGAGGTCCCTAATAAAATGGCCACTGTATCCAGGGGATCGGTATATAAGGACACCAGAAAAGGTGCACGTGGGGGAGAACCAGAGGGAGAATAAACAGCTTTCACAATCAGTAGTTTTGTTAGCTGACATACTACAATCATATTTTTCCTTATAAATGATGGCTAATCCCCTACCCCCCCCCCCCCCCGGTTATTTCCCGGTGTAGTCTTTGGATCAGATAGCCCGGGGGCAGGGCTTGCACTACTGCGGGATCTGAAGATTCAGACAGCCATGTTTCAGTGAGCAACAGAGCGTCGAGTTCTAGCTCATCTAGAAGTAAATGAAGCTCTGTGGCATGTTTGGGTAGAGAGCGACAGTTCAAAAGTGCCATTTTGTAGGTCAGTGTACATCTTGCTGCAATAGCTGCATACCTACAGAACAGACATCTGTCTCTCTTCAGAGTGCCTGTCATTAAAGCATTTATGGAGGGACTTAAAAGAATCATTCCCCCAAGGCTCCCAACTGTTCCAGTGTGGAATCTCAACATTGTCCTCACCAGACTAATGGGTCCACCTTTTGAGCCATTGCTTGGATGTGAACTGCAATTTCTCACTTGGAGGGTAGCTTTCCTCATAGCTATCACATCCCTGAGAGTAGGTGAGCATCGGGCACTAACCATAGAAGAACCATTTTTACAAATACACCTCAACAAAGTTCATTTCTGCCTTTCATATCAACCAATCTGTTGAGTTGCCTGTGTTCTTCCATCAACCAGATTCTGTGGCAGATCGTGCTTTACACACCTTAGATGTGAAAAGAGCACTACTTTACTATATAGAAAGGACAATACCTTTCTGTAAGACATAACTATTATTTGTGGCTTTTGCCCCATCAACATAAAGGCTATCCTATATCCAAATTAGGTTTGCAAGGTGGATAGTCAAATGCATTCAGACATGCTGTGCAAAAGCAAAACAAACATTGGTAATTCCCCCTAGAGCGCACTCCACGGGCAAACTATGGGCTTCCATTGCATTCTTAGGAAATATACCAATAGATGACATCTGCAAAGCTGCAACATGGTCTACACCTCACACATTCACAAAACACTATTGTGTAGATGTGTTAGCAAGACAGAAAGCTACACTATTTCAGACAACTGCAACCGCTACAGGTTAGCCACCACTTTGGCAGATAACTGCTGTATAGTCTATGCAAGCGTTACAACAAACAAATGATGGACGGAATGCTGACAATGCAGACATTCTCCCCCAGTCAAGAGATCTGGGTTAAATCCATCGTTCTTTTGCCCACTACACCACCCCAGTTTAGACATGGCCATATGCAAATCAGTCTTGACCCTGTGCCTCATGGGAACAGTCCAGCCCGAACTGCCAAGCCATGTCTTCACTGGACCGGAATCAAGCATCCTAGGACCGGTTTCTGGCTATCAGCCGTCATCAGCCAGGATAGCTTGACTCCAGTGGCGTAGTGAGCACGGGTCCCACGTCTGGGAATACCCATCCCACTTAGGGCGAAAAGCGTTACAACAAACAATTGATGGACGGAATGCTGACAATGCAGACATTCTCCCCCAGTCAAGAGATCTGGGTTAAATCCATCGTTCTTTTGCCCACTACACCACCCCAGTTTAGACATGGCCATATGCAAATCAGTCTTGACCCTGTGCCTCATGGGAACAGTCCAGCCCGAACTGCCAAGCCATGTCTTCACTGGACCGGAATCAAGCATCCTAGGACCGGTTTCTGGCTATCAGCCGTCATCAGCCAGGATAGCTTGACTCCAGTGGCGTAGTGAGCACGGGTCCCACGTCTGGGAATACCCATCCCACTTAGGGCGAAAAGCGTTACAACAAACAATTGATGGACGGAATGCTGACAATGCAGACATTCTCCCCCAGTCAAGAGATCTGGGTTAAATCCATCGTTCTTTTGCCCACTACACCACCCCAGTTTAGACATGGCCATATGCAAATCAGTCTTGACCCTGTGCCTCATGGGAACAGTCCAGCGTGCTCAGCGGGCTGGACTGTTCTCATGAGGCACAGGGTCAAGACTGATTTGCATATGGCCATGTCTAAACTGGGGTGGTGTGGTGGGCAAAAGAACGATGGATTTAACCCAGATCTCTTGACTGGGGGAGAATGTCTGCATTGTCAGCATTCCGTCCATCATTTGTTTGTTGTAACGCTTTTCGCCCTAAGTGGGATGGGTATTCCCAGACGTGGGACCCGTGCTCACTACGCCACTGGAGTCAAGCTATCCTGGCTGATGACGGCTGATAGCCAGAAACCGGTCCTAGGATGCTTGATTCCGGTCCAGGGAAGACATGGCTTGGCAGTTCGGGCTGGACTGTTCCCATGAGGCACAGGGTCAAGACTGATTTGCATATGGCCATGTCTAAACTGGGGTGGTGTGGTGGGCAAAAGAACGATGGATTTAACCCAGATCTCTTGACTGGGGGAGAATGTCTGCATTGTCAGCATTCCGTCCATCATTTGTTTGTTGTAACGCTTTTCGCCCTAAGTGGGATGGGTATTCCCAGACGTGGGACCCGTGCTCACTACGCCACTGGAGTCAAGCTATCCTGGCTGATGACGGCTGATAGCCAGAAACCGGTCCTAGGATGCTTGATTCCGGTCCAGGGAAGACATGGCTTGGCAGTTCGGGCTGGACTGTTCCCATGAGGCACAGGGTCAAGACTGATTTGCATATGGCCATGTCTAAACTGGGGTGGTGTGGTGGGCAAAAGAACGATGGATTTAACCCAGATCTCTTGACTGGGGGAGAATGTCTGCATTGTCAGCATTCCGTCCATCATTTGTTTGTTGTAACGCTTTTCGCCCTAAGTGGGATGGGTATTCCCAGACGTGGGACCCGTGCTCACTACGCCACTGGAGTCAAGCTATCCTGGCTGATGACGGCTGATAGCCAGAAACCGGTCCTAGGATGCTTGATTCCGGTCCAGGGAAGACATGGCTTGGCAGTTCGGGCTGGACTGTTCCCATGAGGCACAGGGTCAAGACTGATTTGCATATGGCCATGTCTAAACTGGGGTGGTGTGGTGGGCAAAAGAACGATGGATTTAACCCAGATCTCTTGACTGGGGGAGAATGTCTGCATTGTCAGCATTCCGTCCATCATTTTGTTTGTTGTAACGCTTTTCGCCCTAAGTGGGATGGGTATTCCCAGACGTGGGACCCGTGCTCACTACGCCACTGGAGTCAAGCTATCCTGGCTGATGACGGCTGATAGCCAGAAACCGGTCCTAGGATGCTTGATTCCGGTCCAGGGAAGACATGGCTTGGCAGTTCGGGCTGGACTGTTCCCATGAGGCACAGGGTCAAGACTGATTTGCATATGGCCATGTCTAAACTGGGGTGGTGTGGTGGGCAAAAGAACGATGGATTTAACCCAGATCTCTTGACTGGGGGAGAATGTCTGCATTGTCAGCATTCCGTCCATCATTTGTTTGTTGTAACGCTTTTCGCCCTAAGTGGGATGGGTATTCCCAGACGTGGGACCCGTGCTCACTACGCCACTGGAGTCAAGCTATCCTGGCTGATGACGGCTGATAGCCAGAAACCGGTCCTAGGATGCTTGATTCCGGTCCAGGGAAGACATGGCTTGGCAGTTCGGGCTGGACTGTTCCCATGAGGCACAGGGTCAAGACTGATTTGCATATGGCCATGTCTAAACTGGGGTGGTGTGGTGGGCAAAAGAACGATGGATTTAACCCAGATCTCTTGACTGGGGGAGAATGTCTGCATTGTCAGCATTCCGTCCATCATTTGTTTGTTGTAACGCTTTTCGCCCTAAGTGGGATGGGTATTCCCAGACGTGGGACCCGTGCTCACTACGCCACTGGAGTCAAGCTATCCTGGCTGATGACGGCTGATAGCCAGAAACCGGTCCTAGGATGCTTGATTCCGGTCCAGGGAAGACATGGCTTGGCAGTTCGGGCTGGACTGTTCCCATGAGGCACAGGGTCAAGACTGATTTGCATATGGCCATGTCTAAACTGGGGTGGTGTGGTGGGCAAAAGAACGATGGATTTAACCCAGATCTCTTGACTGGGGGAGAATGTCTGCATTGTCAGCATTCCGTCCATCATTTGTTTGTTGTAACGCTTTTCGCCCTAAGTGGGATGGGTATTCCCAGACGTGGGACCCGTGCTCACTACGCCACTGGAGTCAAGCTATCCTGGCTGATGACGGCTGATAGCCAGAAACCGGTCCTAGGATGCTTGATTCCGGTCCAGGGAAGACATGGCTTGGCAGTTCGGGCTGGACTGTTCCCATGAGGCACAGGGTCAAGACTGATTTGCATATGGCCATGTCTAAACTGGGGTGGTGTGGTGGGCAAAAGAACGATGGATTTAACCCAGATCTCTTGACTGGGGGAGAATGTCTGCATTGTCAGCATTCCGTCCATCATTTGTTTGTTGTAACGCTTTTCGCCCTAAGTGGGATGGGTATTCCCAGACGTGGGACCCGTGCTCACTACGCCACTGGAGTCAAGCTATCCTGGCTGATGACGGCTGATAGCCAGAAACCGGTCCTAGGATGCTTGATTCCGGTCCAGGGAAGACATGGCTTGGCAGTTCGGGCTGGACTGTTCCCATGAGGCACAGGGTCAAGACTGATTTGCATATGGCCATGTCTAAACTGGGGTGGTGTGGTGGGCAAAAGAACGATGGATTTAACCCAGATCTCTTGACTGGGGGAGAATGTCTGCATTGTCAGCATTCCGTCCATCATTTGTTTGTTGTAACGCTTTTCGCCCTAAGTGGGATGGGTATTCCCAGACGTGGGACCCGTGCTCACTACGCCACTGGAGTCAAGCTATCCTGGCTGATGACGGCTGATAGCCAGAAACCGGTCCTAGGATGCTTGATTCCGGTCCAGGGAAGACATGGCTTGGCAGTTCGGGCTGGACTGTTCCCATGAGGCACAGGGTCAAGACTGATTTGCATATGGCCATGTCTAAACTGGGGTGGTGTGGTGGGCAAAAGAACGATGGATTTAACCCAGATCTCTTGACTGGGGGAGAATGTCTGCATTGTCAGCATTCCGTCCATCATTTGTTTGTTGTAACGCTTTTCGCCCTAAGTGGGATGGGTATTCCCAGACGTGGGACCCGTGCTCACTACGCCACTGGAGTCAAGCTATCCTGGCTGATGACGGCTGATAGCCAGAAACCGGTCCTAGGATGCTTGATTCCGGTCCAGGGAAGACATGGCTTGGCAGTTCGGGCTGGACTGTTCCCATGAGGCACAGGGTCAAGACTGATTTGCATATGGCCATGTCTAAACTGGGGTGGTGTGGTGGGCAAAAGAACGATGGATTTAACCCAGATCTCTTGACTGGGGGAGAATGTCTGCATTGTCAGCATTCCGTCCATCATTTGTTTGTTGTAACGCTTTTCGCCCTAAGTGGGATGGGTATTCCCAGACGTGGGACCCGTGCTCACTACGCCACTGGAGTCAAGCTATCCTGGCTGATGACGGCTGATAGCCAGAAACCGGTCCTAGGATGCTTGATTCCGGTCCAGGGAAGACATGGCTTGGCAGTTCGGGCTGGACTGTTCCCATGAGGCACAGGGTCAAGACTGATTTGCATATGGCCATGTCTAAACTGGGGTGGTGTGGTGGGCAAAAGAACGATGGATTTAACCCAGATCTCTTGACTGGGGGAGAATGTCTGCATTGTCAGCATTCCGTCCATCATTTGTTTGTTGTAACGCTTTTCGCCCTAAGTGGGATGGGTATTCCCAGACGTGGGACCCGTGCTCACTACGCCACTGGAGTCAAGCTATCCTGGCTGATGACGGCTGATAGCCAGAAACCGGTCCTAGGATGCTTGATTCCGGTCCAGGGAAGACATGGCTTGGCAGTTCGGGCTGGACTGTTCCCATGAGGCACAGGGTCAAGACTGATTTGCATATGGCCATGTCTAAACTGGGGTGGTGTGGTGGGCAAAAGAACGATGGATTTAACCCAGATCTCTTGACTGGGGGAGAATGTCTGCATTGTCAGCATTCCGTCCATCATTTGTTTGTTGTAACGCTTTTCGCCCTAAGTGGGATGGGTATTCCCAGACGTGGGACCCGTGCTCACTACGCCACTGGAGTCAAGCTATCCTGGCTGATGACGGCTGATAGCCAGAAACCGGTCCTAGGATGCTTGATTCCGGTCCAGGGAAGACATGGCTTGGCAGTTCGGGCTGGACTGTTCCCATGAGGCACAGGGTCAAGACTGATTTGCATATGGCCATGTCTAAACTGGGGTGGTGTGGTGGGCAAAAGAACGATGGATTTAACCCAGATCTCTTGACTGGGGGAGAATGTCTGCATTGTCAGCATTCCGTCCATCATTTGTTTGTTGTAACGCTTTTCGCCCTAAGTGGGGATGGGTATTCCCAGACGTGGGACCCGTGCTCACTACGCCACTGGAGTCAAGCTATCCTGGCTGATGACGGCTGATAGCCAGAAACCGGTCCTAGGATGCTTGATTCCGGTCCAGGGAAGACATGGCTTGGCAGTTCGGGCTGGACTGTTCCCATGAGGCACAGGGTCAAGACTGATTTGCATATGGCCATGTCTAAACTGGGGTGGTGTGGTGGGCAAAAGAACGATGGATTTAACCCAGATCTCTTGACTGGGGGAGAATGTCTGCATTGTCAGCATTCCGTCCATCATTTGTTTGTTGTAACGCTTTTCGCCCTAAGTGGGATGGGTATTCCCAGACGTGGGACCCGTGCTCACTACGCCACTGGAGTCAAGCTATCCTGGCTGATGACGGCTGATAGCCAGAAACCGGTCCTAGGATGCTTGATTCCGGTCCAGGGAAGACATGGCTTGGCAGTTCGGGCTGGACTGTTCCCATGAGGCACAGGGTCAAGACTGATTTGCATATGGCCATGTCTAAACTGGGGTGGTGTGGTGGGCAAAAGAACGATGGATTTAACCCAGATCTCTTGACTGGGGGAGAATGTCTGCATTGTCAGCATTCCGTCCATCATTTGTTTGTTGTAACGCTTTTCGCCCTAAGTGGGATGGGTATTCCCAGACGTGGGACCCGTGCTCACTACGCCACTGGAGTCAAGCTATCCTGGCTGATGACGGCTGATAGCCAGAAACCGGTCCTAGGATGCTTGATTCCGGTCCAGGGAAGACATGGCTTGGCAGTTCGGGCTGGACTGTTCCCATGAGGCACAGGGTCAAGACTGATTTGCATATGGCCATGTCTAAACTGGGGTGGTGTGGTGGGCAAAAGAACGATGGATTTAACCCAGATCTCTTGACTGGGGGAGAATGTCTGCATTGTCAGCATTCCGTCCATCATTTGTTTGTTGTAACGCTTTTCGCCCTAAGTGGGATGGGTATTCCCAGACGTGGGACCCGTGCTCACTACGCCACTGGAGTCAAGCTATCCTGGCTGATGACGGCTGATAGCCAGAAACCGGTCCTAGGATGCTTGATTCCGGTCCAGGGAAGACATGGCTTGGCAGTTCGGGCTGGACTGTTCCCATGAGGCACAGGGTCAAGACTGATTTGCATATGGCCATGTCTAAACTGGGGTGGTGTGGTGGGCAAAAGAACGATGGATTTAACCCAGATCTCTTGACTGGGGGAGAATGTCTGCATTGTCAGCATTCCGTCCATCATTTGTTTGTTGTAACGCTTTTCGCCCTAAGTGGGATGGGTATTCCCAGACGTGGGACCCGTGCTCACTACGCCACTGGAGTCAAGCTATCCTGGCTGATGACGGCTGATAGCCAGAAACCGGTCCTAGGATGCTTGATTCCGGTCCAGGGAAGACATGGCTTGGCAGTTCGGGCTGGACTGTTCCCATGAGGCACAGGGTCAAGACTGATTTGCATATGGCCATGTCTAAACTGGGGTGGTGTGGTGGGCAAAAGAACGATGGATTTAACCCAGATCTCTTGACTGGGGGAGAATGTCTGCATTGTCAGCATTCCGTCCATCATTTGTTTGTTGTAACGTATAGTCTATGCAAAGCATGTGATCTACAGCTCACATGCCTCGAACGGAAAATGCTACTTACCCAGTATGCATCCGTTCTTGGCACGTAGAGCTGTAGATTCACCTGCACCCACCCTCCTCCCGGGAACTTATACCTGTTGCAGTAACATCTTACTTAGAAACATATATACATGGACATATCTTACTAACTGCATTATCACCTTCTGCGGCAATCAATCTAACAATGGAGTCGATGCCCATGTGCACTATCACCGAAAGGAGGAGTCCCCTACCTTGTGACTGGAAAATACTTTTTCGAAAACAAAGTGCAAACATCTGTACCCAACACTAAATGGCAGGCTATGCAAAGCATGTGAATCTACAGCTCTACATCCCAAGAACAGATGCATACTGGCTAAGTAGCATTTTCCTTTCCTCCATAAGATTGCGTTGACTGTTTTCCACTGAAAGTGTTGTTGTTTGTAGGGAAACCTAGGCAACTGTCTTTAAATGAAAAACTATTTTACTTACCTTTGCCTTGGAAATGTCCCCGTGTGATATCTAGGCACATCGCACTGAATAATCTAAAGTACCCTAAAGAATAATCTGAAAAGTATATATGGTCTTTAAATACCCTACAAACCTGTTACAAAGTAATTTTCATACAGCTTGCTTGTTTTGATCAGCCTGTCTTGAAAAGTACAATTTTACTTACCTGTACCAAGTCCTGCTTGGTTCTAAAAATAAAATGCAATTAAAGAAATACTTTTTGATACAAACAATTGGTCTGAGTTCAGTTTTTTTGTGTGTGACACAATTTCTTGCCTGAGTGTGTACAATAAATGCTTAACACTACCCCCTGATAAAGTACTACTGCTCGCACACACTTCCGCAAATAGAGGTAAAAGTAGATTATACCTTGCTCTCCAAGTTTTTGGGGACCCACTGGACTGTGTACACACTATACCTGTATGTTATAAAGTATTTACATTTTTTAAAACTTTACCACTGTTTAAGGGATGTTTAGACTATAAACAACATTTCCTGTATATATTCTATTTTTTTATATTGTGGATCTCTGACTAGGTCTCTGTCAATAAAATTAGATTTGATTGATTTGACACTATAACTTAAGTATAGTATTTACAGAGCCAGCTTCCTACATCGTGCCTCAGTCGAAAAGCCAGGTCTTGAGTGTAGGAAGGTGGAATCTGACTATATGGTTGCCCCCACTTTTTTTCCTGGTGTTTGAATGGTTTTTGACTAGTCTGGCTGGGATCCTGCTATCCAGGACCCCAGCCTATCTGCTTACTCCCTTAAATGATTGGTGTGCATATTAGATGCACTAGTGATTGGTTACTGTGGTACCTTATGAGCCCCTAGTATATGGTACCTTAGGTACCTAGGGCATTGGTACTACACAGGCCTACCAGGGGCTGCAGCATGTATTATGCCACCCCTGGGAAGCATTCACAATCTGACACCACAGGCCTGCTACTGCAGCCTGTGTGAGGTAGTGTTGGCACTCCTCACTGAGGTATAGGTTCCTATATCTCACCATACACACACACATAAACCTATCAGTCACCCCTCTTGCAGGCCCTAACAATCCTGAGGGCAGGGTGCTTAGTTTACTGTGTGAGGGGGTGCTTCTTCCTGAGCAGGACCCCTCTGCAGCTAGCTGAGTCTATTCTCTACTGCTCTTTGTGGATGCGGTTAAACCATATACTCTTAAGTGCATTATAACCTTGCGGTAAATGCTAACTTTGGAATGACTGCATCAAAACATGTCGTGTTTGGTGTCAAACAACTTGGAATCATACACCCACACCAGTAACTGGTGTGAGAGTATGATCCCACCCTTCTAGAGGGGATGACATGTACCCACTGTACTAAACGGTAGAAATCTTCTAGAGCCCTGGCATCACAAAATGGATGCCACCAGCACAGACACCGGGCTGCCCTCCTGCTGCTGACCGAAACTCGCAGTGGAGGAAGCCCAACAAAGGGTATCCTGTCACAGGGAGGTGTCACCACCTCACAGACAGGATTTAGTGTATTGGAGCTGGGTGGGTGCACTCTTAGAGTGCTTTGAAGTCCTGCACTGGGGGAGCAGTAGGCTCCTCTGTGCATATGTCAGCTCAAACCGGTTCAGGGGCTACCTGCCCCTGCTCTGGCACGAAACTGGACAAAGGGAAGTGGGTGTAACCACCCACTACCCTGACCCTCCTAGAGGAGTGGTCACAGAGCTAGTCCCTCCCCTATCTTCACTATAAGATACCAAGCATTGCCAATGCAATTCAGATTACACCTGGACGATGCTCTACAAAGAAGAATCCTGGCCCTTCGACGTTCAACTATCTCTGGAAGACTGAAGAATCTCCCTTGGAGTCGAGGAGTGACTCCCCTGCTTGGCAGGCACCAGTAACTTGATCAACGGTTGCAAACTTCACCGCTCCCGCCGGAGTCCGAAGTCCCTGCGTCCCCTGAAGCGGATTTCCTGACCTCTCGACGGCCATTTTGAGTCCCCAACGAAGCTGTGGCGTCTGGACCCCACGAGTGACAAGGAACAGCAATACCAGGGAACCGTGCACTGATTTCGAGTGCAAACCCTAAACAACGTTCTACGAACTTGTGCTTTGGACCATCCATAGTCCAAGTCCCTAGCAGGTCTGGTACCGAAAATCAGCGGCCTACCCCGTCCCGAGTGACCGTGGGCTCCTGTGGAACTTTTCCTGCAAAGGCGTCTTCGCGGTTGCTTGCCCGTTGGCTAGTGACTCATCCGGAGACTTTCTCATCGACTTCAAGGGCTCTCCTGGTTGCTCCGGGCCTGCCCTCACTTACCCTCGCTGGGTAAGTCCATCAGACCTTGCTGGTCTGCACCATCTTCAATCTTCACTCCACACGAGACTTGCAGTTGCCAAGGCTTGTTGGCTCCAATCCGGTTGCCGACACAGTCATCAGCTGCAGACGTCGTGGGACCCTCCAAATCCAGCTGCTGGTCATCGTCGATCTCTCCTGGACCTCGTGAGCGAAGAGACAAATCACCATCGACTACCTGAAGCGACGCGACATCCGTGGTCATCCATCCTGCTGGCCACCGGTCACTGGCAAGTGATTTTGAACACTGTCCCCTCGATTTTCAGGTCCTCTTCAACTCCAATCCATCTTCGGATTCCAGCGGACACCTCTCCTGTCGTCACAAGCAGCAAGTCTTCAGTGATCTCCATTGAAAACAGCATCGCGACCCGACACCAAAAGACACCTATGCACCCGGCTTCCGTGGGTGAGGTAACTCGTGTACTCCGGTGCCCAAGTGTGTGTTGGCCCTCGAAATACTTACCCTGTGAGTGGCTTGCTTGTTGACTTCTTCGAAGTGCCCTAAAACTTTAAATTACAAACCGCGACTTGTGCCATTGAAACCAATAGGAAACCCGCGGCTGTGTTTAGACACTGCACGCGTCTCCCGTGGGCTGATTACTTACCTGCTAACACTGCACAAGTGAAGCCCCAGCGATTCCCAAGGCCATAGGCCTTTTCATTTTGCAAGTCGAGTTTGTTAAACCATTTTCTTAGTTTATGGTCTGGTACGCCCCTAGGGCTACAGCCATATTTGTGCTTAATTTGAGAAGTGTTGACATTTGAATGTGTATCTGGGTTCTAATCTCATAAAGAGATTAGTAGAGTGTATCTAAGAATAAATACATATATATTTGATATATATACCTGTGTGGTGTCCTTTTCATTTGGTAATTCAAGAGATTATAAGGTAAAACAAGCTGCTTTACATTCCTCTGAGACTTAGCCTGAAGGCTGCTCTCCACAGCTACCACTAGGATAGCTTTCTTTAAAAGGTTGTCTTAAACCTATCTACCAAGAGTCGAATTGGACTGGTGCAAGGTGGCCACTATAACTAGTGACCAGCATATGCCAGGCCAACTTCTCACTGAGTCTCTTTCTAAAGTCCGCAGATAGGGCTGTGCTCAAAGGTGGAGAGAGAGATTTGTTCCAGGTCTTGGAAGCGATGTAGGAGAAGGAACGGCCCCAGCTGCAGCGGATGCTGGGGTGAGGGCGAGGGAGGAGAAATGAAGGTGTCTGGAGGGTTGTTGAAAATTCAGTTGATAGTTGATGTAGGATGGTCCTTGATCGTGGATGACTTTGTAGGCATGCATGAGGACCTTGAACTGGCATCTCTTCTGAATGGGGAGCTAGTGGAGTTCTGAGGTGAGGGGTGATGTCCGATCATTTGGAGGGATCCAGGAGGAGTCTAGCTGCAGTGTTCTATTTCATCTGCAGTTTCTGTGGACCTAGGTGGGGATGTTGGTGTAGAGAGCGTTGCTATAGTCAAGTCGGCTGGTAACTTGGGCCTGAGTGACGGTCTTTCATGTGTTGGTTGAAATCCTTCTGAAAATTCTGCAGAGCATGCAAAGTGTGTGGAAGCAGAAGAAGCGACTGCGTTGATCTGTCATTTCATGGTTAGTTGGCTGTCGATGACGATTCCCCATGCATGGTCTGTTGGGGAGGTGGTCCAAGTTCATTTGGCCACCAGCTGTGTTCCCAGGCAGAAGTGTTGTTCCTGAAAATCAATACTTCTGTCTTACCAGAGTTTAGTTTGCAGTTGTCTTCCATCCAGTTGGCTATGACTCATGGCGCTGGAGAACTTGCGTTTTGCGGGGTCTCTTATGAGCGAGAGGATGAGTTTTGTGTCGTCTGAGTAGCAGATTATGTTGAGGCTGTGAACTCGGACGTCTGCAAGGCGGGTGGGGGGGGGGTCACTTAGGTGTTGAATAAGGAGGGGGAGGCTGAGTGATGATCCCTGTGGTACACTGCAGATGAAGTCCTTGGTTGCAGAGGTGAAGGGAGGGAGCGGATGCTCTGTGTACATCCTATAAGGAAGGAGGCGATCCATTTGAGGGTGTCGTGCAGAATCAAGACCATAGTTTCTCTGCAGTCGAGGAGAGTTCTGATGTCTGTGGCATCAAAGGTTCCTTCTTTTGGCCTGGGAAACAAGTGTGCCTTAGTGTGTGTGTGCCATTTTTAGCAAAATGTTAGTTTTTTTTAGCCTGTGTTTTAGCGGCGACTTCATGATAAGTTGGGTAGTTTTGGAGGACAGACGCGCTCTAATTTCTCTTATTTAGGGAATCTTGCGTTCTACTGTGGTCACGGGGAAATAGATGCACGGGGATTGCTGGTTCATCATGAACATTTCACAAATAACAATGCTTACAACACATAATGCCACGGCAACACAAATGGTGATGTCTTTTATCTCAATTGAGTAGTTCATTAATTGGGCATACCGTGTTACGAAAATGCATGTAATGTTGACAATAAGAACAGCTAAATGAGAATATGTGTGTTTTACTGTTCCCCTTTTACTTTCTCTAGAGGAGGAGTGATTTCTCATTCATCCTCAGAGTGAATGCACCTGGTACATTCCAAGCCGGGGGATAGTGCCTAGACTATAAAGCAGAACAGGGATCCATTCAGTCTCCTGGTCCTAAGGAATGCCATCAACCTGTATGGGCGCAAGTAGGCTGAAACTTGTTGACCTGATGTGTGTAAATGTGAGGGACACCTTACCTTTCCCTAGACACATTTTTTCTCCTTTTTTGTAACCTTACCCTTCCTCTGTTTTTATAAATTAATTTTGCCTTGAGACCGGAGGTAATTTTTAGATCACTACCTAGTTTTAACGGATCCCACAATGTCTCTTGATCTGGAGATATCTCCCTCTGGTGGATGGTAGGCCTGATAATGCTACCAGTTACTAGTACGCCAAAAAGGATAACATGCCACTGACTGAAAGTAGCTGTTGAGGGTCCCAAAAAGTACAATACTGTGTGGTCCCACTCCTTTTTTAGTATTTGACGCGCTCTTTTTGGAAGCTGAGGTGGAGACTTGTAGTCCTTGCTTCTCTCTTCCCCTCCCCCCATTGAAGTCCCTCTGTAGAGAGATGCCCAGGTCTGCCATCAATTGAGCTACAGGGTTCGTTGGTGTGGGGGTCAAAGGCATTGCCTCTGTCTTGGCCCAATTGATCTTGTATCCAGAGAAGTAGACCAAGGAGTCCACAAGAGCCAAAATCGACACTTCTGGTTGGCCAATGCTAAGACATTGTCTGCATACAGCAGAAGTTTAAGTTCCCCCACTCCCATCTGGATCCCCAAAATGTGCGCTGAGGATCTAATAGCCACCGCAAGGGGCTCCATTGGCAGAAGGTAGAAGAGGGGTGACAGGAGGCATCCCTTCCAGGTGCTCTGGGTGATGGAGACCGGGTTGGAAAGGATGCTGTTACAGTTGATTAAAGCCATAAGGGATTGGTAGAGGCAGTGAATCCTTTGTATGAACTTGGGGCGAATTCTGAATATATTGATGGTGCGAAAGAGATAGGGCCATTCGACCCGGTCAAAGGCCTTCTTCACGTCAAGGGAGAGCAGCAAATGCTCATCCTGGCTCGACTTGGTAGACCAGACGACATGTGCCAACGTACGCAGGTGGTTGTGAGATGAGCAGTTGGGAAGAAACCCCCGAGTTATCAGTGACCTAATCAATGAGACCTGCATGATGATCGCCTCCCCGTAGGATGCCAGACGTGCTCTGTGGGGTGCAACCCTTTCCTGCCTCCGTGGGCCCAGAAGAGAGTGGTGACCGTAGGCCATTGCAGCTCGAAGACTAGATCCATGCCACATCTGTGATTCCCCTCGTATCTGTGCACTGGTAGGTAGCCAGGAACCTGTGCCCAATAGAGGACAGTGAATTTGACCCAGGCCTCTTCTGAACGCTTTTAGACCTGCATATCTCTTCTTACAGTTGCTAGCAACACGTGAATTGTGATTTCTTTTTTTTCTTCATATCACGTTTTCTTTCTGTTCTATCTGTAAAATATTGAGTTTTCGAATTTCAGGAACTAATTCTTCTAGAAAAATTATGGTGATTTTAGTATTTTTTGTATTTTTAATTATACTTTTTGTATGCACCGATGTAAGCCTTTTTTTCAAAATTTATTTTTGATGTAATAACTGATGTATTCCTATTATATACTGCTGCTGCTTAATGAGATGTACACTTATATGTTTTTTTCCAAAAATCACAAAGTATAATGACGATGACGACGATCCAGGGTTCAGATCTCCCCACCCCACCCCTGCTGAGGAGTTTGGTCAAGCTGTACTCAGGCAGTTTGATACAGGGGGTAGTGGGATAACCTCCCACTCTTCATTGTGTATTGGTCCAGTGATTGCAATGGTCTCCTCTGATAGCAGATGCACTACTGATAGGAAGCTGTTGGGAAATAGTGAACTGGTTTTGGGTTTGTCCCTAAAAATCCCAATCCTGCTATATTAGCAGATTTTAGACTTAGAAGTACAGGTGGGGTGATTCAGCCCCCCCCCCCCACCCCCGAGACCTTGAATAGGCCACTTCTTTCTGAGTGGCCCATAGGTCCCCCTGTAACATTGTAGTTGAATCCATTAGAGGAGAGTCCCCGTCTCGTATAAGCCAGACATGGGCTGTAGAAAGTCATGTACAGTACAGCTTGCGTTCTCTGCATGATTGTGCCACTTCCAAACTCCTCTAAATTGCCCCCTCTAACAGAGAGGGCAGAGGAGGGTGGGCCAGGGTACGCAGTGAACACAGTCCTTCTTACGCTACAGCACCCCCATGGATTACCATAGTGGGTGTTATGGTGGGCAAGGTGTGACAAGTTGCCTGGTTTATGCTGTCCACTAGTTATAGTGGGCACCTTGCACCAGTCCAAACGACCCTTATTGATGATTAGGTTAAAGACCACCTTTATTGAAAGCTATACTAGTGGTAGCTATGGAGAGCAGCCTTCAGGCTAAGTCTCGAAGGAATGTAAAGCAGCTTGGTTTACCAGATTATAACCTCCTGAATGACCAAATGAAAGGAGAACCACACAAGGTATATATAAAATATATGTATTTATTACTAGATACTCTCTATTATCCTCTTTATGATATTAGAGAACAAGGTACATAATATTAAAGCACTAGAACGACAGTAAATAGCACAATACAGAGCGGGCTCCAGGGGGAGACCGAACCATATACTAAGAGTGGTATAACAGCCACTACACAGTGCCTAGAGCATGTATATTAGTTGGGACCCCAAGGAACCAACCAAGGTAGGTACACAGGGGAGCCACGGAGGACGTGTGCAGTGTGAGAACACCGCCGCGAGCTCCGTACAACTCTATGGGAAAGTCGCGGTTGGAATTTTAAAGATTAAGGCCACTTAGGAGAGGACTTCAAGCAAACCCTTTGGAACATAGAAGGTTCTAAGGCCAGCACCCTTGAGAGTACCGAGGTACCCGTGAAACCTATCCCAGGAGAGCCGGGTGCATAGGGGTCAAGTTGTGTCGGAAACGCTCGTTTATTTCAGTGGCGTGTTGTGAAGAAGTGCTGCTGCCGGAAAGATGAGAAGTGTCCGGTGTGATCCAAGCCTGGATCGGAGCTGAGAAGAACCTGAAAGCAGAGGGGACAGAGCCTGGGTCACTTCAGGGTGACCAGGGGCTCGGTAGACGAATGCCCACCGTTGTCTGGTGTTTCAGGTGAGATGAGGTGAAGCTTGACTCTGCAGCCACAGGGACCAGGAGACGTCAACGACGACCAAAGTCCACAGGTGAGCTGTCCCACTAAGGGGGGGGCCAACAAGCCTTGGCAACTGCAACCCACGTGGTCAGAGAAAAGATGCTTCGGTGAGGACCATCAAGGTCCTGGGGACTCCCCAAGCGATGGAGAATCAGGGCACGTCTGCAGCAACCAGGAAAGCCCACTGAAAGTTACCGTCACAGGCCCCACACGGCGATGGACCAGGGATCGCAGAGGGACCTCGAGAGAAATCACAAAATACCAGCCCACGGAACACTCGTGGAGTGTAGGCCGGTAATCTTCAGTGGAAACACTACTCGGGGTCAGGACTACAAGTAGCCCAAAGCACAGCCTCGGGGATCACCAAAAAGCATATGCAGCTGCAAATGTACACGCTGCCCAGGGGTTCGGGTTACACGGTCTCCACAAGGGATGTGGATCTCAGAATTGCTGAGAGCACAGATCAACCTCAGAGACCACAGGAACCCACCTCCTGTGTTGCAGAAATCTTCGGAGCCCGTTAGGAGCTGCGTAGCTGCAAACCGGTCAGATGTGTTTCAGGTGCCTGCCTTGCAGGGGAGTAACTCCTTTACTCCAGTCATCCAACGAAGTGTAGATAGTCGAAGTATTTGGTTTCTGTAGCAGAGTTTCGTTCAGTTAAATGTAAAGTCCTGTAGCCAGGGTTTCCTACTTTATACCGAAGGAAGGGGTGGGACAAACTCTGGGGACCCACCTATGGAAGGGTCAGGACAGAGGGGTGGCTACACCCATGTCCTTTGTCCAGTTTCACGCCAGAGCGGGAGCAAATGGCTCCTGCAACCGGTTTGAGCTGGACTACGCACAGGGACAACAAATGTGCCCCCAGTGCAGACATCAAAGCAGTCGCAGAGTGCACCCACCCAGCCCCAATACACTAAAGCTTGTCTGGGAGGTGGTCACACCTCCCTGTGACAGGAAACCTATTGTCCAGCCATCCCCTGCTGGAGTTTCATCCAGCAGCAGGAGGGCAGACTCGTGTCTGTGGCTGGCAGCATCGTGATGCCAGGGTCGAGAAAGCTGGTAACCGGGTGTATCTGTGTTGTCATATTTCTCCCTCTAGTAGTGTGGAATCATACATCCCATCCCACACCAGGTGCTGGTGTAGAGGTGTGATTCCAAGGTGTTTGACACCAAACACGACCTGTTTCCATGCAGCCGTTTTAAAGTTGGCATTTACCGCGAGGTTATAATGCACTTAAGGGTATATGGTTGGCTGCATCACAAACCACCCTGGAATAGAGGTTCCGAAGGCTGCAGAGGGACTCTGCTCATGCAGGTGCACCCTCTCACATAAAACCCAGCACCCTGCCTTCAGGACTGATAAGGCCTGCCATAGGGGTGACTGATAGGTGTATATGTGCAGTGATATGGAGTAGATATAGTGAACCTATATCTAAGTAAGGGGGTGCATGCACCACCTTACACAGGCTGCTGTAGCAGACCTGTTGTGCCATTTTTAATGGTCTCCCAGGGGTAGCATAATACATGTTGCAGCCCCTGAGAGGCCTCTGGGGTACCTATGCCCTAGGTACATAGTATACCATATACCAACATGTCTTCTGCCCCTTTGCTGCAGGTTATGCGGCAAAGGGGCAGAAGACATGTTGCACCTGCTATGCTCGTGTGAGGAACTGCACGAAGAAAGGAAGCTCCTGCTGAAACGCCATTTCATCCTACAAGGGGTACGCACACGAAGGAATGCAGTGCTAACCTGCTTTTCAGCACAGGACCCTCAGCTGAGCTGTAGATTTGTGAAATTTTTAAAAGTAGTAGAAAAAAAACTACCAAAAATTGATCCATGATTAACTCAGCAAAACAGGACATTTGATTTAACTTACACAGACGAATTATTTATGCTGTAGATTTTAATGAATTTTATTATGTGTTATTGTATCGCATTGGTTTTAATTAACTGTGCAATAAATTATAAACTGAAACTGAACTGAAACATATACTAGGAACTTATAAGGGTACCCCAGAATCCAATCTGGAGTGCACCTAAAGTACATGCAATCAATTTAGAGAGAAAGCAGCTAACCTGGGGTCCTGGATAGCAGGATCCCAGCCAGACTAAGTTGAAAACAGTGAAACATCAGCAAAATGTGGGGGTAACTATAAGAAACAGATCCTACTCTCCTACACAAGGCAAAAGCAATTAAGAAGCCCACATGCTCAAGAAAGACCTCACTGGGCCTGAGGGAACTAAGCCCAGATGAACAGACAGACTTGCAGGGGGACAAACTGGATTGAACCCTTCAGGCATAGTGGCCTCTAGGGAGAGTGGCCTCGCTGGCAATTAACGTGGGCCCTCTTCAAGAGGACCGTTGTAAACTGAGAGAGAGTGGCACTAACTGAAACCGCATTCCAAGCGCGGGAGCCTTGGTTAGATAGGCAAATGCAGGACCTTACTGACTGAATCAGTTTATTGGAAGGAAGGGCGGAGGACGGCAAAAGTCTCATCAGGCACAGTAATATCTGTGTGGCTGGCCTCTGGATGTATTGGAACGTTAAGTTCCAGGGGCATGCAATGACAACTGACAAGGCACAGAGCCTGGCACCCAAGAATGGATCGATGGCCCCTACTCTACAGCACATGCGAGAAAACAAGCTGGGAGTGCTTATTATGGCTGCTGTACTGCACGACTTACCAATAGGAATTATCCCCTGCAGTCCTCAGCCAGAAAGTACAATGGAGGGCTCACTGCCTTGCAGAATTAAGAGGCTCGCACAGCAGATGATCTGCTTTGACTGGAAGTATGTTATTGGGGAAGATCCAGGAGTGCCTAAATAACCAACAGTGACAGTAGTTGCTAACCCAAAATTATTCTATCTGTTGCTATGTGGGAGCTCTATGAAATGTATAGATCTGCTTGCTGTCAACACAGCCCAACTCCCTTACTTCTGTGACTCCAGTTGATGGCTAGGCATTATTTGTTTCCGCCCTGAGGTGGTTGGGGGGGGGGGGTGGAGGGGGGAGAGGGGGGAAGAAAGAATACAGGGCAGGCTCTTCTATAGGAAGAAGAGAGTTAGGTGAGCATGGATGAGAGGATAGACTAACTGGCACGGAGGTACTGACCTGCTTGATTACATGATGTTGCCAAATAATACGTGTCCCTTCATTATCTGGAATGTCTAGGGGATGAATATGTTAGCATAGCGACAAAAGGTTTACTTGTTTTTAAGGCGCATGAGGGTGTTGAGTGACTTTCCCTTCCCATCTAACAAGCATGGCGAGTGCCAGGCAGCAACACAGGTGGGGTGGAGCAAATATTTGCTGCAGGATTTTTATTATATGATAGGAGAGCCCTCGTATGAATCACACCTCTGGTTCCCTTCTCTGTTAATACTACACTGATAAATAAGGAGGGTAAATGTGCTATAATAGAGGGGAGTCTAGAACATAGACCTGTAGTTGAAGGTAAGCGTTAGGTTCCGAACGTCAATCAGCTGCCGTACTAGGGCTCTCTTTCTAGGCTGTTGGCCTGATGGCCTCATCAGATTCTTCCTACTGGGCAGGAACTTCAACTTTGTGCTGGGTGTTAACCAGAACTGGTCATACCCACCCCTACCCCCCTCAGACCTTTGAAGGATTTGTTAGCTAATTGGGCTTTAATAGATGTATGGAGAAGTAGAACTCAAGAAACACTGGAATACTCATTCTACATATAGTCTGTGACCTTCATGTCAGATGGGGCTGATTAGTTTGCACAAGGGTACTTTTAACATCAGTCCAATACTCTGAATATCTGAGCAGGATATTATCTGGTCATAACCAACAAATGTTATCTTTTATTTTGGGTAGGTAACCACGACATGGCTCTGGCATGGTGTTAAATTAGAAATTACTGTGTTTTGGGCAGTACTGGGCAGCTCATCGAACCATGTTTTTGAGGTTTTTTTCTTCTTTTTATAACAAAGGACCAACCTCTTCAAAGGCATGGGAATGGGAAGCATTTAAGGTGATACTGAACGGGCACTGTATGCGCCAGATAGTTGGAGCCACACAACAGATTGGGAGTTGGATAGGCTAAACCAGGAGCTAGCAATCCTGGAGAGAGAAGCAGTAGGAATCGTGCCAGAATAGACTGCCTCAACCCAGCAAGATATGAGCTTGGCAGCTTGGTGGACATGCAATGGTGCTTCAACTTTGCTACTTATTCGTCGGGCAGCATGTGGAGGGGGGCAGGGCTGGCATGCTCCTGTCTTTGCTGTCTAGACATGAGCATAAAAGGACCCCCTCGACAACCACAAGTGACACTCGTGGAACCATCCAATGCTCCCAAGAGGAAATCAACAATGCCTTTTACCAGTATTACACCATTCATTATAAGGAGGATGATGGGAGCTTCCTGGTGGAGCTCGATGCATATTTAGATGGACTCAGGCTCCCACAGATGGATCTTCAGAGTAGGAAAGAAATGGAAAAACAGGTCTCAGTTCAAGATATTTGGAGGGCTCTCCAGGACCTAGCGTCTGCAGAAAGTTCCAAGTACAGCTGGAGTGCCCTAGGAATTCAGTAGGACATACATTGACCGCCTGGCCCCGAAACTTGTCAAGTTGTATGGTGAGACAGGAAAACAACCCCCCATTATGAGCGAAACGCCAATAGTCTCCTTGTTGCATGTGGGTAAAGGTCCATTAGGTTTGACATCATACCAGCCACTAGTGTTCCTAATTACTATTGATCCTGGTAACACAATTCTGTAAATAAAAACTATGCCTTATTAATTAAAGGCTATCTATAAGGCTATATTTATCAAATGTCTTTTGTTTGACTTTTGTAAAATAGCCAAAAGGCACTGTGGACCCAACTTTTTCTGCCCCTGCTTGAAGGGAACTAAAGGAAAACATAAGAGAATTGAGGGAAATTCGTCCAGAAAGGCAGCAGTAGTTGGAATTTGTCACTGTTATTTTAAGGAGCCAAAAGCTTCCATTCCCGTTCATGCTTTTTATAGTTATTTGACCCAGACAGACAGTTACATTTTTCTTCAACCAAAGATCGTAATACGACTGCTTCTTCCATTGCTCTCTGGAATTCTCTAACAAAGAATTTCTTATGACTGAAAACTCAAAAGTGAAACACTGATGTTCCTGAAGCAATGCAAGCCTCCAAAGCAAGATCCAGCTAATAGTAAAGGAGATAATCAGCCAGATTCTGAGACAGTTTTGTTTTTAAGAAAACATCTCTCCTCAGAACCAGTCACATCTAAGCTGCCAGACAGAGACAGTTCCTTAATACAGTTGGGAGGAAAGTGTGTAGTACAGCAGAGTTGGTGATTAAGGCAGCTGTCTGCAGGGTGACAAATCTTTGTGCAAATTAATACAGAGGTTCGGTGAGAATATCCCTAAAGCAAGGAGACAAGGTGATCAGGAAGTCCGCAAGAATGGTCTACTAATCTTAACTCAAGTAATAGTGTCTCAGACTGGGCAGATCTAGCAATCTCTAAATACTTCCATGGCCTAGTTTTGAAAAGGTCATCGTAGCTGCATCTCACAAACCTTCAGACTGATACCCTAGAAAAAATTATGAAGGTACAGCTCTTTTCGTCCCCACCATGATGATGAAATGCAAAGTGAAGATCACCCCCAAAGAAATCAGTTTTTTTATACCAACTTCTGATCCACTTTAGACTGCATTGGGATATTGTCAGGACCCTGGTCATCAGCTGATTCTAGCTATAATTCCTCACAAAACACTTTCACAACTGCAGAGGCACCTTTCTTCTTCGATTGTAAGGCTGGTCTACCTCCTGGGACTTAGTATCGCAGTCTCTCCCTCCTCAAGACATTGCTCTTTTTCACATATGGGACCTGTTAATATTCAAGAAGCTCAATTGAGTCTTCATTTCTGACCTGCAGTGCCAGAGGTTCCATGGAGACTTCAGACTTTACTTATTTCACACAGCTCTTTGCCCACTGGTCACAGATCCAGCCTGGTCCACTTGCAAACCTAAGCACTCCCAACACGTTTGCCCTAAGAAGGGGTCTAGGTACAATGGACACACACCCTCAGTGTACACTTCAGCATCTCCCAGTAAGAAGCCTTACAATGTTTCAGGAAGTTCTAGCATGAGATGGAGCCAAACTAAGTATTCCTCTGGAGAACCCTAAATTATTGCTTAGTAATATTGTTGAAATGTTTTCCGTGAAACTGTTGCTGGGATTTTTACCCTATTTTGACAGCTTTGTCTATGAAAGTATTTTTTTCTCTTTGCTGAGCATCTTCTGCGGAAGATGAATTGATCCCCTCTTTCACCCAGGGACAGGGAAATCATTCCTTTCTTGTTAGTCAAGTGTCCTACCTGTGGCAAGACCCAGGCTGCCAATGATTAGTGTGGCTTCTGTGTAGTCTGCTTCCTAAATTCCCACAAGACCAAGAAGGTATCTTGCTTAGCGGACTGCAGAAGATTTTCACCTTAAGGCAAAGTACAGAGAGATTTATGCGGAGCAGGACCGAACATCCATGCAACCAGCTCCTTCCGCCGTAGAACAGCTTAGATCCTTCCATGCCCTCACAGTGGAGATCCAGGGAGAGAGGAAAGGTGAAAACACAGACTGTGTTGGCTCGGTTCAGTGATGATGGTTTTGAGGTCAGGAAGGGGCACCAAGCTATGTGCCCTCTGTCAGAGTGATTTGATGCATCAAGGCTGTGACATAAAAAAAGTAGTCACTGGCAAGCACCATCTGCCTTGAGGCATGTGTGTTGAGGCACACATGAAGGTTGGGGTCTCGTGTTCTGTGTCGCATCTTCCAACGTGATATTTGACATCAGTGCATTCTTCATCAACAGACTCAACATCCACACATGCTTCTAGATGACAACATTAAAAGCTGTAGGCCTAAAGTAGAGGTAGTCATGTTATCGAAGAAGGCTGCTGGGTGCAGAGGGAACCACAAATAGTTCTTGTTTCCAGCAGGATAGACCTCTGCCTCAGGACAACAATGGAAAGCACGTCCGTCATCCCTCTTGAACTCAATGGCATAATGCATTTTAATTAAAGCTCCCAGTTTTATGGTATTTTTATTTTTTACCTTTCTGTCTGCATTTATCCATATTTATTTTTGGGCCATCTTATCTGTATTTATCCATGTTTTTTTTTTGTTTTGCTGATTAATGTAGATGTCAAATTTTACATTTCCATATTTATGTATAGATTTGCACTCGTACTTTTATGTCTGTCCTGTTTTAGCTATTTAAGCTGCCAAATATAACATAACAATATACCCACTGGTGAATATTCGCATTATACCACAAATATATGTTGACTTGCCAATATTTAGGGGGTATTTCATCCTGTTTTGTAATTTTATGGCATGACAAAGAGGCCAAGATTATGCAAATCTCCTTTATTGCGCAGCTCACAGCAGCAACAATGAAGAGATCTAGAACTTCATAAACATTCCAACATAGTATAAAGTCCATGTGCACGTAGTCATCTCCCTTCTTTGTTGCTGCCGCTCACAAGATAAGTACTTGTACTTTATTTGAGCTTGTTCTTTGTTTATTTGAATGTGTTGCTGATTGATGTGGGTGGTTGCCGACTGGACGAGTGTACCTCCTTTTCCTCCCCCCACCCTCTGGGCAACACTGAATTTGTTTATTCGTCTTATTTATATTAATTTCTGATTTCTATGTTCTGCTTGTAGCTTAGTTCTACTTATAGCTTAGTTTCACACTGTACCTCATCTTGGGCTCTTCCCCTCCTCTGCTGGGACTCACGATCATGGTTTCCCTATTCCGAGCTTTCGGGGATTACTTTTGAATTTCCCTCGCACTCGAGCTCTCTCCCTATCGACGGAGACCTTCACTCTCCGCCTCGTGGTGTTTCTCCCCCTCAGGGAGCCAAGCGGAGGCATTCTTACCTCCGTCCGCCCCCTTTTCGTGGCTTTCCTCTATGGTAACCCTGCGGCCTCAAGCGAAGCTCTGGGAGGCCGTGCAGGGTTACCACGGAGACAAGAGATGAGAAAAATCTCCGTTTGAAGTCACGAAGACTTGTTTTTAAACTACTGTTTTTTTCTCCATAAATAAATAAAACAAAAGAAAGGAAATTAAAGAAGCCTCACTTACCAGCTCCCCTTACTGATTAACTCCTGGACTGCACTATTAATAAAAAAAAGAGACAAGAAGGGCAATAGAAAGAGGACTACAAGACTATCAACAGACCAAGTTTCCAAAGCCCATTGTAACTAAAGGACTACTACCCTGAGCCCTCAATTTTTAGATTAAAGGAAAGACCCTTAACAAAGCTCTCATATAGACTCAAAATGCAGAATTTATTAGAAGAAAGACCCCTAGCAGGTACAAACATCCATTTTGAGAGCCCAAACAGCCATTTTAAACCCATTATATTTTCAAACCGACATGACAGTTAACTACCACCACTCATTTCCTAGACTTGTGCTCCTTCTCATTCTACCCATGTCGTCAGATCCCTCATCCAGCGCAATGGAAGACAAAATAGAGGGACTAATCAACAAAGCCCTAGATAAGGTAATAGGGTCACTGGACGACACCATTAATAAAAAAAATTAAGAACCTATCCAATAGGAGCTGGGCACCCCCAACCTCTCAGGGTGAGCCGAAAGGCATGGCACAAAGAAAAAGGCCAATTACTGACAACCCTCCCAAGGGTAGCAAGGGTAACAAGAAAGCTAAACGCTTAAACCCTGCAATTCTGAGCTCACGCGCTGACTGTGACAATGACAGTGCCTCGGGCACAATAGATGGGCAGAATAAAGGCCCGAATTTACCCATCCCCATTGATAGTGACGAAGAGGTGGATGAGATCGACCTTTCCTACTCCTCAGACTTTGACTCTGAGGAGGAAGGCAAAATTGTCGATACACCAGGAGAGGCATCTAAGGCCTCGGGGTCTACCATGGGAATCCTTGACCCCTTTGGAGAATACATGTTCGACCCACTTCTTATTAAGCACCCCCTCTCCCCTGAATGGGTCCCCTCCCAACACATAGGGGAATACCTTTCATTTTGGCTCCGTAAAGAGATCCCCAAAGAAGTAAGATCACGACTTAGATCTGAATGCCCTCGCCCCTCCCTCCCTGACAAGGTAGCTATGACCCCCGACCTGGATAGTAAGGTGGTGGCATTCATTGCCAAGACAGGAAGAGACCCGAGAAAAGGTCTTGACAAGGGACTTAAATCTTGATACTAAGATATTCGAACTGGCAGAAACAGCCTACGTCCATAACAGTCCCATAGACCCTAAAGAGCTGCGCCAATGGGCGCAAAGAGCAATCTCCCTGTTAGGCAACATAAACACCGCGCTCTCTAATGAGAGACGGAAAAGTGTGCTCCTAAAGATTGACCCAAAGGTTGTCGAGCTGGCTAACGAAGAAGGGGGACCGTCCTCCCAAGGGCTTCTCTTTGGAGAAGAATTTATCAAAGAAATGACCAAATACGTTGGAGTATTCAACTCTATCCAAAAATCTCAAAAGGAAATTAAAAAAGTCTTTTATAGCAGAGTTTTTACCATGACCGGGAGAATGCGGGGCCGACTCCCCGGCCGAGGAAACTTTTCATCAAGACCCTTCGTGGGACGGGGAGGAAGATTTCCCCATTCTAGCTTGGCCGCCCAGTCCTCATTTTATCCCCAGAGACAGAGATTCCGCTCAAGAGGCTTCAGGGGTGAAAGAAAGCAAAGAGGATTTTCAGCAGGTAAGTCTAACCAAAGACCATTTAGATACCCCTATAATGGTGGGAGGGAGACTAGCCCTATTTTGTGGGAACTGGAATGTGGTGACTCAAGACCCATGGGAGTGAGATACTGTCAAGGGCTACAAAATAGAATTCAAAAATTCACCAATTCAGGAAAGAATACCCAGGGAAATTCGTTTTTCAAAAAAAGACTCCGCTCTAGTCTCTCAAGAGGTAAAGGACCTTTTCACAAAAGGTGCGAGTCGAGAAGGGAAAGAGATCGGCTTCATCAGCAATGTCTTTCTAGTAGAAAAGAAGGACAAAAAGATGAGACCTGTGATAAATCTAAAAGAACTAAATCAATGGGTGGTCTATCGCCACTTCAAAATGGAGGGGATCTACCTCCTCAGGGACATCCTAAGGAAAGAAGATTGGCTCACTCGTCTAGACCTAAAGGACGCTTATCTAACCATCCCCATATGGCCTGCGCACCAAAAATTCCTCCAATTTCTATGGGAAGGAAAGCTATGGCAGTTTTCAAGCCTCCCCTTCGGACTATCCTCAGCCCCTTGGTGCTTTACCAAGATCCTCCGTCCAGTAGCGGCCTGGCTAAGAAACAAAGGAATAAGACTAATTTTAAATCTGGATGACATTTTATTAATGGCACAGTCCAAAGAAGTAGCCTTTCAACACACAGTTCTGACTACAAAAACTTTTAGAACACTTGGGTTTCGTGATAAACAGCAAAACATCTTCAACAACCCCAACCCAAGTCACACTGTTCCTCGGTTTTACGGTAGATACAGTTCAGGCAGAATTAAAACTCCCCGTGGAGAAACTCAGAAAACTCAGGAAAGAGTTAAGAAAAATTCTAAGGAAACCATCCTTTCCCCTAAGATCCTTAGCCAGAGTACTGGGCCTCCTGTCCTCGACTATCCAGGCCATATATCCGGGCCCCCTATATTACCCGGCCCTTCAGAGACTCGAGGCAAAAGCCCTGAGAAGCAATCCTTCCTACTCTCATATCGTGTACCTGGACTCAGACTCCAGGAAAGAGATACTCTGGTGGTTGAGGAATGCAGAAGCCTGGAACGGCAGAGCCATCTTTGGGGAGGAACCAGACCTGATAATAGATTCCGCTGCGAGCCTAGAAGGATGGGGTCCCACGTGCGGCGACTCGTCAACAGGGGGCCTTTGGACTTCTCAAGAGAAAGTTACTTATCAACTGCCTAGAACTACTGGCAGGATCCTTTGCAATCCGGAGCTTTACCAAGGATATGATCAAGTGCTCAGTCATGCTCCGCATGGACAACGTTTCCGCTGTGAGATACGTGAACAAAATGGGGGGTCCTCACTCCAAAGGTCTTTCGGACCTGGCCAAGAATTTTTGGGCCTATTGTGTCAACAAAGGCATCTCAGTGGTTGCAGAACACATTCCAGGCCTGAACAATGGGGTAGCAGACTGGTTCTCCAGGAATTTCAAAGATTCCAGCAATTGGAAACTGGACAGACAAGTTTTCCTGTCCATTCAATCCTTATGGGGTCCCTTTGGAATAGATCTGTTTGCAGACAGACTCAACATTCAACTTCCGAATTTCTGCTGCTGGAGACCAGACCCTCAGGGCTTAGCGATAGATGCCTTCCTTCAGAACTGGCTTGGTCTGAACCCTTATGCCTTCCCTCCTTTTGCCATGCTCCCACGTTTTCTTATTCAAGTTCGGAGAAACAAGGATCCAGTGGTAGTAGTAACCCCCCTTTGGAGATCACAAGCTTGGTTCCCAATTCTGTTGGAAATGAGCATAGACTTTTCAGTACTCATTCCTACCTTCGGGGCGATAATCACAGGTCATCACGGAGAACGCCACCCCCTTGTGACTTAGGGCCTCCTGTCATTGATGGCTTGGAGGATTTCAGGAGACAATGGCGCCTCCCAGGGATTTCGGAGAACGCTTTCAGACTCATGTCAGAGTCCTGGGCACCTGGGACAAGGAAAGCTTATAGACTGGCTTGGCGTAAATGGGTTTGTTGGTGCGTTCGGCGGAATTAAGATCCCATTTCAGTCGGTCTAATTCAAGTTATTAATTTCTTGTCTGAAATCTTCGCTTCAGGCCTGGCTTATCGTACTGTTAACGTCTATAGATCGGCCATTGCAGCAGGTCACTGCCTAGTAGATGGTACTTCGGTAGGCCAGAACTTGCTAACCAAAAAGCTTATGCGTAGTATGCGTGTTTTAAATCCACCTTTACGCAAATATTCCGCCTTATGGGACGTCAGGGACGTTCTTAGACTAATTACAAGTTGGGGTGAGAATTCTTCCCTCTCTTTAAAAAGACTCTCCTATAAACTCACTGTTTTATTGTGTCTTGTCTCCTTCAGGCGAACATCGGACGTCAAAGCCTTAGACATCTCTAGTAGGGCTTTTCAAATTGAGGGAGTTTGTTTCTTCCTTAAAAAAAGGACTAAAACTATGTCAACTTCGGTCTTCTACCCCTCTTTCCCACAGAACGAAAGCTTGTGTGTTGTCAAGTGTTTATTAGAATACGAAAAAAGAACATTAGGGTTAAAGTTCTGTTGATCAATTATTAATATCTCACAGATCCCCTCATAGAGCGGTTTCTTCCCCCACCTTAGCTAGATGGGATAAGGATGTTATGAAAGAAGCTGGAATTGATACTTCCATTTTTGGTGCTTATTCTCTTAGAGGTGCTTCAGCTTCAAAAGCTTTTGTTTTGGCTGGTGGCCTTCAAGATCTCCTTAGGGCCGCAGACTGGTCAAATGAATGGATTTTCAAAAGTTGTTGTTTTAAACCTGTACCGAATGTTATCGATAATGTGTTGAATACACTTTGAACTTGCATAATGTTGGCCTCCGTGTCATGCCATAAAATTTAGATTTTTCACAGCCTGGTGGGCAGAAAATCTGGATTTTATTAAGGACACGGAGGCCAAGATTATCCCTCCACATTTGAACCCACCCTTTTAATATAATTCTGCTCTCTTTTCTTTCAGATTCAATGGTTTCAGAGACCTTTCAGATGTCTTCTCTAAGAAAGTTATTTGAAAATAATTTTAAAGTTATCTTGTTCGCTGCACAAAGAAGGGAGATGACTACGTGCACATGGACTTTATACTATGTTGGAATGTTTATGAAGTTCTAGATCTCTTCATTGTTGCTGCTGTGAGCTGCGCAATAAAGGAGATTTGCATAATCTTGACCTCTGTGTCCTTAATAAAATCCAGATTTTTGCCCACCAGGCTGTGAAAAATCTAAATTCTCCATGCTGTCTATCTGCTCATCTGTTGGCCTATAATTCATGCAAGACAGCACAGAGTCACTTAGAAGAAGCCCAATTTTCTGTGTTTAGCCTTTTAAAAATAAGTGCAGACTGAAAACACATTTTCTGTCTGTATTTATCTGTAAAAACCAAAGATCTTGAGCCTTAATTTTAATTTACTTAATGCAAGGCTGAATATTAGACCTCTACTGCATTGTATGAATGACCAGTGGTGGCAAATGAGAGGACAAATTGGGCTTGTCTCATGCAACAATACAATTTCTTTTACGGCTGTGTTTTCAAATCAATCTTTTGTCAAAAGCCTGAGAATCTTTTCACTAAAAACTGGAGCAATGTGGAAGTTGCTCTTTCCAAGAGACCTTTCTGTACAGGAGATCCTTCTGCCATACATCAACAGTGTTAGGAGGATGACTGTAGATGACGCAATGACCGGGGCCAATTTCAATAGAAAAGGGGAAATAGTGAAGCTTTTCCTAGAAATTGCACAAACTAGGGACAGTAGACAACACCATTTATGCTCATTTGGAAAGAGAAATTTCTATGTGATTTTCCAACCACTCCACTGATTCTACCAACTCAGATAAAGATAAAATCTTCCCATGCAAAAATGATTCTAACTGCTCCAGAATGGCCGAGACACTGGTGGTATATGGGCCTTAAACACTTGCCTCAGAGCTCCCACTGTAAGGTTGCTTCTGTCAAGACTGCAGTTTCAAATTTACCAGGTATTTCATTGTTTGCAGCGTAACTGCTGAATTTGTATAAAATTAACATTGGAATTATGTTGCAGAGGAGGACCAAATTATGTGGCAGTATTAACTAAATTATAAAGCAGGAAAAAGCAATTTATGTAGGCGTAAGGTGGCACATTTTGTGAAAGTATTGTTGCTCGGGTAAGAATTCCTTAGGAAAAAAAGACATTTGGCAAAACAGGAACAGTTTGTTTAATTCAACAGCTTGGCTGGGGAACAGTTACAGGCACAAGGTCTCAGGACTGTCTCAATTTACATTTGGTTTCTGTCCTTCTATTCAAAATACAACAGGTAATAAAAGTTTCCAGCGTACCATATGTGGTGAGGAATGTTTGTTGCTGCCTTTGGAGTCATAAATTAATGGTCAAATGCTTACTACAGGTGGGTCTCGATCTCACGTGGACACAGTGTGGTCAATGGTGAACATGTCCAGATCTTCATCATAGGGAGTGCGTGATCACTACGTGTGGTAGGTCTTGATTGGCTATGTGTTTGTGACTCGCGTGGCATCTGACTTTATGGTGTATTTAGGAGCGAGCGTACCCACTCTGGCCAAGTGTGCTTTATTGGGGCAATCTCCCCTGACCATTGTAATGTCGCTGCGCCTATCTGCAGGATTGATCAAGAGTGTCCTGCCTGAGTGTTTGCCTGCCAGGTATGCACCCTTCCACTTGTGACCAATCAATCCGTAATCCCGGTTCTAGGTCGCAGGCCTTGCCTGACTACATACATGAGTGTTGAGGTAAGTGTTGAGTTCAGAACGGGCACTTCCACTAATAAGGGTGAGAGCTCATCTCTATCGATGAGCGCAATGATTTCCATATTAAGTGTTACCTCACTAGTTTGTCATTTTTACCCTTGGAAACAGTGTCTAGGGAAAGATTCCTCTTATTGGTACCAAGTTAAGACTCCAGCAATGCAATAAGCAACTGGCAGATGACTAGGCAACATTAACAAAGGGCCTTCCAGTTTACAGGAACATATGCCGCCCTTTTTTAGTAACTTTTGATCGATTTGAGCTAGAAACATTTTATAATTAACATTTGCAGGTTATGCTGCAGATGATGGATTAAGTGGCAAATGTGGCAAATCCATAGTTATGCAGCAGAATCGCATATTTCCAGGGACCCGGCATCTGAGCTTGTTTAAATACTGAATTAACCTTCTCAGAGAAGCAGAAAGGCAATCCATTCAAATGTCCTGTGGCATTAAGTGCAAACAATACTACGTTTGCAGTGTCTCCGACAAAGTACAATTCTGTCACATTCCATGAAGAAGCAGTGTTACCATGCCTTCTAATGTTGGCTAAATCGAGCCTTAAACTCTCCCCCCTCAAGATACACCTTTATGGAAGGATTATAGTTGTATCCACCAATTAAGAAACTTTGTCCTCCGGGGGAGCTTTATGTTAAGTTAATATTTTTTGCACTGTCATTTGACTTGTTCTCTCCTTTCAGCATTTATCACAGACTGCCTTTCAAATAGCTATAACCTCAGTGCACAGGGTTAGTGAGATTGACATTAGGTACACAGAAACCTTGCATGCCCCTTTGTGATAGTTGATTAGTAAAGACAACTCACCCTTCAAAATCTGTTACTCAGCCGAAATAGCTCTCCATTCTTTAGATATACGATTTCCTAAAATTCTAACTTGCCAAGACAAAGACTTTAAGGTCTGTGAAGATCTTCTCATCATTTAAACAATCTATTTCCAAATGGATTGTTGCCTAGCAGGCCCAAACCTCGTTGACCAAGCGGTAAAGCACCAACTACTTTACTACAAAGTGTCTACATGTTTTACATTTTCAACATGGCTACTTCGAGGTAAGTCTGCACTTTCACCTGTCACTATCACGTAGAGTACAGTTCTAATATAGACCCAAAGGTGGTCAAGCCATGTTAAAGAGTCTGTTTATTTAATGAAAAATATATTCCTGTCAAGTTTTGTCATTTGCATTTTTTCACGAATTTTAAGGAGGTGGGCTTGCTATTCTAATGAAGAACTTACAATCCAGAATGGCAAGTTACTTAATTCATCCTAGTACTGCATCTTACGAACATTAATTGAAGTCGCAAACATCCCACTCTCCTACTGTTGGTACGCAGCTTGATGGAATATGAAAGCAGCTGACCCTTTAAGAGCAGTGCCAGATTTTAGCTTTTTGTTATTGATTCCAATCTGTTTGCCTATGTTTTGCTTTAGTCATTATTAGATATCTTGCTGAAGAGTTGCTTTTAAATGGGTTCAAATGGGTTTATTTTCCAAAAGTAAGAAAATTGGAAATTATGAAATTTGACCTTTTAATAGGTCCAGAAGACTCGAGTACATGTTATTGGGGTTTTTCTTGTATTGTATATGTATATTCACATTCATATTTCATATGAATACATGTGTATTCATATTTTATATGAATGTGTATATTCCTGTGTTCTACAGTTCCTGCATGAAGGCAGGGCTGTTTTTTATGTTTGACTGACTTCTTGAAGATTTCTATGGTGCTGAACTAAGATTAGATGTGAGCACCTTTCTACTATTAGTCTCTGCTGTGCCCCTATCTGATTTTCTACCTGGTGACTGTTGTGCAGATTGGCTCCTGTGTGGAATCTCTGCAATTTCTCCTCCACAGTGCTTCAGTTCAAAGGGAAAGCCTGCAACATGTTCTGCATTAGGCACTGTATGAAGCTACATTTTATGTAGTGTACCCAAATGAGGTACACTATGTAGAAAGTCCAGATGACCCTTATTGGCTTACATGGCTTAAATTAATAATCCCAAATGCTCTTTTTTGTGGTAGTGTGGGCGAGCAGTTTAGGGTTATTAGGGAGTAGTGTTAAGCATTTGTTGTACACACCGAGTCAATAAATGAGACACTAAAGAAGAAACTTGAGACCAATTTAGAAAAAGAACATACATTTTTTCCTATAATTTTAACTCCAATACCTTTGTAATCGAGTAAGTACTTTAGAGGTTATCAAATTTTACAGTAGAAAACAAAAAATGACAGCTGGCAGATTTGAGGGATGAGTCTAGAACACTGTAATGTTATCCTAAGGGAGAAACATTTGGTGCATAAGGTCACTTGCAGACATTTTACAGGACTGTTCTTCTGGACCTAAGTTTTACCTGCCCTGGGAAGTCCTGTTGTACAAGTGCTTTCAGCGCTGGTAGCCTCAGACGCTGCACACAGTAATCAATGGGAAAGTACCTGTGGAAAAGAAGCTGCAAGGGGGGCCCTGTCCAATAGAATCCAAAATGGGGACTCCAGTCTTTTGGGGGGGGGGGGGGGGGGGGGGGTCTAAAAGCTATATAGACACCATCTGTCTCTTCGAGTTTGAGGCTCCCACGGTTCTCAGTGCACCTACTGAGGAGGGAGAAGAAACATAGCAAGATGTCTTCTGGCGTGGAGCTGGCCACAGGTGAAGTCCCTTGACATGCTGGTCGGTTTTGATGGCGGTGGTGTTCAGGCTCATCACAAACCAGCCTTGGTGCTTGCAACTGGCTCCGGTACCTTGGATATTGGTGCAGGGTGGATCCTGGGGGTCCTGGCATCTCCAGAATTGGTGGGGAGACTGATCTGACTTCCTGGAGCACAGTGACCTTTTCCTGGATGGCTGCTGCGTTGGTGGATCCGATGGTCAGCAGATCAGTGTACCGGATGTCGCAGTCGATGGCTGCAGAGATTTGGCTCCTCCCCTTCAAGGGAGATGCTGACAGGTTGGCAAATGCTGGGGACTCTCTGGGGCATCGAAGGATGCACAGCTGCAGGACAAGTCTGGTATTTGTAGTTCTCGAGACAGGAGCAGGCCTACGGGGTTTGGCGCCAAGTCCACAGCTAGTACAGTTATTGTGTTCTTCGACTTTTCTTTGTCCTCTTTGTTCTTTAGTCAGATAAATCTGAGTTCCTGGAAACGGGGCCACCTAAATACTGAATGGGCTACATGCCGTTGGGTTACTACACCCCCTGTATGACCACTTCCTGTGGGAAGTGGGCATAACCCTATCCCAAAGTTCCTAATTGCAAAAGCAAGATGGTGGAACTCTTATTTCATGGAGCACATCAGGCACCCCACCTTACGGGTGTGACTTGCCTGGTAGTGCAACACGCCTTCTGCAGATCTAATTTCCTGCCTGTCTTGGTGCCAAATGTGCCTCAAGGCAGGGAGTGGCATCTCCAAGGTCTAGGGTAGCCATGGTTGCATATCAAAGGCAGCAGGTGCTTTCCCTTGTCATTCCCTGCCTTGCCATCCTGCTGGAGGTGGTTTGAATACCTTCCTCCAGAGCAGGCATAGTTTCTGGCCTCCGAGCGTGGGGTCTCACCTGCAGGGGATCAAAAACCTATCCATGGTGGCAGGCTGGATGATACCAGTCAGCCAGCACACACAGAGGCTTGTAGGGTTTCAGGGGTACCTTTAAAGTTCCCTCTGGGTGCATGTTTTAATACATCCACTACTGGCATCAGTATTGATTTATTAAGACAAGGTGTTTGATACCAAACACCATAGGTTTTAGAAAAGCCATCCTGTGGCTGGGGAACTCATAATGATCAGTGCCCAGTACATATACATAAGATGGCTTCCCTGTTGACTTGTACTATCTAGTAATTGAACTAGACTGCACAGAGGAATATCTGCTCATGCAGATATATCCTCACATGTAGTATAGCGCATCCTTCCTTAGGGCTATAAGGCCTGCTGTAGCGGTGTCTTACATATATTTCATGCAGTGTCTGTGGGCATGGCACACAAGGTGTCAAGTCGTGTTTTCACACTTGTTTGCACCATTTCATATAGCTTGAAGTGGCAGTCTTCACGAGCATGGATGTTGGTCCCTTAGGGTGCCACAATTCGTGCAGCAGCCCTTAGGGACCCTCTTCAGTACCCATGCCCTAGGTACCAGGGATACCATTTACTAGGGACTTAGAGGTGCTAAAGACCTTGCCAATTGGGGTACAATTGAACAGTTACCTTGTTTTAGGGAAAGAGCACTGGCATTGAGGAACCTGGCTAGCAGAAGCCATGTGTACTTGAGTTAAAATTGCATCAAATACGAGGCTAAAATGTTGGGGTGACCATGTCAAAAAGGGGCATGATCCTAGAGGCAATACCTGAGAATGGCATATTCTGATGGATACATCTGCCAGTGGATTCCTCACCTTGTGAATATCCCCTGCGTCAGCATTCCACTGAACATTTTTCCCCTGCTCTCTACGCCGACGTGGACGTCATAATACCTCGGCTCCGCTCGCGACTCCGTATGACGTCACCGGAGCCATAAGAGAGCCACGTCGGCGTGATGACGTCAGTTCCCTTTTTTCCGCGCCGTCGACGCGTAACTGTTTTCCAGCACTCTCCTGCTACCTTGTAGTCTTGTAATGGGTTACTGTTTCTGGATAAGCTATGTCTTCGACAAGAAAGTCAGGTTTTAAACCTTGTAGGGAATGTGGGGACCACATGTCCATGACTGACCCCCACGAGGATTGTTTGTGGTGTCTTTCTTCAGATCATGATGTGGAGGACTGCTCCAGCTGTAGAAAGATGAACCCTAAGGCCCTGAAGGAGAGGAAGGCGAAACTCTTCATGGCCAAGGCGAAGAAGGAAAGAAGAGGTAGGAAAAAGAAGTCGAGGCCAGAGTCGTCGACTTCACACTCTTCGAAGTCGAAGAAACATCATAAGAAGAGGAAGCATAGCTCTTGGCGCCAATCGTCGAGGAGTAAGGCTTCGAGGTCGCCTCGGCGTCGAAGCAAGGATGTTGTATCTCCATCTCCTTCCCCTTCTCGAATGTCTCCAGAGAAGTTACCTTCGCCGAAGCGGACTCCGGCGCAGTCACCGGCGCCAGTGGAGTCTCCAGCTTCTGACTCCGAACCGGATCAGGAGGAAGAGCTTTCTCCAGTGCCAGCTGAACCTGCGGCGCCAGTTGCGGACACTTCGGCTCCGGTTCCTGGTACTCCTCGACCGGATCCAGGGTCAAACCCATACCCGCAGTTCCTGACTCCGGGTGCGGATTCAACGCATTTCCTCAATGCGATGTATGGAATTTTTCAAAGGGCTGCCTTCCCATCCGGCGCACCATCTGGTCCCGTGGGTCCTATGGCAAACACTGTGGGAGTGCCGCAGCATTAAGTTCAGGCGCCCTTTATGCCCTTCTTGCCGATGGCTCCTTCGTGGCAGTTCCCGGCGCCGTCTGGTGATACATCTCGGCTTCGTCTGGATCGTTTGCCTTCTTCGGAGCCTCCCTCGACGCCGTTGCCGACTCCTTCTGCTCCACGCCCAGCGCCGCCTACTCCTCCGGTTCCGCTGACTCCACGTTCGGTTCCGCTGACTCCGCATACGGTGCCGCCGACGCCGGGTCCTCTGATCCATTCTCGAAGAGAGGCCCAGAGGGTTTTGGAAGAGGAGCGTTATAGGGAGGAAGTGGAAGAAGGTGAGGTTGATGGATCCTCGGATGACTTTGAAGGCATTCTGGATGCTAGTGGTCTTGATACTACTCCGGAGTGGGAGCATTCTTCTGCTAGGTCTTCACCACCACAAGAATTGGCCCCTTATCATTCGGTCATCAAAAAGACTGCAGAGTTGCTGGACTTAGTTACCCTCTGCTGAATATAAACCGAACCTTTTGACTGAAGTTCTGCATTCTCCTTCATCAATTGTAGAGCCCTTGTTACCTTTTAATGAGGCTATATTAGAGCCAGTGATGGACGTTTGGCACAAGCCTCTTTCTTCGCCTGCAGTATGCAGACAAGTGGCAAGGAGATACAGGGTGGCTCTGGGGGATCCAAGCTTTCTTTCTTCTCGCCCTTCTCCAGAGAGCCTTGTGGTGCAAGCTTCATGCTCGAAGCAATCATCAGGCGCCTTCCCTCAAACACCTGCGGATAGGGATTCTAAGAGGACTGATCAAACAGCCAAAAAGGTCTTTTCGTCTGGAAGCATGGCTCTTAAATAGACCAATGCCACTTGTTTATTGGGGCGCTATGTTCATGCACTGATGGACTCTATGAAGTTATTAGCCCCTAAGCTGCCAGAAGAAGAGAGCCTCTTTTATGGAGGTTGTCACGGACACTCAAGCTGATGCAAGGCAGGTTATTCAGTCGGGCCTAGACACGGCTGATTCTGTGGCTAGAATTATGGGGTCTTCGATAGCCACTAGGAGACAAGCTTGGCTTCGTTCTTCCGGCTTTTCTGCGGATGTTCAGGCCACGTTAATTGACTTGCCTTTTGATGGAGAGAAACTGTTCGGGGAGAAGGCCGATTCCGCCTTGCAAAGGTTTAAAGATAGCAGAGTTACTGCAAAGTCTTTGGGTTTACAGACTCCTGCTAAGGGATTTGGATTCAGGAAATTTATAGGATTTGGGAGGTCCTAGTTTCGTACCTTCCGGCAACCTCAGCAACAGCAGCAGCAGAATCCCCTCTATAGGTCGTATAGAGGAAGGCAAAGAGGACGGAGAGGTTCTGGCCGCAACCCATCTTCATCTTCTGCCTCCTCTGCTCCCAATGAAGCTTCAGGGAAGCAGCCCTAGATCCCCCCCTCCTAGATCATGTGAGACCTGTGGGGGGTCGTGTGTCCCACTTTCTGCGGGGTTGGAAATCCGTCACGACCTACCTTTTGGGTTTTAAACCTCGTGGAGAATGGGTACGCCCTTCCCTTTCGGGAATTTCCTCCCCACTTACCCTCCTTGCCAAGGTTTTTGCTCAGAAGACCATCTACTTCTTCTGCAGAAGGAGGTTCTTGCATTGCTACAAAACGGTGCGATAGAGGTGGTTCCAGAGCAAGCTAGGAGTCTGGGATGCCACTCTCGGTATTTCCTGATTCCCAAGAAGGACGACAGATTGCGTCCGATCCTGGACCTCAGAGTTTTGAATTTTTACGTGAAGCAGGAGAAATTCAAGATGCTGACCCTTGCACAGGTTCAAGCGTTGCAGCAAGGAGACTGGATGGTGTCGATCGACTTGCAGGATGCGTATTTTCACATCCCAATCCTGAAGTCGCACAGAAAGTATCTCCGTTTTACGGTTGGGTCGCAACACTACCAGTTTGCGGTCCTCCAGTTTGGTCTTACTACTGCACCTCGAGTCTTCACGAAGGTGATTGCAGTGGTGGCTGCTCATCTCAGGAGGTCGGGGATTCTGGTTTTCCCCTACCTGGACAACTGGCTTCTGAAAGCAGAGTCCCCAGAGATGGTGCAACATCATCTGAAGGTAACATCTCAGCTGTTACTCGACTTGGGTTTTTCGATCAATGTGCCCAAATCTCACCTTGTGCCTTCTCAACGCAAGCTGGTCATAGGGGCGGTACTGGACTCTGCTGTGTTGAGCATTTCCTCCTCCTCCTCAAAGAATTCTAAACATTCAGGAGATGATCCCTTTATTCCACAATGGAGCGGTTGTTCCAGTTCTGAAGGTCCTTCGTCTGCTCGATCTGTTCGCCTCCTGCATTCTGTTGGTCAACCATGCACGCTGGCACATGAGGGCACTCCAGTGGTGCCTCCGCAGGTAGTGGAGAAATTCAAGATGCTGACCCTTGCACAGGTTCAAGCGTTGCAGCAAGGAGACTGGATGGTGTCGATCGACTTGCAGGATGCGTATTTTCACATCCCAATCCTGAAGTCGCACAGAAAGTATCTCCGTTTTACGGTTGGGTCGCAACACTACCAGTTTGCGGTCCTCCAGTTTGGTCTTACTACTGCACCTCGAGTCTTCACGAAGGTGATTGCAGTGGTGGCTGCTCATCTCAGGAGGTCGGGGATTCTGGTTTTCCCCTACCTGGACAACTGGCTTCTGAAAGCAGAGTCCCCAGAGATGGTGCAACATCATCTGAAGGTAACATCTCAGCTGTTACTCGACTTGGGTTTTTCGATCAATGTGCCCAAATCTCACCTTGTGCCTTCTCAACGCAAGCTGGTCATAGGGGCGGTACTGGACTCTGCTGTGTTGAGCATTTCCTCCTCCTCCTCAAAGAATTCTAAACATTCAGGAGATGATCCCTTTATTCCACAATGGAGCGGTTGTTCCAGTTCTGAAGGTCCTTCGTCTGCTCGATCTGTTCGCCTCCTGCATTCTGTTGGTCAACCATGCACGCTGGCACATGAGGGCACTCCAGTGGTGCCTCCGCAGGTAGTGGTATCAGCACAACGGAGATCTCAGGGAGTCGATTAGGATCTCCAGAGAAGCTGCAGCGGATTTGTCTTGGTGGAGCATGGGGGGCAATATGTCTCAAGGAAAGCTCTTCATCTTCCTCCATCGATGGCCACAGTGATAAAGGATGCCTCCACCCTGGGGTGGGGTGCTCATCTGGGGGATCTGGAGATCAAGGGTCTTTGGTCTCCAGAGGAAAGGTTGCTTCACATCAACCTTCTGGAATTACGGGCTATACGTTTGGTGCTCAAGGCCTTTCTCCCTTCCCTTCGCGGTCAGTCGGTTCAAGTCCTGACGGACAACACTACCGCGATGTGGTATGTCAACAAGCAGGGAGGAGTAGGGTCGTATCGTCTCTGCAGGGAGGCGTTGCGGCTCTGGTCCTCGGCTCAGGATCATCAGATTTGCTTGATGGCGAATCATCTGGCCGGGGTGCTGAATGTACGTGCGGACAGTCTCAGTCAGCAGTTCTCCGCTAACCACGAGTGGAGGCTTCATCCGGAGGTGGTTCGTCACGTCTTTCGGACGTGGGGGATTCCTCGGCTAGACCTATTCGCCACCCGCGAGAACGCGCATTGCCCGTCATTCTGCAGCCTCCAGTTTCTGTTGCAGGGGACGTTGGGGGACGCGTTTCAGTTGAGTTGGGGCTCACAACTCCTTTATGTGTTTCCTCCCATACCCTTGATTCCTCGGGTTCTGAGGAAAATTCGCTAAGACCGGGCCCAAGTTATTTTGGTCGCCCCGGATTGGCCAAGAAGGGTGTGGTACACAGATCTACTTCACCTCTCGTCGCACCCTCCGCTCTGTCTCCCTCTCAGGGCAGACCTCCTCTCGCAATCGGAGGGGCAGGTTCTTCACCTCCACCTCCATAGCCTGCACCTTCATGCCTGGAGATTGAACAGGGCACCCTGAGTTCCTTCTCTCTCCCGCCTGATGTGGTGGATGTTATTTTATCGGCCAGGCGACACTCCACCAAGTCCATTTACTCATATAGGTGGTCTAAGTTTGTTAAATGGTGTGGAGAGAGATCCGTTGACCCTTTAAAAGCTCATCTTTCGAATGTGCTTCAGTTTGCTCTTTCCTTGGCTCTGCAGGGCTGCGCTGTGGCCACGGTCAAGGGCTATCTATCAGCCTTATCGGCTTTTCTGTGTTTCTGTGTCTTCCAGATCAGCCGTCATTATTTAAATCTCCTATTGTATTAAGATTTATCAAAGGCCTTACTATTAGGTTTCCACCTACTCCTTTTGTAATGCCACAGTGGGACCTTAATCTTTCTTGATGGGGTCCCCTTTTGAGCCCCTTCATAGCTGTCCTTTGAGGCTGTTGTCCTTTAAGACGTTTTTTCTTGTAGCCATAACCTCGGCAAAGAGGGTGAGTGAGCTTCAAGCTCTTAGTTCTTAACCCCCGTTTTTAACCTTACATGCTGAAAGGATGGTTCTTAGGACCAGGGCTGCTTTCCTACCCAAGGTAGTTACTCCCTTTCATCTGGGGCAGTCTGTTACTCTCCCTGTGTTTTATCCGCCTCCTCATCCTTCCAAGGAGGAGGAAAGACTTCATCGACTGGACCCAAAAAGAGCTGTGAGCTTTTACTTGGACAGAACGAAAGACTTTCGTTTGGACGATCAGCTGTTCGTGGGCTATGTTGGACATTCTAAAGAAAAAGCTGTGCACAAGCGCACTCTGTCCAGATGGATCATCCTAGCCATCAAGATCTGCTACGCCCTGGCTGGTAAGGTTCCACCTGAGGGTATTAGAGCTCCTTCAACTAGAGCTAAATCTTCTACTTCTGCTTTGGCCAGGGGTGTTCCTGTGGCAGACATTTGTAAAGCCGCGACTTGGGCCTCCCTCCATACTTTCGCAAAGCATTATTGCTTAGACTCTGAGATGAGGAGGGAGGGCCACTTTGCGCGCTCTGTCTTGCAGGACTTTTTGGTATAGGAAGGTGGACACCCTCATCCGGGAGTGGGACTGCTGTGGGAATCTATTCACAAGGTGAGGAATCCACTGGCAGATGTATCCATCAGAAGAACAAGTTACTTACCTTCGGTAATGCTTTTTCTGGTGGATACAGTATCTGCCTGTGGATTCCTCACGGGCCCACCCGCCTCCCCGTTGTCCACCTTTGTATACCTTAAAGGTTGTCTTGTTTGACATGTTTTACATTGTCTTCTTTCTATCTGGTACACTTGTAGGAAATGCTTATGTTCCTTAGCTTTCCTTTTTCTATATGTACTATGTATATTTGTTCGAATGTTGTATACTGTGTATACTTTGAATCTGTTGTCGGTCCACCTGTTCGCCTCGGAGGGACGGAAAAAATGGGTGGAACTGACGTCATCACGCCGACGTGGCTCTCTTATGGCTCTCTTATGGCTCCGGGGACGTTATACGGAGTCGCGAGCGGAGCCGAGGTATTATGACGTCCACGTCGGCGTAGAGAGCTGGGGGAAAAAGTTCAGTGGAATGCTGGCGCAGGGGGATATTCACAAGGTGAGGAATCCACAGGCAGATACTGTATCCACCAGAAAAAGCGTTACCGAAGGTAAGTAACTTGTTCTTTAGAGTCCAAAAAGTTTGACATTCTTCACACAGTAAAGGCTATGTTCATTGACTGGCAGCCAGATTCCTCGAAGTATTGCTAGGCTTCTGAATATTCTTATGAGAGGACCCTGACTTTGTGATGCACAGGTCATTGTTCTGTAGAATGTGATGTCCAATAAGCTGCCTGGCTGCCAGATTCTGCACAGGCCAGTCAAGGCCATGCACGTTTTTTCCATGGTACACCTGCTGTCTGACCCTCTTCACTATTGAAAATTGTTATGCTTCACTAATTAGTGGCACTCCTCCTCCACTGTGCTGTGCTTCCTTGTGTTTCATGTTTGTTTGCTGCATGTCCACCTCCGCATAATTGCTAAAACCTACTCTTGTAACTTTATAGGTTAAACGGTATATGCTTACATTCTCCAAAATGTCACATTCTCTTTAATGTATTTCAGCGGCAGCATTCGTTGCCTGAGCAAAGGAAGAAAGAGCTCTTACTGAGGTTAATTGTTGAGCTTGTTGAGTTCATTTCTCCCAAAACGCCGAAACCTGGGGAGCTTGGAGGACGGGTGTCTGGTTCACTGGCTTGGAGAGTAGCCAGAGGAGAAATTAATGTAAAGGTATGTCATTTACGTACGATAGACACCAAGTTGAATACATCAGTAAATGTTCTTCTGTTGGGTATCAGTGGTGTTATGGTGATGCCAGGCACTGCTAATTAAAAGGAAGTCATTTCTGATCTTGCTGTGTCTGAGATTGATTGCAAATAAATATGTAGTAACTTGATGGAAAACTAAACCCTGAGCAGGTGCTCCAACTTGTGATCGACAAAGCTCAGTAGTGCAAAACAAAGTTCATCTCCACATTTAGTAGTAATTAGTATGTTTAAAGGCTATCTTGAGCATAAAGTGACTGTGGGTGTAGGAGCTGACCAACTGCAGGCTTTTATGTTGATTGCTCTTTCTGCCTGAGCAGAAATCTTGTTTGCATAGGGCAAGAATAATAACCCTATGTATTCCTGCAATATCTTGGCTAGTGGGTATGGGTATGGAATGCTGTCAGAAAAGTCAAAACAGTGCAAGACCTGCCCAGATCCCCTGATGTCCCAACTTGACAGTTTAGACTAGAATTCAGTTGGGACTTCTTGTTTAAAGGAGGGCCAAACACCAGATGATCAGAAATTGATTTTATTGGTAACACATATTGTAGGAAGCTGGCTTTGTATATGGTATGCCACTAGGTGGTTAAGCCTTGCAGTGTGTCCAGGGGTTCCCCAATAATGTGCAGGGCTCAGTTTAAAACCCAAAGTGCTCTATTAGTGGTAGTGTGGGGGAGTAGCCTTAGGCCTAATAAAGAGGAGTGTAAGACATTTATTGCACACACATGATCTATAATTGACACACCACAGAGAAAGTGCCATCTTTCTTTCATGGTATGCCCCCACTTTTTGCTGAATTGCTGAAGGTACTTTGACTGAGTGTGCCCTGGGCTCCTGCCAATCAGGTGCCCAGGGCCTGTGTTCCTTCCCTAAAAACTGTGCTGAAATCTAAAACCTAAATTGGCAAACCCTGGCCACGTGTCAGCCCTGTACCCTGACACAAACACACTGCCCTTGCAGGCTGAGTGTCTGGGTATAGAACAAAACAGGGTGCCGTGCCCACAACAATACACTGCCCTGGCATACCTCAGCCACCCCTCTAGCTGGGTGCCCTAAGCCAGTGGTGTGGGTACAGGAGCATGAGCGCTGTGCCCCTACAGTACCCAGGTTCATTCCTGGGCAGCGTAAGTGCAGTGCTGCCATTTAGGAGTATATGGTGCTGGGAGATAGTCAACACGAACTCCACAGCACCTTGATGGCTCCACTGAAGACTGAGAAGTTTTGTATCAAACTTCTCAGCACATTAAACCTGCACTGATGCCAGTGCAGGATTTAATGTACAATGCACGACAGAGGGCATCTTAGAGATGCCCCCTGAACCTAACCTACAATCCACGTCTGGTCTGAGGGGCTGCCTAGGCCGCCACACAGCAGACATGCTGCTGGACCCCTGGGTAGAGAGCCATCCGCTCTCCTGGGCCTGCAACAATGCACATCCTGGGCAAGGTGCTAGGTCTCCTCCCCCAGGATGGACAGGGGAAGCTTCAAAGGCATGCCGCCTTTGTGAGCTTCTCCAGGCCACTTGCTGTACTCAGCAACTGGCCCCTACCTGTTCTAAACCCCCACTCTAGTGGGAAGACTGTCCGGAAACCCCAAGGAAGGACAGGGGGTGTGCCAGCCTCTGCCAACCCCACCCCTCAGGCCTCTGCCAACCCCACCCCTCAGGTGGGGGGGGGAGGTGAAACACAGCTCCGGGCTCTCGCCATCTTGAAGATGGGAAGCCCTGCCCAATCAGGACTAGGCCACTGCCCCCTCCCACAGGAGAGTGGCAGGATAGGGAGTGTACCCAACCCAGGGCAGGGACCCAGTGGTCCCCGCCCTTTACCTACCTGTAACGCCCCTAAATTTAGTATTTAGGGGCACCCTGAACCTTCCTTCCTTAGATCCAGATTCCGAAACAGCAAAGAAGATCAAGAAGAAAGAAGACCTGCCATGCAGCTGCTAACAAGAGGAAGACACCAACTGCTTTGGCCCCAACCCTACCGGCCTGTTGACCCTCGAACCTGCTCCTGCTAAATCCCGGCATCTCCTGTGGCCAGCAACCTCACAAACCCCGGAGGACCTGGCTACCTTGTGACTCTGAGCATCTGGGACTCGCACGAGCAGTGGCACTGCTCAAAGCAAGTAACTGACCCCTGGCATCAGCCAGGAACCACGAACCCTGCACACTCTACACCCACCAACCACGGGCCCCCTGCCTCCCTTAGGATAACATTGGGCCTACCTCACTCTGCACCCGGCTGCCCCTGTGCCGCTGAGGGTGTAACAACCGTACTTACCTGACCCTGGGAGACCCCTGAGTCTATGCCCAGCACCTTAACTCTGCCAGTAGAGTACTTACCCAAAAGCCGATAACTAACTTTTCTTCCATAGGGTAACATTGGCTGGTTTCACTTAAAAAGTGTGGAGTTTCTAAACTTTAAAATATTCACCTAAAATCAACCGAGTAACGAAATCGAAAATACTTACCTGCTATTATGAGAGATCCCAGTGCTGGATCTTGGTGCCCAGCACTGACCCTGAAAAGTAATTACAAGCATACTTACCGCCAACTCAATTTTCTCCCATAGGAAACCATTGACTGTTTTTCTGTGAAATTTCTTCTAAGTGTCGATTTTTGCAAACTACAAATATTCTTTATAAATCGTACCAACTGTGAAAACGTAATTACTTACCTGTTTTAGATAGATGTCCCAGTACTGAGCCTAGGAGCCCAGCACTGGATTACAAAAGTAACGAGAACATACTTTACCTGCAACTTGAATTTCCTTCCATAGGATAACATTGCCTAGTTTTTGCTGAAAAAGTTTGTCGATTTTGCAAACTTACGAATATTTGTTAAAAATCGCCTGTATAACCTAAACGCATTCTCTCAACTGCTTACAGGTGGTACACTAGTGCTGGATCCAGGATCCAACACTGAGCTAGAAAAAGTAACAATAACCCCACTTACCTGCTAAGTGAATTTCCTCCCATAGGATAACATTGGTGATTTCATTAGGAAAAGTTTCTAAGTGTCAACTTTTAAAATGTCAAAATATTGCTTAAAAATCACAACAGTAACTAAATCGTATTTACTCACCTGTTTCGAGGAACTGTCCCAGGACTGAATCTAGGATCCAGTCCTGGAGTTAGAAAAGTAATCCTAAAAGTAATCAATTGCATTTAATTTGAAATTCCCATTGAGCTCAATGTATTATTGTTTGAAATTGTGTTGCCTATTGCAACAAACTGTAACTATTGCATTCAAAAGTCAATTGCCTAGTGCAAAGTATTTAACTAAAGCATCTCATTCTGAGAAAGTATATTTTGATACTTATTGTTGGTTCTAAAATAAAACAACCATATATTTTTATATACAAACCATTGGCCTAGAGTTCAGTTACTGAGTGTGTGAGACCATTTGCTGACTGAGTGTGTGCAACAAATACTTTACACTGTCCTCTGATACTGCCTTACTGCTCGACCAAGCTACCACTTTAGAGAGTAAGGTTATATCTAACTTTAGCCTCTGCCAAACCTCTGGGGACTGTGGACTCTGTACACACTGTACCTATTTGGGAACAGTATATACAGAGCCACTTTCCTACGACGACTCTAGGATATCCAGACCAATTTAATAAAATTATACTTTGTACTTTATTTTAAGACCTAGGTGTTCGTAATAAGGTAAGTACGTGTTCGAGGCATATGAGCTGTAAATCATATGCTATGCATAGATCGCCATTTAGTGTTGGGTCCAGATGTTTGCACTTTGTTTTTCTTCGAAGAAGTCTTTCCAGTCACGAGGTAGGTGACTCCTCCTTTCGGTGATCGTGCGCATGGGCATCGACTCCATTGTTAGATAGGTTTTTTTCCACCATCGGGTTCGGACATGTATTGCTGCGCTGCGCTTTGGCACCGTTTCTCGGTTCCCTTCGACGTGCAATCAACTACCCTTGACAGTATTGTTATCGAACACGGTTCTCCGTTCGTCGTGTATCGTCTCACCTCGAAAAACTTTCATCGGAAAACTCATGTCGGGCCTGCCCGCGCCGACCGCACTAGCAGTCGATGGAACGGACTCCCTTTAAGTTCTGTGCTGGGTGTTGTGCTAAGTTTCTACACCCCGACTTGCACGAAGTGTGCAACCTCTGCTTGTCCCCGGAACCCAACGAGAATGACTGCGACGTCTGACAATCGTTTCGATCGAAAAAGACACTTCGTGACCGTCCGACTCAACACCACGAGATGCAACACCAGAGCTGCTCCGCACCGGACATCTTCGGGGAAGATTCCGACACAGAGCAACAAGCTCAAGTAGCCGAAGAGGTAGAACATTTCTTTGTGTCTGAAGTCGACTCTGACATGGAAGAAGAGGAGCAAGTTACTCCGGGTCAACGGGAATAAAGACACCCCTCTGCCCCCTCAACAACCTAAGACAAAGGCTCCGGTCCCTCCTCTGCCTTCGGGCCAAGGTCTGCACCGACAGAAGGTTTCCGATGCCCCGCCCTTGGGCCCGGCTCCGAAACATAAAGAGAAGCCTTCCGGCTCGGGCTCGAGCCGGCACCACTCCAGTGCTGGAAAAAAACACCTTTGGCACCAAAACCCATATCTAAACATGTTGCGGTCACAAATACACCGTTGCCAAAGACTCTACCTTCAACACCGGAAGGCTCAGAGGTGAAAGCTCCGACGCAAAAAGGCTTGGAGCCGAAACCTTCGATGCCGAAGCAAACAACTAAAGATACTCTGTCTGAAGAGTCTCGACCAAATGCCTCACCTTCGGACCCGATGCAGAAAAAACTTGTGATCAACCCTGATACAGGACATATCCATGCCACTCTTCCAAAAAAACGGAAGATAGACCAGCCAGTGGACCAGCCAGAGGACTACCACATTCCTCTCAAAAGCAAAATAACTAACCCTTCTCCACCTTATATTTCTCCTTCCACTGATCCCAATTTACTTATTACACCATCAATTTCACCACCACCACCACTTACACCTGACCCATAGAATGACTGGGATGAGGATGAAGATCTGGCTAGGCCACAGGACATTGACCCTTGGGAGGATTATCATACTAACCCAAGTCCAGATACTGACTCTGATTTGTATCCGTCTAGACCCTCCCCACCTGACGATAATATTGTGTACATTGAACTCCTTAACAGGGCTGCTCAATATCACGGGGTGGAGTTGAATAAAGACCCTTTAGATGAGGATGTCTTCTTTGAGACACTTAGTTCCTCTGAGAGCCACTCATACCTTACCTATGCTAAAAGGTATGTTAAAACACAGACAAAATATTTAAAGATCCTGTCAGGGCAAGAATAATTACATCTCGAGTGGAGAAAAAATATAAATCTTCACCTGCCGACCCTGTTTACATCGGAGGTTAGTTGCCTTTACAGACTGGTGGTATCCAACGCCCGCAAGAGAGCTAACTCACAAACGACAGGTGAGGCTCCTACTCCTGATAAGGAGTCTAAGCTTATTGATGCCTTGCTCAAGCTCTGTTGGCTTGCTATATTTACCTGACGAACACAAAACTAAGGCTAATGACCTTATCCAAGAAGGTAAACTTATCATTAATATCTCAATCAGGTGTGCCATGGACTAATCAGATACAGCAGCTCGTACAGTAAACACCAGTGTACTCCTACGCAGACATGCTTGGTTGAGAATCTCAGGATTCAAGCCTGCATACCTCCATCCTCAACCAACCATTCGACAAAAAACATCTCTTTGGCCCAACGGTTGATACATCACTGAAGAAGATGAAAAAAGACAGAGGTCGCAAAGTCCATGGGGGCTTTGCAACTGCCTGCCACTAGGGGTTCCTTTCGCCGCTCCTTTTATAGGGGGGGGGGGGGTTCAAAAATGTATCCACCGAAAAACCCTCCTCATCTTACAAGGGCAACAACCAATCAACATGTTATTTTAGAGGTGGTTTCAGAGGAGACAACGGTAAGGGCAGAGGCAACTCCACACGCACTTCCCCCGCAAACAAACAGTGACTTCTTTCTGTTACCCCCGATCATTCCACTCCTGTTGGGGGATGTCTCTCAATTCCTACCTGTATGGAATTCAATCACCTCAGACAAGTGGGTTCTACAAATTATCAAATATGGTTACTGCCTGGAGCTTACACACACTCCTCCAAATATTCTTCCAAGATCACTTGCAATGTCACCAGAGCATCTTACCCTTCTAAAGCAAGAGGTTCTCTCTCTCGTGGAAAAACACGCTATAGAACAGGTCCCATTACAATATCAGGGGACCGGTGTACACTCCCTGTTCTTTTTAATTTCCCAAAAAGACTGCTCTCTTGGGCCCAAGCTAGACCTCCGAGAACTCAATCTATTCATTCAGTCGGACAACTTTCACATGATCACACTCCAACAAGTGCTCCCACTCCTTCAGCAAGGCGACTTTCTGTCCACTCTGGACTTAAACGATGCATGTTTCCATATTCCCGTTCACCCGAAATACCTCAGGATTCTGGTAGACAGCCAACATTATCAATTCAAGGTCCTCCTATTTGGAGTAACTACCGCACCCAGAGTTTTCACCAAATGCCTGGCAGTAGTTGCGGCTCATCTAACAAGACAGCACATGCACGTCTTCCCTTACCTAGACGACTGCCTCATAAGTCAGCTCGCAGCAAAGATGCCTACGCCACACTCCAAGACCAGTCAAACTGCTTCACAACCTTAGTATTACTGTGAATCTCACCAAGTCTCATCTCCAACCATCCAATACAAAACTATATCTAGGAGCCACAATAAACACTCAAAAAGCTCTAGCATGTTCCAACCCAGTCAGAATCGGCAACATGCAGACTCTAGTTTCTCAGTTTCAGTCACAACACTGGTTACCTGCTAGAGTGTTCATGGAATTGATAGGAATGATGGTGTCTTGCATTTTAATCGTTCCTTACGCAGTACTCCAAATGCGTCCCCTCCAGGAATGCTCAGCATGTCAGTGGAACCAGGCTCAAGGTCCGTTATCAGATCTAGTGTTGGTAGACGGCTGCACTCATTGTTCTCTGCAGTGGTGGAATACAAAAAACCTTTCCAAGGGGCGGCCATTCGTCGACCCAGTTCCACAGATAGTGCTAACAGCAGACGCTTCGCTCACTGGTTGGGGAGCTCATCTGCAAAAACATACCATTCAGGGCATGTGGACTCTTCAACAAAAGCAACTCCAAATAAACAATATAGAACTGCTAGCAAGTTCTCTAGCATTGAAAGCCTTTCAACTTCATCTAGTAGGCAAAGCTGTCCTAATTCGCACAGACAACATGAGAGCAATGTATTACATACATACATACAAAAACAGGGAGGGATTCACTCTCCCCCAGCTCTGTTAGCTCAGAGCATCTGGCGATGTGCCATACCTCACAAAATATATCTCCTTGCGGAACACCTTCCAGGAATAAACAACCACATTGCAGATCTGCTCAGTCGTCAGCGACAATAGATCCACGAATGGGAACTCCACCCTCCGGTTCTCCTCCCGTTCTTTCAAATGTGGAGCTTCCCAGACCTAGATCTGTTCGCCACCCACTTAAACGCAAAATGCCCACACTTTGCATCCAGGGATCCACACCCACAGTCCAAAGGCAATGCACTATAAATGAACTGGTCAGGGATATTTGCTTATTCTTTTCCGCCTCTCCCACTGGTTCCATTAGTGGTCGGAAGCTCAAACAGCTCTCCCTGACACTAATCCTAGTTGCTCCCACATGGGCCCGTCAACCCTGGTTCACAACCCTCTTAGAATGGTCAGTAGTTCCCCACCAAAAACTCCATCTCGCTCCCGATCTCCTCAATCAGAACCATGGAGGGATAAGGCATCCAGATCCCATTCATCTCAACCTTGCGATCTGGCACTTGAAATCTTAGTTTGGCTACCTCAATCTTCCGCCAGATTGCATAAATATTATCAAAGATGCTAGACACCCTACCACAAGGGCATGCTATGCAGAAAAATGGAAGCGGTGTGTGATTTACCATAATAACAATCAAGTCAATCTGCTTTACGCTTCAATCCAAAACATCATTTGTTATCGATTACATCTACAACGTTCCAATTCAGTGTATACATCCATTTGCTTACATCTTGCTGCGATAGCCGCATATCTACAGAACAGACAGCATTTGTCGCTCTTTAGAGTGCCTGCTATTCAGGCTTCCATAGAAGGACTCAAAAGAGTAATTCCTCTCAGAATTCCACCTGCTCCAGCGTGGAATCTCCACATCGTTCTTCCAAGACTCATGGGTCCACCTTTTGAGCCATTGCATACATGTGAACTGCAATTTCTCACTTGGAAAGTAGCTTTCCTCATAGCTATCACATCTCTAAGGAGAGGGGGTGAGCTTCAGGCACTAATAGTAGAAGAACCATTTTCACAAATACATCAAAACGAAGTGGTTCTTAGGACTAACCCCAAATTTCTACCTAAAGGCATTTCTGCCTTTCATATCAACCAATCTGTTGAGTTGCCTGTTGTAGGACTTGGCCCTTTTCCCCTCATTTGTTTTCGTTTTTGTAGTGTTGAGGCAGATTCAGGGAGCCATTTTACCTACCCCTGAAACTTCTGTCTGAGGGCCTGAAGCACAAAATGGTGGCCACCTGTGACATCACCAGCATCCACTGGAACCTACCAGCACCTTCCAGAACATTCCAGAAGATTCCAGAACTCTGTGACAGTTGGAGGCGGTTTAGAATGTTGGGAAGCTAAGACAGAGTGTTGGCAGTTGGAGCTAGCAGTTGGCACCTGACTGGTGAAGAGAGAGCAGCACAACAGTGAAGGAGGAAGGAGTGAAGCAGCAGGGGTGGAAACTTGTGCCTGGAGTGGGGTCCATAAACCCACCCTTGATACTTGTCCCTACTGATGGATCCCAGCCTGTAGCCCTGTGTGGGAAGAAGCCAGAAAAACTCATCCTAAGGACCTGGACAGCAGGAACAGGCCTTAGAAGCAGAAAGCAGCAAAATCCTGACCTGGAAACTGGTTTCCCTGGAGTCCGGCGTCGAGTAGCCTAAGACCTGGAGCCCGAGGTGGAGAAGCGGCGCTGACTGAAGAAGCAGACGTCGTACCCGGAGCCGCCTGAGGTCGTGAGAGGGCGCCGACGGAGGTCGTGTGGAATACCAAAGGTCGAGGAGGAAGTTAACCGAGGTCGAGTGAGCGGCGTCATCGGAGGAGTGAAGTCCGCCCTCCGGAGTCGTCGGAGACCGAGGTGAAGTGTACCGGAGGTCGGGAGTGAGGATCGCACTCCGGAGTCGCCCGGAACCTGAGAGGAGGAGCATCGGAGGTCGGGGGTGAGGATCGTACCCCGGAGTCGCCGGAAGTCGACATCGAGGCCAGGCCGGCTGACGTCATCGAAGCCGAGAGCGCCATCGGACCGGAGCCGCCCGAAGTCGACATAGAGTAGAGACTGCCCGACGCCGTCGAATCGGAGGTCGAGATCGAACCGAGGCCGCCGACATCGGACCGGAACCGCCTACCGGCGTCGTCTAGAACTGACATTGTGCCGAGGCCGCCGAGATCGAACCGGAACCGCCTCACGGCATCGACACGACTCCAGCGGCGTCGGAACATCAGAAAAAGGGCAGTAAGTGGAGTAGAGGGCGCCTAAGGCCCTGTGGAGACCTGAGAGACTGCTCTAAGGGGCTAGGGAGGTGCTGGAACCAACCTGACTGTGCCAGGGGTGAATTGGGACTAACCTAGAGAGGTTGTGTGGAGAGAGAAAGCCAGGGCACTGGTATTCCCCCCTTGATCTACCTCAGTTTAGGCCTCAGCCTTGTCCCAGCCAGGGAGTAGCCCCCCCTCAAGCCTTCCACAACCCTACAAGCTGTGCCTGGGCCAAATCAGCCCTTAAGAATTGAAAAGTGATCTGATTACATGAGTGCTGCTGTATACTTTTAATTATTTATTGGGGGCACTGTATTTATTGTGTTAGCCTATTTATTGCTTCACTATATTTATTGGTCTACAGGGCTTGTTGGTGTACAATATTTATTGGTTCAGTATTTATTGCCTCAGAATATTTAATTGCCTGTATTACCTGCACTTATATTTATGTCCCTTGTATTTATGATCATCCCTATTTATTGAATCTTCAGACAGTATTTATTTGACCTGCACTATTTAAAATTTGTATATTGTGATTGACTTATTTATTTTCTCCAATCAGCAACTAAGAGAAAAAGCAGATAAAGAAAGTTATTTTCATAATTTTTACGGTGTAGAGTCGTTTTTGGAACGGATGCACGCATGGTTATTGTTTGGGTATGTTGTATGCTTAGCACGGAGCCTGATTCCTGACCACTCGAGCCAAGCTACCACACTGTGTGTTCGGGGAGTCCACCACCACCCTGCGGAGTGGGAGTGGGCTGTTTCCAACATAAATTGGTGTTCAGTGGTGGGATAGAGCTGTGCCTACGCATACTCAACAATAACTGTGGGTAGTCCATAGGCCTACACCGGGAGTTTTCTCAAAAGCGGCCTTCCTAATTGTGGGTTTTTGTTTTTTCCAAATTTACTCTGGTGGTGGGAGGAGGTATTATTAAAGGTACCCCCCTGCATAGTTACTGCACAAAACCTGTCCTCTAACCTGAGTGGGCAAGATGGAGTTTGTACTAGAAAATCTAGAAACGTACACTGTGGCCCAACTCAGGGAGTTTTGCCAGCGGGAGGGGGTGTACTGTCCCCCAGGAGCAAAGAAGGGTGCACTCCAAACCAGCTTAAGGGCTTGGGGGGAGGCACGCCGGGAAAGCAAGGCTGAGGAGGAAGGCAGGGATGGAGAGCCTGACCCTGAGGGGGCTGAGATGTACCAACCTGAGGTGGGGAACCTGTCAGCAGGGCCCAGAACCATTTCTAGGAAGGGCAGCAGTGCCTCTAGTGGTGGCTTGTCTAAAGTGGAGTTAACAGACCGGAGGGAGAAAAGACAGCTCACATGGGACTTAGCAAGGCTGGAGAAAGAGATGGAGGAGAGAAGGATGGCGCACGAGCTTCAGATGAAGGAATTGGAGCTGCGTGCCCTCCAGATGAGTGTGTCCAGCGAGGACACTGGTGGCAGCATACCGGAAGCTCCACAGGAGCTAGAAGTTTATTTACCCCAGGATGACATCACCAGGGTGTCTGAGGAGGCATTGGGGTGGGAACCTGAAGGGGGTAGTGCAGGGATCTCCCAACCCAGCGAGGTGGGAGAAGTGGCAGATAGCCCGGCTAGGTCCCAGGGAGAGAGGGTTGTAGGGCCTCACGACCTATCTGTAGGAAGGCGTGAGACGGGGAGGTGTCCCGAGGTGCCCCAACCGAAGTCTCAGGGCCTGGAGAGTTCCGCAAGGGAGCCCCAGGTTGGGAGCCTAGGCTGTCCCGATGTGCCCTCCAGTGCAGGGGAGCCCCTAGTGTCAGGAGGACCCAGGGCGACTGTAACCAGCGCGCCTGAGGTTCTGGGGTTGGCCCAGTTTCAGGGTTTAGGTCCTGGGCTGGGATGCCAGGCTCAGGGGTTGCCTGACCTGGCGGGTGGGGCCTCTGTTAACCGGGTCCCCCCGAAATTGACTTCCAGGGGTACTTTTCCCGTTAGGAGGGTGCTGAAATCTGGAAGGGGGTGCAGAGGGAGGAAGGTCTCGCCTCGGGCACCGACTCAGCCTAAGGGTTTAGACCCTAGGTTGAAGGATCAGTTGAGGGGTCAAGGCCCTAGACTGAGGAGGAAGTGTTGGTCTGAGGGTGCCTCGCAGGGTAGGGTGAGGAACCCCAGAAGGAGAGTTAGGGGGAGGAGAGCCTCGCCCCTGAAGGCTGGTCAGCCTAAGGGTGTGAACCCCAGGAGGAAGGACCAGAGGCAGTTTAGGACTGCAAGGAGGAGGACCGGAGTGGTCAGCGGGCACTACAGGCCTGGGGCTACTGCCCCCCACTCCGCGAGATCACCCGGGCCAGAGACATCTGGACGGCCCAGGGGCCGGTCCTGGCCACAACTAGCTAGGGAGCCCCAGTGGGGTGGTTTTGTTGGTCCAGGGAGGCTTGTTAGGGAACCATTGGGTTCCAGAGCGGAGGAGAACTTGCGGGAGCTCCTGCCGTTGCGGGCCGGCGTCCACCTTTTCTCGCCCCAAGCAGGGAAGACCATCAAGGCATTGCTCGGTCTACCCTGGCTTTTGGCTGGAAGGGGGTTATGTAGGACTTGGCCCTTTTTCCCTCATTTGTTTTCGTTTTTGTAGTGTTGAGGCAGATTCAGGGAGCCATTTTACCTACCCCTGAAACTTCTGTCTGAGGGCCTGAAGCACAAAATGGTGGCCACCTGTGACATCACCAGCATCCACTGGAACCTACCAGCACCTTCCAGAACATTCCAGAAGATTCCAGAACTCTGTGACAGTTGGAGGCGGTTTAGAATGTTGGGAAGCTAAGACAGAGTGTTGGCAGTTGGAGCTAGCAGTTGGCACCTGACTGGTGAAGAGAGAGCAGCACAACAGTGAAGGAGGAAGGAGTGAAGCAGCAGGGGTGGAAACTTGTGCCTGGAGTGGGGTCCATAAACCCACCCTTGATACTTGTCCCTACTGATGGATCCCAGCCTGTAGCCCTGTGTGGGAAGAAGCCAGAAAAACTCATCCTAAGGACCTGGACAGCAGGAACAGGCCTTAGAAGCAGAAAGCAGCAAAATCCTGACCTGGAAACTGGTTTCCCTGGAGTCCGGCGTCGAGTAGCCTAAGACCTGGAGCCCGAGGTGGAGAAGCGGCGCTGACTGAAGAAGCAGACGTCGTACCCGGAGCCGCCTGAGGTCGTGAGAGGGCGCCGACGGAGGTCGTGTGGAATACCAAAGGTCGAGGAGGAAGTTAACCGAGGTCGAGTGAGCGGCGTCATCGGAGGAGTGAAGTCCGCCCTCCGGAGTCGTCGGAGACCGAGGTGAAGTGTACCGGAGGTCGGGAGTGAGGATCGCACTCCGGAGTCGCCCGGAACCTGAGAGGAGGAGCACCGGAGGTCGGGGGTGAGGATCGCACCCCGGAGTCGCCGGAAGTCGACATCGAGGCCAGGCCGGCTGACGTCATCGAAGCCGAGAGCGCCATCGGACCGGAGCCGCCCGAAGTCGACATCGAGTAGAGACTGCCCGACGCCGTCGAATCGGAGGTCGAGATCGAACCGAGGCCGCCGACATCGGACCGGAACCGCCTACCGGCGTCGTCTAGAACTGACATTGTGCCGAGGCCGCCGAGATCGAACCGGAACCGCCTCACGGCATCGACACGACTCCAGCGGCGTCGGAACATCAGAAAAAGGGCAGTAAGTGGAGTAGAGGGCGCCTAAGGCCCTGTGGAGACCTGAGAGACTGCTCTAAGGGGCTAGGGAGGTGCTGGAACCAACCTGACTGTGCCAGGGGTGAATTGGGACTAACCTAGAGAGGTTGTGTGGAGAGAGAAAGCCAGGGCACTGGTATTCCCCCCTTGATCTACCTCAGTTTAGGCCTCAGCCTTGTCCCAGCCAGGGAGTAGCCCCCCCTCAAGCCTTCCACAACCCTACAAGCTGTGCCTGGGCCAAATCAGCCCTTAAGAATTGAAAAGTGATCTGATTACATGAGTGCTGCTGTATACTTTTAATTATTTATTGGGGGCACTGTATTTATTGTGTTAGCCTATTTATTGCTTCACTATATTTATTGGTCTACAGGGCTTGTTGGTGTACAATATTTATTGGTTCAGTATTTATTGCCTCAGAATATTTAATTGCCTGTATTACCTGCACTTATATTTATGTCCCTTGTATTTATGATCATCCCTATTTATTGAATCTTCAGACAGTATTTATTTGACCTGCACTATTTAAAATTTGTATATTGTGATTGACTTATTTATTTTCTCCAATCAGCAACTAAGAGAAAAAGCAGATAAAGAAAGTTATTTTCATAATTTTTACGGTGTAGAGTCGTTTTTGGAACGGATGCACGCATGGTTATTGTTTGGGTATGTTGTATGCTTAGCACGGAGCCTGATTCCTGACCACTCGAGCCAAGCTACCACACTGTGTGTTCGGGGAGTCCACCACCACCCTGCGGAGTGGGAGTGGGCTGTTTCCAACACCTGTGTTCTTGCCTCAACCAGATTATGTGGCTGAACATGCTCTTCACAACTTAGATGTAAAAAGAGCGTTACTATATTACATTGACATCAGGTATTGCAAGGTGGATAGTGAAGTGCATTCAAATATGCTATGCAAAAGCAAAACAAACGTTAACAGTTCCCCCCTAGAGCACATTCTACACGCAAACTAGGAGCTTCTATAGCATTCTTAGGAAATATACCAATAGATGACATATGCAAAGCTGCAACATGCTCTACACCTCACACATTCACAAAACACTATGTGTAGATGTGTTAGCAAGAAAACAAGCTAGATTGGGACAGGCAGTTTTACGTACACTATTTCAAACCACTGCAACAGATACGGGTTAGCCACTGCTTTGGGAGATAACTGCTATATGGTCTATGCATAGCATATGATCTACAGCTCCTATGCCTCGAACGGAAAATGCTACTTACCCAGTATGCCTCTGTTCTTGGCATATAGAGCTGTAGAGTCATATGTGCCCACCCGGGTACCTGTATCTGTTGCAGTAACATCTTACTTAGATACATGCATTCATGGACCTCTCCTTTTACTATTCTTACTAACTCCATTATCACCCTCTGCGGGAAAACGATTTAACAATGGAGTCGATGCCCATGCAAATATCCGGACCCAACACTAGATGGCGATCTATTCATAGCATATGACTCTACAGCTCTATATGCCAAGAACAGATGCATACTGGGTAAGTAGCATTTTCCTATTTTTTTTTATTTTTAAGGATACAAATTTATTTTGCTGCTTGGTAGCAATACTTTAACATAGTGCTTCCCAAACTATTTAGAACCATTAACCAATTTTAAGAACAAGTAACTTTGGCGACCCACTTAACTTTAATGGACATGAGGCAGGCGATTGTGTGGTAAGTAAAGTGACTTGATTTGTTTTGATCCTATTAAAATCTTTCTTTCCTTCACACTTCGGTATACAGTGTTTCTTTTCACACTCCCTGTACTCCAGCAAGATTGTCACACAATTCACTTTAAAAGCTCCTGTAACTTGGCAGTCAGAGAAATACAAATAAACACCAATTGTTAAAGAATAAGCAGCAGTTTGTCAGAAGACATAAACTGACATGCAACCTCTGTCTTTGAAACACCACGAATGTGACAAGATATAGAACTTAAATGCATTTTTATTTATTTATTGCTTGGACTTTCGCAACCAACCAACATTTGTCTTGCCACCCACCAGTGTGTTGTGACTCAGTTTGGGATACACTGCTTTAACAGTTTAAGGGACGGGTTGTGCATTCATTTGATGTCATGTTAGGCTTAAAAACCCAACCTGACAGCATCACATACATGGACATTCTAGAATGCTTAGTCTTCTTGTTAAGAACACAGTCTGCGACTAGTGTGCATTGCAGCACATTTCAGAAGTCCAGGGTGTTACTTGCAAAACATTTTGAGCGTGTTTGGTCAGTCAATTATGTACGTTTTTGATGCAGGACTGGATATAGAGAAAAGGATTTTTTTTAAAAACCTCTTTTTATTGTTGACATTAAGCAGAACAATACCAAGACAATACCATATTTTACATTTTCATCATTACAGTCTTGTACAGTAAGGCCAAATTTGATTTGAGCATGCACCTTATACTACTTAGCAGCATTCTTCCCCTCATCCCTAGGTCTCTCCTCTATTGGAGGGGCCGAGGTTGGGTCAGGCCTTCTCTTCCAGGGGTGGTGTGCTTATTCCACTTATCCCAAATTTTGCCCAATTTCTTGGGACAGCACCTGCTGATGTACACTGCCTTCTCAGCCACCATACACCAGTCCATTTCTTGTGACTATTCCCTTTGTGTTGGCGGTTCACCCGACCCCCATTTACGAACTATGTTGCGTTTCATTACCATCAGTTCCAGAGGCAAGTGCGTTTTTAATTAAAAATACTTTTCACTTTTAAAAAGCGACACTTGGGAACTTTTTTACACTGTCCAATGTTATCCTATAGGGAAACCAATATTGCGGTTAGACAGGTAAGTATCTAACTTACAATTTCAGTCTTCAGAGCCAAATGTAAGCAGGGGTCAGATAAGTACCAAGACTGCACCACCAGCGGCACAGGGACTGCCTGGTGCAGAGGTCAAAATCGGAGTTCGACCCAATGCTTTCCGATGGAACCAGGGAGTGCCTGGAGCCACACTGCTTTCAGGTAAGTAGATTGGTTGCAGGGGCCAAGCTTTGGGGGATGGGTTAAGCACAAAGGGGGCCACAAAGCAGCACCAAACATACACCACCAGCGGCACAGGGGTGGCTGGGAGCAGGGTGCAAATTCAACATTGTTCACCCAAAGCTTTTCAGTGAGGATCTTTTTGACGGTAAAGAGGATGCAGGCGTGGCACCAAGTGTACAAGAGGAAGACTAACAGCAGAGGTAAGTTGGGATGTAGGGGGTCATAGGGGCACCGTCTGTTCAGCTCACCAAGGCCCAGGGGCTTCAGATTTAGTGGTCCCTTTTGGCATCTTAGTCTTCTAACCGGAGCCTGTTCGCAATCGAGGGAAGCCTCTGGATTCACACTGCAGACGCCGTCGTGAAGGGCAGGAGAGGTCAGCCAACGCTGGACACAAGGTCAGGATCTCCTTGGACACTTCACTGTACAGGTGAACCACTCAGACTCAGGCCGTGGGCGTCTGGTGCAGAGTGGGCTGGGGACGGTCTGCTGTTCTTGGGAGATTGGAGTCTTTATTGAAGGCAACAGTCCTCCCTGGGGTTTTTGAGGTGGTTGTTGCAAGACAGGTCTCGGGGTCGTCGATGCTGGAGATAATCCGGCTAAGGCAGTTGTCTTCTGCTGCAGGGTGTCTTCTCTCTTAGGTCGTTGCAGGTCTGGGGGTCTAGGTCTGTGGGAACCATCTAAATACTAACTTTAGGTGGCGTTTTAGGGGAGTAGCATGTAGGGACAATGGACACCTTACCTGGGGTGACTACACAGTATTATGCCACCCTCCTATGAGAGGGGTGCATAAACCTACCCCCGATTGGAGGGGTCTCCCCATCTTTAAGGTGGCAGGGAGAGAAAGATTTGCTTCACCTCGCTTCCCCCCCCCCCCCCCCCCCTTCCACCCTAGGGGTGGGGTTGGCAGATGTGGGCACACTACTTTTCTTTTTTTAAATGTTCCCGCTGGGTTTCCCACCCCAAGTAGGAGGGTAAACGATGGCCTATCATCTGCTGCTAGCAGCAGATGCTTTGGGGTCCCATTACAAAGGTGGCAGGCCTTTGAAGCTCCTCTCTTCGAGCACTGACCCATCCTGGGGCAGGAGGTATGACACCTATGCCCAGGATGTGCATTGTCTCTGGTCCCAGAGAGCAGGGGTTCTCTACCCTGGGGGCCAGAAACATGTCTGGTGGTGGTTGGCTGCCTACAGCAAGTCAGAGAACACACCAGGATTGGTAGGGATTCATGGGGCACCTCTGAGGTGCCCTCTGGGTACATGTTAGAATAAATCATACACTGGCATCGGTTTGGGTTTATTGAAGGGAGTAGTTTGGTACCAAACACTCCTATATTTAGTAAAACCATCATGGTGTTGTGGAACTAGAGTTTCCAGCCCATGCACTCCCTATGGATTCACTGGCAATTCTTTAAATGATGCCCAATGTTGTAGGGGCACATCTGCTTATGCAGTTGTGCCATCACCTGGAGTATAGTGCACCCTGCCTTAGGGCTGTGAGGCCTGCCAGAGGGGTGACTTACCTATACTGCCAGGCAGTGCTAGCTGGAAGGCACCCAGGCAGGGTGCCATGTCAAATTGGTAGTTTTCTCCCTCACAGCGGCAAGCAGGCTGCAAAGGCAGTGGCAATGTCCCAGTGAGGAGAGTTCCAAGGGACCCTCTTCAGCTTCCAGGTCATAGGTACCCAGGGTTCCATTTATTAGGGACTCACGGGAGGCAGAAGTACCAATTGGGTGTTTCTTTTAGGGAAGGAGCACTGGCGCAGGGGACCTAAATGGGAGGGAGCCTGTGCACTATGTTTGAAACCACATCAAAACCAGTCAAAAAGTAGGGGGCTAATCATGCAAAAGAGGCACTTTCGCAAACATATTATACAATTAAGACCACAGATACTGTACTTCATATTGGCATATGCAGTGTGACTAAAAAGGCAAATGGCCACAAGTCCTAATTTACAATGAAAATGGAAGACCGCAGATCCTGGCTAGTGCTTGTATCAAATGATGTGAAGTGAGTTCTATCACTTGAATCCTGTATCGATGCTAGCTGTGTCTTTCAAGATGCTGTCTGATCAGATCCATTTTAGTCGGATGTTGCAGCACATCACGCTTTAGGCTTCCCTACAGATACAAAGCACTAGTTAGTTTTACTGGCAATAATTGAACTCACTTGGCATTATTTGACACACATGGACTTGGGCCACAACCTTTTGAAGTATTAGTTGCTCACTAAGGGGATGCAACCATATTATTGTCCTGATGAAGACCCTTTGTATTAATGACCTCTGGATGATTGAATCATTGACGTATCTATTGTGTTGGCTTGACAAATAACTGAAAAAACACACAAAAGGTGATGGGGAGAATTCCTGCAATTTGTCTAACCACTGGCAATAGCGCGGGGTAGCATTCCAACCCATCACTCTTTTGCCCACCATAACATGTTAGTTTGGACCCAGGCATATGCAAATAATTCCTGACATGGATCCAGTAGGAACAGTACAGCCAGAAATACCGGAACACAAGCAACCCAAGACCAGTTTTGCCCAGACCTGGATCCTGTCGTCCCCCTCCGCCCCCCCCCCCCGTGCCACTGGAACCGAACTACACCTGACTGAAGATCCCCAATCGGGGTGAAACCAATCTTAGGTTGCTTGTGTGAAAATTTCAAGTCTTTTATTCTAGGACAACATTGTACCATTTTAGTAGCACTGATTCGCACCCCTTTTGAACCTGTTCATAAATTCAACAAAAAACACCTTTCATGGAGTCTGCTTTCCTTCTGGCAATTCCTTCCACAAGAGTTAGAGAATTGCAATTGCTTTCTTGCTGAGAACCATTTTTTCTCCAGGAGAACGTATCACCTTGTTTTCTAACCCCAAATTTATCCCAAAAGTTTCTAATTCATTTCTTATGAGCCAAAGTATTTCACTAGCAACATTTTTGTCCTATTCTAACCACTTCCACAGAGTGCGCTCCACACTCAATGGATATCAACCGAATTCTACATGCATCACAATAAAGACTTTCTTCAAACAGATACGTTTTTGTTGCATATGGATCAACAAATAAGGGTAAACCCATTGTTAAAAGATCCTTGTCAAGGTGGATCATAGCATGCATCTCTTTGGAGCATACCATCATGAACAGACTAATAACAAACAATTAAACCACGGTACCATATGAAAAAATTGGCAGATCATGACAGCCTAAATTATCAAATCTTCTCCTTCTCCCCTTACCTACCAGCCCTGCTCCCACACGGGCTCTACATCATAGCACACCGTCAGATTGAATACTTCAAGAGCTTTCCAGTTTTGCTAGGTTGAAGCCCATGCTTTCGGATGCAAAGAGGAGCCTCATGATGAAGCATTCCACCAGGTGGGTGAGGGCTTTCATCTGTAAAAGGAGACAGATGATTTGATCTTTGTGGTCACGATTCACAATCTTTCCATGGGTTATACTGAGATGTTTTCATTTATGTTTGTGGGGATCGTACCACTGTGTCCCTGCTGTAACCCATATTGTGTGCACACTCAACCAGGGCTAGGTGTCCTCAATAGCTCTGTTTGCAAGTATGCCGCTTAGACATCTACAAAGCAGCTATGTGGAAGATGACCACCGTGTACACCAAGCTTTACTTTATTGACATCAACACGAGAATAAAAACTGTGATGAGAAGGGTTGTGCTTCACAACCTTTTTTCACAAGGTAAGCCTCAGGCTCATCATCCACTGTGGCCATCACCTTGATTTGCACTGCCGTGATAGTCTCAATTCAAGCATATGACTTTCTGAAAGATGTAGGATAAAAGTTACTTATTATAACTCTGGTTCTCCAACATTGGCACTTTTATATTAACATGATACTCCACTCTCCTCCCCTTATAACTGAGCCTGTGTGAATGTGTATGATATGAGATATATATATATATATATGTGTGTGTGTGTTTGTGTGTGTGTGTGTATATATATATATATATATATATATATATATGTGTATCTTTTGACTTTTATATTTAATGAGCTATAAAATCTGAAAGCCTCTGGCAAGGGATCATCTGAGGGTCTGGGTTTGAGATTGGCTGGGGTTTGTGTCGTTTAGAATGAGATAGAAAGGATGCAATAGTGTTTGTATTTTTCTCAATATTATTGAGTGTAAAGGGACACCGCTATGCTAACATTGTTTAGCAAGGGTTCCCTGCCTGACGACAGTAAATAATTCATGGATGTGATGATAATGTTTGATTAATTAAAATCATTGCAATCACATAAATAAGAAAATATCATTTAAAACATAACCATACATTGTGCTTTTACTTATCCAGTATTGGGGTATCTTTCATAGATTCACATGCCTGAATCATTCCCCGTCGCCGAGACGGGAGTCCCACGGTAAATAAAAAAGTAGTGCCAAAAATAATAATAGTAGTAGTAGGCCCCAAAGAAAAAGGCCTAAGGCCTAGATCTTAGCAGCCTATCTACATCATTATGCAAAAAGAACCAAAGAATTGGTACCAACCAATCCGCCATCAGCACCAGTTCTCCTCAGATTTTCACCGCACGTCGTGTGGAAGGGAGTCTCCCTGAGTGCCACTCAGTTTTCTACTTTCTTCATCATGTCTGACAAGAAGGCCTTGTTCAAGTCCTGCATAACCTGCACCAAGAAGAGGGTCCATGTTGATGACCAGCATGTGGACTGCATCTACTGCCTCTACCCTAAACATGAGGCAAAAGATTGCAAAATTTGCCGCACCTTCCCTACTAAGACTCTTAGGGATAGGGAGGCGAGAGTGCTGTTATGGCTTAAATCCTCTTCGTCTGAAGAGGATGATAGAGCCTCAACTTCTAGCAAGAGAGCTAGGTTTCATGACAGCTCTTCAAGTGAGGGGAAAAAACGCCATAAATCTTCCCACTCTACTTCTGGCTCTTCTCAGAGGACTCCTCTCATTTCCTCTGAATCGGCGAACTCTCCTCAAGATTCTGCTCTCCAGGACTCTAAAAAGCCATCTTCGAAAACAGTGAGTAAAAGCCTTTCAAAATCTCTGGCTTTCCTTCCATCGTCGACGATTTGTCACTTCTTCTGCTCCTTCGTTGACAAACTATCACGACGACGTCTATCACCTCTCCTATTCTGTCGACAAGGATTACTATCCTGTCAAAGAAGCCCGTCGTCGAGGGATCGTCTAAGTCTGCGTCGAAATCCATATCGACGACGTTGCCGTTGACTAAGCCTCCATCGTCGACGAGAGAAGTGTCGACGAAGATACAGACCACCCCGACTACGAGCGTCCCGTCGACGAGGGTCTAGTCACCGGAGGTCCCGTCGACCTCGAGCCCGTCTAAGACAATCTCGTCGACGACGATAATTAAGAGCCTGTTGACGACAAAGCCATCGCGGAGAGCCAGTCGACGACGATACCAGGGGATTTGCCTGTTCAGTCTGCGGCACCTGCAATGGCGCCTACTCATTCTACTCCTGTTTCTTCTAGGAGTTTTCAGCTGAAAACTTTTCAAAGGCATGACTATAGCGATATATCACCACTTACTCCCTCACATCTCCTGGAAACATATGTGCAGGATGAGGATGATGACTGAGGATGACGAGGACGAAGGGCCCTTTGGAATAGCTCACCATCCTTCCGAGTTACACATCAAATGTCAGGATGACGATGATGATGAGGAGGAGGACAATTATCAAGAACAATATTATCAAGAGGACATTGTCGTCCCGCATCATAAGACTTACCATAGACAACCTCGTCAGAGCGAGATGTCCTATCTGCCTCTAACTCTGATACAGGACCTGCAAGCCATGCTCGCAGATTACAGACAGTGTTTTCCCCCACAGCCAGTCATTCGGCCGGTTCCGGATCCTTTGCCTTCACCTGATGCTCCTGTTCCAACGCCTCAACTTCCCGTCCCTCAACATGACCTGCGTCAGGGTCAGGACTCAACCTCTGAAGAGGAATTTTAAGAGGGGGAACTTCCAGATCCGGCAGATCCTTGGGATTCATATATTATCTCTATGCCTTCGCCACCCCTCTACCATCTGATTCGCCCCCAGAGGCTATAGGGGGATTTCATAATCTCATGCAGTGGGCTGCTGCTAGATTTCACTTGCCGGTTACCATTGAGCAGTCTGAATGCTTTCTCTATGATTTGAAGGAGGAATCAAAGGTCACAAGAGCTGTCCCCATCATTGATTACATCTGGAAAGAAGATGTCAAGATCATGAAAAATTCTGCATCTGTGCCAGCGATGCTTCCGCGGATAGACAAATACCGTGCTCCGGCCAATAGTCCATCCCGTCTCATTGCCCATCCTAGACCAGATTCGGTCATTTCACAGGCTGCCCAACAAAGATCTAAAAACCCGGCAACACATATTACTACACCGCCGGACAAGGAGGGGCGTCGTCTGGATTTGATCGGCAAGACATTTTCTACAATGGCAGCTGCCTCCATCAGAGCAGCTAGCTCCCTAGCAATAATAGGGCGTTATGACTGCCAAATGTGGTCAGAAATGGCTGGTCTTATTGAGCTCATTCCGGAGGACAAGAGACAAGTGTGAGAAAGTGGCTCTGTATATGCTGCTCCCAAACAGGTACAGGGGGTACAGAGTCCACAATCCCCAAAGGTTTGGCAGAGGCTAAAGTTAGATATAACCTTACTCTCTAGTGGTAGCTTGGTCGAGTAGTAAGGCAGTATCCGAGGACAGTGTAAAGCATTTGTTGCACACAGCAAATGGTCTCACACACTCAATAACTGAACTCTAGGCCAATGGTTTATATATAAAAAAAATATATGCTTGTTTTATTTTAGAACCAACAATAGGTATTAAAATATACTTTCTCAGAATGAGATGCTTTATATAAATACTTTTGCAATATGCAATTGACTTTTGTAGAAAGTTACAAGTGGTTGCAATAGGCAACACAATTATAAACACAATAATGCATTGAGTTCAATGGAAGTTTCAAGTAACAGATTACTTTTATGATTACTTTTGGAATTCCAGGACTGGATCCTAGATTCAGTCCTGGGTCAGTACTTAGAATCAAGTGATAAAAGTCGACTTAATTACTGTGATGCTTTTTAGACAATATTTTGCTATTTTAAATAGAAAATATTTCATAGAAAACAGTCAATGATTCCCTATGGAAGAAAATTCAAGTTGCAGGTATAGTATGTTCTCGTTACTTTTGTAATCCAGTACTGGGTACCTAGACTCAGTACTGGGACCTTTATCCAAAACAGGTAAGCAATTACGTTTTTAGAAGTTATACGATTTTTAAAGAATATTTAAAGTTTGCAGACATTGACACTTTTTCACAGAAAAACAGTCAATGATTTCCTATAGGAGAAACTTGGGTTACTGGTAAGTACAGTTATAAGTATTTTTCAGTCAGTGCTGGACACCAAGATCCAGCACTGGCAGCTCACCTAATAGCAGGTGAGTGTTTTCGTTTTGGTTACTCGGCTGATTTTTGGTGAATATTTTAAGATTTGAAAAGTCCACACTTAGAAGAAATTTCAGGAAAAAGCCAGTCAATGTTGCCCTACGAAGAAAATTGAATTATCGGTTTAAAGGTAAGTACTCGACTGGCAGAGTTAAGGTTCTGGGCATAGACTCCGGGGTCTCCCAGGGTCAGGTAGGTACAGTTGGTTCACCCTCAGTGGCACAAGGGCGGCCGGGTGCAGAGAGAGTTAGGCCCAATGTTATCCTATGAGAGGTAGGGGGGCCTTGGTTGTTGGCTGCTGACTAGCAGGCCACGCGCCTGTGGGAGCTGGGCTCCTGGTCACTTACTCAGGGCAAGTGGGGAAGTAGATAGATGTAGAGGTTGCACTGCCAGGGCCACTCGGGTGGCAGGGTGCTTTTGAGCCTTCGGGTGCTCAATTGATTTCAGTGGGAAATCTCCGGTTTGGAAAAAGTCTGCATGCTCGGGGACGAAGATTCTTCAGGTGCCACCACCACTTCGAGGGGTAAGTTGGGTAGTTGAAGGATAGGTAGGTACCCCGGGATTGGGCACAGGGGGCCGCGGGCCGCCGGGTGCAGGGGTGCCTTTTGGTGTCAAAATCTTACCCTCTGTTGATCGCGGTTGGGGGGCACCTGGTTCTGAGGCTGCAGGCTTCTTCAGGAGTGTCGAGGGAGGTCCTTGGGTGCCGGACTCTGGTTCACAGTCGCCATGGGGTCGTCCTCGTAGTCTTTGTTCACTCCGGCACAGGCCAGTGCAGAGTGTGCTGGGTTCGCGGTTCCGGGCTGCTGCCAGGGATTAGAAGTAGATTTTGAGTAGAGCCTCTACTCATGGGAGTCCCAGGGGGCATAGAGTCAAAAGGTAGCCAGGTCCTCCGGGGTTTGTGAGGTTGCTGGCCACAAGAGATGCCGGGTTGGAGCAGGAGCAGGTTCGAGGGTCGACAGGCCGGTAGGGCTGGGGCCAAAGCAGTTGGTGTCTTCCTCTTCTTAGCAGCTGCAGGGCAGGTCTTCTTTCTTTTAGCTCTTCTTTGGAATCTGGGGAAGGAATGTTCAGGCTGCCCTTAAATACTAGATTTAGGGGTGTTACAGGTAGGTGAAGGGCAGGGACCAATGGGTGGGTACAACCCCTATCCTGCCTCTCTCCTGTGGGAGGGGGGCAGTAGCCTAGTCCTGATTGGGCATGGCTTCCCATCCTCAAGATGGCGAGAGCCCGGAGATGTGCTTCACCTCACCTCCCCCACCTGAGGGGTGGGGTTGGCAGGCTGGCACATCCCCTGTCCTTATTTGGAGATTCCGGCCAAGCATCCCGCCAGAGTGGGGGGTTGCAGTGGCCTGGGGAAGCTCACAGAGGCCTTTGAAGCTTCCCCCTGCCCATCCTGGGGGAGGAGATTTAGCACTTCGCCCAGGATGTGCATTGTTGCAGGCCCAGGAGAGCAGGGGCTCTCCTACCCAGGGGTCCAGCAACATGTCTGCTGTGTGGCAGCCTAGTCAGCCTCAGAACAGACATGGATTGGAGGTTAGGTTTCAGGGGGCCTCTCTAAGATGCCCTCCATGGTGCTTGGTACATTAAATCCCACACTGGCATCAGTGTGGATTTAATGTGCTGAGCAGTTTGATACCAAACTTCTCAGGCTTCAGTGCTGCCATTATGGTGCTGTGGAGTTCGTGTTTGACAAGCTCCCAGCACCATGTACTCTTAAATGGCAGCACTGCACTTACAGGGCCCAGGAATGGACCTGGGTTCTCTAGGGGCACAGGGCTCCTGCCTCTGTGCCCCCACCACTGGCATAGGGCACCCAGCTAGAGGGGTGGCTGATGTATGCCAGGGCAGTGTAGGTTGTGGGCATGGCACACAGGGATGTGTTTCATGTCGACTCTCTGTTTTGTCTTGTACCCAGACACTCAGCCTGCCAGGGCAGTGTGTGTGTGTGTGTGTTAGGGTACAGGGCCTCTAAGGGTGACACAATGAGTGCTGCAGCCCTTAGAGGCCTTCCCTGGTCACAAGGCCCTGGGTACCTATGGTACCACTTACCAGGGGCTGACATGTGGCCAGGGTTTGCCAATTTGGTTTTGAGGTTTTTGTTTAGGGAAGGAACATAGGCCCTGGGCACCTGATTGGCAGGAGTCCAGGGCACACTCAGTCAAAGTACATTCAGCAAAAAGTGGGGGCATACCATGCAAGAAAGATGGCACTTTCTCACAACAAGACGCTCGAAAAATTCTATTAGAAGGAGAGAGCGCAGCATCCGAGACCATAGACTGCGCATTGGACATTGTGAATACGAATTTTCGCCAACTGGCTGGTGCAGCTGTACTCAGACGCCAGGGTTGGCTTAAGGCCACCACTTTCAGACCAGGAGTCTAGACAAAGATATTGGATATGGCCTATGATGGCAAATAGTTGTTTGGGAAACACATAGATGAAGCACTCCAAGCAATAAAAACTGATACCGCAAGATCCTTGGGTTTCTTGCAGTACAAACTCGGAACCTTCAGAGGTGCAAGAGGGCGTGGTTTTTCCTCTAGAGGTGGATATCAAAATCAGCAGAATAGACAGTACCAGCCCCAATATAGATAATCTTATCAATCATCGTACAGACAATCCAACACGTCTGGTTTCTCTCGTCAAGGCGGACGAAGAAGATCGCAAAATCAAGGACGGGACACCAACAGAAAGCAGTGATCTCTGTAGGGCGCCTTCCACTCCTATTCCCCTCCCTGTGGGTCCGAAAATTTCAGCACAAGTGGCAAGAAATTACATCGGACCAATGGGTTCTAGACCTAGTAAACGACGGTCATACCTTAGAATTTGTCACCCAGCCACCCACCACTCCACCCAAGGGACCCCCTCCCCCTCATCTTCACTTATTATTCAAAGAAGCTTTAACAATGCTCCTCAAGAATGCAATCGAAGGTTCCCTCACTTCAGAAGGGGACTGGTTTCTATTCCCGATTATTTATTTATTTATTTTTTATTTTATTTATTTATTTATTTATTTCCTCATCAAATAAAAAAATGAGGGGAATGGCATCCGATCTTAGACCTTCGCAACCTGAACAGATTCCTCAAAAAGCAAGGATTTCGCATGGTCACACTGGCAGACATTCTAGGTTATCTCAACGAGGGAGATTTTCTGGCTTCTCTGGATATGGAAGACGCTTACTTTCACATCCCAATACATCCGAAGCATCGCAAATATCTTCGCTTCACTGTGGCTGGCGCCCATTATCAGTTCAAAGTGCTCCTGTTTGGGCTAAAATCTGCTCCAAGGATCTTTACAAAGTGTCTAGCTCCTGTGGCAGCAGCGTTACGATCCCGGGGAATCCAAGTATTCCCGTATTTGGACGATTAGTTAATCAAAGGTCCTTCGGAAAGAGCAGTCAAGATTGCAGTGACAACGTCTCTTCATCTGTTCAACTCTCTGGGGCTGACTGTGAACAGGAGCAAATCTCAGTGACGCACAATGCAGGTCCTTCCATTTCTAGGAGCTCTGCTGGATACCGTCCAGTGCAGGGCATTCTTATCTCACGAACAGCAGGTTCGTCTTCAAAAGCTGGCAATCCTGATTTCCAGAAGAAAGTCAGTTTCTGTCTGCGTGTTTGCGTCACTCCTGGGGATGCGCTCTTCCGCAATAAACCTCGTCCCTTTGGCAAGACTTCGGATGAGACCCCTACAAGAGGATCTACACCTTCATTGGCAGCAGGCTGTGGGTTCCTTCGGCGACATCCTCATAGTCACACCACGCATGAAAAACGCTCTGTGTTTGTGGTCACAGATGCCCAACCTAGCAGAATGACTCACTTTCATACAGGATATTCCAGATTTTGTCCTCACTACGGATGCCTCTATGGAAGGATGGGGAGGTCATCTCCAAGATTTACAGATACAGGGAAAATGGTCTCCAGAGTACAAGAAACAACACATCAACAGCCAGGAATTGTGAGCGATTTTCCTGCCCCTGCAAGCTTTCCTTCCAAGGATTGCAGGTTCATCGGTACAGGTTCGGACCGACAATACCACCAGCATGTTTTACGTGAACAAGCAAGGAGGGACAAGATCAGCAACTTTATCAAGAGAGGCTCAGGAGTTGTGGGAATGGGTCACACTCCACAACATAACCCTCTGAGCAGAACATGTCGGAGGTCTCCACAATACCCTAGCGGACATGCTCAGCAGGTCCCAATCTGACTGCCACGAATGGGAGCTAGAGCAGGCTCAGGGTATTCAGAGCTTGGGGCAAGCCAGCACTGGATTTGTTCGCAACAAAAGACAACAAGAAATGCCGATATTACGCCAGCTGATACCCTCAACAGGGTTCATGGGGGAATGCCCTGTCTATGCGATGGTCAGGGATTTGTGCTTACGCTGTTCCCATCGATACCTCTAATCCCGAGAGTCATACGCAAGATGAAGTTGGAGGGCTGCCGTCTCATCCTGATTGCACCCAGATGGTCACCCCAGTACTGGTTTCAAGAGCTTCTGTTATTATCCCAGGACCAGCCGATCCGTCTTCTTCCGACAATGCTGTCGAGGAACAGAGGTCAGGTGCTCCACCCGGACCCTCAGTCTCTACATTTACACGCATGGCTCCTGATTTCTTAGAATTCAAGGACCTTGACATCCCTCAGGACTGTCGTGACATATTGACAAAATCACGAGCTCACAGCACGATGAAAACTTGGTCTAAAATGGAGACTATTTTGCTGTTGGTGCGAAGCTAACCACGTTCATCCGGTGGAAGCTCCTGCGGAATAGATCCTTCCTTATTTGTTACATCTGGCAAGATCTGGACTCTTTCTCATCAGTCAAAGTCCATTTAGCCGCACTTTCCAGATTCAGAAAGTGTGCTCATCTTCCTTCTCTGTGTTCGTCCTCTTTGATCAAGCAATTCATGAAAGGACTTTTCCGGTAGTTTCCTCCGATTAGGCTTCCTCCACCGGAGTGGGAATTCAACGCGGTCTTAATGCACTTAATAAAACATCCATTTGAGCCTATACACAAGGCTGAACTCAAATTCCTCACCTGGAAGTTTGCCGTACTTCTGGCTCTAACGTCAGCTAGAAGAGTGAGTGAAATTCAAGCATTTCTACACTTCACTCAGGACTACGTGCACCTCCGAACTAATCCGACATTCATACCTAAAGTACCGTCACAGTTTCACCTCAATGAACCTGTAAAATTAAGGACTTTCTTTCCAAATCCATCTACACCAGCGGAAAGAGCCTTACATTCTCTTGATATCAAGAGATGTTTAAAATTCTATCTCCAAAAACAAAGAGCATTAGAAAGTCTGACCAGTTGTTTGTGGCTTATGGCCAAAGTACTCTGGGAAATGCAGTTACAAAAACCACAATTGCAGATGGATAGCATCAACAATCCATTTCTGCCATGACAAAGCTCACAGGCCATTGTTAAGGAAAGCCAAGGCCCATTCCACAAGAACGGTAGCAGCGTCTACAGCATTGTTTGCTGGGGTGACTCTTGAAGATATCTGTCGTGCTGTGACATGGAAGAATGTCCACACGTTCACGAGACCTTACTGCCTTCAATCTACGCATCAAGACGATGCAGCAGTCGGACAAGCTGTCCTACGCCATCTTTTTCTTTGAGGTCAATTGCAGGTACCTTTTCTGTTTTTCAAATGCTATATATGTCTATTTTTTCATGACAATGACATTTCTATGATATGACATGTTTGACATAGATTGTTGTTGCAATGCATGTTTCATTTCCCTGTGTATGTTACATGTTTTGAATTTTAAGGTTGGTTTTCTTATACCTCTTGTTAACAAGTTGTGGATGCAATTGGGGGTGTATCAGCACTAGTCTCCCACAATCCGCAAACGACTGTATACTTTGTATACTGCTTAATTCAGGCATGTGAATCTATGAAAGATACCCCAATACTGGATAAGAAAACAAGTTACTTACCTGTAACTACAGTTATCCAGTATTGGTATCTTTCATAGATTCACATGCACCCACCCTCCTCCCCGTAGAGTCAGTTCTCTATGTTTTGGGACATTTACTTCCCACTTGTGCTAGGGAAAATCTGAGAACTGGCTCTGCTGAGAGGGTTCTAGAGGGTGCTGATGGCTGATTGGTTGGTACCAATTCTTTGGTTCCTTTTGCATAATGATGTAGATAGGCTGCTAAGATCTAGGCCTTAGGCCTTTTTCTTTGGGGCCTACTACTACTATTATATTTGGCACTACTTTTTTATTTACCGTGGGACTCCCGCCTCGGCGACGGGGAATGATTCAGGCATGCGAATCTATGAAAGATACAAATACTGGATAACTGTAGGTTCGAGGCATATGAGCTGCAGATTACACACTTTTGCATAGATCGCCATCTGGTGTTGGGCCCGGATGTTTGCAGTTTGTTTTTCCTCTTGGAAAGTCTTTGGAAGTCACGAGGTCGGTGACTCCTCCCTTGGATCCTTTTGCGCATGGGCTTCGGCTCCATCCTCAGATTGTTTTTTTCCGCCATCGGGCTCGGATGTAATACTTCGCGCTCCGGTTCCGAACATTCCAGTTCGACGATCGAAGCGGAATCCTCGCTCTTCGCGGTATTGTTCAGATCCTGATCTCCTCAATCACCTTCTCTTCGACACACCTTCGATTCGGTCCCGGCTGATGGAAAGAACTCCATTCAAGAAGTGCCCTCGATGTGGGTCCAAATTCCCTCACACCGATCTTCATGAGGTGTGCAACCTCTGCGTCTCCCCTGAACACGAGGCTCGAGACTGTCCCGCCTGCAAGTCTTTCAGATCCAAAAAGACTATTCGAGATGGAAGGGCCAGACGAAAAATGGCGCACTTCTCGACTTCCGTTCCAGTCGACATCTTCGGGGACGACGTCGAAGCTCCGGGACAGCAGCACACCGAAGAGGACCTAGTCAGTGCTTCCGAAGCCGACGATTCGGATGTGGAGGACATCACCCCGGCGCAGAGGGTTGTGAGTAAAATACCCCCTCCCACACCCGCGCCGACACCCAAAAAGGCTTCAGTCACGCCTTCGCCTCCGGGCCTAGGCAAGACCAAAGACACTGCTTCGAACACCCCACCTACGGGCCCGGTGAGGAAGCCTAATAAGCCTTCCGGCGGCTCGGGCTCGAGCCAGCCTGCCAGCGGTGCCGATAAACACACTTCGCCACCGAAGAAGAGATCGGCCTCTACCTCGACACCGAGCTCCGCACCAAAGCCCTCGGTGTCGAAACCCAGCCTCTCGGTGCCGACCAAACATCATAATTATTAAACAAGAAAATGTTCACAAGGAACTTATTCAATTTAGTACATTTACAATCGGGAGTAGGAATTATACTCACAGCTGATTTAATCAAAAAGTATACCAAGAATTATTCCACTTTGCCAAAGAAAATTACAATAAATGCAACTACTTAATTAGCCTGGAGAGCTTATTTACTTCAGCCGAAGTAAATATAATTTGTTCCAGAAGTCAGTTATATCACAAACAATTTATATTTTTTCAGGCACATATGAAAAAAGGTGAAAGAGTAAGAAAAGATATAATAGAACCCAGTGAAGTGATCATAGCCTACAAAGTGAACATAATATTTAGAAGGTCTTAAAAACAACAATGAGAGGCATATGGCAGTATAACGAATCTTTTTTTGCTCTCCCTTGGTTGGTGTCGACGACGTTTCAACCCACTCTGGATATGGGGTCTCTTCAGGACAAATATCTGGGGACTACAAACAGGGGAAAGGTAAGTGCCGGTAATATATTGGACCCACTAGTAGTGTGAAGACATTCTGAGAAGTCTAACCATTAATCATATGCGCCTCGTATTAGGATAATCTTTACGAGACAATTTAAATGATGGCCCCTTATAAGAAAGGTCATACATCAATTGACCATTAAAAATATCTCATTAATTCTGAGACAGACATATCAATCGAGGGATGTGATTATATCATAAGCCTGCTATATATTATAAGGTTGCCCACAAAATATTTCTTTCATTATAGGCTGCATCGGACACGACTAAACGCTATCAGCCACCTACCCTTATTCCTTGTTGTGAATACCATTAGGTAAGCCAATTACTAACCTGGAGTCTTCACACTACTAGTGGGTCCAATATATTACCGGCACTTACCTTTCCCCTGTTTGTAGTCCCCAGATAATTGTCCTGAAGAGACCCCATATCCAGAGTGGGTTGAAACGTCGTCGACACCAACCAAGGGAGAGCAAAAAAAGATTCGTTATACTGTCATATGCCTCTCATTGTTGTTTTTAAGACCTTCTAAATATTATGTTCACTTTGTAGGCTATGATCACTTCACTGGGTTCTATTATATCTTCTTACTCTTTCACCTTTTTTCATATGTGCCTGAAAAAATATAAATTGTTTGTGATATAACTGTGACTTATGGAATAAATTATATTTACTTCGGCTGAAGTAAATAAGCTCTCCAGGCTAATTAAGTAGTTGCATTTATTGTAATTTTCTTTGGCAAAGTGGAATAATTCTTGGTATACTTTTTTTGCTTTTTGATTAAATCAGCTGTGAGTATAATTCCTACTCCCTATTGTAAATGTACTAAATTGAATAAGTTCCTTGTGAACATTTTCTTGTTTAATACTAATACCCAGTTCACAAGGACATATGGGTGGCTCTTGTTTCTTATAAATATGACCAAACATCATAAGGCCCTCGGCACTGACTCTCCCGCGCCGAAGCCTGTCTCGGCGCCGACCAAAAAATCGGAGGTTCCAAAAAATCACAGCACAGACCAGCCTAAAAAGCCATCGGCCCCGAAAACTTCGGCGCCAACCGAACAGCCATTGTCTCAAGAACTATTTACACCGGATCCTTTGCAAAAGACACTTACCAAGGATCCAAAAACTGGACATTTGGCACTGTCTTCTAGAAAGAGACATTTGGACAAACCAGCTCTGCCTCCACCTCCAAAGAGGAAAGACTGTGCTACCTCCCCTTTCAGGGTGCCTTCCCCACCTCCTCCACCCTCTCCACCTCTGCCTCATCGCTCTCCGACCCCGTCTCCAGACCATGATGATCAGGGGGACCCATACTACGATCCAGTAGATGTGCCTCAAGACCCCACCCCTACAGGATCCCCAGACCCATGGGACGATTATAATAATCCAGACATTCCAGATGTCCCACAAGATGACCTTTATCCATCCAGGCCATCTCCACCAGAAGACTCATTAGGTTTTCACCACCTACTTCAGAGGGCGGCACATTATCACGGGGTAGAGCTACACACTGACCCAGTAGAGGAAGATTTCCTCCTAGACACCTTTGATACTGCACATAGGTCTACTTCTATACTACCTATGCTCAAAGGGGTAATAAAACATGCGCCAGAGGTTTTTAAAGACCCAGTCAGGGCTAGGGTCCTCAACCCACGCATTGAGAAAAAGTATAAAGCTGCCCCCACAGATCGTGCCTACATCAAAGGGCCAGCGCCACTGGATTCCCTAGTGGTATCCACTGCAAGGAAGAGGTCAAATTCCTAGGCGTCAGGCGAAGCACCACCGCCTGACAAAGAGTCAAAGCTCCTGGACGCATCAGGAAAACGCACTGCGTCACAGGCAGCCAATACATGGCGTATCGCCAACACTCAAACGCTATTGGCCAGATACGACAGAGCGCATTATGATGAACTAGAAAGCATCATGCACCATCTCCCAGAAAAATACAAAAATAGGGCCAATGAATTAATTCAAGAGGGTAAGACCATAACTAACACCTCTATACGCTGTGCCTTAGACGCAGCAGACACAGCCTCCAGGGCCATTAACACTAGTGTCCTCCTCCGTCGCCATGCTTGGCTGAGAGTTTCGGGCTTTAAACCTGAGGTACAAGCCTCCATATTAAACCATCCATTTGATCAAGAACATCTATTCGGTCCAAAGGTAGATGAGGCCCTCGAAGATGAAGAAAGACACAGATACGGCGAAATCTATGGGAGCCCTACAGTCACACCCTCCTAGGCGCTCCTTTCGCCGCTCTTCCTTTCGGGGCAGAGGCTACTTCTCAGATAGCGCGTCCACGTCCTACAAATCCCCTGTTCAATCCACCTTCACAAGGGGTTATCAAAGAGGCGGCTATAGAGGCAATAACAATAAAGGCAGAGGCAAAACAAATACCACCGCCTACCCAATGACTTTCCCCTGCTCCCTCCAGACCATCCCCCTCCGGTCGGGAGCAGACTACAAAATGTCCTTCCCGTCTGGGAGTCCATCAGACAGATGGGTGACCCAAATTATTCGTTCAGGGTACTGCCTAGAATTGACATCTACCCCCCCCCCCCAACATTCCACCCAGGCAACGCCCAATGTCACAAGAACATTCCACGTTACTAAAACAGGAGGTAATCTCCCTCCTACAAAAAGAGGCGATAGAACAGGTCCCCGCCAATCAGCAAAATGTAGGGGTCTACTCCCTATATTTTGTGATGCCAAAAAGAGACAAGACTCTACGACCTATCTTACATCTCCGGCCTCTAAACACATACATACATTCGGACCATTTTCACATGGTAACACTTCAGCAGGTACTTCCGCTCCTCTCCCAGAACGACTTTCTCTCCACACTGGACTTGAAAGACGCATACTTTCACATTCCGGTACACCATGCCCACAAAGTACCTCAGATTTGTAGTGGACGGGCAACACTACCAGTTCAAGGTGCTCCCATTCGGGGTCACAACAGCACCAAGGGTATTCACCAAGTGCCTAGCGGTAGTGGCGGCACATCTCAGAAGACAGCACATTCACGTCTTCCCATATTTGGACGACTGGCTGATAAAAGCCGCGTCCTACAACCAATGTGTACACCACACCGCCACTACAATCCAACTGCTTCATCAACTAGGCTTCACGGTGAACCACCAAAAGTCCCAGCTAACACCATCCCACATAAAGCAATACCTCGGTGCCACCATAGACGCCTCAAAAGCCATAGCCTACCCCAATCCGGCCAGGTTTGCAAGCATTCAGGCTTTGCGTCAAAAATTTCATACTTCAACACTCCCTCCCAGCAAGAGTGTTTATGCAACTGATAGGGATGATGGCCTCTTGTATTTTCATAGTGCCTCATGCAAGACTCCAGATGCGTCCACTCCAAGAGTGCTTAGCGCGCCAATGGAACCAGGCCCAGGGGCAACTGACAGATCTGGTGTTGGTAGACGGTCGCACCCATCACTCTCTACAGTGGTGGAACACCACAAATCTTTCCAGAAATCGACCGTTCCTGGACCCGGTTCCACAAATAGTCCTGACAACAGACGCATCGCTCTCCGGCTGGGGAGCTCATCTACTACACCTCACAGTGCAGGGCACATGGACGACGCAACAAAAGTTACTCCACATCAACCATCTGGAGTTACTGGCAATCTTTCTAGCCCTAAAATCCTTTCACACACAGATTTTAGGCAAGGCAGTCCTTATTCGCACAGACAACATGACGGCCATGTACTACATTAAAAAACAAGGCGGCACACACTCTCCACAGCTCTCTCAACTAGCACAGAGCATATGGAGATGGGCAATTCCACACAAAATCTTTCTCCTCGCCCAGCATGTCCCAGGAGTCCAAAACACCATGGCAGATCTGCTCAGCAGACAGACGCAGCAGATCCACGAGTGGGAACTTCACCCGCAGATTCTTCACCTGTTCTTTCAGATGTGGGGGCATCCACAGATAGACCTATTCGCCCCCCACCAAAACAAAAAATGCCCAAGCTTCGCCGCCAGATACCCACACCCATTGTCCAAAGGCAATGCGATATGGATGAACTGGTCAGGCAAATTTGTGTTCGCTTTTCCACCTCTCCCACTAATTCCATTAGTGGTGCGAAAGCTACAACAGCACTCCCTCACAACTGATTCTAGTAGCTCCAACATCGGCCAGACAACCGTGGTACACCACGCTGCTGGAACTCTCAGTAGTGCCACACCAAAAGTTACACCTCTCACCATGCCTCCTAACCCAGAACCATGGAGAGATCAGACACCCGGACCCAGCTCAGCTCAACCTTGCGATCTGGCTCCTGAGATCCTAGAATTCGGATACCTTAACCTTCCCCCCGACTGTATGAACGTTATCAGAGAAGCTAGACGCCCTACCACTAGAGCCTGCTACGCTGCCAAGTGGAAAAGATTTGTTGTTTATTGCCATAACAACACAATCAACCTTCTAGACGCATCCATACAGCATATCATATGCTACTTACTCCATCTACAAAGATGTAACCTAGCATATACATCCATTCGGCTACACCTCGCAGCAATTGCTGCTTACCTACAAAACAGACAGCACCTATCACTTTTCAGAGTGCCTGCCATTAAAGCCTTCATGGAATGCCTAAAACGAATAATTCCCCCCAGAGTGCCACCCTCACCTGTGTGGAACTTAAATATAGTTCTCACAAGGCTAATGGGACCGCCTTTCGAACCTTTGCATAAATGCGAACTGCAATTCCTCACATGGAAAACAGCTTTCCTTGTAGCCATCACTTCCCTTAGAAGGGTCAGTGAGATACAAGCACTTACTATACAGGAACCTTTTCTCCAAATGCACCCGAACAAGGTTGTCCTCCGTACCAACCCAAAATTCCTACCCAAAGTCATCTCACCCTTTCATCTAAACCAATCGGTAGAATTACCGGTTTTCTTCTTGCAACCTCAAGCTGTTGCAGAAAGGGCTCTATACACACTGGATGTTAAAAGGGCCTTGCTTTACTATATCCAGAGAACACAACCTTTCAGAAAGACAAAGCAACTGTTTGTCTCTTTCTCTCCACCTCATAAAGGCAATCCCATCTCTAAATCAGGGATAGCTAGGTGGATTGTAAAATGCATACAGATTTGCTACCACAAAGCAAAACTCACGCTATCTGTTCCCCCTAAAGCCCACTCTACAAGAAAGATAGGGGCTTCTATTGCTTTTCTAGGGAACATCCCATTAGATGATATCTGCAAAGCAGCTACATGGTCAACACCGCACACTTTCACTAAACATTACTGTGTAGATGTGCAAACCAAGCAACAAGCTAGTGTGGGCCAGGCTGTACTAAAAACACTATTTCAAACCACTGCAACAGATACCGGTGGTCGCCGCTAAGGTTGGGAACTGCTATATAGTCTATGCAAAAGTGTGTAATCTGCAGCTCATATGCCTCGAACGGAATATGCTACTTACCAGTATGCATCTTTTCTTGGCATGTAGAGCTGCAGATCTACACATGCCCACCCGCCTCCCCGGCTACCTGTATCTGTTCCAGTCTAACTTATTTAGATACAACACACATGGGCTTCTTCACTATTACTACGCTCCATCTTTCCCTGCTGGCGAAAAACAATCTGAGGATGGAGCCGAAGCCCATGCGCAATACGATCCAAGGGAGGAGTCACCGGCCTCGTGACTTCCAAAGACTTTCCAAGAGGAAAAACAAACTCCAAACATCCGGGCCCAACACCAGATGGCGATCTATGCAAAAGTGTGTAGATCTGCAGCTCTACATGCCAAGAACAGATGCATACTGGTAAGTAGCATATTCCTTACAGGTAAGTAACTTGTTTTCTTACATAGTTTCAACCCACAAGTAATACAAATATACGGTGCGATGCTCAGCAGTATATGCAAATCCTGTGCAGTTGCACGATGGTGCATACTGTCAACATCACAATTTTAGTTGGAAAGCAGCTTAAAGTGTCAAATAATAATGGAGTTACAATAAACACTTATAAAAATACAAAAATCATTTGTCCGATAGTTGGAAAATGGCCCTCTCTAAAGGGGCACCCCAAACATTTTGCCTTCCTCCTCTTTTTGCTGAACTCTTTTTATTGTCCTTGGGACTCGGAGTTCTTTACCACGGCTAATCAGTGCTAAAGTGCATGTTTAGGGAACAAATTCCCTAAGCGTGTGTAACTGTTGTATACCCGATAAACATATTTAATGTACTTATAAGTCACTTGTAAGGTGGTATTTCATATACCCAGGGTATGTAAATTAAATGCTGCTAGTAAGCTGCAGCACTGATTGTGCCACCCCTAGAAGTAGCCTTTCAAACCTGTCTCAGGCTTGCCACTGCAGTGCCTGTGTGTGCAGACTACTGCCACTTTCATTTGGCATTTAAAACTACTTTTCAACAAAAAGGAGCATTAGAGGGACAAAAGAGGCATCAAGGACGCCCTCCACTCAACATCAGCAACACACAGAAAAGCCCTTGTCGCACACCACATATCATGTCATTGCTTCTTGGGTCTCCCACTACTCATTTTCAAGCGGGGGAGGTTCTAGTATATACCTACGAAAGAACCCATTATGTGTATTTTTAATAAAACTATAAAACAGGTCAGGTGCATCATCGTGAATATTGCAGAAATGAGGACAAAATGTGACTATAGAAAGTACCTCACATAAGCAACCAACAGGGAGTGATTGGTAGGTTGTCACCAAATTGCTTACTCTTTAGTCATCAGCACTTTCCTATATTGGGGGAAAAAAACAACACCCAAAACATGTGTAGAAGTATCTTGTATGAGTGCAATCTAAAAACGACTGTGTATGTTGTACTTCTCATCAGGGCTCTTGGACCTCCGTCCCCCTTAGAAGTGCACCAGACCTGTAGATTAAAAAGAAATAAGAGGGGACAACACACAGCATAGCGAATGCATAAGACTTTTGCATATGATGTTTCAATAGTGTAACCCCCAGTGTTCTATCCATTGTATTTGGTATAGTTACCATGAGGTCACCAGGTGGAGGCTTACCAGCAGACCACAGGTAGGAAACAAATTTAGGGACCAACACTATAGGTAAAAAATTAACACTTTAGAAACCTGGCCTGGGTGCATATCTTAGCTAACCAGAAATCCCATTTCTAACACCCACACTTCAACTTGGCAGGTGAATAAAATAATTGTAAAATACCATAGTGCATTTGCTCATGTACGGACTAGTATATCTGGACATATCTTGGTAGCAAGTTTCAATATTTATAATATATAAATTTGTTAAAATTCATATCATGAAATCATTCATAAATCCACAGTACTAAGAGTATTACATATTTACCTGAGCATTATTTAGCAGCAAGAACAATGTGATCTGTGCAAATACACCAAGGTGCATACTGTTTAGTAATATTTTCCTAATCAACTATGGAAAATCTCAAAACTTCATCTAGAGATACAAAGGCATAACAGCCATAGGAAATAGTTCATTCAACAAATTGGCTCTACCTGATTGAACATTTATGTTGAATACCATAGTAGAATTGTTTGTGAATGGACAGGTATACCTGGACATATCTTAGCAGCAAGATTCAACATTAATAACATAAAAAGGCGTTAAAATCATAAAATCAGATAAGTCCCTAAATCCACAGTTCCCAACCATTCAATATTTAACTGAACATTATCAAAGCGCAAAAAGAAATGACTTGCAAATACGCCAACAAGCATACTCTCTAGTTAAAGCGGTTACTGCCATGGCTCTGAGGCTATCAGTTTTTTCTCGGCCACAGCAAAAAAAAATTACAAATTGGCAAATAAGCAGAATAGAGCTAGCAATTAAACATAAAATCAAAGCTTGGCGGTACGTTCTTACCCGTACTTCCAAAAAATACGGTCTCAGCTTGATTTTACACAAGTTTAATAGGGCTATACAAATACACACTATATGAAGTAGTGTTTCCCCCATGTATCCACAGAGCCTGCAATGGTTTGACAATTATTTTACCAATAGCGGGGTAGCCTCCTTAGTAAGAGATACGCCAAGTCTTAGTCCCAAAAATGAGTCTCATATGTGGGACGGAAATGCAAGATCTAGTATGGTTGGATGCCTGGAACTTCATTTGAGTTTATAATTGGCCAAGCATGCTTTTTTACTGTTATTGCTTCATTGTCCAGCTGAAACGAAAAACATTTCATTGATTGATTCACAGTAGGCTTAAAGCAGGCTGCGGTCCCTTGGGCAGTTCACTGATCCATCAAGCATAAGGCTTGGACGGAATCCTGTATATAGATTCGCCATATGCCTGTATTTGAAGAGTTGGTATTCAAGCAGGTGAATAAATGAAAGATACCAATGTTGGATAACCGGAGTTACAGTTACGTAACTTTTATCCTTCCTGTATTGCAACTTTTGGATGGGACACAACCAGGGCCGGCTCTAGGGCGGTGCGATCGGTGCCACCGCACCGGGCGCTGACATGGGGTGAGGTGTCATTTTTGTAAGTATATTAACAATTTAAAAGCACCTGCTGCTGCGTTCCTGGCCTCTAGCAATTTTCAGGCATCAATTAAAACGTCAAGATAACTCCAGTGATTAATCGTGCTCTTGGAAAGAGACTGGAAGTTTGTTTAGTGGAATATTTTGATTCATGGAAAGGCTGCGCAGAGGGTTAAAATGCCTGCTGCTAAGAACGTGTACCATGTGGATAACATAATGCATATAATGTAAATAGGTCAGGAGGTTACTACTTCTGAAAAAGTTTTTTTTATTTGTTATTTGTAGTTTTCAAGTCAAAATCCTAATACAGAACTTTGAGCAGTCTTTCATTATCCTAATCTTCCCAAAGGGTTTATTTGGGTAGAAAACAATTCTTGTTATTTTAGAGAACCCCTAACAATGGTGTTAGATTTTAAATTCTGAATTTGTGCTTTACCAGAAAAAGGACTCTTAAACTATATTGCCTACCAGTATCGATGGCATGTCACTCCTACACTACACTTTGTAGTCCTTTCTGATGTACATTTCCTATACACTGATTTACACAGATATGATTGTCTTTGTGTAATGTGTGTAATGTGTGTGTGGTGTAAAGTGCTCTGACACCTTACACTAAATGAATCTTAGAGACAATAGTTATGGAGACTGGAGGGGCACTGCTAAAGGGCGGTGGTGAGGGAATCCGTGGCAGAGGTGGTCATGAGGGGGGGGGTGGGTGGGGGTAGGAAAGTGGCTCTGTATATACTGTTCCCAAATAGGTACAGTGTACAGAGTCCACAGCCCACAGAGGTTTGGTAGAGGCTAAAGTTAGATATAACCTTACTCTCTAAAGTGGTAGCTTGGTCGAGTAGTAAGGCAGTATCAGAGGACAGTGTAAAGTATTTGTTGTACACAATCAGTCAGCAAATGGTCTCACACACTCGAGAACTGAACTCTAGGCCAATGGTTTGTATATAAAAATATATAGTTGTTTTATTTTAGAACCAACAATAGGTATCAAAAGATACTTTCTCAGAATTAGATGCTTTAGTTAAATACTTTGCAATAGGCAATTGACTTTTGAATGTAATAGTTACGGTTTGCTGCAATAGGCAACACAATTTCAAACACAATAATACATTGAGCTCAATGGGAATTTTAAGTTGTATGCAATTGATTACTTTCAGGATTACTTTTCCAACTCCAGGACTGGATCCTAGATTTAGTCCTGGGACAGTTCTTTGAAACAAGTGAGTAAATTCGTTTTAGTTACTGTTGTGATTTTTAAGCAATATTTTGCTATTTTAAAAGTTGACACTTCAAAACTTTTTCTAATCAAATTACCAATGTTATCCTATGGGAGGAAATTCACCTAGCAGGTAAGTGGGGTTACGGTTACTTTTTCTAGGTCAGTGTTGGATCCTGGATCCAGCACTAGTGTACCACCTGTAAGCAGTTGAGAAACTGCGTTTGTTATACAGGCGATTTTTAGCGAATATTTATAAGTTTGCAAAATCGACAGAAGAAATTTCACAGAAAAAGTCAATGGTTTCCTATGGAAGAAAATTCAAGTTACGGGCAAAGTATGTTCTCGTTACTTTTGTAATCCAGTGCTGGGCTCCTAGGCTCAGTACTGGGACATCTATCTAAAACAGGTAAGTAATTACGTTTTCACAGTTAGAACGATTTTTAAATAATATTTGTAGTTTGCAAAAATCGACACTTAGAAGAAATTTCACAGAAAAACCGTCAATGGTTTCCTATGGAAGAAAATTGAGTTAGTTGCAAGTACGGTTGTAAGTACTTTTCAGGGTCAATGCTGGGCACCAAGATCCAGCACTAGGATATCTCCTAATAGCAGGTGAGTATTTCCGTTTTCGTTACTCGGTTGATTTTAGGTGAATATTTTAGATTTAGAAACTCCACACTTAGAAGAAATTTCAAGTGAAACCAGTCAATGTTACCCTATGGAAGAAAAGTGAGTTATCGGCTTTTGGGTAAGTACTCGACAGGCAGAGTTAAGGTTCTGGGCATAGACTCAGGGGTCTCCCAGGGTCAGGTAAGTACACCCCCAGCGGCACAGGGGCAGCCGGGTGCACAGTGAGTTAGGCCCAGTATTATCCTATGGAACGCAGGGGGTCCTTGGTTGGTGACTGCTGACTAGCAGGCCATGCGGCTGTGGGAGCTGGGCTCCTGGTCACTTGCTCAGGGCAAATGGGGAAGTAGGTAGGAGTAGAAGTTGCACTGCCAGGGCCACTCGGGCGGCTGGGTGCTTTTGAGCCGTCGGGCGCTCAATGGATTGCAATGGGAAAGCTCAAGGACGAATAAAGGCTGCAAGCTCGGGGACGGAGATTCTTCAGGTGCGACCACCACTTCCAGAGGTAAGTTGGGTAGTTGGAGGATAGGTAGGTACACAGGAGTTGGGCACAGGGGGCCGCAGGGCGCCGGGTGCAGGGGTGCCTTTTGATGTCGGGAAATCTTACCTTCTGTTGATTGCGGTTGGGGGGGTCTCTGGTTCTGAGGCTGCAGGCGTCGTCAGGAGCATCGAGGTGGGTCCTTGGGTGCCGGATTCAGGGGTCACAGTCACCGGGGGGACGTCCTCTGGGGTCTTTGTCCACTCCAGCACAGGCCAGGTTGGCTTGTGCAGAGTGCGCAGGGTTCGTGATTCCTGGCTGGTGCCAGGGGTCAGTTACTTGCTTTGAGCTGTGCCACTGCTCGTGGGAGTCCCAGATGCTCTGAGTCGCAAGGTAGCCAGGTCCTCCGGGGTTTGTGCAGTTGCTGGCCACGGGAGATGCCGGGATTTAGCAGGAGCAGGTTCGAGGGTCAACAGGCCGGTAGGGCTGGGGCCAAAGCATTTGGTGTCTTCCTCTTGTTAGCAGCTGCACAGCAGGTCTTCTTTCTTCTTGATCTTCTTTGCTGTTTCAGAATCTGGTATCTAAGGAAGGAAGGTTCAGGGTGCCCCTAAATACTACATTTAGGGGTGTTACAGGTAGGTAAAGGGCAGAGACCACTGGATCCCTGCCCTGGGGTGGGTACAGCCCCTATCCTGCCACTCTCCTGTGGGAGGAGGGCAGTGGCCTAGTCCTGATTGGGCAGGGCTCCCCATCTTCAAGATGGCGAAAGCCCAGGAATGTGGTTCACCTCGCCTCCCCCACCTGAGGGGTGGGGTTGGTAGAGGCTGGCACACCCCCCGTCCTTCCTTGGGGTTCCCGCCAGAGAGGGGGTTTAGAACCGGTAGGGGCCAGTTGCTGGGTACAGCAAGTGGCCTGGAGAAGCTCACAAAGGCGGTATGCCTTTGAAGCTTCCCCTGCCCATCCTGAGGGGAGGAGACCTAGCACCTCGCCCAGGATGTGCATTGTTGCAGGCCCAGGAGAGCGGATGGCTCTCTACCCAGGGGTCCAGCTGCATGTCTGCTGTGTGGCGGCCTAGGCAGCCCCTCAGACCAGACGTGGATTGTAGGTTAGGTTCAGGGGGCATCTCGAAGATGCCCTCTGTCATGCATTGTACATTAAATCCTGCACTGGCATCAGTGCGGGTTTAATGTGCTGAGAAGTTTGATACCAAGCTTCTCAGTCTTCAGTGAAGCCATCCTGGTGCTGTGGAGTTAGTGTTGACAATCTCCCGGCACCATACACTCTTAAATGGCAGCACTGCACTTACAGTGCCCAGGAATGGACCTGGGTACTGTAGGGGCACAGAGCTCATGCTCCTGTACCCACACCAGTGGCATAGAGCACCCAGCTAGAAGGGTGGCTGAGGTATGCCAGGGCAATGTATGTTGTGGGCATGGCACTCAGGGATGTGTGCCATGTCGACTCTCTGTTTTGTTCTAGACCCAGACACTCAGCCTGCAAGGGCAGTGTGTTTGTGTCAGGGTACAGGGCCTCTAAGGGTGGCACAATAAGTGGCGCAGCCCTTAGGGGCCTTCCCTGGTGACAAGACCCAGGGTATCTAGTGTACCATTTACCAGGGGCGGACATGTGGCCAGGGTTTGTCAATTGGGGTTTTAGGTTTCAGCATAGTTTTTAGGGAAGGAACATAGGCCCTGGGCACCTGATTGGCAGGAGCCCAGGGCACACTCAGTCAAAGTACATTCAGCAAAGAGTGGGGGCATACCATGCAAGAAAGATGGCACTTTCTTACAGGGGGGAGAGGGGGGGGGGGGGGCGTGCCAACAAACATTGTCGCACAGGGCGCCACCAGTGTTAAAGGCGGCCCTGAACACATTACAGGTGACTTGTTCAGCTGATCAGACTGTCTAATGACCCAGATTCGTGAAACAGTAAACAGACTAACATTTAGGATGTAGTGTTCCCCCAATTTCCCCAAAAAAAAACTAATGTGAAAGTAATACATTCAAACTTTTTTTTGCATTATAAATAGATTTGTAATTGCCATGGCTGCCTTTTAAAGTCGCAAGCAGAATTCTTTTATGTAAAAACTTACATTTGCTCTCTTTTGCTTTAGCAGTCAAGATGTGATTTTAAAAAGTTAGAATTTAAATAAGACTACATTTGACAGTTTGTATGCTCTACATGTGCTTCCACATGCTATTTTGTTTAGAAAAATCCAGTTCCTCAAGGAAACACATTGGCTGCTGAAAAGGAATTGAAATACGTTATAGCTGGTTAATTCACAAGGATGTCCTATATGTGGGAGCTGAAGTGCTTCTGAATAGAGAATGAAAAAGCCCTAGTTTTTGACTTTAAGATAAATTATCTGTTTTTCTCCCATAAGCACTTCAAAATGGTTAGATGTCTGTATATATGCTGTGTATATATTTTGCATGTGTAAATATTAAAATATTAACCAAGTTATTATTTTTTTTTAATTTTGTTTGGAATAAGAAAGCAGACACTGTTTTTGTCCCTTCTGAAAAAGAGCAGTCTTCTAAATGCTTTCACCTCCGTTATAACGTAGTTGAAGATCGTTACACACGTGTCTCAAATGATAACGAAGATATCAAGGGCTGGGAGAGCGGCGTGTGGCGCATGGAGTCTCTCACGAGGAAAGTGGAGAATGACTGGAAAATGGTAATTAAGCTAATGCTCCTCCTGCGAGATCCTGTTTATTCAATGCCGCTTTCGCTAACTGCACTCCATGCCCAAAGAATGACACTTTGTTCTTATCTGCTAATCATGAATGTACTTTGCACACCGGTGAGAACAGCAAAGCCTGTCTGAAGGTGCTGAATTCCCCATCACAGATGTTCTTGACATATCTGGTCCCCTCAGATGTAAACAAATAACTTTCTTGGAAGTTACCCAGTTAAACAATTCACTACCTTTGCCACTAATCTAGTAAAATTGCAGTAACGCAAATGTAACCATACAGTATAAAGTTTTATAAAAGTAAGCCTGTGCTGGTTTGTTTGCCAAATCGGAATATACTTGGTCTTCATAAATGTTTTCTTACCTGTTATGTGGATAATTTTTATCACACTATTCTAAATCTGAATTGTGTTTGTGATTGGTTCTGTTAATTTATTTACAGACCAGAATAATGAAAGATGGTCATCACAGTGCACACTTTTCCAGTCCACTGTACTGCTTTTCCTACCATAATCCTTGACTGTCCCCATCTCCGTTAAACATTTAACATGAAAAAAACTAAAAATATTTACCAAGATATCAAAAGATATTCATTTTAAAAAGGCCTAAATTCCAGAACGTGTTTTATGCCTGTTGTGAAATAAATAATAGATCTGTGCTGTAGAACACTGTCTCAGTCTATGGTAGAGTGATGCATGTGATGATTTTCAATTGTACACCAAATGATTATAGATACAGGGAAATGTCAACTGATGTGGTTAGACTTTTTGTGGCTTCTGTGCAAAGGGATTTATAGAGTGCATTTGTAGTACAGTTTACATTTTTTTTCTTTATTTAAAGTAACTGGTGTTGATCTTTCTGAAAAGGCATTCAGTCTGTGATTAAAATAAAAAAGTTATCAAATATGACATAATATTAAATGTATTCCCTTGTTCCCTGTTTCTCACAGGTATATTTAGCTCGCTGGGAAGGATCTACAAATGCTTATGTGTGCTGGAAGCTGGAGTGTGGTTCAGTTGGTCTGAAAGTGGAAAATGTCTCTGTTCGAGTTAGCAGTGCAACATATCAGAGTGGAGAAGTAAAGTGGCGCTTGCGGTCTTCCACAGCTGAAGTTGTTCTGAGTGGAGGTTTGTGCTGAACTCAACATTCTCTGCATTGTCACAGCAGCAGTCTTTAATGAGAAGTGGTGGATGTGCTGGCCTATGTTTCACTTCCCTTGTGTCAATAGTACTCATTGGATAAATATGGAGATTCATCACCCACCAAATTCTCACCCGTCTGTCTTGCGAATTTAATTTATTAACAGACCACCGGAAATGAAACACTCCTTTTGTCTCACTTCCCTCTACCTTCCCTTGCCCCTGACTTGTTTACCCATTCCGGTCTCCAGACTCCTGCAGCTTCCTCTGGCGATACCTAGCTAATTCCTTTAGAAATATTGCTCTATTTTATATCACAGTTCACAGAATAGCTTTATAGACTTGCAATTGTTCATGTTTTTCTCTATGTTTCTCTTGATTTTGACCTACCAGATTGGAGTAGAACTAAGGCAAGAAGAAAGCATTGTATGAAAATGTACTATACTGATCCATGCACCCTTCCTTACATTGACCCATAAAAATCAGGGGTGTTAAAAGTTTTCAAAAATCTACTTGGCCAGGGGACAAAATGTTACACAAATCTACTTGTCCTGGTAAGGTAACTGCTTGCCCCACCTACTGCATAAATCACTATGGTAGGTCTGCACGGAGAGAACCTGCACTGCAATCAGTGCAGCATACTGAGCAATATATATTTCAAGTCCAATTATGCAGTGCATGGTCATGCTCTCTCAAATGCAACTGTTGTACTGGATGGTTGTACAGCATGCGTGCAGATGTCGGTGTGCACTGCACCCACTTATCAACTAGTGTGCATGTAACACATTTTCATATGTTGAGAAATAGTGCCTAAGGGCAGAGTGCAGACTGGTAATTGACTACATTTCTTGAAGTGTTTTTGTCACAAACCAGACTGTGTCGAAATTTGAAACTGTAGTACAGAAGGGTGTTCTAAATCATAGGGCCAACTCATAGCTGTCCAGCTTCAAAAATACTCGGATGCTCTGATAAACTTGTGGATGGGAATAACTGCCCTTCTTGGCAGAGCTTTTGAACGATTTGTGGGGCAGCAAAATCACGTAGCAGGTGTGCTGTGATTCACTGATGCAGTATCCGCAAGTACAAATACACAAGGCAGTAATGGGCAGTTAAATCAATCTCTCCTTTTACACTTCTGTGTGGTGTTTATATTATTGTGCACTCACTGCTACATCTCCACATTCTTCCCCACACATAGAGCATATGCAGCACTGGCAGTAGCAGTACATGGTTCTCTCATGCATATAGTAATGGCAGCAGCAGAGTAAGCTACGCTAACATGAAGAGGTGCAGCTCAGCAACTTATGTTCAAGTTTGTCTCCCTCAGATATGTAGGACATGTAGCAGCTGTGAAATCTTCACACTCACACAGCTGGAAAGCAAGCGCTAGTCTTACAGCGAAGGGAAGGAGTGTTAAGTTGAAAAGACAGTAAATCTAGAAGTGGAGAACTGAGCATCATTGAGATGGGGGCGAGCGAGTTACTGCAACCACCCAGCATTCCATGTCACACCTAGCAAGGACGCCTAGGCTCAGTCACAGTAGAGTTAGAAACACTGTCCTGGCCTCTTGGATATTAAAATGTTATCTGGCAAATTAAATTTGTTTATTCTTCAGCGGATATAGAAATCCAATAATAGCTGAACAAACACCCAAAAGCGCTACTAATTTTATTTTCTCTAGTGACATATTGGGTCTGGTGGCTTAGTGGACTAATGCGTCCATTGTAGAGCCCTGCGTTTGACCTCATAGTCCCAGGTTCACATCCCGCCAGGCCAACTTAGCCTTTCATCCTTCTGAGGTCGATAGAATTAGTACCATTGAGTTGGATAACAATAAACATCTACTATTCAGCGCAAAAATACCCTTCTGGGTAAATGTGCGCTTTAGAAATGCACGTTATGAAATCAAGCCAGGTCACAGGCCTAAACACTGAGGCACTTTCCCTGCAGCTCTTGCAGTGATGGTGGTAGTGTTCGAGTTCAAGATGCTGGATTATTTCTTTTCACCTTTAAAAATGGGAAAGCTTCATAGTCTGCTTTATCTGTAAAAGGAAAGCACCGTGCTTGTCATGTGAGCCTGGTGTGGGCGTTTATTTTTTGCAGTTTGCTAATATAGCACTATCACGACCCAAAGGTAGTGGAGCGCTTCACGTGAGCACCAGTTACATTACACAAGATCATGTTCATTTTTTTTTTAGGCCAGAGCAGGTTAGGTGACCTACCTTGAAGCACAGGATGTTTAGCTATGCTGCGACTCAAACCTTGTCCCCAAGGTTCAAAGTCGGCAGCTCTGGCTGGAACAGGGGAGTCGGAAGCGGGGTGGGTATGTATGTGGTGTGTGTGTGAAAGGCGTAGGGATGGTGGTTGGTAAAATGGTGGGGCAGCCCCAATCTCTCTTCGTAATAAGAGGACTCTTTGCTCCCCTCACCCACTCTGGAGTCTCATGTATAATAATGGACCGCTTTAATTGAAATAAAATTTGTTAATCAGTGGGACATTATGAAACCTCCATTAGTTCATGCACTGACCAACCAGTGAACATTTAGCACAGCATGCAGGAATCTCTCTGACAGACCGTCTTAGGCACAGGCACCCACATGTGCAGACTGCACATGCAGCCCTGTGCACAGGTGGCTGTGCAAGTTTCACTGCAGACTTCTGATGCTAGCCACAGGCAGCCGTCCTGCAGGCCACTGAACTCCACCAGAGACAACATCAAACTGTCAAAAGAGCCGGGCACACCTTTTGAGTGGCTAGGGGTTGAGGTGGAGGCTGTGAGATGCCACTGGGTCTCTGCTGAAGGAGGTTCTGGTCACCGGAAGTGGAAGGGGCAATCAAACAGCTATGTGTCCCCAGGGGCCTGTCTTGGAGGCTTTGATGCCACCTAGTGGTGACACTGAACCAGTGACAATGAGGGGTTATGACCTTGAGATCCCCTGAAAATCACTTCTGTAGTCAGAATAAAAAATGTGGATGGGCGAGTGCAGGCATCGATTGGGGTTTTGTGCTGGGCATGAGGTTCAGGGGTGGCAATATGGGTAGAACAACACTCTAAACATTCTTCATATACCTCTAACGTACCCAAGTATTGAGGGCTCTTTGCCTAAATAGAGCTCGTGAAAATCTGACCACATCACAGGCTACTGTGACTTTGATTACAGCCTCCATTCCCAATAGGACAGCCAATGAGGTTGAAAGTCTGCTGCAGTGATCAGTTTGTAACCTACGTGCCACAGATAGATACAAGTATTGTAGTTTGGTGGGCTTTTAAGCCTGCTACCGAATACAATGTAAAGAGACACCTGCAGTTCCCCTGCTCCGATCGCAGTGGGTTGGATCAGCAGGCGGAGTTTTTTCTTCTGTGATCTGTTTACAATGTGCCTGCCTCAGGCTCCAAAGCCAGTATGCTAGTTTCAAGGGTAGATTCACCTGCTGGAGAGGGGGAAAAGGAGTAGGGGAGGTGGGAGAACGGGAAGAATGTGAGCAATAGACTGCATGTGAGCATGTATTAGTGCAAGGAAGTGTGGAGTCATTGGTATCTTTACTACATTTTTAGTAGTTGATCTAGTCTAACCCCCTGGAGCAACGGGGGATCACAGAGAACATTTTTATAACAGCAGAAACAGACTAAATTGAGGTGCTTTAGCAAGAACCGATTTGTGTGCATGGAGTCTGTGAAGAGGGTGCGACGACTAGTAGTGGGGAATTACTGGGTTGTGCACTTTTGATATTTTTCAGTTTTTTTTATGATACACAGTCCAAGCAACAGGAAGAGATAATAAATTTTAGAGCAGAATAACACCTGCTAAAACCAGAATGTAACCGAGGCGTGCTGGTTCCAAGACTGAAAGGAGTAAATTTCACTATGATAAAGTAACAGCTCGGCTGCTGCGAGCTGTCTCGTGATGGGAAGCTCATGGACTGCTACTGCAGAGTGCTGGGATGTCTCTTGCAAACTCTGCATGCCTCCTGTGCAGCCCACGTGCAGGATATTACGTGCCAGGTGAGTGTTAGGGGAAATTGCCCAATTTTCAGTGCTATAAAGTTAATTTCACCAGTTCCATCGTGGCTAGTAAATACACCCAATTATCACAAATGACGATAGAGCACTAGTTGGAAATCGTTTTCTTTGTGGTCTCCTGGAAGAAAGCAGCAATGTGGTCCTTCGAACACGCATCACGTAATGTGCAAAAGGGGGAGGGTGCCAGGCGTCCTCTGATTGGACTGATGTGGTTTGATCCATACAAGTCAACTAGTTAAACTGCAAGTAATGAGATGGGAAAATCATCTTAGGAGGGGGCTTTGAGGAGGAAGAGACAGGACTGAGGCGCTTTCAGCATGTGGCTGCACGCAGCACTCGCAAGCCTAACAAGCCAAGCAGTTATTTCAAAATGTTGTTACACAGACACATGGTCCTGAAAAATAGCAGGAAAGAGAGCATGAAATATTGGCGCCTGAGAGAATGAGACAGATAATGTTAACTCATGTCGCATTGTGTGCAATGTAAGGCGCACACTCGATTAGCCCACCAATGAATGAGTGTCTACGCTATGTGACTGATTCGGGACACTGGAATTTCAACATCTCTTCGTCTATACATATATAACAGCATATAGAGGCTCACTGTTCACCACCTCAATTCTCATCCCAGCAAAAAGTAGTCGACTTCGATCAGACACTGTGCAGGTAACGGATTGCAACTTCTGTCCCTAAAGGAAATGAATACAAATCACATATTGCTCATTTGCTCTAATGCTACCTTGTGGTGATGCGGAGATACTGAGCGTGGTATTTTTAAAGGTTTACGACCCGGTACAATTCTTTAATGGCAAATTTAGTATAATGTGCGTAGTTGCATAGCTGAGCTCCACTTAAAGAATAGTGCGCTCCAAACCCCAAGTTAGCGAGCTCTGTTTTCTCTAGTGGAATCTGAACTGGGCACTAGCGTAATGCCGTTATTTTGACTGCAATCAGTTGAGCTCTCAGCAGGATATTTTCGAGCAGAGACGATAAAGTTAACTGTATCTCTATGCCCCTGATGCCGCAAGTTCACTTTGCATTAGCCTAGTAACATTAATGCCACACTTTCTCCTCACCTCGGTCTACAGGTCACGCCCCAGCAACAAGCTATTTGTGCTACCCTCTAGTGTTAAAACTGAGACAGCTTCCTCGTAGTTCTGCACATCCAACCCATTGATATTGAGAAAGCTATACACCATATTGCTGAAACTGCTGCTTGTTGAAACTGACTTCTGATGGATACATCTGCCAGTGGATTCCTCACCTTGTGAATATCCCCTGCGCCAGCAACATTCGGAAACTTTTGTAGTAGTCCACACCGATGAGGTCGAAGACGACGTCAGAGACACGGCTCCGCTCGCGACTCCGCTGATGTCACCGGCTCCATAAGAAGACCTCGTCGGCGTGATGACGTCAGTTCCCTTATTTCCGTGCCGTCGACGCCAACGGATTTCGGGAGTCTCTCTCTGTAGCTGTACTTGTTACTTTGTTTTGTGCTGGTTTCTCTCTCTTCTTCTTCAGCTGAAATGTCAACGAAGAAGTCTGGCTTTAAACCTTGTCAAGAATGTGGAAAGCACATGTCGATAACGGATCTGTATGAAGACTGCGTGTGGTGCCTGTCATCGGACCATGATGTGGAAGGATGTTCTTGCTGTCGCAAGATGAGCTCCAAGGCTCTTAAGGAGAAGGAAGCAAAATTGTTCATTGCCAAGACGAGGAAGGAAAAAAGAGGCCGGAGAAGATCGAGGTCGGCGTCAAAGTCGACTTCGGGGCAAGTCCAAGAAGCACAAGAGAAAGAGGCATTCATCCCGACATCACTCTGCTAGGGATGCGGCTCCGAGATCGACATCGCCCTCCCGACACCGTAAGGACTTTGTATCTCCTTCGCCTGTTCCTGATTCTCCTATTGGTCTATCGTCACTTGTGGCTTCACCGGAGCATTCTCCGGCCCCGGCTCCATCTCCGACGCCGGCTCCATCTCCGGCTTCGTCTCCGGTTCTGATTGAGGAGCCTCCTGCTCCGGGTGAGCCTTCGGCTCTGCTGATTCCACCATCGGCGCCGGTCGGCCCGAGTCCGGTGATGCCTGAACAATATCCTGCGTTTCCAGACCCAGGTCAGGACCCTACGCATTATCTTAATGCTATGTATGGAGTCTTCTCCAGAGCCATGTACCCCTCTGGTGCACCTTCGGGTCCTATGGGTCCTATGGCCTTCAGTTTGGGAGTTCCACAAGCTTATCCTCAGGCTCCCTTCATGCCTTTTTTCCGGCGACGCCGGCTTGGCATCTACCGGCGCCGAGGACATTGACGCCGCTCCCTTCTTCACCGGCGCCGACTCAACCTCGTTTGACGCCGGCTGTCCCTTTGGATCCACGCTCGACGCCGGTTCCGGCGCCGTCTGATTCGGTCACGGCGCCGACTCCTGTTGTGAGGATCAGGTCTAGGAGGGAGGCCCAAAGGGTGCTGGATGAACAGAGGTACTTGATGGAGGAAGTAGAGGAAGGTGAGCTGATGGAGTCAGACGATGTGTTTGAGTTGAAGGAGGCTAGTGGCCTGGATTTATCACCTGAATGGGAGTTTACTCCTCCTTCTGATGCTCCTTCAAAGGATGTGGCTCCATACCACGCTGTTATTAAGAAGGCGGCTGAACTTTTAGATCTGCAGTTGCCTTCTGCAGAGTTCAAGCCTAACATCCTAACAGAGGTTCTGCACTCTCTTTCTACTGCATCAGAGCCTTTACTCCCTTTTAATGACGCCACTATAGAACCAGTAATGGAGGTGTGGCGTAAGCCCTTCTCTGTTCCTGCAGTTTCTAAAGTTATTGCTAGGAGGTATAGGGCAGCTGCAGGGGACCCAGACTTTTTGACATCTCACCCATCTCCGGAGTCTTATGGTTCAGGCTGCCTGTTCCAGAAAATCAACAGGTTCTTTTCCCCCAAGTCCCGAGTGACAGGGAGGCGAAGAAATTGGATCAGTCGGCCAAGAAGGTTTTCTCTGCATGGCCCTTAAATCGACGAATGCCACCTGTCTTTTGGGCCGATATATCCATGGCCTTATGGACTCAGCAAAGCAGCTAGCCCCAAAGCTGTCAGAAGAGGATAGGATGAATTTCAATGAGGTCCTTTCGGATACCCAAGCGGCAGCACGTCCGGTAATCTAAATTGCTTGGATACAGCTGACTCGGTTGCAAGAGTCATGGGATCTTCTGTTGCCACCAGGAGGAGTGCGTGGCTTAAATCTTCAGAGTTCTCCCCTGATGTCCAGTCAACGCTCTTGGACTTGCCTTTTGATGGCTCCGGACTTTTTGGCAAGAAAGCGGATGCTGCGCTTGAAAGATTTGAAGAGAGTAAGGCCACGGCTAAATCTTTGGGCCTTCAAACACAGCCAAGGGGTTCGTTCAAGAGGTACAGGGGCTTCGGAAGGACAACCTTTCGTTCTTACAGACAGCCCCAGCAGCAGCAGCAACAGCAGCAAAACACTCTGTATTAGAGCTACAGAGGCAGAATCAGGGGTCGCCCTCCTCCTCCTCTTCCTCTTCCTCTTCCTCTTCCTCTTCCTCTTCCTCTTCCTCTTCCTCTTCCTCTTCCTCTTCCTCTTCCTCTTCCTCTTCCTCTTCCTCTTCCTCTTCCTCTTCCTCTTCCTCTTCCTCTTCCTCTTCCTCTTCCTCTTCCTCTTCCTCCCCTGCAAAGCAGCCCTAGATCCACCATTCTGGATCATGTTGGTCCTGTGGGGGGGCCGGCTTACCCATTTTCTACAAGATTCGGAATCGGTTACTACAGACCTTTGGGTTCTAGATCTTGTAGAAAATGGGTACGCCCTTCCCTTTCGGGAATTCCCTCCAAATTACCCTCCTTGTCAAGGGGCTTGCTCAGAGGAACACTGTCTTCCCCTGCAGGAGGAAGTCCTGACGTTACTGAAAAAAGGTGCGATAGAGCTCGTTCCAGAGCAGGAGAGGGGTCAGGGATGCTACTCCCGGTATTTCCTGATTCCGAAAAAGGACGGCAGATTGCGTCCAATATTGGACCTCAGGATCTTGAATCTTTTTCTGAAGCAAGAGAAGTTCAAGATGCTCACTCTTGCGCAGGTTCTTCAAGCGCTGCATCAGGAGGACTGGATGGTGTCGATCGACTTGCAGGATGCGTATTTCCACATCCCCATCCTGAAGTCGCACAGGAAGTATCTCCGGTTTACGGTAGGGTCGCAACATTATCAGTTTGCGGTTCTTCCGTTTGATCTTACTACTGCACCTCGAGTCTTCACCAAGGTGATGGCAGTGGTGGCAGCCCATCTCAGAAGGTCGGGGATTCCAGTTTTCCCCTATCTGGACGACTGGCTGATCAAAGCGGAGTGGCCAGAGAAGGTGCTTCATCATCTGCAGGTTACAACCCAGCTGTTGTACAAATTGGGTTTCTCGATAAACGTGCCCAAATCTCACCTGGTGCCATCTCAGCGCAACCTGTTCATAGGGGTGGTACTGGACACTACTGTGTGTCGAGCGTTCCCACCTCCACAAAGGATTCTCGACATACAGGAAATGATTCCCTTGTTTTACAACGGAGCGGTCATTCCAGTCCTGAAGGTTCTTCGCCTGCTCGGTCTGTTTGCTTCCTGCATTCTGTTGGTCAACCATGCACGCTGGCACATGAGGGCGCTCCAGTGGTGCCTCCGCAGGTAGTGGTATCAGCACAAAGGAGATCTCAGGGAGTCTGTGAGGATCTCCAGAGAAGCTGCGGCGGATGTGTCTTGGTGGAGCGTGGAGGGCAATCTGTCTCAAGGAAGGCCTTTTCATCGGTGGCCACAGTAATAACAGATGCATCCACTTTAGGGTGGGGTGCTCATCTGGGGGATCTGGAGATCAAGGGTTTTTGGTCTCCAGAGGAAAGGTTGCTTCACATCAACCTTCTGGAATTGCGGGCGATTCCTTTGGCGCTCATGGCCTTTCTCCCTTCCCTTCGCGGTCAGTCGGTTCAAGTCCTGACGGACAACACTACCACGATGTGGTATGTCAACAAGCAGGGAGGAGTGGGGTCGCATTGTCTCTGAAGAGAGGCTCTGCGTCTCTGGTCCTGGGTTCAGGATCATCAGATTTGTCTGATGGCAAATCAGGCCGGAGTTCTGAACGTGCGTGCAGACAGTCTCAGTCTGCAGTTCTCTGCCGACCATGAGTGGAGGCTCCATCCGGAGGTGGTTCGTCACGTCTTTCGGACGTGGGAAACTCCTCGGGTGGACCTGTTTGCCACTCACGAGAACGCTCACTGCCAGTCATTCTGCAGTCTCCAGTATTCAATGCAGGGAGCTTTGGGGGACGCGTTTCAGTTGAGATGGGACTCGCATCTCCTTTATGCGTTTCCTCCCAACCCCTTGATTCCTCGGGTTCTGAGGAAGATTCGCCAACACCGGGCCCAAATCATATTGATCGCCCCGGATTGGCCAAGAAGGGTGTGGTATACAGATCTTCTCCACCTCTCCTCGTGCCCTCCGCTCCGTCTCCCTCTCAGGGCAGACCTCTCGCAGGGGCAGGTTCTACACCCCCCACCTCCAAAGCTTACACCTTCATGCCTGGAGATTGAACGGGGCAACCTGAATTCCTTTTCTCTCCCGCCTGACGTGATGGACGTGATTTTTGTCTGCCAGGAGTCACTCCACCAAGTCTATCTATTCCTATAGGTGGTCCAAATTTGTCCATTGGTGTGGGGAGAAGTCTATTGACCCTTTGAGGGCTCGTTTATCCAACATCCTTCAGTTTGCTCTCTCTCTAGCTCAGCAAAGTTTTGCTGTAGCCACTGTGAAGGGTTATTTAGCGGCTTTGTCGGCATTCCTTTGCTTGCCGGATCAGCCGTCCTTGTTAAAATCACCTATTGTGTTTTGGTTCATTAAGGGCCTTACCAACAAATTTCCACCCACTCCATTTATTGTGCCTCAATGGGACTTAAATCTTGTCTTAACTTACTTGATGGGTTCTCCCTTTGAACCCTTGCACAAGTGTCCCTTAAGGCTGTTGTCTTTCAAAACGGTTTTTCTCATTGCCATTACCTCGGCAAGGAGGGTAAGTGAGCTTCAAGCTCTGAGTTCGAAACCCCCGTTCTTGACCATTCATGCTGAAAGAATGGTACTCAGGACCAGGGTTGCATTTCTACCTAAGCTGGTAACTCCTTTCCATCTGGGGCAGTCCATTACCCTTCCTACCTTCTATCCTCCCCCATCCCCTTTCAAGGAGGAGGAGCGGCTTCACCGGTTGGACCCTAAAAGGGCGGTGAGTTTTTACCTCGATAGAACTAAAGACTTTCGAGTGGGTGACCAGCTCTTCGTGGACTTCATTGGCTGCAGGAAAGGCAGAGCAGTGCACCAGCGCACCCTTTCCAGATGGATTATCTTGTGCATCAAGATCTGTTACCCTTTGGCTGTTAAGGAACCTCTAGAGGGTATAAGGGCTCACTCTACCAGGGCAAAGTCTTCTACATCTGCCTTATCTAGAGGTGTTCCTGTGGAGGACATTTGTAGAGTGGCAACTTGGGCCACCCTCCACACTTTCGCGAAGCATTACTGCTTAGATTCCGAGGTGAGGAGGGACGGACACTTTGCACGTTCCGTCCTTCAGGATATTTTGGTATAGAAGGGTGGACACCCTCCTCCGGGAGTGGGGACTGCTGTGGGAATCTATTCACAAGGTGAGGAATCCACTGGCAGATGTATCCATCAGCAGAACAAGTTACTTACCTTCGGTAACGCTTTTTCTGGTGGATACAGTTTCTGCCTGTGGATTCCTCACTGACCCACCCGCCTCCCCGTTGTCCACCCTTGTATACCTACAATAGTGATAATGTGATAAAATCGATCTGTTACTGTCAAAGGAAGTGTTTCTTTTGATTTTCTGCATTGACTTCACACAGTGTGTGTTGGTTTGAATATTATGTACTGTGTACACTGTACATATATTGTTGTCGGTCCGTCCGTGTGCCTCGAAGGCACGGGAAAAAAAGGGCGGAACTGACATCATGCCGATGAGGCTCTCTTATGGCTCCAGTGACGTCAGCGGAGCTGCGTGCGGAGCCATGCTATTGTGACGTCGTCCTCGTCGGCGTGGAGAGCTACGAAAAATGTCCGAATGTTGCTGGTGCAGGGGATATTCACAAGGTGAGGAATTCACAGGCAGATACTGTATCCACCAGAAAAAGCATTACCGAAGGTAAGTAACTTGTTCTTTACAGTGCTAGGACCCTTCTCAAAGGACCTGAAGAAATCACTTGGATCAAGGAAGGCTGGAGAGCCACCCCACCTGTGGACACACCAGTAACCAGGATACCTACACCTGGGAGCCCAGGTGAATAGGGATGAAGTAGTGTCACAACCACCCGTAGACGCCAGTGGAGGTTTGTGGAAGATCAGCAACAGTGTCTCATGGACCAGGCCGTTGGAACCAGGACATGGAATCCCGATGAGAAGAACCTGAAAGCAAAGGGGACAGAGTCCAAACCACTTGGAGTTGACCAGGAGGCACAGGAGCACAATAAAAGCCCTCGTCTTTGGTTCTTGCCGTAGCACGGTTGAAGCAGCAGCTGTGGAGCCCAGGCGACGATGGAGGAGCACAGTAGCCTTCCACGAGCTGTCCCATGCTGGTTGACGAGCGCAGGAGAGTCCGTGGCCGACAGGACCACCAACAAGCCTTGGCAGATGCCAACAACGGATTGCGATGAACATACTGAGTTGCAGACAAGCAAAGTCTGTGGGACTAACCCAGCAAGGGTACGTCTGGGTCAACCCTCTGCCCGCAGGAGAGCCAGCAGGAATCAAAGGAGCCCCCTCGAGATCCCTCTGGCAGCAAGCACTGGGAGTCGCAGGGAATCCTCAGCAGCACACAGGAGATAAAGGCCTACGATGCAGAGTATACAGGCTGGGCGTCATTCTTGGAGCTGTGCGATGCTGGAAACTGGGGCTTCCTGGAGCTTGAAAATCTTTCGTGAAGAAAGCCAACAAGTCTTGGCAACGGCAAACTGACACTGCACAGGGAGGCAGCTCAGGTCCGCTGAAGAGGGATTACAGTCACCCCAGTTGCAGGGAAGACTAGTTAGGCCTCTGAAGTACCAACCACCCACCACGTGTGTTGCAGAGCCTTGCAATGTCCGTGGGACAACCGGATCAGCAAACCGGTTGTCGTCGTTGAGGTGCCTCTAGATGCGGGGAAGGGACTCCTTCACTCAAGGGAGATTTCTTCTGGCTGGGATGCAGGCTGAGTCCTTGGTGGCTCGTAGGATTCACAGCCATGAAGTTGCAGTCGGATCTTGAGTTTGTTGTTGGGATGAATCTAAGGACCTACCCTTAGGGGAGCTCTCAAATAACCCTAGAAAGAAGGACTTCTTCTGTGGTGACCCGCCTAACAGAGGGGGGTCAAGGATGCTACCCAGCTGGCCTAGCCAGTCAAATGCCCCCAAGGGCCAAGATTCAACATGGCAGAATCAAGTGGCCACTTGGAGGAACTCTGGGCACCTCCCTAGGGAGGAGCTGGACAGGGAGGTGGACACTCCCCTGTCCTTTGTGTAGTTTTGTGCGAGAGCCAAGGGCTCCTTGTAAGAAACTGGCTCTATATATACTGCACCAAAGTGAGGTTCAATGTGTATAGCCTCCAAGGGTCTCCAGAGGTTAAAGTTAGATAGAACTTTACTCTCCAAAGTGGTAGCTTGGTCGAGCAGTAAAGCAGTTTCAGAGGACAGTGTTAAGCATTTGATGTACACAGTCAGCAAATGAATTCACACACTCAAGTATACTGTTATTTTATTAGAACCAAGCAAGCCTGATACAGGTAAGCATTCCATTTTTTTCAGTAATAAGTTACTTGTCAACAGTTTTAAAAAGCAATGAAGATTGTACTTGATTTGATTTACAGGGGATGCAGCAGGTTGCAATACTTAGTATATGCAGTACATTTAAATGAATGGCTTTTTAAAGTAAATTCTTGGAAAATTACTTTTGTGTTACTTTTGTAATCCAATGCTGGATTCATAGTTTGTACAATTTTTAAAGAATATTTTCAGATTTCGAAAGTCCACACTTAAAAGCTTTTTGTACCAGTACATTTAAATACATAGGCTTTTCCTGTAAATTGTAGGTAAGTTACTTTCGCATTACTTTTGTAATCCAGTGCTGGACTCCTAGATTCAGTACTGGGACATCTACTTAAAACAGGTAAGTAATTAGGTTTTTGTAGTTTGTACGATTTTTAAAGAATATTCTTGTTTTTCAAAAGTTGACACTGTCCACAAAAAAACACCACTGTTATCCTATGTAAGGAAATTCAATTCACAGGTAAGTTACTTCTAAGTTACTTTTCTTACTCAGTGCTGGACACCTAGGTTCAGCACTGGGACCTTTCCTGCAAACAGTTGAGAAAATTCGGTTATGTTATTTGTGCGATTTTCAAAGAATATTCTTAGTTTTCAAAAGTCGACACTTAGAAACTTGTTGGGAGAAAATGTGTCAATGTTATCCTATGAGGAAAATCAGGTTATCGGTTTCGAGGTAAGTATTCGGTCTTTGGAGTTAGGGTTCTGGGGCAAGACTCAGGGGTCCCCAGGGTCAGTAATGCACTGTTGTTGCGCCCCCAGTGGCACTAGGGCAGTGGGGTGCAGAGTGTTGAGGCCTAATGTTATCCTATGGAGGATAGGGGGGGCTCCGGTTGGTGGCTGCTGGCAAGCAGGCCACGGGGTTGTGGGAGCCAAGCTCCTAGTGTTTAGGTCAGGGCAAATAGGGAACCAAGTAGGCACAAAAAGTGCACCCTCTGCGGCACTGGGGCGGCCGGGTGCAGTGCGCTGTTTTGGCGTCTGGTGCCCTGTTTTCAATGGGGATTTTCAGTTTTGGTTTTTCAGCTGCAGGCTCGGTCCAGGAAGACTTCCGGGAGGAACCAACAGCTGGGCAGGTAAGTTGGAGGGCTCGGGACATAGGTGCAGCTCGGGTTCTTTTCTCCAGGGCGCAGGGCGACTGGCTGTAGGGGTGTCTTTTGAGGTCTGATTTCACCTTACCGGGCCACTCGGTTGGTGGGGGGGAGGGTCTCTGTGCAGAGGCTGCAGGCGACTTCGAAGTCCTGGAGGGATCAACCCACGGTGGACTCTGGAGCGCTGGGGGACCTGGCTGGGACCGGTGAACCACTCGGGCCATGGGCGATGGGTGCAGTGGTAGTTCCAGGCGTCTGGTTTCTATGTCCTCAGCTGGCTCAGTCTATTTTCGGAGTTTCTTTTGAACAGGGTTGCTGTTCACAGGATATCCGGTCTTTGTTGAAGGCAGTCAGTCCTCTCAGGGATTCTGGAGGTCGCTAGCTGCAGGACAAGAGGATTTTTGGCGCAGGATCTCTGGAAACTGCAGACGGGCCGGTAGGGCTGGGGGCCAAGGCAGTTGTTCTCTGCAGTCTCCTCTGCTGGGCGTCGTCTTTCGTCCTTTTTTTTCTTAGGTTGCGGGAATCTCCCTTCTTGGTTCAGGGCTGCCCCCTTAAAACTGAATTTAGGGGGCATTTTAGGGGTCTTGAGGTCAGTAGCCAATGGGCTACTGACCTTCGGGTGACTACACCCTTTGTGTGCTCACCCCACGTGGGGGAGTGAGCACAATCCCTAGTACTGATTGGACAGTGCCTGCCATCTGCAAGATGGCGAGCACTGAAGAGTGGGCTTCACCTCACCTCCCCCACCTGAGGGGTGGAGTTGGCAGAGGTGGGCACACCTCCTTGGCTGGCTAGTTTTTCCCGCCCGTCTTCCTGCCGAAAGGGAGGGGAGACAGGAAGGGGGCCTGCTCCTGCTAGCAGGAGAGGCTGGGGGTCGCATCACAAAGGCTGCCAGGCCTTTGAAGCTCCCCTGCCACAGATGGCTCTTCCTGGCCTGGGGGGAGGTGTGAACACCTCCGCCCAAGAAAGGCTTTGTTTCTTGGCTCAGGGAGCGTAGGCTCCCACCCTAGGGGTCCAAAAACATGTCTCGTGGTGGCAGGCTGGTGTGTACCAGTCAGGAAACCCACCAGAGGCTGGTCGTTTTTCAGGGGGCATCTCTGAGATGCCTTCTGTGTGCATTTTCCATCAAATCACACACTGGCATCAGTGTGGGTTTAATGTCCTGAGAAGTTTGATGCCAAACTTCTCAGTTTTCAGTGTAGCCATTATGGTGCTGTGTAGTTCGTAATGACAAGCTCCCTGCACCATATACTCTTAATGGCAGCACTGCACTTACAATGCCTAAGAATTGGCTTAGACACTGTAGGGGTACAGGGCTCATGCACCTGTACCCTCACCACTGGCATAGGGCACCCAGCTAGAGGGGTGACTGATGTATGCCAGGGCAGTGGTTTGTGGGCATGGCACCCATGGATGTGTGCCATGCTGACTCTTCACTTTGCTCTGTACAAAGACACGCAGCCTGCAAAAGCAGTGTGTGAGTGTCAGGGTACAGGGCCTCTAAGGGTGGCACAATAAGTGCTGCAGCCTTTAGAGGTCTTCCCTGGTCACAGTGCCCTGGGTACCTATGGTACCATTTACCAGGGTCTGACCTGTGGCCAGAGATGCCAATTGGGTTAGTTTTGGGGAAAGAACACAGACCCTGGGAACCTGATTGGCAGGGACCCAGGGCACACCAAGAAAAAGTGCATCAGTAGTCTGGCAAAAAGTGTATGGGGGGGGGGGGGTTACTGCAACAGAAACCCACTTTCCTACACTCCTGAATTGTGCAAAACTGGTTTTATGCAAGGAGGGCACTAAATGTGCTCTTCAATGCAGTCTGGTGGCGCTCGGAAGCACCCTCACCCTATCTAATTCTAAAGGAGAGGTGGTCAAACCTCTCCTTTGCAGGAAGTCCTTTGTTCAGCTTCCTTCCCCTGCCCGAGTTAGGCTCATCAGCAGGGGGGGCAGATCATAGTCAAGGGTCGGCAGCAGCGCGGGCTGGCATTCAGACCATGTACGGCTACACATAAAGGTATGGGGAGTCCCCTAAGCAGCCCCCCAGTACATGGTATCATGCAACTAACACTGGAATCGGTATAGTTGCATGCTTGATACCAAACATGAACAGGTTTAGGGAAAGCCATTATGTAGTTGGACATCTCAACTTGCGAGCATCCGCTTCAAACCTTATAATGGCTGTCCCGCGCTAAGAAAGCCGAGAGAATGTAGCCTGGGTTTGTAGGGGTACCTCTGCTCGTGTAAGGTTACACATGCAATTAGAATCATGCACCCTGCCCTTGGACTGAAGGGCCTACTTTAGGGGTGACTTATAGGTTAAAAGTGCAGTGACCGTGATAAAAGAGAACCTTGTATCCAAAGTGAAAGGTGCAAGCACCCTTTAACGCAGTCTGCAATGGCAGCTCTGCAGACACTGTTTGCATGGGCTCCCATGGGTAGCAGAATACATGCTGCAGCCCATGGGACACCCCTGGTGTACCAATGCCCTGGGTACCTTAGTACAATATAATAGGGGCTTACACTCAGTATGGCCATTGTGTGATGTACAAAGTACTTACCATGGAATTCAGAGGAGAGAGCACAACCACTAGGGGCCTGGTTAGCAGGATATCCGTGAACTACAGTCAAAACACAATGACACCGGGCAAAACGTGGGGGTATTTATACCTGAAAGATCCTACTTTCTTGCACGTGTGTCAAACAAAAAAAGCATTTGACTGAAAAATTAGGCTAAAGAGCCAGTGGAAGTCTTAATTTACTTTGTGGCAGTTAGAGACTCCAAAGGCATGTTGTTTTCTGAAGAAAACTGCAGAAATATGTTTTAAAAGCATCCCCACTGTTTCAAGGCCACACACTCTGGAAAAACCATTGGAAAAAAGAACTGACTCGAGTTGGCTGTCAGTATAAGACATCATGGGACTGAAGGCCTCTAGACCACATAAAGGCACAAGGTGTTCTTGTAACTCTTATAAGGTTAAGCCTATCGGGTCTCTTTTTTTGCCTCGTATTTAGATTTAGGCAGCAGTTTTGATCATTTAGTGCTGCAGTGGTGTTATGAGAAAGGATTTTCTATTTTGTTTGGAAAAGTGAAATTTCCAGAAAATAATGGGCCAGTGATGGGCTTTAGAGCAGAGCTTTCCAAACTCTATGTCGCGATACATTACTGTGTCGGCAGCCATGTGTGGGTGTGTCGCGCAGTGACGACGAGGCCTATTCATCCTGCCATTCTTCTGCTGGCCCGTTGCAGCGGCGGTGAATAATATACTGTGGCGTCTCCAGCTGGCCGCTCTGCAGTCCCGTTCACATTCAGCCTATGCCGGCAGCAGGGGGAGGTCGGCAGCCTCATTTGGCTTGGGGGTCGCCATCCGGCGCTTGTGATGCTTCCTGTGGAAGGCGGGAGAGGGAGCCTTGCACTGCTGTTCTTGTGGCCTGGTGAAGCAGCGGTGAGTAATATTCTGCGGCGTCTACCCAATACTCATTTGCTTCTGACATCACCTGTCATTGATGTCTACACACAAAAGCCCTACACCCTTTTGATGCTGCTCACTTAATTAGCCCTGAATGCTCCTCGTAGCCCAGGTCCACAAGTGTATTAAAATCACAGACCCATTGGTGCCCAAGGAATGCAATTCTGTCAGGCAGCCAGATACACTAAGGGCACTAAAGAGCAGTAATGAACAGATCGACACGTGGCATAGGGAAACAAAACCTCATTCAGGAGGATCCCAAGCAGAATAAAGAAGCAGGCGCATAAATGACTACACCTCCAGGCAATCCTTAAGAGCCATCCCAAAATATCCTAGGAACAGTGGTCAGCGCCACATGAATCAAAGGCTGGGAGCTTCAGTCACTCTAGGTGGGCAACGAGGGACCACACTCAGTGGTCACTCAAAAATGAGTTCATACGAGCCCCTTGTGTACTGAGTGAGTATAGAAAATGAGTCTGACAGTCTAAAAGAGGATTTGAGGAAAGAAGTTATACACAAGTCTACAGAAACTGTGTGCATTCTCTTATGGCTGTTTGTCACGCAGGATAGTGGACAATACCCTGGACCTCTGCTTACTTGGGGGGAAGGGGGTTCGCTGTCTCCCACATGATCATTCCAGCCCGGACAACACCTGGCTTACAGCAAGATATATGCTGAGTATTCAATCCATGAACCACCCAAACTTGGAAGTAATCCACATTCAGTCCTGGGCATGACAACTGAGGATGATGTTAACATAACTTCCCACAAGCAGCTACAACAAATATCTGGACTTCCAACTGTTCCAGCCTCATCAATCCAGAAATAGCAACCCATGGATGGGGCCTTTGGCTTAAGTTACTTATCACGTGTGTAATTTACATTTGTACAAAGCTTTTTGATATACACGATCTTGTATCGTCGCTAACCTCACTAATTAATTGACAGCATGCTTTTGCTCCACTGCTAGGTTCCTGCTACATAAATACAAATACCGATATATGCATTAGCAAATACTGAAAGACAACAAAATGAAATGGCCATCACTAAGAAGTGCTCTGTCCTTGTCACTCCCCTGGCCCTGATAATGTTGAAATCATGGATGGCACTGCAGGCATGCCTGATTAATCCGACCACCACAGTACTGGTGAAAAACATCAACCCACCTAAACATCCTGACTTCAAAGTATTCTCCTCTTTCACCACAAACAACTCTCATACAAATCCAAGTGCTGGTGCTAAGCTGCCTCTGCCTACTCGCTGCCCAGTGCCCACTACTTGTTGTCAATACTCAATAAGTCTGTATGTATGTACAGTGTGAAAAATTATGCATGTCTAAAAATGCCGTTGATTTAACCTCCGGTTTGCTAGTAAAACTGAATTACCGTGTCCCGAAATGATGCATGCCTATAAAGTGAGTCACCAAGATGAAAAGTACAGCTTTAGAGGGTGCTTCGTAACATTGGTTTTGCTGTTTTTTTACACCTTCTATATATCTAGGCATGTGACTTGAATGTTCTGGTGAAGAATTCTAAGATTTAGGGCTTCAAAAAAGATCTCTATATACAGAAACTAGACTTCAAGTTAAGTGACCATTACTTACCCATATATAATGATTCTTTATTGGCTGGAATGATACGTGCATTGGGCAGGCAAGTTAGTTATTATGCTCCTTTTGTAGCCTTTGCATTCTGTATGTGTCAATTAAATCTGTGGGCATTCATAATAGATTTTCCTTCTTCCTTTAGACAAAAATCTTCATTCCTACGTAGACTTTGCTGGTGCAACCGAGATATTTTTGGAAGCGGAGTTGAGCGGAGGGGAAGGAAGTGTTGCATGGCAGCATACACAGCTCTTCAGAGAGAGCCTACAGAACAACAAGGAAACCTCATTGGAAATTCTCACCACATTCAAATAACGGAGGGTCGGATGCGACTGTGGCAAATATGTGGAAATCCAAGATTTAACTTTAATAGATCTGGTGTCAGCGCTGGATCCTGACTTTGATGTGAACACTCATCATAAGCATGAGAAGTATGCTTCTACTTAAAACGACGATCAAGGAATTGAAAGGCTATACTGAGCAATGCAGAAAATATAAGCATTAGTTAATCTGTTAATGAAACTAAATGATTAGCGTATGCACCGGATTATGACTTCGTGTCCTGATTCTAATGAGATACCCACAATTTGTCCCCTATATTTTTTATTTTTGATGTTACAAATTGCTTATTCAGGCTATAGAAACTGCTATGCCTGTCATTTGGCTTCACAAATGTATTTGTAGCAGAGTATAAGTAACTGTAAAATATTTGCAGTTCTAATCTCAAATTAGAAAACACAATCCATGAAGAATCTGTGGGCAAGAAGGATGGGTGACACCACAGGCAGAATGTCTGTCTTCAGTCATTATCGGGACATGAGAACTGCTAGTGCCTGGTATGCTGCCAGCAAGAGCATTTAACACATTGTACACTTTTCGTGGAATGTAGATTAAAATGTAAAGTATTCCTCGATGATGGTGCTTTTCTAAATGTGGAAGGTTTTTGTGGGTTTTAAACTCTGATTGTATGACATGCCTTTACATATTGTTTAAGTAAACGCTGTTGTAGTGCTCTTAATGCAGACCGGTTTGAGCAAGTAGAGAGACATGAAAACATATTTTTGCATTGAGACTTTTTGTGGAAAAGGAGTCTCCTTTAGGAGGTGTGACCTAGGACAATTGGAAGTACTTGTTATCCTCTCATTGTAAGGGCCTTATCTCTAAGGAAAGGAACATTGCCCAGAAAACTATTTTACCTGTTGAAAAGCATTTGAGAACTTTTTATTCTGTAGTGTGAATCCTATTTTAGATACCCATGCCATGGATACTTTCCCTATCCAGTGTTTGGGCTTTACAATTTGTTTTAGCCATGTGTGCAAAAACCATAGGTTGGAGGCTCTTGCCATCAGCCTAAAACCCATCATATCTCATAACCTGTCGCCATTACATGAGGCATCAGAAGTAAAGCAAAGACAAAGTCAACCATCCAGGAATGAGAGGTATGTCAACAAATTTTTAGATTCCAACAATTGTCACATCTGCTGGGACTGACCACAGCAGGCACCATGGTGTCATTGAATTTACAAAAATAGATCCTTACATTCATTCTAACTATGATAAAGAAAGACTTCAATGCCACCAAAGGAACACCAAGAACCGTTGTTAAGACCTAAAAATCCCTCTTATCGAACCTTAGACATAGAGGTGCTATATCAGGCATAAAAGATTAAACATCAGCCTTGAGCCAAAAACTCTCAAGTGTCAGCAATAAAATCAACACCCTGCTCTGAATCAGAATATCGTGAATTTTCAATACTGAAGATTATTGCCAAAAGATGTGAACATTCCGCCCGGAAAGGTTTCTGAGACACTGATCTACAAGCATCCCATATTTTTGGAAAAAATCATAAATAACATTTAAGGGGGCTATATCGCAAAAGAAAGAGACTAAATAAAGATGAAATGCTAGTTACTGTATCACAAACAGCAGACTTGAAATCCTGAGGAATAAGACGCTACCTGCTGATGATGATACAGTAGGGAACCAGTCAGTTTGAAAAAGCTTAGGGTACAACATGAATATTCCCCATAAGAGGGTGATATTAACAGTTTCTCAATTAAACCATTCCCTCCAAAATGAAAACCCAAGACTCAAAACTGTATATTAATATGCTGGACCTCAAGACTAGACCTACCATTCAAAGAATTCCAGATGCACTTGCACTACAATATAGTGCTTGTCTGTCCTCACAATACAGAAACAGTGTATTAACTTGAACAAGGAGGTTTTGGGGCTGGGCACTAAACATGCACGAACAACCCACAAGAACATACATATAGTGATACCGAAAATATGAGCAACAAGCAACAGATTTGTAGGCATATGTAAATTAGAGACAATCCGCCCAAAGGAACTGATTCCTTGGGAAGTAGCATTGGCCATGTATGTTTACAGAACACACTCAATACATTGTCCCAACAATAGATCAAAATATTAAGATGCTACATCTGGTCACTAAAGCAGCAGTCCAAGGAGAATGTACTACTGAAATATAGGCACATGGCATTTACATCCATTTTACACCAATTCCACTGATCCCGTGAGTCAAGAAAGTCATACACTTGGTAGTGCAGTTTATGCATTACATTGAGTTGTGCATGTAAGACATGCTTCCTACGTCCGAGTGAGATGCGGTCAGTACTGCAATGGAAGCTGTGAGTATGCCAGGATTATAGACCTGGTTTATGTAACTATAATCCATCTAGACCCCAGCTTCTTTCCAGTTTGGCATGTGGCCACTGAATGTGAATGTCTGCATTTACTACAAAGTTACATGTGTGTACTTAAGCTAGACAGCAAACAAAATTATAAGGATGTGTAAGTTGTGATATGGTGTTTACTGAGAAACCTTCCATTGCAGCCAACTGCTTTACAAGACATACTTCAGTTGCTTCTACATACAGTAGAATGAGGCATAATAACAGCTTAAGTGAAGGTACACTTAACTGTGTTTGTGTCTTCTACAAGAAACAGACCACACTACTTTGCTTAGACACCACTCATCAGAGGTTTCTAGCTAAACTTAATATCCCCACCAAGAGGGCTACCACAACCATTCTGGTACCTAAATGTAGTGCTAACTAAAATAATATCAACTCCGTTTGAGCCAGTGAATAAATGACCACCCAAAGAATTGATTTCAATGTTCTTTTGTTAATAGCCATCACTTTACTCAAGCGTGCCCGCATATTACACAGTCACCCAATTCAAAACTTAATTGAATTTCACAAGCAAAAGGTTTTTTTTCAACCACTTCTACAATTCTCCCAAATAAGTAGTTTCGCCTCCCACCAGTTTAAATGTATACATTAGGTGCTCGAATGTACTATTCATATATAGAATAGAAGAAACACTCATCACTGTTTGAAGTAGAATTTAGAAAGCCCTACAGAGTTAAAGCTATCACGAAGACTGGCATTGCCAGTTGTGTATATGTCTACATTCTGCTTGCTGAAGACTGGCAAATAAAGACCTTTCAGTAATATCAAGAGTGCACTGTACCTTGAAGGCTTCAACCTTACTTTTCATGCAGCATTACTATACCTATATATTTGTAGACTGAAATCAGTAGAACAGAGTAGGCTGACACTTCGACTATACATTCACCTACAGATGAGGAGGAACAAAAGTGCACCAACATTAATGCATAGTATATAAATCTAAAATAAAATTCATGCTAAAAAAAAGCTGGACATGCAGCTTGTAGCTATGCTTGTCTAATACGAGACCCACGCAAACGCCGTAGGAGGTGCAGCAAATATGTTTAAAAAAACGTTTACATAATGCCTTATGTTTATAGCTTACAACATAGCAGAGGAACAAAAGACAATCTGAAGGTGGCGTTGTCAGTCAAAATCTAATCAAATATGTCTTTATTCGACATATTTCTGTGGCATAAAAGAATAAAAGCCAGTTAAATCACACAGTTAAAACTATCCATCACAATATAATTATACAGTTGCATTGAGTGGAAAAATGACAGCATTGCACATTATCTAATTTTTCAAATCTTCAAAATAAGATGCCACTGAGCAGCATATTAGAGGGGTATGTACTGCTGGAACAATGATAGAACTGATCTTCATTGATAACATATAAAATCTTTAAAAATTGGCAATATTAACTTCTTTCTAAGCATAAGATAACGAGCAAAAGAACACAAAATCTAGGGCCGACTGACCAGACTTTCCATCACTGGGGCATACCCATAGTTCCTATAAAGTGCAACTACTGGCAGGAAACCCCCACCAAGAGAGTTAGTAAATTAAAACAAAACCTGGTGAGGACAAAGCAGTTGTCTATTATGAATAAAAGAGATACTTTTGGAGGACCTCACGGACGAAACGCAGATTGTACGCATGCACCGTGGATTTAGGATTATCTAAGGAATCCGTCTTTGCAGCAGCCTTCTCATAAAACACTTCCTTTAAAATGCCCTTTTCAAAGAGGGTGGCAAGATTCTGGGATGGCAAAAAGACCCAGTTGGCCAATTGACTTACAAACAGCCTTCACATATGCGAGCCACAGGATATGTGTGTCAGTCAAAACTCTTCCATGATCAATGCCTGACATTTAATCTTTGAAAAATACATGACACTCTTCGGAGCCCACCTACTAGATGATTGAATTATGCACACAACTTATTCACTGCAGTTAGATACCCAGGCAAATGCACCTGAAGACTTGTGCTAGTCTTTCTGGATGGATTGAAATCTGCATTAAGTAGCCATGAGAGGTATTTGTACATTCCCACAGAAAACCAACAAAGAAACGTAGAGAAGGCATGCCTGATAAATAATTTTACACATTTTTAATTTACAAAAAAAGTGTATAGGGATGTGGGATTTTACAACTTAAAAAGGAACCCTTCTGTGAGGTGGTAGCTCAAGAGGGATCCTGTTTTTAGATACCTGGATCCCCAAAGATGCATTGCTACTTCTTTTTTTATTCTATTTTTATTATTATACAAAATATACTGAATTAATTTCTAAACTAAATATTTTGTATGTATTTGTGCTTTATGGTAGAGCAAGAAATTATTATTAAATATACATTTGAAATTGTAGGGGGGAGGGAACACAGATGTGGCCATTGGCTGAGGGGAAAATAGCTCAATGTATGACAGTGTGTTATTTTTCATGTCTTTATTATTTTAATGTTTACAATAAAATAATTTTAACAAATATATGAAATCATTTTTACTTTTTCTTTTTTTGAATAAATAATCCCTTTTATGGAACAGTCACAACCGATGAAGCTGGTTTGGTTTCTGAATTTTGCTATGTTTAATTCTTATTTACTGTATGTAGTTGTTGAGTGCAAAACTAGACATAAGTCAGTGCAACGCCATATGAAGGCTCAATGAGCACCCTAAGTATCTGCGAATGATGAGCAACATCACACAAATAGGATGAAAAGTGAAAATAAACAGTGTGTATAAAACTAGATCCAGGGGTCCTGATACTTAATAAAAGATGCACTGAAAATAGTAGTAGGGGATGAAGGAATGCAACACAAAACATAGTGTGAGGGTAATTCCTTAGTATAAGGGTCAGGCCCAAGAAGGCTGACTACAGGATTGGCATCCTGAAACTATTAGGGCTCGCCTGCGACCACGCATTCATGCACTCTGACTTGAGAGGTATTGCTTACAAAAAAGCACTTGAAGCCTGCCTATTACCGTTTGTTGGCTTAATTGTCACTCTTTTCAGCTGCCTCTTAATTGGGTAGTGCATGCCAGGCATCACTTCCTTTTCTTTCCGTGAAGAACAGATTACTTCCTCTTGATTAGTGTCCATCCGCTGATAGCTCTGTGATTGAGGTACTATTTCTTTCAGTTCTACACTTTTATATAAATGTTCAAAATATTTTTGTATTGCTTATCACCGTACAGGTAAGCATTTCAGGACACTTCCTCTGTTTCCAGTTTTTGTGCTGCTTTCTCCTTTCCTTTTTATGCCTCATACCTTTGTTACTTACACCCACAACTGTACTACTCACTGCAACTCTACTCTACACCATGCCACTCACTCCTAGTCACTCTACGCCACTCCATTCTACTCTAGCCTGTTTCACTCCATGTCTCTTCATTCCAATCCACTTCACTCTGCGCCACTCCGCACTACACCACTCCAAACCACTCTCCTCTATGCCACTAACTTTCAGCCATGCTGAACAGCAGCCACACTGCTGTACAACATAGGTAAAAGGCATTGGGAAAGTCGATGACTCTTACACAGGCGATACCTATTGGCTTTGCCAATGCTTGTTTCCAGTGTTTACAACCACTCAAAGTGGAGTCACCATCTGGAGATCAGCAGTTCTGTTCTTTTTGTGAGACTGGTTGGACAAGGGCCGTCGGCTAGTAGACAAAAAAAATATGTTGACAAGTAAAGTTAAACATTTTGGCTCCTAAATTAAAATATGAAGTAGTGTGGACAATGAGTGGCTGTGGTCTAAGACCACATAGGAAACAAACATTCACGTTTGCGTCAAGTTTTTTCTGACTAATGGCACTATAGCCCCTCCTAAAATTACAAGGCTTAAGCATTTTAGGGACAGTCGCAAGCTAATGTCTGTGACAGTTTCCCAGGAGATGTTCCTCTGGTGTTTGGGGCATAACTCAGTCTTGCTAGCAGTGTGTGTGCTCTTATGAATCCTAAGACTATCCAGGAACGTGAAGCAAAGCTGTATGGCTTTGAATACCAAAAAGTCTTGGACGACCCGTTCCAAATCGAGAGTGTAGACCCGTTTCTGCTCTCAAGGCTGTGTTGCGACAGGTCCTCATCGTGGTGAAAGTCTTACAATAAGTCAGTCACGAGAAGGCCAAATGGAAATCGCCCCATTACCGCCACTCTGTCAGAGAATTTAGGACGACTGGGTGCCCTCACTGTCTTGCTCTTAGTCCCCTACCGATGAGTCGATTATGCAACTGATCCAGATGCACCAGAGTTAGTTCATTGGCGAAGTCGCAACAGATTTAAGAGAGGACCAGTTTCAAATTTTCATTACTCTTCCTGCTCCCTCGATGCACCTTCAGGCCCCTAGGATCTGTGGAGGCCTCCAATTGGGTTACTTCCCGCAGGTACATCCGCTGCATAGTCTCGGGTTCTGCTCTGACGCTGGAGACCACTTCCATTTTGACTTCCAATCCAGAACCAAAATCCATGCAGACCCCTTGGCTTGATGCTGGCACAGACACCAGAGGAAGGCTCTGTTCCTTTAGATCCAACCAAGATCACGTCCCAAATCAGTACTGACAAACCTGGCCCCAGTCCAATCTGATGCAGACTGAACCACACCGTTGCCTCTGAGCCACACACCTGCATTCCAACAGCTTTTTGTTTCGTACTCTGATCAGAGCCAACCAGACTTTGGAGATTACATTGGAGATGAGGAGGATTAATTTCTTCAACACTTTGATGAAAATGTATACATGGACTGGCAGCAGGCCAGTGGGTTGCGCCTTTCCCCGGACACTGGGCTTGGTTCTCCCTCTCGACCATCAATGGAAGAAAGTGCCTTCTTTGCTGTAGTAATGAGATAGGCAGCGGATGTATTTGGCGGATGTATGACGATACAACGCATACTAATACCACGCGTGCCATTACAACGCGGGTATTACTACGCATGTCATTACGTCGCATACTTTTACCACGAGTATGCCTTTACCACGCATGCCATTACAATGCAAAGGCATGCGTAGTAAAGCTATACTCGTGGTAAAAGTATGCAAGGTAAGTGACAACCCTACCCCTACACAACACACTACTCCCACCCCTACACTACCCCTAACCCTAAAACACTACTACAATACCCACACTACTCCCACCCCTACACTACCCTAAACCAATACTACATTACAACACTAACCACACTACTCCCACCCCTACACTACCCTAAACCCTAAAATACTACTACACTACAACACTACCCACACTACTCCCACCCCTACACTACCCTAAACCCTAAAACACTACTACACTACCCACACTACTCCCACCCCTACACTAGCCAACCTACTACCACCCCTACACTACCCTAAACCCTAAAACACTACTACACTACAACACTACCCACACTACTCCCCCCCCCCCCCCCTTACACTATCCTAAAACACTACAGCACTACCCGCACTATTCCCACCCCTACACTACCCTAAACTACACTAAACCACTACCCCCACCCTAAGCACAATCAGCCTTACCTCTTTCCTCGTGGGTCCAGCGTCGCCGTCTCTGCTCCCGGTTCCTGCTTCCTGCGTCGTCCTAGGTCCACGTCGTTGTGAGGAAACAGCCTCAGTTTCCTCACAACGACTTGGATATCCGCCACATTGCATCGCATGTGTTGTAAAAGCGCATGGTATGCGTGGTTTTACCACGCATTGTAACATCGCATGCGTTGTAATGCATGCGATGTAATAGCAACGCGTGGTAAAACCCGCGTTGTAATGGCTGTTCCCCGTATTTGGCATAGAAGTAAAAACTAACGTAAAGATAGAGGTTTTCAACTCATATAAACTTAATCTGAACCGTGCTTCCATTTAATGAATATCTGAGTGACTGACACTCATATTGGAGTGGGTCTAAGCCTTTTTCCTGTCCACCAGTGAACAGGCAGGTTGCCAGCTGCCATAAGCCAAAGGCAGGTGACCCCAACTTTTTGACTCCGCACCCTACAGTAGAAGGATTCGTGATTCAGACTTCCACCAGTAGGGTCAACACCAATTCATTCTCCACAACCCCCTCGAGACAGAGTTAATACAAATCTATGGAAGCTTCAGCAAGCTGTTGTTTCCCCCCGCCACCCTGGCCCTCTGATCAGCCAATGCCAGCTGTTTACTGGAGAGATGTACTTGTGTTTCAAGCTATTCGGGATCCTGCAAAATATATAATCTGGTGTGGGCTTGACACTACGACCTGCTTAGGCAGAGCTGTTGGTACTAGCAGCGTGCTTGGGTGACATTTTTGGATGAGATCAACAGGCTCCTAAAGTGATGTACAAGCCACTTTAATGGGCATGCCGTTCTATGCATCTCACCTGTTTGCCAAGAAGGCAGATTTAGCGTTGGACTGCCCGAAAAAAAAGCCTGGTCACCACATGTTCCACTCCCAGCAAGATGGTTGCCTCCACCGGTTCCCCCTTTTGAGGCTACTCCAGAAGGTTGGGGAAATGGACAATGCCAAGGCTCACCATCCCTGTAACAAGCACCTCTGTCCTTTCGGGGCAGGGGCGGGGATCAAGCAGACAACACCCAAGCCATCATTGCAGTGCACTTCCCAGTCCCTTGCACTTGTGGCATCAGTCTCCACGCTGCTTTAGATTGCCCCTAGTGGCACACAACCACTCTGATTGAGGCAGGATCAGACATTTCCACCAAGGGTTGCCGAAGATAACACCTGAAAGGTGAATCCTTCAGATCATTCAATGAAGTTATGCCACACCATTCTGTTTAGATCAGCCACACCTCTCTCTCCCAAATCTGAACATCTTTCAGCAGCACCAGTCCATCTTGCTCCAAGAAATGCAAAAATGGCAAAAGGAGCCACAGGGTCCTGGCCCCAGATCTAGGGACTGACTGGCTGTTACTCCAGCTATTTTCTGATGCCTTATAAGGATGGTGGCTTTCATCCCATCTCAGATCTTCACCTTCTTGCAGGACATGGACGAAGTCAAGATGCTCACTGTAGGAAGTGGGGTTTAGTTTCAGTACCCCCCCCCCCCACTTTTTGCCTGACTCTGATGCATCTTTGACGGAGTGTGCACTGGGCTACTGCTAACCAGGTTCCTAGTGCCTGTGTTCTTTCCCAAAACTGTGCATTTGTTTCCACAATTTTCACACCTCTGGCCCACATATAAGTCCCTTGTAAAAGGTACCAGTGATACCAAGGGCTTTGGGACCAGAGACGGTCTCTCGCGGCTGCAGCATGTATTGTGCCACCCTAAGAGACCCCCTCACCAAACACATGCATACTGCCACTGCAGTCTTCGTGCTTTGGTACAGATAAAAGGGACGAGTCAAACTGGCACACATCACTGCTAGAGGTATAGGTATGTCACCCCTACAGCAGGCCTTACAGCCCTAAGACAGGGTGCACTATCCCTTATAAGGTCATATCTGCATGAGCAGATATGCCCCTATAGTGTCTGAGTCCATTCTTAGACACAAGTACACGGTCAAGCCATACGGAGTATATAGGTTGGAAGCTTGTCACTACGAGTTCCAGAGCTCCATGATGGATTCACCGAATTCCAAGATGTTTGGTACCAAACATTTCCGATTAATGAGCCCACACTGCTGCCAGTGTTGGATTCATTAGTAAATGCACTCCGAGGGCACCTCAGAGGTGCCACCTAAAAACCTACTAACCCTCTAGTGTGTGCCTGACTGGTCTGCACAGCCTCCCACCTCTAGACCATTTCTGACCCATTGAGGTGGGTGCCTTTTGCTGTTGTGGGCCAGAAACAAAGCCTGCTCTGGGTGGAGGTGCCTCACACCTAACCCCAAGCACGAACAACTTTGAAAGGCGGTAAGCCTCAAAGGCTTCCCCTTATTTTTTTATGCTGACCATGGCCTCTCCAGGTAGTGATCAAGCCCCACTTTTGGCAGCAAGGTCGGCGGGAAAATTAGTTAGCAAGAGAGTTGTCTCATCACAGTCAGGGCCACCTCTAAGATGTCCTGAGCTGAAGACCCCCTCCTTTAAAAATACTCCATATTGTCTTGGAGGATTCGAGCCAATAGGATTAGGGATATACCCCCTGCCCTGAGGGATTGGACATACAAAGGCTGTAGGCACTCTAAATGTTAGTAGCCCATTCTACCTTCTGACCCCTGTAGTGCCCATAAAACTAGTATTTAGGGACACCCCTGAACCTTAATCCTAAGATTACTGATGACCTACGAAGAAGAGGACAAAGAGCCGTGCAGCAGCAAAGACTGAAGACACCAACTGACTTGGCCCCAGCTCTGCTGGCCTGTCTGCAGCCCTTAAAGATCCTGCTACAGAAGAGAGACTCGTCCCTCAGCTCAGCGACCTCCACACTGGCGTATCATAAGGCCCGCACCACTGGACTTCCAGAGCCCTGGGAGGACTGCCTGCCTTCTAAAGACTCCTGCTGTCCCGTGAAGAGCGGACCTGTCCAGAAAAAAAAACAAAGTTCTGCCTGTGGAATCGCAAAGTTTGCCACCTCTGCACCGGACACCCCCGGCCCAAGTCCAAGAGTCTCACCAGTCCAGAAAAGGTTCCCCCGCAATCCTGAGCAAGAGTCCCCCGTGAGTTGACACCCTGCCGGACTCCACATAGAAACCTGCAGTCTCCACACAATGACTCCTTTACCTCCCTCCCCCCACCACAACTGCACTGGTAAGCTGACTGCCGATGCCAAAGGACACCCTTTCACCCGGTGCTCCTGGGCCTTGAGATCTACCAACGGTGTCCCGACACTCCGGCACATCCCAGCTTACCTGTGAATCTGTAGGTTTCTTTCATCTAGCCTCCTGGCCTGAGCCTGCAGCCTTTTTCCAAGTTCGAGATCCCCTATTGGTTTGTGGAAATGTGTTTTTTTAGGGGCGCACTGGTGCAGGGTTCACCCTACTCTGTCCACGGGTCCTTAAACCAACAAAATAGAGATTGCCACTGAAGCTGGAATTCAAATAAGTTCATTAATCACTCATGAGTGGGACTACGTCAATACAACACCCTCAAGTGCTGCAGAAGGTGGTACATGGAATACAGAGACCATAGTGCTTATATACACCCTTTGTGGCAGAGTGAGCATGTAGTTACAAATAGAAGGTACAAGCATACACAGGAATAGTTACAGCCAGACATGGGGCAGATGGGAAATCACTTAGCAAAGTGGGAGGGGGAACAGAACTGCTTACAGTTGCAAGACACAGTTAACAGTTATGTCTTTAGTCAGGTGCATTCTAGCAGCTACAGGCCTTTTCTCAGCACATATACATTGCTTGAGCTTAGAATAGAAGGAGTCAACTAAAGCTGATGACTCGAGCAGAATAGAAAAGCAAGCAACAGTGAAGACTGAAGAGACACAAGCCTAACAAAATGGATGCTGCAAACAATATGGCTTCAGCTCATGCCTACAGCAATTATTTTCGATTCCCATAGACCCTTTTAGCATTGGCTGAAGACATCTCTAAGACTTAGAAGGGGCACGGAAGATATCCTGTACATCTATTCTCATGAGTTCATTAATTTACTGGTCCATTGCTAGGCGGGCATTTACATTCTTGACATTTTGTTTAGTCGGTACACATGAGGTACCGGTAGAGATACAAAGGGAACAGAGCATTGGGCCACATTGAATACATGGGCAACAAGTGAAAATAATCGCAAAAAATATACATAGGGCTGACAATATTTTCCAGCCCCATACAGTAAACAAAATCCATAGCCATCCAGTCAAAGTCCATATCCCTCAATCCTGATGGATTTCAGTAGCAATTTTGTGCAGTTTAGAAATTGCTTCAAAAACTGAAGGGTGCGTGGTCAGGAAGTACACACAACAGCTGCTCCCAATGATGCGGCATGCTCCAACACAGTTGGCCAGGATGACATCGAGGACAATCCTGTTTTGGAGCGCCACAATTCAAGTCCAGACTAATCTCTTGACTGAAGTGCTTCAGCCTGGGGCTTCCTCATCCGAACCCCTTCTGCCCTTTAATGAAGCACGGATGTCGTGCTAGGCTTGGACCACGTGCCTAGCAGAAGGGCTCCTGTGAACAGGACTATAGCATGCCGCCATCTCCCTGCACCGGGTGATCCAGGTCTCCTCGGTCAACATCTTACTCCTGAGAGTTTGATGGTCCAAACCTCAAAATCCAATGGCACATTCCCTTCCATGCCAGCCTCCCCCCGGACAAGGTATCCAAGAGGTTGGATGCATTTAGAAAGAAGATGTTTTCTTCCGCCAGCCTGGCATTGCGGTCGGTGAACACCGCATGCCTGTTTGGATGTTTCTCACAAACCCATTGGGAAACTGTTGTGCAAGTGCTGCCATGGGTCCCGGAGAAGGCCTGGGACGTGCTCTCTCAGGCAGTGAAAGATGGAAGAGATGAAGCAAAGTTCACCATTAGATGTGGTTTGGATACGACTGACTCGCTGCGTAGAGTGGTTTAGTCGACGGTGGCCTTGCGGCACCTTGCCTGGCTGAGAGCATCTGGCTTCTTGGGGGATGTCCAGACCAACCTCATAGACATGCCCTTCGATGGGACTCGTCTCTTCGGAGAGAAGGCAGACTCTGCGCTGGAGCACATGAAGGATTAACAGGCTACGGCCTCTCAGTGACACCTCGTTCCCAGTCTGTCTTTTGCCCCTTTTGTGGCAATTAAAGGGGTTTTCAACCATGTCAGCCATACCCCAGCCACCGTCCTGCACAGACTTCCCAAGTTGTGCAAGGACGTGGACGCGGTACATTCCAACCTCGTGGGAATGGTAGCCAGAAGTCGTCGCCACCCACCCCCAGCAGCTGCATGCTTTAAGCCTTCCTAATTTGGTTCTGCAAGACCATGGGTGTCCATTTGGAGGGAGAATTCAACATCTCCTCCACTAGCAGTCCATAACATTGGACAAATAGATCTTGCAGATCATTCAAGAAGGTTACTCCCTTTCCTATTTTTTCCTCCTCCTTTATCGCCATCTCAAGAACAGCTGGTGAGAGGATCATCTTCTACGCCGACAAAGTTATGGCTCTCCTGGCCAAGGGGGCTATAGAGAGGGTTCTGATTTCATAAGTAGGCAGTGGTTGTTAATCCCGCTACTTTCTGATGCCCAAAAAGAACAAAGGTCTTCGTCCTATTCAAGACCTTCGGACCGTCAATCTCTTCCTCAAAAAGCAGATATTCAAGATGCTCAGGTCTTGTCTGCCCTAGACTAAGGAGACTGACTGGTAGCGTTTAACTTGCAAAATGCATATTTTCACATTCCCATCCTGCCGGCCCACATGCACTACCTGCGGTTCAAGGTAGGCCAAGAGCACTTTGAGTACACCGTGCTCCCCTTGGCCTTACCAGCGCCTCTCTGGTGTTCACCAAGGTGATGTTGGTGGTTGCAGATCATCTGTGCAGGTTAGGGGTCTCAGTCTTCCCCAAACGACTTACTGTTGAAGGTGTCCTCGCTCTAGATTGTCGTCTCCCACCTCCAGACTACGGCGTACCTCCTGCATTTCCTGGGGTTCACTATAAACGTGCCAAAGTCACAGATGACTCCTCAGTGAGAATGACTCTGAGACCGCTGGGGCTCATGGCCTCCGGCATCCTATTGTTAAATCACGCCATGTGATACTGCAGCAAGCAGGGCTGTTTGGGGTCGTGGACGCTTGTCAAGAGGCCCTACGTCTCTGGACATGGCTGGAACAGCAGGGAATTACCCTGATGGTTCAATTTCTGGCAGGTTCTCTGAACGCCAGGGCAGACTAACTCAGCATTCGATGCCTAGCGGATCACAAATTATGTCTCCAGTCAAAGGTGGTGCAAGGTCTCTTTCAAATGTAGGGAGAGCCTTGGTTAGATCGGTTTGCCTCCAAAGAGAACTCACAATGTCAGCAGTATTGCACGTTGTAGTTTCCTAGGCGGAAATTGCTCGAGGAGGCTTTTCGACACGAGTGGAGCTCAGGACTCCTCTGCGCCTTTCAGCCCATACCACTTCTGCTCAGAGTTTTGAAGATCAAGAACAACCGGGCCAAAGTCATTCTTGTGGCTCCGGATACGGCAAGGAGAGTCTAGTATCCTTCTTTGAATGAGCATTGATCCTCCGATCAAGCTGCCCCTTTGGGAGGATCTTCTGTTGCAGTACCAGGGTAGGGTCCTCCACCCAGACCTGTCCACTCTCTGCCTACTTGCGTGGAGATTGAGCGGTGACGGTTGATAGCTGACGACCTTCCTCCTGAAGTCTGTAAGGTTATCCTAGCGTCCAGGCGGCCCTCCACCAAGACTGTATACACCTGCCATTGACAAAACTTTGTAAAATATTGTACAGAAATGTCTATTGACTCTTTCTGCATCTCTTTCTGATATTCTTCTCTTTATTCTTAACATTGCCCAGCAGGGCTCTGCTCTGGGCACTCTCAAGGGTTATCTTTCTGCTCTATCCACTTTCCTGCTGCTTCCTGACCCACCCTCGTTTTTCTAGTCCCTTAATGTAAATAGGTTCCTGAAAGGACTTGTACATATGTTTACCCTTACGCCTTTCATTATGCCCCAGTAGGATCTCAACCTAGTTCCCACTTTCCTCATGTGTGCTCACTTTGAGCCACTACATAATTGTCCCCTCCGGTTACTTACCATCAAAACTGCATTCCTATTGGCTATTTAATCTGCCAGGAGGGTGAGTGAGCTGCAGGCTTTATCATCCAAGCTCCCTCTCTTATGACATTCCCGGATAAGGTGGTGTTTCGCATCCGATCCTCTTTCCTTCCTAAAGTGGTGATCCCATTCCATCTGGGTCAGACTGTCACACTGTCCACCTTTTTTGCTTCTCCGCATCCCTCTAAGGAAGAGCGGCGTCTCCAGCATCTGGACCCAAAAAGAGCATTGTCAATCTATCTTGACTGCACAAAAGAGCTCCTGGTGTATGACCATCTCTTTGGGGTTTATGTGAGAGCTAAAATAAGGTTGGGCAGTGCAGAAACTATCCATTTCACTCTAAGTCATTATCTGTATTAAGATCTGGTATGTCCTGGCTAAGAAAGCGCCTCTTAAGGGCTTACGAGCCCATTCATATTCATAGTCTTGAGCTCATACCTATGGGGAAACAGCCTTTATCATACAGACTTACAACAGAATGCCTTTACCTCACATCAATTACAATCCATTGTTTTAACCATGCATTGCCTTTACCGCGCATGTTTGTACCATGCATATTCCTTTACCATGAAATAGTACGTATATTTAAGGTAAGAGTGTGAGAAGAAAAAAATATATATATATAAATATATAATGGCAAAAGACTTTGGCCCTTTCTAGCTCGGGATGATAGCACTGTGCTAATCCTATGCTTAAAAACAGACATTTGAGGTGAGCAGATTCAGAGTGTCGCTGGTGTTGTAGTGTGCACTATGCAGGAGCTGCCCTCCACCTAAACTTGCAAACTACCAAACGTTTCTGCTTCTTTTTTTGCATAATTTATGCGGCACTCTAACCCTGAGAGTATTGTTTTGACTTAAACTGAGTGTTCCCTTCTGTCTGGACAAAGCTAAACGTCTCTGAAGAGCTATAATGATAGTGAAACACGTATCAGGGGTTTCTTTTATACACATCCATGTTGGCTTAGATTGTATTTTACCAATCCAAAGCTGTAATACTGTGTCTGGAGCGGTTAAAGGCTTTTGTCATTTTACAGCTCGGCCTTGATGTCACTGTGCCTGTGCTAATGCTATGCTTAAAGACTTTGCGGTAGAAATAGCGACAGACTTTGTCCCTTTCTAGCTTGGCATGGGTAGCACTATGGTCGTGTAGTTTCCACCAATTAGTAGGAACTGCGCATTTGTGGATGACAAACTAAGAATGGTTCCAGACTGATTCCATGCACCCCAGTAGGATATGTTGTCCCTCTGACGGCTAGCTCACAGTGCCACTGACCCCTCCCATACCCCAACCTGAACAGTGAGCGTACATCTCTGGTAACCACTGAACATGACAACTCTGTTCCCTCAGGATCAAGCGTACCCCTATGATGCTAACCTAACCTGTGTCTAGGGTGTGAATGTATGGTCTGCCAAGAAAACACCCGTCTGGCTGATCTAACCTCTACCTGGTGGGTAAGAGTGTACGACCCCGTCTTGGTCACGAACTGGACAGCCCTCATGGAGATTACACTTCACTGCTGGGTGAAAGCTTCAGCATGCAGGGACCCCTCGAGGTCAGCAGAAGTACATTCTCTTATTATGTTGGAAACAAAAGGATATATAAATAGAAAATGTCATCCTTGCCTCAAGTTGAGAGTGTAGTCGGGCAACCATTGTTTGTGTTCTACAGATAGCTGTGTTGCCATATGGGTGCAATAATAAAACACGTGAATTACACATGAGAGGCTTTGCACCAAATGCCAAGGTGGTGTGATAGAAAACATTTCGTGAGAATCCTGTCAGCAAGGTCAGCGTTTTTGCAAAACCAACCCAAGCGTCACAGATGCAAATTGTGTTGTACGCTAATGTGCCAAAGAGAAGGCAACTTTAGGAAAAAGGATTCATGTGCACGCAAGATACTAATTCCTACCGGGCCTAACTCAGGCAGGACTCCCACTTCTCGAACATATGTTAGTGAAAAGTTAATAAAATCAAATGAATCAGACGTTAGTATAAAAAGAAGATGCTAAAAACTGTGTAGTAAAATCGCTTAAAAAATCATTTTTAAAAGATAGGTACTCATGCTATTAGAAAGCCAAAAGCATAAAGAAAGCTAAACGTGTATAAAAGTACTTAAAAACAAATTTGAAAGTAAAAGGCTGAATAAAAATGTCCAACCACACGGGAAGTCAAATGTTTACATGTTCCACATGGTAGACGAAACATTGCTGTTCCCAGCGTCCGCAGACAAGGTTCCCAGGGGCAAACCTCGGAGCAAATCGATAGAGCAAATATGTTCCCATCCAGCCCCTACAGCAGCCTTTGAGGGAGGAAACACAACCATCTGATATTCCATTGAAACAGAGCTCAGATCCAAACAACTAGATGTGAAGGCAACGCAGGGAAGATTATAGAACACGGTCAGGAGCAAAGGTAATCGCAGGGCACAGCTGTACAGATGGGCCTTCAGCTGGTCGGACAGCACATCTATGTTCCAAGGTTCAACCAACTGCGATCCCAAGCACAGGTCCAGGGAACACCTGTAAGTGCACAAGAGGCTGCAGAACACAGGCTGTACGCAATGAAGCCATAGAGGCCGGAAAGACAGAAACCAATGCTTATCCAGTTCTTGAAGCGGATGTATGCAAAGGAAATGCACCATGTGTTCACGGCACAGCAGGACATGAGGCAGAGCCAGCTCTAATTGTTCCCGAACTGCGACATCCATTGTGGAGGAAAAATAGTAAAATCAGTAGTCCTGCAACTAGAATCAGGACCAGCACCAGTGGAAGACCTTCAGTAGATGCTTTCGAGAATGGAGTGGATGAAGGATGGAATAATTCTGAACACTATCTAGAAGGTGCTGACTAACCCAGAGCCTATGCTTTAAAAAAAAAACTACAATTCCATTCATATTAGACATAAATACGATGGACCAGCTCTCAAAAATGTCATGGGAAGTTGGTGCGGAGAAGCGCCTGTATCTCTGAAAAAGAACGTGCCACCTGACAATCAAACATCTCCTTGGCCAAAGTTAAGGTCACATATTTTTAAACAATAAGGCTTTCAGTTTGCTCAGGGCATCAAAGCGCGCATTTGTAAGATTTATTGAAGTCCACAGCGGGTCCTCCCTAATTACACGGGTAGGATGAAACCGGATTTGTATGCAACATGTTACAATAAAGGAAACTGTTACTATGTAAGCAATCCCTGGCTTCATCCCACAACAACGTTCAACATCAGGTAACTTCCATTCGAGAGCAGTCAAAGTCTGACGTAACGCGGTTGCTGGAGACCATCTTAAGTAGCAAGAAAGATTTGCCACAGATGCATTGCATGCCCCGAGCAACGAAACGTCCTTGCACACTAGGGACCCACTGAAAGCATTCTCACAGTCCAAACTGCTGAGAAAAACGTCAGTGTCCTTATTCCTACACTGGAAAGTGAAAGGACGTTCCCATTGTTCATGTATGAACCCGTCACCTAATGCTTTATACCTGCCCACTTGATGGTGTTGTAAACCGTACTGAAAGTAAAAAGTTGAGATCGGCAGTATAATGTACCCATGGATTATTCAATCCGTGGATGCTATCTCTGCAACGGTAAAAGGTCATCTTGCTCGCTTCTCAATGTGAAACATTGTATTTTTAGCATTTTTACTTGCCATAGTTATCTATTGTTCTGACATGTTTAGGTGAAAGCAGATTTGTGATGTTAACGTGTCACCATGGCACGTAACCAGAACATAATGTTTGTAATGTCCTGCTCAACAGTACAATCGACCTATGCTGAGACTACCCATGTTGTAATGCAGACACGCCTTGCTGAAGCACATCTTTTGTGGATGAGACCATGTTACCCAGGGAATAAATTCTCGATGATAATGTAGTCATCCTGTTGTCAACTATTGCCAGAGTGCAGTGAGTGACCCGGGAAGAGGTTGAATTTGGAGCTCGTAAAAGCATGTCGGGAATGTTGTTTTTGTTTGTGTAATTTCATATGGATTTTGGTCACTGTGTGTTGCACCACTCTCACGTATTTCTGCCCTTGTGTATACCCCATATATCTTGTGTCGCAGTCTATGAGCACATTATCGAAGTTGCTTATTACTGTCTCAGGAGATAATATTTCAAACCCTTCCCCCCCCCCCCCGTAAAAACTGCCTGACCCATGTGCCATGGCTTATAGTTGGAGGGTGATGAATAGGAAAGGCACAGACGCATGGTGATCCCACCCTACCTGGGATGCCTAACTACCTGGCCCTGCTTTATAAACCATAACCTAGGGTATGAGCTATTTCCTTGCACTTAAAAAGGTCACAAATCCTTTGGGATATAGCACAGGTGTACTGATGAAAGAAAACAAAACCGCTCAGTGGGCTTTGAATACTTATCGCATCCTTTCCTATTTTCGTGAGGGCACTGGTGGTGGCAACCACCTCCAGGAACCAGCAGAGAGAAATAAAGGAACTATATTACCACTTGCTACCACGCCTGGAGGACCACACCCACACAGCCGGGCTCTTCTCATTGGGGAATACCCATCTATAGCCAATATTGTTTGTACATCTTGTTAATCAATGATAAGTACATCAAAAAAGCCTCCTAAGCCATATTTCTGCTTATCTCTCTTACAGGGAGGTTAACCCATGTCCCCCATATTCCCAATGCAGGAATTCACTCGGTGCATACATTTGTTGCCATCAGTATATAAAACATTTCCCCCGGATGGAGGTAGGTGGTCGCCCATCCTGGAAAATACTGTTTCAACAGAAACAACAGCAAGGGCACTTAAAAGCCAAGACAAACCATTGGATCCATCGGTCGCCCACCAGGGCGGGTCTCAGCCAGTCCATGACAACCCAAGGAAAGCAAACAAAGAAAATTAAAGGGTTAGTCAATACTTTATAGATCATGTTTAACAACACTTACCAACAGGCATTATTAGAGCGTTTCACCATCATGGTGGCCTCTCGTCCTCCTTCGCCTCTAACCTGCCCTCCCCTTACTTGCAAAAGTTCATCAATACCGTCACCTCTGCCTTGGCCCACCACACTAAGTCCAAGAACCAGCGCCCCACCTAGGATGCCGAGCTGGCTTTCCATGCCATTGCTATCTGTCACAAAAAGAGTACCAGTGCCAGCGCCATCAATCTGACGGTATTTGTATCCACATTGTAAGTGGGGCAGATGCCGAGTAGGCAGTACTCGGGGTCGAGAGGCACCGCCCGTTCAACCACCTCAGACAATTTTCAGTCACCTCCCTCGATGTCACTCGGCGAACAGGGCAAGCCCACACCATGTGATAAAATGAGTATGACACCTTGGGCATTCCGAGGAAGCTCCCAGAAAATATCCAGTTTAGTCTCTGTGGTGTCAGGTAAGACTGATGTAGGTAATTAAACTGCATGTATCAGAACCCCGGTTTCCTGGAAACCCCCTTCATGTGTGCCTTGACTTTCACTTCAGATTGGACCCCATTGCTGTCATCCACATGGCCTGTGCCGGCAGCACCATCCCACAGCGCTGGGTGTGCAGCTCACCGTGACATCCCCATGTGTGATCTGGACCTGTAGCAGGAGCGATGTCTCGGATTGTGGCGCACCCCACTCCACAGTGCATCTACTGCCCGTTGACTTGCACTGTAGTCGAGGAAGCATCCCACCCGGTATCCCATATTCATCTTGCATTGCCTGGGAGGACTGTATCAGCCCCTCGCAGTAAACATCCACTGCCTGCAGCACCTCTGCCTCCTTCCAGATGCGCACTGTGCTTCGGCCAAACAAATCTGCTAAAGGTGGCAGTTGCCAAATCGGCACCTGGGGTGTGTACGGAGGGTATTCTCCATTGCCTCGGACATATTTTCACCAGCATGCATGTGTCACCCGCATCATTCGGCTTTTAAGGCGGCCTGGGTGGGTGTCAGTATCTGCCCTCCCTAGAGTGCACATCGCATGGTCTCCATCTCCGCAGAAGGTGCCGTCCCCAGCCAACTCATCGACCTCTGCAGCTGGGCTGCCAAGTAGTTCAGCTTGTAATATGGGGCTTTCAGGCTGCCCTCTTCCAGGGGTCGCTGCGTCAACAGTGCGGTTCTCCTCCTATCCCGTCCCTAAATCAGGTCTGATAAAAACCTGTTCAGTCCCCTAAAGTAGTGTCACAGCACCACCAGTGGTAGCGCAGAAAATAAATACAGTTGCCTGGGCAAAACCAGCATTTTTGGGCTCGCCCCGCGACCCTTTGGAGCCAGGGGGAGTTATAACCAGAAGGGGAGGGAGTCGCACGCCAACACCTCCGTTGGAGCAGTATACATTCACCCCCAAATGAATGATTGTATCAAACTGCCACTCCAAACGCGTGGGTGTGCACAGAACTTGTTTTTGCCTATAATTGTTATTTGTTTTGAAATCTTTTAATTGCATTTGTTTACATTTTTGGAATTTGTAAAACTGTTTTTAAAATTGTTCTTTTCTGCCGCTTATTTTTTCCATATTCAGGAAGGTTTTAATTTAATGTACAATAAACTTGAAAGTCAAAAACGTCATTACTGTCTCTATCTCCTAAGTAAAGTGAACCTGTTTCTTCCAGAAAGCAGCTATGCAACTGCAGTTCAAGCACTCACTCTTACACCACTACTGTCACGAATCCCTCACCCATAGCATCTTCCCAGAAGCTCTCAAGGTACGTCCAGATCCTCCCACTCCTAACGAAAAGTGCAATTCACCCTAATGACCTCACCAGCTATGGGCCCATCACTCACACATCCTTTATCTGCAAGATCATCGAAAAAGTAGTTCACGCTCAAGTATCACATTGCCATGCTAATTGTCTTTTGCAAAGCTACAAATCTGACTTCGGATTATGCTGCAGCGGGGAGACCACAACCTTACACATCATAGATGATGCCCTTCTGACCAGAGATGAAGATGACAATTACTCCTGATAATGATGAATCTCTCAGCTGCCTTTGACACAGGTGACCATTCCACCCTCATCTACATCCTGGAGTTACCAATGGGACTCACTGACCACGTCCTTTACTGTTTTTCCTCCTACCTTGCCAATTGACACCATATTGTTTCATGTGGGCGCCTCCAGATTCCAAACGTTCCCTGGAGTCCTCTACAGTCCTCATCTTCAACTGCTTCATAAAGCCCCTTGGGGCTCTAATCGCAGAAAATAGTATCAAAATTCACCAAAGCTCTGATAATCCACAACTCTACTCAGAAAGTATACTCAAGCGTCTCCTCCGCTTCAGTCATTCAACACCTCAAAACTGCCTGCCGCTCATCCTGACCTGGAAAGCCAGCGCATACCTGAAGACCAATCTCCCTAAGACAGATTTCCTATTTTTTACCAAAAAGAACAAACAGGAAATAGTCCAAATCTCCTTCAACAATGACTTCGAACCCCAACGTTCACCAAAGTCTTGGTCACTTCAGTCAGTCAGTCAGTCAAAAGATACTTTATTCGACAGCTAAGAGTCATAAAAGCACAGTTCATTGCAAGACATTGGTACTTAAAACCTTAAAAACATTAGAACGTTATATTCTAAAAATACTATATGCAGAACAGATAAAGGTATCCCAATTTACAAATTCATCAGACATCTATAGGTATACAAACAGAGCAACAGTACAAGGTACAAACATGCAATAAATAAATGACCAGAGTATATTGAATCTATCTCGTGAAATACTCATTAAGTAACCGAACACACTGACTCTGGAGCCGACAAGCTTTTCCTGTATCTGATGGCCGCTATTTAAAAGCTTGCAACCCCCAGGCAAACTGTGTGAGAAGATAGCATTTGAAGATAGATAAAAGCCGGCCTCACTTGAACAAACTGTCGATCTTTAAACAGTGGTAGAATATGAGACCTGCGCTGAGGGTCTTAAAAAGTGCAAAAAATATAACATTTAATGTATCCTGATCTGAGAAATTGTCGCAGGGGCAGGGTTTGAGCGAATTAGGCTTCGAGGAGCCTAGGGGAAATGCCAAGAGCCAAGGGACCAGCTTCAGACGAAATCTAGTCAATACAAAGCGGTGATATGCTTTGTTAACATAAGTTAAATAAGGCTGCATCTGTGGGCCCATACTCAATATAACAAAACTCCTCACAGACGGTTTTACTACTTCCGCCTCCTCCCTAAGCATCTGCCGCTTGTCCAAAAACTGCTTTTTAAAAGCTCTGATAGCAGTTTTGCTCAATACCCCTGGGTTCAGGAACAGATCCGGGCGGCCAAGCCATCCGGTCTGTTCTTTTATGTATTTCAACCGGGGGATACGCCAGGCCCCATCCAGACTAGAGCAGTCGCCAATTATGAGCTGGTCCAGATTTGGCGCTGGGGACGCCCAGGTTCTGAGCCAGCGCAGCAATGGTGCAACCGCAATCTCGTCTGAGATATATCCAGCTCCCAGTTCTTCATGCACGTTAAAAACGGGTGTTGCGATGGGTGACCGCAAGGAGTTTCCGCATATAGTTATTCTCAGCTACCTGGACCCCTTCGCATCCTTATACCCCCAAATGCCACTCCCATACGTAGCCATCGGGATGCATTTTGCGTTGTAGATCTTTAATAGAGCAGGGAGTGGTTTAGACCCCAATCTTTTTGCAAAATTCAAAGTGGCCCCCGCAGCTCTGGCCAGAGTGTTCCTTTTAAGTAGGATTAGCGGACCCCAGGATCCTTTTTCGTCAAAAACTACCCCTAGATAAGGAAACATGGGCACCTTAGTCAGTTCTGCCCCTTTGCAATAAAATTTGGCCTTAGCCGTCTTTCCTGAACCTATGGTCATACTGTGTGATTTCTTATAGTTCGTAGTTAGATCCAATGACTCCATAAAGCTTATTAAACAATTTAAAAGACGTTGTAGGTCCAATGCAGTTCTGGCCAGCTGAACTGTATCATCTGCATACAGAAGTGCAGGTATCATTTTGGAGCCAGCTCTGGGGATGTCTTCACAACAAGCTGTTTGGGTGAAACCCTATCTATTAATGTAAAGTGTGAACAGCAGAGGTGCCAGAATGCACCCCTGCCTGACCCCCCTTTTTACTTCCCAGGAGTTAGTCAAACTACCATCTGTGTTGTACCTTACAGCTGCTATGGTGTTTTCATCGGCAGTATGCAAAAAGGACACTAACTCCGCATCTATCCCTAGATCACGTAGCACTAACCACAGCTTAGACTTGTTGACAGTCAAAAGCTGAGGTTAGGTCCATGAACGCCAGATGTAAGGTTCCTCTCTTGGCAATGGTGTACTTTCCAATAACTAGATGCAGGTTTAGGCACTGGTCCAAGGTCCCTTTCCCCTGCCTGAAACCATACTGCAGGTCAGACATGATGTTGGCCTGATCGAGATATCCTGTAAGTCAATCCAGAATTACTTTCCCCAATATTTTTGCCACGGAGTCTAAAAGAGAGATTGGTCTATAGCAGGCGGGATCGTCCGGGCTCCTTTTTTAAATATAGGGACGATAACCGCCTTAGCCAACGATGAGGGAAAACCCTGAGAGCACGCTGCATTAAAAACATGGGTTAAAATCTTGGCCCAAACATTTGGATCAGCTTTATAAAGGTCAGCGGGTACCCCATCTGGTCCAGGCGCCTTGCCTGCTGAGGTTGAAGCAATGGCTTTTTGGACCTCATCTATGTTAAAATTAAGGGGGTTACTAGGTAGGCCGGGAACTGATTGTTCCATGGCAGATTCCAAGTTTGTATCGCTATAGATATTACTAAAATGCTGGACCCAGAGCTCAGCTGGTATTGTGCAATCGCTACTGGAATTAGGTGTATCTGAGAAGTAAGGGCTATTAACCACCGACCAAAATCTAGTACTGTCGGCCAAAACGCTGGCTTTAGTTAGTGCTTCCCAGGCCTGTTCCCTTATCTGTTTCTTCCTTGCCTGGATTGCAAGTTTATAGGCCTTCCTATAATGCCTAATCAATATAGCGTCACTTGGCTTTTGCATCAGGGTCTGTTTTAGTTCCTTATGAGTAACTGAACACATTTTGTCAAACCACCTTTTGATTTTTGGAGAACTGGTTCTAGAATTAGAGGTTAGGTCAGTTGCCACCTGCTTAATAATGTTATCAAAAGCTTCAAGAGTGTCATTGTCTTGTGAAGCAGGGTCCACACACACTTGGAACTCCGGTGCACAGGTTGAATATAGATTATCTAAGAAACTCACCGGTGTAATCCTTTCCCACTTCAGTCTCCTAGCTTGGTGTTTGGTGCTGATATTTTCATTAGCAATTTGACTTGTGGCCCTCCCCTCAAATGCGGCCAAAAAGGAGGCATCCAATGTTAAGGGATTATGGTCACTGAGGCAATTCCACGTAACACTTAGGTTGTTGGCAACTGGTGCTAGTGAAACAGATATCATAATGAAGTCAATAACACTAGAACTACCACTGCCTACATAGGTGGGGACCAGCGTTGAGGGATCCGATTGCTGTAGACAAATTATGGTCCGAAAGAAAACTTTCCAAATAAATACCCGATGGTGTGTGCTCAAAATGATTAGACAGATCATCATGCCCATTGTCCTTCTCCATTGTGGGGATACAATTGAGGCTGCACAGATGGATGTTGAAGTCCCCAAGAACTAGTGTATCATGGTAGGCTTGAGTTCCTTCCCCATAGCTTTCTAATAAAGCCTCCATTGCTAAGAGATGTTCTGTCTCATGTGATCTAGTGTACGAATTATAAAAATGTACCACTAACAGAGTGGGGAAATTCTTGCGTGACAATGCCACTGCTAACACATTGGGTGAGCGACAATTAATCAGTTTTGGTCACTTGGATTCACCCTGGCCACCAACATCACCCTCAAGGAACACATTGGGAAAAACAATATTTAAAAAAACAAACACAGTCTAGTACCATCTCTCTCTTCTAAAGAAAGCGAACCTGTTTCTTCCAAAACTGCAGTTCAAGCACTCATACTCTTGTATCTAGACAGTGTGAATGCCCTGCTTAATGGCCTCCTAGTCTCCACATTGGTCTCATTAAGGGAAGTGTCTCATCCAGAGCTGAAGAAATATGATCACCTCACCCCATGCTAATGGGACTCCATTTGCTCCTCTTGTTAGCCCACACCATTTTCAAAACAAGCTGCATCATTTACAAAGCCATCATAATTAGGGCTCCCAGTTTCCTGTTTTCACTGATTTTTACAGATAAACTGTCTGTATTTATTTTTTAATACCGATAAATATGGAAAAAAGACTTGTTTGGATGGTTATTTTCTGCTGTCAATCATGAGTGCCAGGTCAGTAGCTGTACAGACTGAGAGGTGTGGGAAATTAAAAAAGCAATAGATTAGACCTTTATTGAAGTAGACAAACACGCCAGAGTAAGTGATAAAATATAAAGGTTTTATTTTACTGCGGTTGGGAGAGTGATGAACAGGTAGGATTGTCATCCAACTCTCAAATTGGCTACAGCAGGTAGCCCTTTATATAGTGTATTTTTGCTGAATCATACATACTAATCATGTTACAGACAACAGCCATATTTGAGCAACATTACACAACTAAAGCCAAGCCTCCCACCCTCCTTCATTCATTGGTGAAATCACTCCCACCCTCCTGACTACTTGTTCTTAGTGCTATCTGCTTACGTGTAATTTGGTTTGTGTAATCTACGTGTCCTAAAACTCAGCTCAAGCAAAACACGTGATCTGACTGTGTATTTTGATTTGTGCAATCTGACTATTTGCTGATCTGACTACGTGTATATTTCTACAACCTCAGCATAAACAGAGCATGTGATCTTGCTCTTGTTGCGTTGTATTCTGATCGTCCCAGTATCTTATCTTTCCCTACTAAATTGACCTCAAAGCTGATTGGTTTACTTGCATTACTCCCCTGGTACCACCTCGTAGCACAATCATTTTCTGAAGGAACTGTAAATACTGGTTGTTTGATGTACCAGGGACTTAATGATTTGTTTGTTTTCTTGATTTCTAGCTACCATCAGTATATATCAAAGGTGCAGCTGTTCTCTCTCTGAGCTCGTCCACTGTGATTTATTAACATGAAGCATTGGGCACATACTGTTTTCTAAGCAGGTGTAATCCTGTATTGCTAAAGGAGAGGCTTATTAATGATACTTTCTCTAGGTCTTCAATATCTGTAGTAAACCTTTCTATACTAGCATTCCCCCCTTTGGTTGATTTATCAACTATCTCCGAGTTTGTCCTGTTTTCGTTAATCTTGGACGTAAGGCATGCAAACTGTCTGTTAACATACATTCCCTGTCCTTATTTTGTGACTGTGTTTTTACAGCAATGTAATATTAATTGGAAGATACAACACATAACAAGCAGCACCACTATTATTGGAAGTAAAGATTTAAATAGTCTCGATACCCAATTCAGAAGCCACCAAACCAGTTCTAGAGCCATTCATCTGGGGCACCTCCTTCTTCATGCATAGTCTGTTGTAAGTTATGTAAAGTCAGTATGGTTTTGGTTAGAGAACCATTTTTGGCTTCATTTCCTGGTATAACTGTACAACAGGCAGCTCCTATATTTGCACAAACTCCACCGTCGATAGCTGTGAGTAAATCCATCACATATCTGTTTTGTGTTACCATCATTCTCATGGCTCTTAGTTAATCTTTAATTGCATTAAAACCATCTTCTGTACCGTTCATCATTTTTAAAAGTTCCCACCCGGTGATCTGCAACCACCTTACATTTGCTTTTATTTGGAAGGTGAAGAAGGGTATGGCACCTCCTGCATTCAGTTGGCTTTCACTGAAAAGTCAGAATTCTTGTGGGATTTTTTTGTATATGTTCCATCTGAAATACTCAGTTTCTCTTCTTGCTCTTTTCTGGTGAAGGTGGGTAATCTTTTTGCTCATTGGGTATTTGTGCAATGCTGAAATATCCTCCCCTGGGATTATTAGCACCAGGGTATGCAGAGTCACCAGGGTACAGACGCCATGCCATCGGGTGGCAGTTGGGCATAGACTTTTTCTCCACATTGCCAATAGTAGTCCATTAGCCCGGAGGTGCCTTGTTGTAAACATCCTAGATTTTTAGTGGTGCTGCAGTTATGGTTGATCCCCACTGGAACTTTACCATTGTCCTTAAAGCATAAAGAAAAATGTGTTACTTTAATCACTTTTATATTTTTAGAAGTAGGGCTAACAGTGATGTAACTAGAGGCTTAAGTGTTCCAAATGGGCTTACACCCTTTTGTGTGTGTGTGTTGTTTAGCCCCTCCTCCCACAGGGACCTCCCTTGGCAAGAAAGTATGAGACTGTGACTCCACCCTTACTGTGAGTAAATGGATCCATTTATTAGCATTGTTGGCCTTATTTCACACCCATCTTGGGGAGTCTCATTAATGTCTGTCTACTTAGTACATCTAAGATCATGATCGTATACTGCTAGCTTTCCCCTCTGTATTATATACTCTTTTAGGAATTCATGTATTTTATAACTTCCTGAAATCTGTCTTCTTCTCCCACTATCTTCTAGTGCTTCAGGTATCATAGATATGTCGGTTAAGCTTTTTGTTAAACTGTTACTTGTTTCATAGGCAGAGGCGTAGGTGAATTTGTTTGTTGCTTGGAATAAATAAGGCTGTATTTGATCTCTTACTCTAGAGGCAAGTAAATGTATCAAGCAGAGGGTGATGTTGGATCTGTCTCTTTAGTTAAGTATAAAGTGGGGGCAGACGTTGAATGAGGTATTAACTAACACACGTATCATGATGTATTTGTTGTCTGTTGTTCAGTGTTCTTCATATGTGCATTCCATGTGTTATCCTTTAATCCTGTCTGAATCTTGTCATTCTTAGTGTAAGTGTTTGAGTGTACACTATTTGTTTCTCTACTTTCCCTATGTATATGCTTGTTTATTCTATCATTGTCACTATTACTAATATTACCCCTATCATTGTTGCTCATTAATTCTTTAGGTGAATCAATATTATATATATATATTCACATATATACATATATGTATGTGTGTGTGTATATCTATATATATATTACCCAGCCGTGCATAATAGAAAAATTGACAACATATATCTCATATTTCTTTGTGGTGAAACAAAGTCCAAATACCACGTTGGAGGGGAGGATATCTCTGGTTGCTTCTCCTTTCTTCGTCCTCCCCCCCCCCCCCTTTTATTTCTTTCACTTTCAGCGCTGTATCCATTTATTCAGTGACTGTGTAAGGTCCTTCAAACGTAGGGTCTTTCCACTTCCTGATGATCTTCTTGATGTAAAGTGTATCTCCTGGTTGTGGGACTGGGTCTGCCTCTGCAGGATTGTTGGAGCTCTTTTGTTGGTACTGTAAAATCTGTTTGGAAAACAATTCTGCTGCCTTTGTTAGTTGATACAAATAGTCATACATTTCTTTTCCTAGTACCTCGCTACTTGTTTCAGCATCTGTTCTTCTGGATGGAGAATGCTGCTTTTTAATAGTCCTTACTGTCACTATCTAATGGGGTGTGAGGTGATAATTAGTACTTGGTGTGTTTCATTGTGAGAATAATGCAATGGGAAGGCAGTATAACCATTTTTTGTTTATAGTTGCTGATATTTTGCTCATTTTGTTTTTTAGAAGGCTATTAAGGTGTGCTACAATTCCATTACTTTGTACGTGATAAGCTGAAGTCAGTTTATGCTTGAATTCTAACATTTCTGTGATATGCTTGAAGATATCATTTGAGAAATCAGTTCCATTATCTGATCTTATTACTTCTGAGTCTCCCCATCTCGGTATAACCTCTGTTACTAGATAGTTAGCAGCTGATTTTGCATCACAGCGTACACATGGGCCTGCCTCTATCCATCTTGAAAATGGACAGACTACAACTAATAGATACCCGCAGTTGCCTTTATCTAACATATCTACAAAGTCAATGTGCAGAGCTCATAACGGACCCTGTAGGCATGGTATTATTGATGTGATCACTTTTAGAGTTGGTGTTGGGAAATATTTACGACAGGATTGGCAATCACTTAAATACATATTCACCATCTCATGTAAATTTGGTATGAACCATTCCGATTGCAACTCGTTGCATATAGGAGTAATGGCGGTGTGTGCAGGGTGATGTATTTGATATAAAGCAATGATCAATAGCTGTTAGGGCATCACTGGTTTGCCTGTTGTGCTTTGTCTAAATATCCAGTCAGAACTAGATTGTTGACATTCTTTCTGTTTCCAGAAACTTTTTCAAAGTCGGGTGATGCCTCTTGCAGTTCTCTGAGATGTAGCTGGGAAGTCTCAACATATGTTGTTGTTCTGGATACATTTATCTCATCTGTCTTATTCTCTTCATTCTCCTATTTTTTGTCCTGCATAGAACATTTGGTGTGTTGGTTGTGTGCCTCTAGCTGCTCTGGACACAAAGCCCTGTGCTCCTGTGTGTGCTCAACAATTTACTACGGCCACTCTGGTTGGTAATTCTAGTGCTTCAGTGATGAGTTCTAAAATATCTCTATGTGCTTGTAAGCCTTCTTCCTTCAAGAGTTGTCCTGGAGGAGTCTCTCCAACAATGATACGCGAGCTTTGGCTTTAAGGTGAGTGATATTTATTAAAGGCATTAATAGTCACAGTCCTCCTGGTGATGGTTAGGTGGAATTTTAGATTTAGAGTCAAAACACAAACAAATACTTCTAAAGTGTGGCCTTAATCTCAGTCCGAATGTGGCTTGATATTGCTCTGTCAGGTACGAATTCAATCCAGGCTACTAGGTAAACTAGGTGTACGGTTAGGTCCTGTCTTGGCCTCCTGAAGGTCAGGCTGTCGGGGTCCTCTTCCTCTCAGGGGAACCGGGAAAATAAAATGAACAAAATGGAGGGGTAAGGAAAATGCTATTTCATGGATCTAACAAAAGGGGGAGGGGAATAAGTGCACCCTTCACCTTCCCTACCTTGTCTCATGCCTTAGTGCGGGAGTTTTAAGGGTGACAGATTAGACACGTGTGCCCCGCAACCCTGCCCACTACACTTTTACAACAGCCAAGGGCCGTTGAGACACTTGTCTGAACACACGACCCTCCTGGGTCGTGGTGAGGGAAGCCGCAGCCTCTGCTTCCCTGGCAAGAGGACTGGAATCGTCATCGCTGCTCCCTGAGCTGCAGTCTCCCATGACGTTCGGTGCCTTCTTGCTGGTACTGTCTCCAACCTTCTACTGCCTCACCAGGGTCTTCTTCTGTTCTTCCGCCGCGTTCTCGCGTTCTTCTGGACTCTGTGGCCTCTTCGGACCATCTTTCTTCGCTCCTCCTGTCCATTAGCCCTTTTTCCCCCCCATTTCCGGGCTTTTTCTCTCGATCTCGCCCGCCGGTACTGGAGCACTAACTCCTCTTCCGGCCGGGGTCACTGTGGGCGCCATCTTTAAGTCCTCGGGATAGTTTCCGAAGCGATCACATTGCTACTGGTGTACCATAACTTTTGAGGAATCCCCTTATTTTCCATCTAGAGATACTAGAATGCACTGTGTTCGTGACATAAGCTGATCTGAATACACTGTAATATTATCTCCCTTCCCATGTTCCAGAGTAGCCAGCAGCGCTATGAGTTTCGCTGCCTGTGCCGAATAACAGGAGGGTTGTGTTATTTGCTCTGTTATCAAGAACATATCACTGTGTATTTTACCTTCCACTACTGCTTCACCAGTATGTCGTATTCCTGTTTCTTGGTCAGTTGTGGATGAGCCATCAACAAAGTATATGGTAATGTCGGATATTGGTGGTTCTTCTTCTTTATAGCCTCATCTGAGGTAAATATAGAGCAGTCATGCACCTCATCTCCTTCCTGTCCTGGGTGTGCTATGACTGTGGTGGGATTTACATTATGACATCTCACTATTTTCAATGAAGGTATAGATAACATTTCATATCCTGAAACTCGTGTGGTTAATGTGCCTCTTGCTTTTTGTATTATGGAAAACACTGCATGTTCCACATACAAAGTGAGAGAAGGTGTGCTGCCTTCAACACCAAAAGCAGTGGTTGCAAGTGCTTGTTCGCATGAAAAGTGTCCTTTCATTATTGGATCTAATAATGCACTAAAGTAGGCAATTGGTTTATGACCCAAAGGATATTTTTGTGTTAGTACTGCTGTTATGGTTGCACCATTACTATGGAGAACATGTAGAATTTCTTACTGTAATCTGGTGTACCAAGCACAGGGGTGATACTTATCTCTTCTTTTAGTTTCTTGAACGTTGCTGTCATTTCCTTTGTCCAGTGTATTTTTTCTTTTGTTTGTTTTGCTTCTTTCATTCCCTGCAATAATGGTGCTCTCAGTGAGCTGTAATCAAACACCCATTGTCTGACATAATTACAGAGGCCTAAGAAAAGTTGCGTCTCTTTCACTGTTTTAGGCTCTGTCTTTTTCCTGATACACTCTGCTCTTTCTGGTGTAACTCTTTGTCCTGAGGCAGATATTATTTGGCCCAAGTAATGCACTTCAGGAACTGCATATTGTACTCTATCTTTTTCAACTCGGTACCCTCTTTGTGCTAAGACAGTTAACAGATTGGTGATATAATTTCTACACTGCTCTTCTTGCTGCTTACTAGGATGTCATCCACATATTGCAGCAGCAGCCTGTCACACTGGAAGTTTGAAATGTCAATCTTGACTACCCTTTTAAATATACTAGGGGACTCACAGTACCCTTGTGGTAGACGAGTATACAAATACTGAGTACCTCTATAGCTAAATGCTGTTAGGTATTTACTTTCAGGGTGCAGGGGGACACTATAGAAAGCATTTGTCAAACCAATCACTGAGAAATGTGTCCATCAGCTGTGATGTTTGTCAATGTTATCGATGGATCCGGGACCACTGGGAACTCGGGTACCACTATATTAATAAGTGGGTGAATATCCTGAATCATCCTCCCAGTACCCCCCTTTGATTTCGTTACAGGGAACATAGGAGTATTACAGGGAGAAAGACCTGGATATAGTACTCCCTGCTGCACCAATGCTGGTGCTATTCCCTCATCTGCTTCTTTTGATAAAGGATACTGCTTAACCCAAGGTAAAATTGCTCCTGCCTTTATGGTAATTTTTACTGGTGTTGCTGTCTGTATTCAACCTACATTATATGGTCCTGTTGATCAGAACTGTGGTGGTACTTTTGCTAAATCTTGGTCTTTCATTGAGTTGGGACATGGCTATTGTGTGGATGTTCCTATCTTTAATTCTACCCAAATCATAACTGTGTTTTCAAATGCCACAGTGGAAGTTGTTGGCTTGCTATCTCCAAACAGTTGTTCATCAAGTAGGTCTCGTAATTTAGTCCTGGGTTCATAACTATTGCACATGCCCATGTTTGGTGCTTGTCAGTGGCCAATAGTATACCATGTGTGAGAGTTATTTTAATTTCATCTATGGTTATCAAGAGTGGTGTGTCCTGCAACTGCTGTGATTGGGGTGTTCATTGGCATCTGAACAGGAATTATTTTGGTAACTCTACTAATCTTCCCAGTTTGCGTGCATTTACTGTTATAGCATAAACTGCCCTTAGAAACCCCTTTTCATCAGTGGGCCTGGCTCGGTACTGTTTATTGATATCTGCTCTCATAAGTAACATCATTGCTTTTTTCTGAAACCCCAGGAGTTGTGCAGACCATTGTCGGGAAGAGGTGTGGCGCCGCGGCCAGGGCGACTGACTCCGGAATCTGGGGATCACGGTTCGATCCCCGGCGCCGGAGGCAGCTTAGCCCAATACCATGTGACTCAGGGCAATAGCTTGCTTAATCTTCCCGATGGCCCCCAGCGCCTAGAGACCCTTACGGGTGATTGTTCGCGCTTTACAAATGTGGATTATTATTATTACTATTGTGCCATCTGTGCCAAAATGTATTGTCATGTTAGTCTTGGACATCAAATCCCTTCCTAAAAGATTAGCTGGTGATGATGGTGAGTATAACAGTTTTCCATCTATCAAAGCTCTTCCCATTTCCATCTCAACAGTTTCTGGAAATAGAACCTTATTTATGGATTTGTGTATTCTGGTTCTGATAACCTTGGAAATGATTTTGAAGAATTTGTTGTCCTTGTAGCAGGTTATTCTGCAGGGGTGTTGTGGTAAATTGAAAGTCCATGGAGCCAGGTATATAAAACAGGTTAGATTTATTGGAGCTTAGTTACAAGGTAAGTTCATTAGAAGAAGAGAGGTAGATGGAATAACCCCACCAGGAGCAGCCTCCCTGCCGCTCAGCCTGCCTGCCACCAACTGACACTCCACACACAAGCCAGGCACTCAAACATTCCATGAGGTCATCAGGCATTCTAACACTCATACTAGCTGAGCAACAGGGAAGACACAGCCAGAGAAAGGAAAGACACAAGTCAATTATAACAGATGTGTTCTACATCTGTTGTCCCTGCCCCTGTATATGCATTGTTTGTGCCTGTATGTCTGCTTTCTTATATCTGCACTCTCTTGCCAAGTGGACTATTTTATGACAGTAAAAGCATAATATTGCCTTTCAGTTGCCCATATTTTCACTACAACTTCCTCTTCCCCCTCCATTACATGACTGGTTCCCTCTGTAATATTGCTGCTGTGGTTGTGACATTGTATTTTGAGGTGCAGTGGCAGCCAATACTGCCCCTTCTGTTGCTGTCGCTTTAAATTTGTTGTACTAGTCTAGCAGCTGCTCTTTCATTTTCCGTTTGTTTGTCTTTCTCCTTTCCTTCTTTGTTTTGTAAAACAGTCCAATATGCACCAGGATTTCCATACAGGGCTTTGTTTATAACCCCACTATATTTTCTAAATTGGCCTGTACATCTGCTGGTAGCCCTCTTTTTATTATGTTAAAGAACAATATAGTGTTTTTAAAAAACATTATGTGTGACTTTTATCAATTACAGACAGCGACACCTCGCCACAAAGTAGAGCAAGGGCATAAATGTAATACATAATGTGCATTTGCATGCCAATTCCACAAATCCTTTTACCCTCCCAGGGAGCACCAGAGTATCCTTCTGGGCATTTGTTGACCCTTGGAATCAAATGCTCTCCAATCGGTCCTTTACTCGGCTCAAGCAGTTGCAGTCGCCATCTAACAGTAGGGATACAGCTAAGCATCTAAGAAAGAGAAAAAAACGGGGGGGGGGGAGAAGGGGTAAGCGGGGAAAACCTCTCTGGCTGAGCCCAAAAAATGTTGGAGTGCAGATGCAGGGGGAGACCCTCCCCACCGGGCATGCACCTCTTTCATTCTTGCCTACCCATCCCGGGCAGGGGCCTGTGCCTGACCATCTTGATGTGCTTGCAAAAACCTTTGCAGTGGTTCCCATATAATCAGGGGGCGCGCTTGCGTGGGCCTCAAATCCCAAAGTTGGGTGTAACAAAATGCTGCGTCTTTCAGCCACTCAACTCTGCACGGCCTGGGCCTGCGACCCCAGCAGATCGCCACACGTCTCTTTTCCAGCAGCAACAACATGGCAGCGAATCTAAAAATGCCTTTAAGTAAGTTTTTGACATAGCCTAGCAAAGCAATCAACGGAGTACGCTCTATCCTGTATTCCAGCATTTCATCCAGAACATCAAACACACTCCCCCAGAATCCTGCCACCTCCCGACACTCCCATGCAAGGTGCATGAATGAAGCCTTGAGCGCCCCACATCGCACACAGCAAGCCTACGCACTCAACCCCGCCCTGCACAACCACACCGGAGTTCTTTATAGTCTGTGGAGGAATTTGAAGTGGATTAGTCTAAGCCTATAGCTGGGCGACATGTCCCTGGATTGCGTGCAGCAGTAAGTCCACATACCCTCCTCAAAAGGAGTTCTCAGGCTCTCCTACCAAGCAGTCTGGGCAGGGGGCATATTTACTGGGTAGCCTCGCTGCATACCAGTGTACAGGTGGGTTATAAGTTTGCGGGTGAGGGATTTGACAAAAATGCTTCCAAGACATTGAATGTTGGCGGCGCAACAGGGAATGAGGCGAATCACGCTCACATAGCTGCCCGCAGTTAATAATAGGTCATCCTGTCCAGGAGTCCCGTGTGTTCATCTCCCAAAGCGGTGTCCAGGCTTATAAATACTCCCTCTGGAAATGCCCGACCCAGCCTGTGCAATTGCAGCTTACGCAAACACTAACAGACTCCTGCTTTCACTGCGGAGGGCAGCCCCGGGTGTCCGGTCAGCGGAACCCAGGGTGCAAACAGGGAGTCCACACGCTCCCGCCGGCGGAGCATCTGCCGTGCCCATACCATGCCGCAACCGTATCTATCCCAGCCCGCAGGCGACGCTGCGAACGGAACATCACCGTGTGCAGCAGAGTCGGGTTCGCTAGGTCACTCTCAGGGGCCACGTGTGCCAAGAACGGTGTCGGAAATATCCAATGCAACGCGGATTGAGCCTGAGCACAGAAGTGGTACTATTCCATATCTGGCGCCCCCAAGCCTCCATGCTCGAACGGGAGCGTAAGAGTTTCTCAGGCTACACGTGGCTGCCCACGTAACTGAAATCCGATTGGAGCGGAGTCGCTTCTTAAACTCGATCGTGAGAGGAAATGGAAGATTAACAAAGGTGTATAGGAACTTGGGCAATATCAATATCTTAGCAATGGCGAGACACCCCGTTAACGAAAGAGGGAGCGCCCTCCAGCGCGGCGCAGAATATAGTGTTACTTTGTTCTCCCATGCTTTCCCTGTCTCTTGGCTCCACCTTTCTTTCATTCAATTTACATAATCAGTTACATTTTCATCTGGTCTCATTGTCTCTGCCATCATGCCTCCTATATCTGGTTTATTGGGATAGTTTTTTTTTAGTGCTTCCCATATTTCTGTTCTGTAATTGTAAAATTAAGATCCATCAAGCTTATTCTCTGTAAGTGTTACCCCTGGAATTCTAGCTGTTTTACAAATATTGTAAGTTTGGCTCCCAATTAACCTACTCAGTAGACTTTTTTATATCTCCTATAGCTAAGGTCAACCCTGCAGAATGTATTTATTTATTTTGAAGGTTTTATAAGGCGCGAACATGACCCTTGCGGATATCAGAGCTCTTTACAAAGGAAGATAGTTGAACAAAAGATCACTGTATGTTTTGGAAAACAAGTCAGCATCTGTGAGGCCTGCACAAATAACATGACTACATTTGTCCTTCACTGGGAACCAAACACCCAATTGTAGCACCTGCATCTCAGAGGGTAGCGCTGCAGAGCAGTCTGAGGCTTACTCAAGGGAGGTGGTGTGGGCTAGTAACCGCCATTACAGGTGCGCACCAATAACCCTCAATAATTGATTGTCCAGTCTGCAGTTTGCTTTATAAAAGTAAGAGTACATTTATTAAACACACACACTACTCAATACTATGCACCAATTTACAAATATACATAAGCTGTTGGAATTACTTTGTGACATTGCATAACATCTCCACCCCTCCCGCAGGGGGGTGGGGTCTAGTACCAGCACTTCCATGTATGCACATCATCTTGCCCCCCAATGCAGTTTGTTGAACCTAACCTGGATCGGGGGCCCTGCGCACTGGCATCATCCCAGCGGCGACCCACCCCGTTATCTCAACAAGCATTTAAAATAGGTACACCTGCCCTGGTGACACACAACCCTGACGGAGCACTTCCTACTGACCATGAAGTATACACCCCTACGTCTTAAGGGCTAACAGTCTGGGTTCTTCACCTAAGCGCAGCAGCAGCAAGAATACATGTTTATGCATCACTTTAGAATGACAGTTCTCATCACATTTGTTGGACATTAGAATGCATCCTTGGATTGTGTGTTTACTGCTGGGGCTGACACGGAGAACTTCACTGCTGGACCGGGAGGCAGAGGACATTTTTACTTGCTTTTAGCCACCTCGGGACTGCGAGGACCAGGGCGCTTTGCTGCCTGCTGAACTGCCGCACCTGGTTCCTCTTCCCGACTCCTCCCCTTGCATCCATTTAGCACCTCGCGGCCCCCGCTTCGCGGGAGCCGCTCGCAACCTTGGATTGTGTGTTTACTGCTGGGGCTGACACGGAGAACTTCACTGCTGGACCGGGAGGCAGAGGACATTTTTACTTGCTTTTAGCCACCTCGGGACTGCGAGGACCAGGGCGCTTTGCTGCCTGCTGAACTGCCGCACCTGGTTCCTCTTCCCGACTCCTCCCCTTGCATCCATTTAGCACCTCGCGGCCCCCGCTTCGCGGGAGCCGCTCGCAACCTTGGATTGTGTGTTTACTGCTGGGGCTGACACGGAGAACTTCACTGCTGGACCGGGAGGCAGAGGACATTTTTACTTGCTTTTAGCCACCTCGGGACTGCGAGGACCAGGGCGCTTTGCTGCCTGCTGAACTGCCGCACCTGGTTCCTCTTCCCGACTCCTCCCCTTCCCTATATTAGTCGCTCCCTGTCTCGCGTAAGCGGGACGCGTGCGGGGCGTAGTCCGGGGCGAAGACCGGGCAAAGAGCGGGCCGTTTGAGGCCGTTCGAGTACGGTCGAGGGAGGGCGTGGGGCACCTCAGTGTGTCTATAATCCACTACATACTAGGTGCTGTCGGTGACATTATGACCACGAGAGAAACCAGGAGCAAGAGTGCTATGGCGACGGGAAGGCCAACAGGTACATTGGATACGTACTTCGCTAAAGCTGGGTCCCTTCTTGTGGATGAGATTTCCATCCTTGAAAGACGTATCTCCCAAGAAATAGACTGGGTGAGGAGATCCTCCCTGGGACCCATCGCACATGTTGCCACCCCCGCCAAGCCACCAAGTCTCACAACACTTCCGGCAGGGGGCGAAGCGGGACTGCCTGCTCTTTTAGACCTATCTGATACCAACCGCTCCACTACCTCCTCCATTGACTGTGAAAATTCTGAGCATGCAGAGCTTAGCATCCTACCTCTCCCAAACTGCAAGGGCCCCTTAACACACACCACTGCTGAGGCAGCTGTCACTGAGCAGTCTATAAGCAAGACCCAGCCCACACAGCGGGAGAAGGAGGGAGCAATCCCGAAAATGGATAAAAGGGCAAACAAAACTAGGGGGGGTATCTCTAAAGCTACTAAAGTTAACCCTAGAGTTAGGGGAACTAAACAGGACATAGCTAGCAAAGGGCCGGCCTCATCCCGCAAACACGAAGCCATCCATCAACACACCCCGGAAAAAAATCCTCCCAGCAAACAAAACGCTGCAGGGATGTATGATAGTATGTTCTCTGATTTACGTACTCTTGTGAGGGAACTGCTTAATCCCCTAGAAGACCGTCTGGCCAACATTGAAATCTGTCTAATAGATTTGCGCAAGGGATTACTAAGTTTAGCATCAGACCAAAGAGCAGGTATGCATGCAATAGGTGGGCACTCTAGAGGGGTTCCCAATGTACCTAACTTATCTTCAGATTCCATCATCGCGCCCCCCTTACCCCCGACAGCCACCTTATTGGAAAATGTGCAGCCGGCTCCTCTGCTAAAACCCGCCTCTGCACCACCCGTCACAGGATCTTCCAATAGGCAGAATTTATCTGGCACGGCCTCTGGTATTAATCAGGTAAAATCACCAAATGACGTAAGGAACCCCAAAGATAGGCAAGACAGTCAACAAGATAGGCGCATAGTGGTCAATCTGCCTCCAGAGGCTGCTGCCTATTCGGTTGTCTTGAAGGGAGTACCCCCGCTTGAGGGAACCGTGCTGGAACCATACGATGCTTTACATAACAAGGTTACTAGTTGGCTTAATACTCACAGGTCACTTCCACCCAATACTAGGGGAGAAATTCTCATGGTTAGAAGAGTCCCTTGGATTGGCCACACTGACAAGAAATGTGCTGGTGACTGTATAATTGTAAATTTTAGGAACCCCAAAATTGTGTCCTATATTTGCAATTGGACCGGGAACAAAGGGTCTACATCTATTGAAGTGGTCCCCTTGTCATATTTTTATCCCAATACTTTTAAGCCAATTTTGACCATTGACAATGGTTGGACCCGGGTTGGACCGTCCACGGATGGCTACAGAGTCAGGCCCACCAGTAATGCTTCACGCATAAACCTTGGTAACCTTTTTCATCCCAATAGATACAGCTGTCTTGAACAGACGGATTGACTCTCTAAGGGTCAGGGGCATGGTGTATGTGAAATAGATATCGCCAGTCAAGAATATGGCGCCCCCTCACGGGTGATTCTGACATCTATTAACCCCCACGGTGAAGAAACTGAATCATCTAAAACTAAAATTGTCTTGGGTGGTACTAATAATAAGTTAAAATTGCCAGTTCCAACGCTTCATAAATCAGACCCGAAGGAACTATCTACTGTGGAAACATTCCTGCCCAGTCTTACGACTGTACTATTGGATGTTGCTCCGCCCAAAAGTGCTGGAAGTCTCCCTGACCCGCCTGACATCCCTTTAAAGGTTCTCTCCTGGAATGTCGCTGGCATTGCAAATAAACTTGACACGAGCGACTGGGAGTCCCTGATAGCTAACAGCGACATTTGTCTCTTTCAAGAGACTTGGGCAAGGGAGTCACTATCTAGAGTGGGGTATGCTGTGTTCGAAATCAATGCGACTTGGTCAGGAAGAGGGAGGCCCTCCGGAGGGTTGGCGATCTGGGTGGCTAGTCACATTGGGTGTAATGCGGAGTGTTTACCGACGCACTCGCAGGACATCCAGTGCGTTCTACTCAGGTGGCCTAACGCTTCGAGCTTAGCAATAATCAATGTATACTCCCGTCCCACCAAGCTGGCCATGGAATCTCCCACACTTGACGATCTTACTAGCTTCCTTGCCACCCTCCCTAATGACTCTAAGATAGTCTTGGGAGGCGACTTGAATTGTCATTTTGAGCCTTTAGAAGGCCTTAAGGAAGGAGCCCTTGTTGCGGAAGACGACCTTTGGGGCGTACCGCGATGTCAATCGCCATATGTCAAAATCTGGTCGCCCCTTGTAGTACAAATTCTGTCTTTAACGCTAAATTTCTCTTTAAGGGCATGTAATGGCCGCAGTACCTCAGATACACCCTCTGCATGTACTTTTAACAGGGTGAACCAAGAATCCAGGTTAGACTACATCTTTGTTGATATCAGTCTCTGGCCCACGGTTCAGGATTTTAGAATAATACCAAGAACGGACAGTGATCATAACGCACTCGTAATGTTTATGGCGCACCCTAAAGGTGCTGATCGATCACTTGCCGTTAAGCCCAGCAAAGACCCCGGGAACTTGATAATTAGTTCCAATAGACGCAGGATCAAATGGGGGAAATTGGCGAGCTCCGAAGAGTCCCTAAGCAAGATTTTCCGGCTAGCACTCCCGAAGCTAATAGAAACGGACAATCTAATTTCACAGCCAAGAAATTTGGAATTCAACAAGAAATTAGCCCACATACATGAGGAACTGGTGGCCCTTTTAGGTGAGGTCTTTTACCCAGTGTTACCCCCAAGGAAAAATATAACTCGAACTTCAACCTGGTATAATGCATCTTGTAAAAAGGCCAAGTCTGAACTCCTGAAGGGCGTCAAAAAAGGATCAGACAACAGCAAACTCGCTGAGCTAAGACAAATCTACAAGAAAACAATGGCAGCGGCACGAGCCGAATGGGACTGGAATAAATGGCAGGATCTGACATCAGCACTGGAAGCGAAAGATCTGAGGAAATTTTGGTCCCTGGTAAATACTGGTATGCCAGACCCCAAAGCTGCAATTGAGCCAAATATTGCAGCATCTATATGGGAGGCCCATTTCGGCCAATTATACCAGGAACCACCCCAAACCGATGGTGGGAGGGACATGGTCTCCATTGTTGCTCCTGCCTTAGTACCAGCCCTAGAATTTACTCTTCCCGAGGTGGTAAATGTCATTCTAGCCCTTTCGAGGGGGAAGGCCCCTGGTCTTGACAGGTTGCCCGGCGATCTTTTTCGCTCATACGCAGATATATGGGGTCCTTATCTCCTTACACTCTTTAACGCCATTCTGGGTGGGATGGAGATTCCTTGTACTTGGCTGGGGGCTGAGATAGTGCCCATTTTCAAAAAGGGTTCGCCTCTGCTCCCAGCCAACTACAGGCCAATAAGCCTCATAGATGTCCCCCAGAAAATTTACTCGCGCCTTCTCCTAAACCACCTTATGGAGTGGATGGAGGAATTAAAATTCTCAGCCCCCTACAAGCTGGCTTCCGGAAAAACACGTCCACCATGGATCAGATCTTCCGCCTCGTACTCCTATACTGGAAAACTGTGACCATTGAGAGGGGAAGGCTGTACATGGTGTTCGTGGACCTGAAGTCAGCTTTTGACCTGGTCCCCAGGAAGAAACTATGGGAGACACTAATGGGGCTGGGAGTTCCACCCCATCTTTTAAATGCCATTACTAGGCTCCATGAAAACAACTTTGCACAGGTCAGGTATGGAAGGACGGGTGCGCTGACATCTAAATTCCCAGTTCGTAGAGGGGTCAGACAGGGTTGTGTCCTTGCCCCGACCCTGTTCTGCCTCTACGTTAACAATGTAATTGCTTATCTTGACAAGGTTCAAGATAATGACGCCCCGTCTTTGGCCGGCAGGAGGGTACCGGCCATTATGTTTGCGGACGATACCCTCCTGCTGTCCAAATCCCCGATGGGGATACAACGGATTTTAGATGGCTTTGGTCTTTTCTGTAGCCAATATGGCTTGGAAATAAATACAGGGAAGACCAAATTTATGATATTCAACCCCTCAGCCAAAACCAGACCTAATCCATCCCTGAGTTCAGTTACACTGGAGAGAGTAAAAACCTTTCAGTACCTAGGGGTAACGCTGCATGAGAACCTATCATGGGAACCTCACGTAGCAATCAGTCGTATGAAACTCGCACAACTGTCTGGGGGAATTTTGAAGGTAGCAAATTCCTCCACCTACAAACCAATTAGCCCGGCAGTTGTAATGTACAAGTCACAAGCTAAAGCAGCCGCATCCTACGGTGCAGAACTCTGGGGCTACAAGGCGGGCACAGGAATTATTAATGCAGAAAACAATTTTTTAAGGCGTCTCCTGGCCCTCCCCCGAGGCACACCCCTCCTTCCTCTAAGAATGGATATGGGTTTACCCTCTATAAAAGAGGACCTGGAACTTATGCCACTAAGGTTCTGGCATAGGCTCTGGTCCACTGTTGAGCTTCTACACTATAGGCAAGAGCTTGCACATGTCATGAATCTGAACTCCTGCGACAAAATTACCTGGCTAGCCTCGATAAAGAAAGAACTCTATAGGTTGGGACTCCACGAACTATGGGACTCGCCAGAGCAAGGTTGTCTTGGGGTCTCCCGCAAACGTCTTGTGGGTATATATAGGGAACAATGTTATGCCTCCCTGGTCTCGGCATCTAACAAGGGGTCCTTGACTGACCGATTTCTGACTTTCAAGGACCATTATCAGTTTGAGGGATTTATGGACATTATTTTTCCCATTTTATCTAGAAAATTGTTTATACAATGGAGGCTAGGGACTCTCCCTATTAAAACTTTTACCCACAACTGGACAATAAAGAATGATAAAATCTGTCCAGGGTGCTGCAACCATGATGAGGTAGAAACCCACATTCTGTTCTTTTGCCCAGCATACAATAGACCAAGAAGATATTGGCTAGTCCCACTATGCAGAAATCTGGGCATTAGGAGTCATCAGCAGGTGTACAGAATACTGAAAACGAACACTGATCCGCATATAGTGTTTGCAGTTGCAAAATTTTTAACGGCTATGTGGCATATAAGGTCTAACATAAATAAGAACTGTGTTGGTTAATGAATTCCATTTTCTAGATGCCCGTAACATTTGTACATTGATTTTACTGCTTTTATCATGTTTGCACTTTTTGTGATGTTTTAAATGTCTCGTGTGATTCTATCTTTTATGGCCTAATTGGCCGAAATAAAGAAATTTTGGATTGGAAATTCATTGAAAATACAGCCCCTACAGGCATCACAGATGAAATAACAGGATTAGGCACATACAGCCAGACACCCTAGCAGAAATGTCTGGCAACATAATCTCACTTTGCTTATGACATCACTTACACAGGTACTTCACATTACACATGTGACCTTCAGTTCCACAGGTACTTCACATTACACATGTGACTTTCAGTCCCTCTAAATGAAATAATGTTCGTAAATGCATTTCTGGTGCAATTGCACCTCTTCACCTGCAGAGGATGCCCTTCTCCTGACAACTCAGCCCTTCCTTGATGCACTTCTCAGAACATCCCCAGCTGTATAATAAAAGTTCCAGCCTTGGAGGTGTTAAAATGCAGGTTGAGCCCTTGAGGTGTTATTCTTTTCACGTTCCCATGAGACTTAGGGGGGGGGGGGGACATCCATTTTCGTGCAGGGGGAGACTGTGATGCTCCTGCAGCTCCCACTACACCTTTGCACACGTGTGGTGGTGACCCCGTTCTCCCGGGGCCACCACAAGCAGAGGAAACGCTGTTTTGCCCTTGCAGGCCGGTCCTGGCCTGCAAGGCATTATGGGAATTCCTGCATATTACAGCAGCGGCTCTCCCGCTGCTTCGGGAAGAGCCGCGAAGTGGGCCTCCGGCCGCTGCTTCCCTTGTTGGAGGGTCTGGTCCCACCCAGACCCCCAGATGAGTGTTTAGGCTCGGGGAGCCCACCCCCGGCCACTCTTTCTGTTTCTCGGGGCCCTGTCCCACCAAGGCCCCTCACAGCTCTTCTTTTCCTTTTGGGGTCCCGGTCCCACCCGGGACCCCCGCATGCCCACACATTGAAGGGCAGCCCGGGGAGCCCGCCCACGGCTGCCCCGCCAGCTCCCCGCCCGGCCAGCACCCTTGTATGCTGCCGCGGGAGCCGGCATCGCAGTTCTGGCCTGCCCGCTCTGGCAGGCAGACGCGCTGGACTTCTCCTGTCCTCTGGGGAGCACTCCCTCAGCCTCCTTCTTCTCCACTGGGCATTTGGATGGGGTCCCGGGCCCCCGGACATCTTCGAGGGGGGCGCGATGGCGCTCCCCTCCCTCGGGAATCTTCACTTTGGGGCCCGGAGATGGGGTCCCGGGCCCCTCCTCCTCTTCACTGGCCTGCTTTTCTTTGGCGGGGGCCAGGGCGGGCTCCTGGCCCCCTGTGGGGGATATTGTCACGCTCCCCGGCTTTGCTTTGGGGCCCGGGGATGGGGTCCCGGGCCCCTAAAGACCTTTCTGCGGGGGGCACGACGGCGCTCCCCTCCTCCTCTTCACCGACATTTTCACGGGGATTGCGACGGCGCTCCCCGGCTTTGGCGGGGCCCGGAGTTGGGATCCCGGGCCCCTCTCCCTGTTCCCAGGGGGGCAAGACGGCACTCACCTGCCTCTGGTTTTGGCGGGGGCCAGAGTGGGCTCCTGGCACCCCGCAAGGACATTTTTCACGGGGAGCACGACGGCGCTCCCGGACTTCCGCTTCTTGTGGGGCAGCCCCCGGGACTTGACCCACCCCAGGGGCACATTCAAGACCGGCGGCGGAGCCCCACGCGCTTCGTCGTCGGTCTTCTTGGAGGTCAAAGGTCACCTACCTTCTAGGGGGCATATCTCAGCCCCCAGGGTACCGATATGCGCCATTTTCGCCTCCTCTTGCTCCTGGTGGCGCTCCCCAGTCACTAGGAGCACTCTCCTTCATCCTCTGGGTCTCCAAGGGGGTGAACTCAGCAGGGAGCGATCTTTACTGGCTCCCTGTGCCAGCCTTTTGCATGGCTCTCCTTCTGGGCCTCTCTCCTCCCTGCGCAGAGGCCTCTGCGCACTGGTCCTGATCTCTTCTCCTGGCGCTGTTCAGGATCCTGGGATAGTCAGGGGGTTCCTCCTTCCAACTGCCCATTGCGCCAGTCTCCAGCACCTTCTGCCTCAGCATACCACACCCCAGAGAGAACTTCTCTTCCTGTGCATGTTCTATAAAGAAGTTGGGGAGAGGGCTGGCAGGAAGTCTCTGTTTGCCCTATCACAAGGCAACACATCAGGGTCTCCTGCCACATGGTCTCTGAAAGCCCCTTCCCCCTTGCCACCTTCCCTTCCTGGTGCAGCCTGGTGCCTGGCACCTAGTGATAGCTGCTGATAGATGAGCCTGTAGCCCCACCCATCTTCTTTCCTGGAGAGGAGGTCTTCGCTCTGGGAAGAAAGGTAATCAATTCAGGCTACTGGGATCAGCCCCCAGCCAGGGCCTGGTTATTGCTGACTCAGAGAAATATGACAGTTCTGGGTGACCTAAAAGCAGTACAAATATGACTTTGGACTCTGCAGAATACTTTTTCTCACACCTGTTACAGTGGACTTTAGTGCGTGTCTGGAATCTCTAGGCCGTAGGAAAGTTAATCTAGCCCATGGGCTCCACATCCCCATAAGGGAATAATGAAGTGAAAAACACAGTAAAACACACTGACTTTCCCTTGCATCTTTCTTCCCAGTGTATAAAACCTATTCCATGTCACCACCCCATTCTGCATAAGTCCTGCCACACCAGTCTATCTGCACCTGCTCCTTGGCTGCGCACGCTAGGAATCTCCCCTGCGCAGACCCTACACGTGTGCACACGCATGTACACATATGTCTGCATGTAACCAGCTCGGCGTTCCTTACTCCAGCTGCTGCGCAGTGGCCTGGTCAAGCAGAGGGACACCAGTAAAATCCCCATGCAGTCTCTTTAATGGTGAGTTCACTGTGGGTGAGTCCCAACTTATGAGGTTCCCCCACCATAAAAGCTCAACAATTAGGTGCTCAAAAAGTGAAAAATCTGGGTGGCCCATAGTGTCAGAACCACCTTCTAAAAGTATGTCATAGTTATGTCCTGCTATACAAGCAGTCGTTATGAGAGTAAAGTACATTGTTCATGTGAATTTGTTCATATGAAGAGATTTTACTTGAATGTCTCTCAAAGCTACTGATGCACTTATGTGCCCCGTCTGACAGAGGTGGTAACTTGTTTTTTAGTCCTTCTTTGTCCATTTGTGGCCATGGGATATCATTTATCTGGCCTGCTCCTTTCTAAATTAGTAGTAACTGCATTATTCTATTATTTATTGCATAGGTGTCCATATCATTATATCCTTCCCTGCACAAATTCCTTATTGAATTTGGCTTCTAGATTGTCATTTTGAATATATTTCCCAAACTGTTAGACATTTTTGCATATAATCATAATCCCGGTCTGGGCCCACCTCCTCATCCCTGATGCACCGTTCTGCTATTGCCATGTCATCTGGGTCAAATGATCCTTTCCTGGGCCATGGTCTCCTCTGTGGGGCCTATCCTTCTGTCCATCCAGCGAAATAATCACAGAAAGGGGTCACATATATATCCCTTTATTCTTCAGATATTATCTGTTTAGGTGTGAGATCTCTACTTCTTACTCTACCTTTATTTCCCACAATCAATGCAGCATTGGCAGCTGAGCTCATAATTCTAGTAGTCCTTCCTGGTCTTTTACTTGCTCTCCTAAATGTGCCCTAACCTGTCTGCTATTCTATTAAAGTTTGCGGTTCTCATCCTTGGTGCTGTGTTGTCTCTGTTTTCTCCTACTGCTGTATCTGCATTTGACATTTGTGTTGGTGGGGGTTGTGGCATATGATTATGTATATTCCCTGACATGAGTGGGTGTGGGGCTGCGGGCATTGACGAAGGTTGTGTTGGTGTTTGTATTAGGTCTCCTAGTTCTTCCTCTGTGTCCCATTCTCTTTCTGAGGCACCATCTGTTTGCTCCTCATATTGGACCAAATTATGTGCTGCATGTTTTAATTTGTTATGTCCTTTTTCATGTATTCTAAATAAAAGGTGGACTGTTCTCCACTTTCCAAATTTAGGTCCAGTCCCCACATTTATTTGAGCGAACCCTCTTCCTTGTGTCTGTACCCCTTTTTGGCTTTGCTTAATAGTGGTAGGATTTTTTACTTCTGGTGGGTTTTCATATCCTGCTGCTGGGTGTAATAGATTTTGGTATATTCCTACATATGCAGAGGGTGTGGAGTGTGTAGTGGGTGTAGGGGGTGTCGTGGGCTCTGCCTCTGTGTCTTTATTCTTATCTTCAATGAGGCTTTTAATTGACAAATCTTCTTTATTCTCGGAGCTATTTTTAAATATTGACTATAAGTTAATAAGGAGCTCTCTTTTGTTTAATCTTTTTCCTTTATATTTAGCCCTGATAAATGTTTTTTTTTTAATTTAAAAAATAATATATTTTTCAATTGCAGTGATAGAACAAATACATTACAAAGGAGACATTTATACAAAGTGTAGCAGTCCCCCCCCCCTTCCCCCCGGAAGCTGAGAGTGTGTGACAGGTGCCAAATCTTGAAAAAAAAACTGTAATAGTATCTTGTGTAAAAGTACAGATATCAAAAGATACAATGTCTCACACTACAGCAAACAGCTAGAGAGAGAGAGATTAATTGATCAATTTACTAAAAAGCAGGAGATAAGGTGACCAGTGCAACAGTACATCTCTAAGAATGATAAAGCACCCCAATGGATTACATATTATAAGATAGTATTAAAAAACAAAACTAGGCTAAAGTGGCTAGTGCATAAGAGAAAAAAGTGACTTGTGCATGTTTACAAAGAAGGATAACCTTAAACACTAACCTCGCTCGCTTCAAAGGTTGCCGAATTGAGTCAGTGAGAAAGATGTCCCCAGATGATTAGTCCTAGCATAGCCATAGCAATGAATATTAGGGCTCCTCCGTTCTTTCTCTCTATCGAGTCTAGTGTGCCCAGCAATATAGTGGAGGGTGTTAAAAGTGTCCCAGAAAGTGTTGAATTTTATCTATTAATGGTCCTAATTTGGCACATGTAGCAAACATATGGATTGAGTCGACCTTAAATTCACCACAGCGAGGACAGTATGTACCTTTCCCAGACCCCCATTTCGCAATCCTACAGGGAGTGAAGTATTAAAAAAACGGGTTTTATAGAACTGTGCTTGAAGGCTGGCAGATAATAAATCACTTTGGGCGGACTTAAGTGCAAAACAGAAAGCGTTATTAGAAATGTTCAATTTCTGTTGCCACTTGAAAGATATTGTAGACAGATCGTCGGGCATTAAGCTATTAAAAAAGTTGTAAATAATTCCAATACGTGGAGGTGTAGATCCGCAAAGTTTCTCGATCAGTTCACAATTAGTAAAGCCAGAAGGACCCCCTGTCTTCCGCAAAAGAAAGGATTTGATGTCCAGATATTTAAAAGAGTCCCTGTTATCTAGATTAAAGATCTTTAAAGGGCAGAACCTCATCGGATGATCAAAGATCTCCTAATTTCTTTACTCCTTTATCTATCCAAGTTTGGAAATAAGATGAACTAAAGATATCCGGCAGCTTACGATTGTTTTTAGTAGGGGTAAAAAAGTTCAATCTGTCGATACCTAACTTCTTGCGTACAGCTGTGAAAACTTTATAGACACCTAGAAGGGTCTTGAATTTGACTCTTCTATAGTATCCAAATTCCAGCTGTTGCCACCGACCACCACAAGCGTCGGGCGGAGCAAGAGTTCAAAGGGGGAGGGCAGACCGACAACGGGCATTGAGGGAGAGTCTTGCAACAGTATAGGACATGATTGTAAAACAGTAGCCCAGTAATATAGTTTTAAATTGGGTAAAACCCATCCCCCTCTTTCCCGGGGTAAAGACAAAAATTTGAATGTCCTTCTAGGTTGGGAAAATATCCACACAAATTGGGAGAATAGCCGTTCAAACCTTGAAAGTGTTGTCTTATTGAACTCTAAGGGTATAGCCCTAACAGGTATAATATTCTTGGAAAAAAAATCATTTTCAGCAAATCGCATCGTCCAACTATAGAGAGGTGTAGGTTGTTAAGACGGTTCAAGGCTTTCCTTGTCTCTAAAATAAGAGTGTCCGTGTTCTGGCTGACTATGAGGTCGGCATCAGCCAAGATGTGGATACCCAAATATTTAGCTTTGACCACTACTCTTCCGTGGTTCCAGGCGACTTTGTTGTTGATTATAATTTGGGTTTTCCCTTTATTTAATTTATATCCAGATAAGAAACCGAATAAATAAGCCTCAGCCTCAATTTCTGGGATGGCTTTCTTTGGATCCGGCGTAACCAAGGCCAGATCATCGGCATAGGCCATGATTTTGGATTCTAGGCCGAATCAGCTCACTGCCGGAATAGCCTGGTTTCCTTCGAGTTTTTTGATGAGCGGGTTGATATAAATAGCGAAAAGTAGTGGGGAACAGGGACATCCTTGACGGGTCCCCCGAGTGATATTAATTTGTTCGGTCATTCCCCCGTTGATAGATACCATGGCCATGGGGGTAATATATAATGCCTTGATGGCCTGAATAGCTGTAGGCCCAAAATTCATTCTCTGCATGACGCCCCAGAGAAAGTTCCAGGGAGACCCGATCAAATGCTTTTTTGGCATCTAAGAATATTGCAGCAATCGGGTCTCCTGAGATCTGTGCGGCGTCAAGCAGAGTAATGACCCTCTGGATGTGTTCTGTGGTGCCTTTAACGGGGATAAATCCATGCTGCCACCTAGATACGAGACCTACAATTCTGGCCGAAAGCCGTGAGGCAAAGATTTTAGAATATACTTTCGAATCACCGTTGATAAGGGTGATTGGACGGTATGAGCCCATTTCATTTAGCGGTTTATCTTTTTTGGGAAAAACTATAATTTTGGCAATAGACCATGATTGAGGAGGGGAAACACCCTGAAAGATTTGGGTCACTACAGCATTAAAGATGTCTTTGATTTGGGGTACAAAAACCTTGTAAAATTCGACTGGGATACAGTCTGGCCCGGCAGCTTTCCCATCTGGTAGGCTGAACAGAGTTCTAACAGTTTCTTCCCATGATGGAGCAATTTCAAGTAGCTCCCGCTCTTCTCTACTAAGAGTTACCAACGCAATTGAATCAAGATAGATGCCTCGATGATTGTTAAAGTCAGGTTGCTTGTCCGATTGGGAAACCTCCTCTTCCTCAGCTCCCTCAGAACATAAGTCCCAGGAAAAATCCGCAGAAGGCAGTGCGTATTTCTTCCGGGTTGCTGGTTATAGCTCCTGCAGATGTTTTAATTTTTTGAATTTTGTTAGCAGAGGTCTGTAGTCTGGTTCTCATTGCCAACTGGTGGCCAATTGTTTCGCTATAATCATATGTTTTTTCTCGAGCCGCAGCCCACTTGGAGGCGGCTTCTTCAGCCAGTACTGAGCAGATCTCTGCCCTGGTGGCAGCCACAGCCAGTTGTGCCGTATCGATCTCACCCTTGGACTGAATTACTGAGATAAGATTTTCCTCAGTTTTAGCTAGTTTAGCTTGTAATTCCATCAGCTGAGCCTTCTCTTGTTTGTTTTTCTTTGGTGAGAATTGTAAGGTTTCCCCAAGAACACAGGCTTTTAACGTGTCCCAGACTACCATCGTGGGGGCTGAGCCTAGGTTGTTGTCTAGGAAGGTCTTTATCCATTGTTTCATGTGAGTCTGGTAGCCTTCATCCTGTAAACGTGCTCTTTCAAAACTCCAGGATGGGATTCCCTTATGTTTGATCAACCCCCGAATATTGAGGCTTAAGGGGTTATGGTCACAAAGGATACGGGGAAGCAATTCAATTTTGCTATAATTAATTAAAGAAGAAGAAACCAAAAGAAAATCCAGACGTGCAAAAGATTTGTGGGATGCAGAAAAAAATGTATAACCAGGCAAATTTGGGTATAAATGGGACCAGACATCCACCAGCCCATGGATATATCAAAGATTTTTAAGTGCTTGGAGCACTTTGGGTTTGTGGGTGGTCTGGTGGCATTCAGATTTAGACCCCCAATTACAGGGTAGATTAATATTAAGGTCCCCGCATAAAATGACAGGTAGGGGCCAATGAGCCAATTCAGCCGAGACCTGGTCAATCACGCTAGGGTCGTCCAAGACACTGCCATATATAGAGCACAAGGTGAATGAAAAAACAGGAGTTATGCGACATTCTATAAACATCCATCTCCCTTGGGGGTCAGATTTAACTCGAGTGGATTGAGGGAGATAATTATAGCGTGCTAAGATGGCAACACCCCTAGTGCGAGTCCCTTGTGTTGTACCTCCAATAACTTTATATCCTAAGTTATTTAAGAGATACAGTTGAGAGCCTTCTATATGTGTCTCTTGGAGACAAACTATGTTGGCCCCTGACAACCATAAGCTCTGAGCAACCTTTTGCCTTTTTAGAATGTCATTTAGCCCACAAATGTTCAAAGATAGAATTTTAAGATTAGTTGTGTTCATCAGTGTTTTGAAAAAGGATTCTCCTCGTTAGAGAACACTGTAAATGAATACGCATAGGGTATATACATTGTGTGTGGAAAATCCCTATTAGCCCAGTAGACCCATAAACCAAAAAACCTGATTGAATAAAACACATCAAAAACCACAAAAGGCCATCCAAAATGAGCCATTGGGATGCATATATCAAACTATAGGACACTCTATATGAACTTTTAGTGTAAGGTTGAAAAAAACTGTTAGAAATTAGGCACAATGAAAAAGCAAAAACAGCCCCTCCCACCCAGCCCAACCCTTGCCCCCGACAATGAGCAATCAGGAAAATCCTGAATGATGGACCCTGTTGTAACACCCCGCCACCCTTCCCTTGCCGAGTAAAATACTTTCAGGTTTTGGTATGCGGCTTGTATGGATCATCAAAAGGATATAAGAGAAAAAAAACAAATATGAAAAGGAGTCCTCTTGGTCAAATGACTCTTTGCTTAGAATAGACTGAGTGCATTTATGAGGGCTATCTAAATATTAAGCCAAAAGAAGGTTAGCGGTGATCATCCTAATACAGATTATTACATTGGCGTTTTCTTAGACTTAAGTTCAGTGAGAAACTCTTGTGCCTTGACTTCCGAAGTAATAACTTGTGTAGCGCCATTCAGGATGACCTTCAATTTGGCAGGATTCATGAGGAAGACCTGGGCTCCCAGTTGCTGGAGTGGGGCTATTAATTGTCGAAATTGCCATCTTCGCTCCACGGTGATGTGGCAGAAATCGGCTTTTGTGAAAAAGGATACCCCTTCAAAAGATTTCTGGGAGTACTGTCTAGCTTGATCGAAAACTAGCTGCCTTAGTAGGAAGTTCCCAAAAAAAAAACCAGGAAGGCTCGTGGCCTTGTAAATTCGTTGGTACTGCCTGACTTTTTTTAGCATAAGGGGGAAGCGAAGAGCTCGTTGGATTTCGATTTCCCAACAACACTCGGTCTGTTCGGGAAAGGCCCCCTTTAGGAGTTTTATGATGTAGCGCTGGGGGTCTTCCCCTTCAACTCCTTCGGGAATCCCAAGAAGGCAGAGATTGTTTCGGCGTTGCCTGTTTTCCTGTTCTTCCAGCTTCCATACAACGTCAGACATACGATCGCACTGGGAAGTACATTGGCTTTTGAGCAGCACAACGTCTGATTCAAGGTTTTCGGTGCGACCTTCTACCATTGTTACTCTTTCACAGATGTCAGAGCAAGTTTTGTTGAGTTTTCGAATACTCCCTTGAAGTTTTTTGGCAGCACATTTGGCCTGCTGACTGTCTGCCCGGTCCTCCTCCTGAAATTGCTTGATTGAAGCCAAAATAGCGGCTAAGGAAGGCTCATCAGACTGAGCTTGTGAGACGCAGATCGTTTTGATGGGTTCATAATTATGGGAAAAAGAAAGTTGAGACCCAGAGTAGTCCCATTTAAGATGATCCTTTTTGTCATGTTTCTTCCCTCTGCTTTTTGCCCCCTGGCATTTCTGTTTGCGAACCGTGTTTTTCCTTTTGGAGGCGTTGCTATGATTAGACACCGAAAGGTCGTCGTCACTGGAAGACAAAGAGCTTGCTTCAGCCAGAGAGTTTGAACCATCTGACACTGAAAAAAAATGCTCCCCCATGGGGTCTAGGGAGCCTGGGTTTGGTAGCCATTGTGTGCTGATATATTTTTTTTTTTTTGTGAAAACCTTTATTCAGTTTATCTGGGACACAGCTATTCAGCCGACAGCCCGGAGGTTCGGCAGCATAAATGAAGCAACATAGAAATGCAGTCACACTGAACAAACAGGAGACTCAGATAAAGGTTCAATTTTTAAAGAAACACCAACACAAACCAAACCCTTGCAAGGCGTTAAACTTCGAGTGCACCTGAGGGGTGCCCATCAGGGGAAGTCCGTCCCATTCGTCTACCAAAGACAATACTATAATGAGGGGAGGGAGGGGGAAGGCAGAGACCCACAATAGGCAATCAATCATCCACAATACGCATATAGCCGGAAAGAATTTCAAGGGGAGAGCTGCTCTTCTGGCTGATCCAGGTCAGGGGGCAGACATATGTCCCCTCTATAGCGATTCCATCGCCCCCATACTGCATGCCATTTCCGCGGGCGCCCTCTAGCACAATACACCGCCGTGGAGGCGCCTAAGATTCAAAGCAGTATTACGATGAGGAATGAAGCCCGATTGGTCCGGGTGGATCAAATCCTCAAGTACTCGGACCAAGCGGTTCGCCAGGACCTTAGCGAGGATTTTCGGCTCAGCGTTAAGAAGCGATATCGGCCGATAGGAACTACATTTGTCCCGAGGCTTACCGTCCTTATGTATCGCCACTATGGTTGCCAGTCGTTGATCAAGCGGCAGATATCCGTTCCCCCGCGCCTCCACGAACATGGCGCGCAGGTGAGGGGCGATCCTATCCGGACATAGCTTGTATAATTCGATAGGCAAACCATTTGGACCGGAGGCCTTACCCGAGTTCAACGCCCGAATGGCCCCCGCCACTTCATCAACCGTTATATCACCATCCAGGTCTTCCCTATCTACGTCAGAGAGGCAGGGCAGAGCAATATCACGCAAGAGGTCACACGAGTCCGCTGTCGGCCTGTCCGAAACCGAGGTGTACACTACGCGGAAATAATCAGAGAAACATTGGACGATACCGTCGGGGTCAGTGACAATCGCACCCTCCTCCGTCGTTAACTCCGGTACCACTCTATTGACCCGCTCTTTCTTGTCCAACCAAGCTAGCAGTTTCCCGGCCTTGTCCCCAACATCATACAGACGGCCCTGCTGCTTCCTACTAAGGGTCTTGGCAGCATTCTCCACCAAATCTCTGTACTCCGACTGCTTCAAACTCAGATTATGCAGCGTGTCCTCTTCCACCCCCTCCTCTAGGGTCTTTTCTAAAGCCGCAATCTCATCCTCAATCTCCACCACCTCGGCGTCCGTCCGTCGCTTGGCGGCCACCACCAGTGAGAGGGCCTCCCCTCTCAAAACGGTCTTAAACGCCTCCCATAGAGACACCGCCGAATCTACCGAATCCTGATTGTCCCGGAAATAGTGATCAACTGCCTTCAGCAGCGCCCTGCGCGTCTTGGGGTCACGAAAGTACCAGGGGTTAATAGGAGCAACCCTACCCCCTCCCACCCGGCCAATATCAAAACGGACCCACACCGGGGAGTGGTCAGATATGCCGCGTGCCATATGTCGAGCTTCAGAAACTAGCGAGGCATTCACAGCCAGGGTGAGCACATAATCAATCCGGGAAAGACTCCCATGCGCCCCGGAGTGAAAGGTATACTGGCACTGAGCAGGGTGCAGGAGCCTCCAGCAATCCACAAAACCAAAAGTGTCTATGAAGTCCGGAAGCCACTTCTTGGCCCCCCCGGTATCCCTGGGCGGGTGTCTATCGAGCTGCCCAGAACCAACAGCATTGAAGTCCCCTCCCACCACCAACAGTCCCTCGGGGAGTTCCAACAAGGCTCTGCCCAGATCTGCAAACGTGGAGGCCTGCAGGGCCGGAGGAACATATACAGAAACCAATACCAATTTTCTACCCTCTCACCTCCCCGCCACAGCTACAAACCGCCCCCTATCGTCAACAATGGTGGAATCAACCTCCAGTGGCAGTGAGGCCCGCACAAGTATGCCCGCTCCCCTGGAGCCCGATGAGAAGCCCGAGTGGGCAATGAATTTGTAGCCCTTCCTATTAAGTGCATAGCACATATTGCCTATAAGATGAGTTTCCTGCAATAGGGCAACGTCAGGCGAGGCACGTTTCAGGAATTGTAAGACGATCCCCCGCTTAATCCGATCACCCAAGCCATTAACGTTCCAGCTAATAATATTGAGGCCCCTACCCCCCATCCCCAAACACCAAGAGACCGTCACCCCCCCGACAAGCCACCCCCAAACCATCCTGACAACAATTACTACGCCTTGCAAGAAAAACCCCCCCAACAACCACCCCGACACCCCATGTCCCCCCCCCTCCCTGCACCCCTGCGTCAGCTTACAAAGCCCCCCCAACTTGCAGTGTGCCTGTCGCCCTATCAAAAACCAAATCTACAAAAAGAACCCCAAGGGAGGAAAGAACTCCCAACGGCCCTCCGCCACCCCCTCATTACTGCAGTTAGTCACAAGTCATTGTCCGGGGGAAAAATAAATGGACTCAACACACGGGGCATCACTCCTGCTCAGCCCGGTCACTGTCCTTTCCCGGGTTACAGTCCCCGCTGGTCCGCCTCCGTGGCAGAACGTCCAACCACTCTCCGGCCATTTCAGGCGAGTCGAAGAAGAAAGTCCGATCCTCATACCCCACACGCAGTCTGGCAGGGAAAAGCATAGCGTATTTTAAATCCATCTCTCTAAGGCGCCTCTTTACCCCCAGGAAAGACTGCCTTTGCTGTTGCACCATCTGGGTGAAGTCAGGATAAAAGTTCACAGAGGCGTTCTGAAAAGGAACCGGGCCCGTCACCCTCGATGCCTGCAGGATAGCGTCCCGATCCCGAAAATGAAAAATTCGGGCGACAATCGGCCTTGGGGGAGCACCCACCTAAGGCCTCCCGCCAGGTACTCTGTGAGCACGTTCTACTGCAAAAAACTTTCCAAGGCCCTTAGGCCCAAGATGGTTCACAACCAAGTCTTCGACGAGGAGGTCCACTGAGCACTCCTCCGAGGATTCCTGGACTCCAGTAATGCGCACGTTGTTGCGCCTGGCCCGGCCTTCAAATTCCTCCAGCCGACGGGCAGAGAGATCACTAGCAGCCCGCAGCTTCTCGACCTCCGCTTGCAGTCCCAATACATCATCCGCAAGGCCCGTAGTCTTGAGATCCAGGGACTTGACCCGCTCATTGGTTTTTGCCAAATCCGCACGGATCAGATTAACATCGACCAAAATAGTATCCACTTTTTGTGCCAAGGTATCAAACTGTCGCCCGATCGATGTTTGCATCCCCTCTAGAGCCCCCATAACATCCTGCAACGACAGCTCCGTGGCCGGGTCAGCTTTCTGTACTTCCAACGATTGTCCCGATCCACCAGGGGACCCCTTCTGCTGGGCATAGCGATCCATATTGTTGGATTGGGTATACCCTCCCCGCCTGGTTGTCTTGAGTTTCGGCTTGTCAGCCTCCGCTTTGGCCGACATTGCAGGCTCGAGAGAGACGATTCCGGAGAAAAGTCCCTCACCCAGTTAGCCTAGACAGACCGGACCGTCACACAACGACCAAGGCTGGCACGAGTCCTCCAGGTATCCGTGGAGCCTCCGGATGCGCTCTCAGGCCGGATCCAGCACAAGGCTAGAAAGTGAAAGTGAAAGTGCGACGGTCACCATCCGCTCGCTCACGCCCCGCTGGCCCGCTGTTGTTCAATTAGAGGCCGGGCATCTTGCCAACGCGAGCCCCTGGCATCCCTCGGATGTAGGCTTCAATCCGCCATCGTCCACAACTCCGGTTCCCGATGGGCGATTTTGGCCCGGACAGCGTCAATCGTCCCCTCGATGACTCCTCTACAAGATACCGTGCATAGATGACAGGATGAAGAACAGGATAATTGACGGAGGGCGCGAGGGTCTCGCGTGTGCTGATATTTTTAATGTCACTGACATCGGTGGATATAGGGCCCCAGATATCATGATTCTGGGGAGCACTTGTGGTTAGGATCAGATTAGTGCCAGTCTCTGCAAAAGGGGCTAAGACTTCCATATTCAAATTGGAAGTAGTTTTATTGATTATCATAATCCCTTGAATTTGTGCTGATTGGCCGGATTCAAGCTCGCGAGTATCAGTTGGCGGTAAAGGAGGAATCGGTTGTGATTCTGGTTGTGTATCAGGGAGCTCACTTGGACTAGCCATGGCTAATTCTGTTGAGTCGCTTTCTTTGTTAGGATTATTTGTGGGTCTTATCCCACTAACAGGACCCATCCCCGCAGTAGAAAACAATTTGGCGACTGAGGGTTGTGTAGGGTTTCCCTACCTTAGGGGTCCCCCGCAAGTAGATTTGTTTGATGCTTTTTTAGGGCCCAAAGTCTCTCTTTTGTTTTTGGGAGTGGGTTCTACTTCGAGAGGGAAGGGCGCAGCATTAGGGCCGGAGCTGGGATTGACTAATGGCTTGCCCTTTGCCCCTCTGACCCCGCAAGAAGCCATGCCCCACTCACCGGCACAAGAGTCAAGGTCGAGGTCGATGGCAGGTGCTCCCAGGTCCTGTGAATTTCGCAGGGGACCACGTCGTACCACCAAAGAAAACAACCAGGCAAAAAGGAGACCATACAGGAAGCCGGGACCAGTCCAGTCACACCAACCGCTCTGGCACTCCTGGAGCACAAGCAGCACAATCCGGGCTCCGAGATATTCGCTACCCTGACCGTGTCTCAGAATTGTCTGGTTGCGGTGTTCGCAATGATTCCGATTGCTGCAGGAGGAATCCGCAGAGGCACCGGGAGCAGCAACCAGACGCAGACGCAGACGCTGACCGTTTCTCACACAGCACGTTCACGAGGTCAGGCCGCATAGCCGATGGCCGAATAATCCCGTGGCGAGGGCGGCGGTGAGGCAGAGTATCACACAGGATCCATCTTGCTCCATGTAGCCCTGATAAATGTTGATGTGTGCGCTACAAGATCTTTGTTAAATGAACCATCTTTTCACCAGGAGTGTGAATTGTTTGTGGTTTCCTTGTGCTATTCTTTTTTTTAAATCTTTTTGCTCAAACGACCATTCGTAGTAATCAGTTATATTAATTTGCACACCATTAACATTCCAGCGTAATTGCTCAGGGCTCCTAGAGGGCTACATGGTCACCAATAATATGCATTGCAACTGAACAAACATGCGACAATTTCTTCGGACCGTCAGCAAGGCAAATTCCTTTGACTGTTCAGGGTCACACCGTCTCATAACTGTACTACACAGGGTGTTGGTCCGCTACTATACTTCCTCCTCTATATTTACACCATGGTGACCATATTTTTTCCCATTTGGCACACCCACTACCTTTGTATACAGTTTCCTCGGCTCGTTGGCACCAATCGAGGTCACGTTTCCATTCTCTTGGCGAAGGCAGAGAGGGCGCTCCCCACCGCCTCGCAATGTTCCATTTGGCGACCCCGGCAGCCAAGGCACGCCAAATTCACATGTACCTGGGCCATTCGGAGTCGCCTTTGATCATAAGGAGGAGGCATTTAGCATCCATCGGGACCTGTAACCCGGAGACTCTGGACAGCACCTCCGTCACCCCCTCCCAGTATCTGATTATCTCAGGGCACTCCCACAGGATATGGAAGAAAGTACCTTCCTGCTGACACCCCCTGACGTAGAGCCCATTCTGTGTTTTGCCCCGGGTGTACAGGTGTGTGCGTGGGTAGTATGTACGCTGCAGTACTTTAGTTTGTACTAATCTAAGGCAAGACCACACTGCAATCTTCCTAGGACTCTGTATTGCCTCCTGCCAATCTGTGTCGCCTAGTTCCCTAGATCGTCCGTCCATGCAGCTCTCAAGGCTACGAGGGGGTCTGACAAATTGCTTACTTGCTTACGGTAGACTGCAGAGGTTGGCTTTTCGGTGATAGGGTCAAGGAGTAATCTATCTTCCAGAGGTGAGTAGTCCGGAAGGGGGGTACCGCCCTGGATATGATGCTGCAGGGCGTGTATGAGCCTAAGGTAGTGGTATTTTTGCATCTGGTGCAAGGTGCATTCCTGCTGCAAGGTTTCAAAGGTGAGTGGTGTTTCCCCCCTCCACACGTCTCCCAGGCGGTCGATCCCTATACGCTTCCACTTTTCGAAGCCTGTTAATGTTACTATCTACTTTAAGAGGTCGCCTTCCCGTAATGGAGTTTGCATGACTCATCGGAGAGCGCTGGAAGGGAAAAATCATGGAGGAATTCCTCGCAGTTGCCCTCCGTTCTAGTGCTGACTGGTTTGTACACTTCCTCAAAGTGAGCCGCAAAGGCCTCTGCTATGTCAGTGTTAGATGTCTGTAGTTGCCCCGTCAACCACGCCTGTCACCCAGGAGCACTCCTTATCTCGCCTTTCCAGCCACGCCAGGAGCTTTGATGCTTTGTCTCCTACGTCATGCAACCTGTGTTGTGTGGCCAAGGAGTGTGTCTGCACTTCCCCATCTGCCAGTGCACGCAAGTCGCGTTGCTTCAGGGCTAGCCTATGCCTCATCTCTCGGAGTTGTCAATTGCTAACTCTTTCTCCATGTCAATGATTTTTCGCTCCTGGCAATGTACTTGGAGCTCTTCGACCTTTTTTTCCCACCGATTAATGCCTGCACATGTCCCCGTATCACCGTTTTATAGGCCTCCCATAGAATGACGTGGGAGGTCACTGAGCCTTTGTTCTCTTGGAAATATAACTCTGAGCTCTCATGGAGATGATTGCTAAGGTCCGGGTCTCTAAGGCACCAGGGATCAATTCTCGGGAAGGGGGCTCTATTTAGGCAGTGTCCATTATTGGCTACTCCTACCGGGGAGTGGTCCGAGATTCCTCTTGCCATCTGCCTTGAGTCCGTGAATTTGTCTGCCCTATCGTTTTGCGTGAAGAGGTAGTCTATTCTGGAAAGGGAATTATGTCTGGCTGAATAGTACATGTATTGTCTATCGGAGGGATTGAGCGTTCTCCAGAGGTCTATCATGCCAAGGGCAGTTGTGAGGTCTGCTAAGTCATGCTCGTTTTGTTTACTCACCCAGGAGCTGGAACGATCCAGCTCTGGATCTATGACTGCATACCAATGAGTAGGATACCCAGGGGCAATTCAAGTAGGAAGGAGCTAAGCTTGGGTACGATGATCCTATGCAATCCCGGGGGTACATAGACGGAACAGAGTGTAACAGTACGGCCTTCTCATTTACCCATTGCTGCCACCCTGCCTCATCCGTCCTTACTGCGGTGATGGTCAGAGGGAGTGTGCCACGGATTAGGATGCCTACACCCCGAGCCCCCGATGAGAAGCCAGAGTGGGCCGCTAGCTTGTAGCCAAAACGGTCTAGTGATTTACAGGTATTGCCTTTTAGGTGCGTTTCTTGAAGTAGTACTACATCTGGGGGATGCCTCTTGATGTATTGAAGGACCAGGGTACGCTTGATCTTGTTGCCTAGTCCAGAGCCCTCTCTTCCCGCCAATCCCATTATTGGACAGCCTAGTGCATTTGGATGACTAAGTAGGTCGTGAGCACTTCTACAAACATGCAAAGAAAAACGTAAACAATATACCCAACACCGCCCTCCTGCGACTCTGCTAGGTGAGTAAGAACCTCCCACCCCCCAAACACACAGAGTGCCTGTCACCCGAACTGTGTTATAGTAAACAGTAAAAAAAAAAAAAGGGGGGGGCAGCGTGCCAGCCGCCAGCGCGAAGCACCATGGTAGTTCCAGAAGATAAACTGAACCCACTGAGGGAGTCTTGATAGTAACCTACTCAAACTGCTTGCTATGTAGACTTTGTTCGGAAAGTGGTCCTCCGATCCCAGGATCCCAAAACCCCGGACAGGCAAGACAGCGCTGTTACATCCATAGCAGCCCAAGTGACGACAGCAGCTGCAGAACCCACCCCATAGCTGCCCACCCCATCCATGGTTCTAACCCCCAGAATCAAAAGTCTAGGGGAATACAGTGCGCAGCAGTGATACTTGTGGTGGACGACGCGCCTACCACGACACTCAGGGTTCATTATGACTTCCCAGGCCTGTCCGTTCCACCGTCCACCTCGTGTCCCTCAGTGATGACTTCAGTTCTGTGCGTCGCTGGTGCTGGACCTGTAGCTTAAAGTCAGGAAAAAAGGTGGATGATAGCATTTTCGTGGTGCAGGTCCCAAAGTTGAAGTGCTGCCTGTAGTATGGCGTCACAATCATGAAAGTTGAGTATCCGGGCTATGATCGTGTGGGGGGGCGCTCCTGGGCACGTATGACTTCCCAGCCCTCGGTGGGCCAGTTCTATAGAAAAGAAGGAGGACATACGTTTGGGTTTCAACTTATTCAGGATTAAGTCCTCTAGAAAGAGATCCATCGACTGGCCTTCCATCCCCTTCGGCACACCTACTACCCGGATGTTGTTGCGTCGGGATCTCCCTTCTTGGTCTTTGAGTTTAGCATAAATGTCCGATTGATTCTTCGTGAGGCGCGAGACCTGCTCCTCAAGGCGCTTGGTTTTGGCCTGCAGGCAACCAATATCAGTCTCTTCTGTGGTCACCTTGTCCGCCATTTTGCGGAGATCTGCTCTAAGCAGGTTCACTTCCTCCGTGACAGAGTCTAATTTAGGTTCCAGTGTCCCCTTAAGGTCTGTGATTGCTCTCATTATGTCTTTCAAGGAGGGGTCAGGGAGCTGGTCCTCCTGTTCTTCTAATGGATCTTCTCCTGCTGTGCCGTCCTTTTGGTTCCGGGCAACCGTGTACTTGTCTATTTGGTTCGTCTGTCCCCCTTGTGCTATTCTTGATTATATTTGCTTATTTTTTTCTTATCGCTTGGAATATGTTCTAGGGGAGACCCCATTTTAACCTCTAAATGCACATCTTTTTTAGTAGATTTGAAGGAATCATAATTTTCCTATTCATCTTGCATGCTTGTAATATGTGTTGCATTCTACCTGCAGGGTGTCTAAGCTTTTTGTCTAGTATATGGTAGTTGACTGTCCTTCTATCTTTTTGGACTATTTTAGTCCTCTTTAGACCCTTTATTTATGTATTTCAAAATACTTGTTGATGTATTCGAAGTTACATCTGATATGAACCATATCTGCAGTGGTATCATGACTTTTCCGGTCCTCAATCAACTCACTCTTTTAGATTTATGTTCTCTTCAGATCTTCCAGACCTGCTCTGGGGTTGACTCTCTAACCGTAAAATGAGGTTTTTGGTCTACACTTTTTGGCCCTATTTCTTTTCTCAGATCTGCTTTCCTTACCGGCCAGCAGTATGGAGCTTACTTATGCATACCCTAGATGTCTTGTGCACATTTATCATAACAAAATTGTGAACATTTCTATTTTATCACAATCTTACTTCAATTGTTATAATTCAAGAGGTCAGCAGTGGCTTACCTTATGACAGCCACCACCTCAGGGGGAGAACTACCCATGAGAAAAAGAGACAGACTTTTGATCAAACAGGCATCTGCTTACCTTCTTAGAGAAATGCGCAATCTTTTTCCAAATGGCCAGTCTCCTGTCCGTCGGTTGCCCTCGGCGATGACTCCTGTGATGACCAGGCTGGCTCGCCAGGATGTTAATTAGACCTTAATTGAAGTTGAAAAACAAGCAAGATTTTTACAGATTAATACAGACATAAAACTATTTTTCTGTCTGTATTTATTTTTTAATACAAAGAAATTTGGAAAATAGGCCTTGTTTGGATGATTTCTTTCTGCTGTCAATCATGAGTGCCAGGTCAGTAGCCAGACCAGTAGCTGTACTGACTGAGAGGTGTGGGAGATGAAAAAACAAAAAAGTTATTTATGCTATTCTACAAAGCAAGTGTTTTCAGATAATGCTATTGAACTGTATACTGCTGAAACCATTAGGACATTCAAATGCGACTATACATTTATTATTTAAATAATTGTGGAAAAATATCCTTTGCAGCTGCATTTATACAGTAAATACAAAATAATAAAATGGATAACTACAGAAATAATGAGCAAAAAAATAAATATGGATAAATACAGATGGAAATGTTGATAAAATAAGAATCATATAACAAGGGAGCCCTGATCGTAATCAGTACCCCATTTGTCTTGTGAACAAACCCACCCACTGTCTTGGCACACCTGCAGCTAGGACACCATCAAACTGGAAACTAGGTGTAAAACTAGGGAAAAAAACAGAGCAGCAACCTTTCTCCATCTTTTCACCCAGCATCTGGAACAGCATCCCTGTATCCTTCAGGACTGCCCCAATGCTGCTACAATTTAGGAAACAGTTGTAAGCGTAGCTATTCACAGAACTTTATATTACAGTGCACTAATAGTACACTTTTGATTCCTTGATACAGATACCTCTCCTATCACTTGATCGCTATATGGTTGCTTTGACCAATATAGAGTGCTATGCTTCCTTTTGGCTAGGTTTGCGCTATAGAAATCCCACATACATACACACTGCAGCAAACATGGAGCTGAGCATGGACACCTGCTGGCTCTGCTCACCATGCTTTACATTTATCAAAAGCTGGGTTGGGCTGTTGCTAATTGATGTACATGATTCAAATAAAGTTGCTACTGCATACATGCCAACCGATCTGATTTAACCCGGAGACTTCAATTTTTTTAAAGGCAAGCCTAGTTTATTTTAGCAGTTTCCCACCTGAAATTGCCTCTGCTTCCTTGCTAGTCTATGGGGAAAATACAGTGCCTGGATTTCTTTTTCAAGATCTCTCTATTTCTCATTTTAAAATGTTGCCATTTATGTTCCTGTTACTATGGCATCCGGCTTAGCTTGATACCGTAATGGGTAAGCATTCTAGAATTGTGAGGAAGATTTGAATACAGTGGCAGTTAGAGCAGTCCTGGCAGGCATGACTCGTGGGTGGGGGCATTTCGGATGGGGAGGGGGGTTAATTAAATAAATACCGATAATTTTAACTTGCCTTCACCTCTGGTCCCGCATTGCGTCTCCTCTCTCTGTGCCTTACAGAAAGCAGGCAGCCCCCCTCTCCTCCCCAAAGGTAATCACAACACTGCAATGGCAGCGTTGTGATTGGCTAGGACCCAACCCCACATGCGTCTATGAGGCGGCCATTTTCTCTATGTAGGCTGCATGCAGCCTACATAGAGAAAATGCAGAGTGTGCATGACTGGTTTAGCGCCCACAACAGGAATGCCTGGAGCAGGAACGCCCTCCCCCAACCAAACCTTGCCTTCTGCTTTCTCGCAGTGCGAGAAGCAGAAACATAAATGGTATTTAAAATACCATCTATTTTTCTGCTTCTCGCACTGCAAGAATGCAGTGGGGTGACGCTCCACCGCCCAGGTAGAGGAGCCGCCTCTGAGTTGGAGTGAGGATCTGAGAGAGTGGTTGTACCATAGATTGCTCTCAAAATAAATGGATGTTTTAACCTTACCTGCCTCTGTGAGTTCCTACAAACTGGAGACTTCGGACTTAGCCACCTTCGGCCACAATCACTGTGAGGAACATTGCAGGATCTTCATGTGGGCCGATGCTGTCGATGGTGTGTTCTCAGGTTTGGTGGGGAAACTGTGTGGAATTTCACAGAAAATTGTGTAAAGGAGAATGCAAAGCCAGCATGTCACAAGGTGAGAGGCATACCCTTGCATGTGGAAGACGATGTAGAGAAGGAATTGGAAAGGTTGGAAATAAAGTGCTTAATGGTTGCCACCCTTGGTGGTTGCTTAGAAGTCAAATGGGAAAATAAGACTGTGTATTGATCTCAGGTACCTTAATAAAAATATTGTGGTGGATAAATTCCCCCTCCCTAAGATCAATGAACTTTTGGCTAAAACTATGGGGGTTAAGTGGTTTTCTATGATCAATCTAACATCAACGTACCATCAAACTCCCCTTCATCCCACTAGCAAATGCTTAACATCCTTCAAAGACTGAATCCAGACCAATTGTTTCTATGAAAAGTTGTTACTTTGTTACTGTTATTAATAGAACCAAGAATTATTTAGTAGCAGGTAAGTGATACTTTCCAAACAATACTGTTCAAAATACAGTGTGTAAGCATAAAAGTTACTTTGCAGTATAGGAAATACTTTGTAAACTCTTTGGAATACGTGTAATTACTTGAGATTACTTTCTAGTTACCTTTCAATTATGTTTCTAACTTTGTAAAACAAACAACACCGTTTAGGTACTGCAGTGCATTAGAAAGCAGGACAACTCCTGGGCGGCATGATGGCAGCTGTCTAACCGCGGCCGTTGGGATCCCTCCAGCCCGACCACTCCACGCCGCATTTTCCAGCCCACCTGCACTGCACTGCGCTATGTTTTGGGAAGAAGTGATGGTCGTGGTCGGCCGCGTTAAACGGTTTGCGAAGACTGCAGGCACCCTCTCGCACCGGGCGGCTTGTGCTTCACATATTTTGACCCATGCTGCTTGGCGGGCGCTGGTTTTTGTTACCGGAGCTGCCGGTAGTGGTGTGTCTTTTGCTCAAGCAATGTCACCAGCCAAGGCAAAAACGCCAAAAACATGCGTGGAGGCTGGGTGATACCTAAGAAGCCCATAACTAAAACAGACCAGGGCTGTGCAGTAAAAGGACCCCCAACAGGAGAAACGGAAGGTATCTGGCCGAAGTTTTTTAAGAAACCCCCTCCTCGCACCAGTGTGAAGGATACAGGCAAAATCCCTAACAGAAAAACTACACAAATGCAAGACCAGCCCTCCCCCACAAGCCTGGCTCCACAATCACAAACTACAGGACCCAGCAGTTTGTACCAGACGGATGACGCTGTTTCAGGGATATAGCTACCAGTGAACTGTGAGGTGAGCCAAAGTGTAATTTCTCATAATGGAGAGGGGCGAATGGCGGGGCAGGTCTCAGAGAGCCTCGATGGTAAAGAGGAAGTGTTTCTGCAACAGAATAATGATGAGCTAGCAGTGGCAAGCCATCTGATATCTCAACCAGCTGACCCTAATGTCCAACAGGGGGGGGCCAAAGAAAGAAGCTGATATTATTCGAGGGGCGGAGGCTGAAATCGCTGATACGTTTTTTTCCCTATCAGATATCTTGGACTGGTCTGACTCAGACAGCCAGGGTCAGTTATCAGATTCCAGCAAGTCTAATAAGGGACAAGACAAAACCTTAGCCGATGCCGCCACAGTGAAAAAGAGGAGGAATCCTCACAACAGAGGTAGTAAAAAAGGAGAAGAGAAATCAATGCCTTTTATGGGACTATTCTGTCTCTCCAGATCTAGAAGGCAATATTCTCCCAGCTGGGAGTAAGTCAGGTGAAGCTGAGCCTGCCTCTCTTAAATCTATATGCCAAAGTATTATGGCGCATAGAGACGAAACGCACATTGCGAGCCGAAGGGTCCAGACAGCGTGCAGTAAAATGCAAGGAGCAATTCAAAGAAATTTCAAAGACTTGCGCTGACTTCTTGGGAAGAATGGAGGAAGTAGAAAGTAGAGTTAACGTGCTGGAAAATGAGGCTTCAACTCATAAAGAGAGGACAGTGTCACTGGAGAATCAAATATCGGACACCCACTGGAAGCTGGAAGAATTTGAAAATCGGATGAGACATAATAACCTGAGGGTTCTCGGTATTCGAGACGGGGTTGAGGGGGGCGATGTCTTAAAATTTACAGTTGAACTTTTTAAAGGAGTATTGCCCGAGTTGGGGAATTGGGACTGGACTCAAGAAATACAGTGGGCTCATAGGTTCCCATTCAAACAGGAAATCGTTATCATCAGCAGGGAACAAACCTCGTGCAATATTGATTTATGTAGGTAACTTTCTTCTCCGCCAGGCAATTTATGATCTCGCCTATCCGGATTGACAACGATCCTTCTATAGCCATACTTGTTTTGTAAGGCCTGATTACTGCCACTCAGCGGTCGAACGCTGCTGGGGACTTCGTCAGCTAATACAGCCGTTCCAGAACAAGGGAGTGCAGGTGTTTCTACTGAATCCGGACAAACTTAAGGTAGTTTAGAGGGAAATTCCCCATTTTGTCTCATCAGAAATCCAGGCTAAAGAATTTTTACAAACCCTGGAGTAAAACCCTCCGCATGGGGCTGAAGAGATAAATTCATTTTTGGGTTATTTTCTGGTATAATATTTGTGGTGGATCTCTTTTGATATTTTTTTTGTTCTTTTTTCTGAGTGGTGTGGGTACAAGGGAGGGCTCCCTTCCCATCACAGTACCTGATTGGTCTAGCTGTTTGTGAAGGGTGGTGGGACACAAGCGGAGGCGGGTGGGGGGGCTTAGGAGGGAGGCTCTTGGGAGGGGGGAGGAAAGGGGTAGGTGGGGCAACAAAGGTTAAAGCACTTGTTGATTAATATATGTCATGATGTTTGCATATGCTTAAGGAAGACTGAATTGAGTTGTAGGAATTTTTATAATGGAATGTTACTGATGGAGAGACACGATATTGAGAATTTCCAATTTAAGGATAATGGGTAAAACTCGAATTTGCTCCTTAAAATTTTGTGGCCTCAATGATAGGGAAAAAAGGGTGATACTTGCTAAAAACCTCAGATATATGCAGATTGAAGTAGCTTGTCTTTAAGAGACTCATATACCCTGGAACATGCGTGGGTGGTTACGGGATCTGGGCTTCAAAATCCTAGCATGCACCCGGCAGGAAACTACTAGTAGGGGGGTAACAATTCTCACAAAACATGTTCTGGGTCTCTGTAAGAGAGTCAAGTAAGATAAACTGGGATGATGGGCTATAGTGGAATTTGATCGCATTGAGGGTAATGACCCTATCATGATATGCTCCATTTATAGGGCTAATTTAGAGTATCCTGACATATTAAATTTTCAAAGGAATGAACTTACTTTATGGCCAAGCCCCTAGATCCTTTGTGGAGATTTTAATATTCACATAGATAGCAGTTTTAACTTAAATGCTGACCTACCATACCAGGGCAGAAGAGTAAAAGTGTATAAAGCTTTGCAAAGCTTAGTGAGAGAGCAGGGCCTGATTGATAGCTGGCATGAATATAGGTCGATAGATCCAGGACTCACTTCCTATTTGGCACCCTACGATAAGTTGGTTCGATTGGATTATTTCTTTATTTCTGACCAATCAGTTAAAATAATTAAAGTAGAAAGCTATCCAAGGACCATGTCTGATCATAATGCTCTAGTAATCGAAGTTTTATTGTCTGGGAATACTAGGACTCAAAGGCTTTGGACTTTCGAAAGGAAACTTTTATGTGATCAACCTTACCTGAACCATATGACTAAATGGATTATGGAATTTTTAAATCTTAATACAGGCTCATCTACCGACACTATAGTGTGGGACACATTCAAGGCAGGGATTAGAGGTGAGACCCTAAGTTTTTCTATTTCTTGACAGAAAGCTTTGCAGAGCAGCTAGAAATTGCGGAATTAGAACTCATGAGAAGAGTTAGCAAAGGGCTCAATAAGGAGGACTGCTAGAAGAATATCTCAATTATTAAGGCCAAAATTCATCATCACTTCTGCTCAGAGGTTGCCGCTAAATATGTACAATATAGGGCTGAACAGTATGAATTAGGAGATAACACAGGGCGGATCTTGGCAAAACGCTTAAGACAACAAGAGGTAGCTAATAGAATCGTCAAAATTATAGACCATTTAGACCAAATTCAAGAATCCCCAAGAGAAATATTAGAAGTTTTTAAAAAGATACTATGAGCAACTATATACCGAGGGAGGGATCCCACCAGATGAAGGGCTCGAGGCCGCATTCTGTAAGGATCTAGAAATGAAGATGCTCACAGAGGCACAAAATGCGATGCAGCGCGTGCAACAAAATTTGTTTTATTTATTTAAATGTGTACTTACCTCCGTTCATCCATATTCCGGTGTTTACATTTCCCCCCACCCTGCCCCTCCCCCGCCCCGCCTCACTGCCTCACCGAACTCCCTCCATGGACCGCTACTGGCAACACTATATGTCTGCTTTTGATCTATATTATACCCCAGCAAAAGTAGCTAAATGGGTGAAAGGGGGAAGAAGAGCAAAATGTAACAGATGTGATCTAGTCGCTGCTGATACTCTACACATGTTTTTTACTTGCTCAAAAATGGATATCTTTCTGCAGGAACTAGAGGTCTTTTTAACTAATATTTTAGGCTTCCCGGTTTTAATCACCCCAACGTTACTTATCTTAGGGCTATGAGACAGTATAGAAGCAAATAAAAGAAATAGAGTCGAGATAGGATTCCTGTTTATTGCTATGGCTATTGCTTGCTCTTGTATAACCTCTCAATGGATCAGCACAGATCCCCCTACTTTCCTCAATTAGAGATCTAGGATGCTCGCCATCTACAACATAGAAACTTCAGTTTATATATTCAAGGGTAAAAGGGAGTTCTGGCAAAACCTTTGGGCTCTGATCAGCAATCTGATGAAGTAGTAAATCCATTATCTGTTATAATGTAATCTGTATTTATTAAGCTATTTATCTATTTATTGCACAGACACTTTATTTCTGCTATATTATATAATCTGAACTGCTATATGGATTTATTTTGCATATTTATCAATGAATTATGATTTGTTATTGATTGTCTTTCTAAATATTCCAGATGGTCTTAAATTACTATGTATTATGATGTATTAAAAAAAACAAAATGACGTAATAATAGGCTGGTTTTTTTGGCCAAATTATTTTTTTTTTTAAAGAAAAAGAGAAAGCAGGACAACTCATTTGTAGACACTAAGTTTATTTGTTGCTTTTCAATTTTGCACTCAAGGCACACCACCAGCTGCACTAGTGCGGCCGGGTTCAGAGTGCAGGGGTGCCAATGCTTGTCAATGGGGACTAGTGGCACATCGGTTGGAGGCTGCTCACTGTCAGATAAAGCAGTCTTGGAGGACAATCTTCAGGAGCTAAGGTAAGTACAAAGGGGGCCCCACAGCAGCACCAAAACCACACCACCAGCAGCACTGGTGCGGCCGGGTGCAGGGTGCCCACACAGTGCTGGGCAGCCAATGTTACCCGATGGAGATAGTTGGTTCCAGTTTCAGGCTGCAGGCTCAGGCCAGGAGGTCTCTTTGATGGAACCAACCGCCAAGGGAGAAAGTTGAGATGCCAGGCATTGTCGAGTCACCAAGACACAGGGCCAGAGGATGCAGGGGTGTCTTTGGACATCGGGATTCCCCTTACCAGGCAGGTTGCAGTTGAGGCTGCAGGCGTTGTCATGAACGCTGGGAGACGTCATCCCTTGATGGAGTCGGACTCAAGACCTTCTATACCGGTGGGCCTCCTGGACTGGGGCCGTGGGCTTCGGGTGCAGTGGTAGGTCTGAAATGTGAGTATTTGAGGTTCCACAGAGTCTTGGAGATCTTTTTCTCGCTGGTCTTCAGGCTGGTCTTCAGGCTGAAAGACATCATGCTGCCGGGGTTACATGATGGTGCTGGTAGGCCTGGGGTCAAAGTAGTGGTCACCTAGTTCTTCAGCTGCATTGTCTTCTTTGCCCATCTTCTTAGATCATCGGGAATCGATGAGTTGGGTTAATGGGTGCTCCTAAATACTGTATTTAGGGGTGTTACTGGGGTTGCAAAGTAGTAGCCAAAGAGTTGCTGACCTTAGGGTGACTAAACCCTTAGTATGCTCACCCCGTGTTGGGGGGGGGGGTGCGGGTGGTGAGCATAATCCCTTACCCTGATTGGAGTGTGCCTTCCATCTTCAAGATGGCGGGCACTGAACAGTGGACTTCACCTTGCCTCCCCCAACCCCAAGGGATGGGGTTGGCAGGGGTGGGCACACTAGTTCTACTTAACAGGTAGGGTCTCAACAGCTTCAGGGTCCATCCCGCTGTAAAGGCCTCCTGCTCAATGGCACTCCAATACTGTACCCTGGTTAGTAGCCTCCTGCTTATAAAAGCACCTGGTTGGTTTTGGCCATCATCGTTGGTCTGGGATGGGACCACTACTATCCCTAGCTCAGAGGCATCAGGCTGCACAATAAGCTGATTGGGGTAGTTCGGATCTTTGAGAATAGGTGCTGAGCACATTGCCTCTTTCAGGGTGTCAGAAGCCTTTTGACAGTTCACTGTCCAGTTCACTTTCTTTGGCATCTTCTTGGAGCTAAGTTCTGTGAGGGGGTCACAATGGACCCATATTCCTTCACAATCTTCCTATATACCCCGCCAAGCAAAGGAATGCCCTGACTTGGGTCCGAGTTTTTGGAGCTTCCCAGTCCAGAATTGTCTGGCTCTTGGGCTGTAAGGGTTGCACCTGGCCTCTACCTATGAGATGGCCCAGGTATACAATAGTTCCCTGCCCTATCTGGGACGTGGATGCCTTGATCATTAAGTCTGTAGATTTCAGAGCCTGTAAAACCTTCCCCAGGTGGACAAGGTGATCCTGCCAGGAGAAGCTGAAGACAGCAATATAATCAAGATAGGTTGCACTAAAGGTCTCCAACCCAGCAAGGACTTGATTCACTAACCTCTGTAAGGTGGCAGGGGTGTTCTTTAAACCAAAGGGATAACAGTAAACTGATAATGCCCATCAGGTGTGGAGAATGCTGTTTTCTCTTTGGCTCCCTGGCTTATCTATTAGTTCATAAACCCTGGGTATGGGATGAGCATCTGTCTTAGTGACAGCATTGAGTCCTCTGTACTCCACACAGAGCCTCATCTTTTTTTCCACCCTTGGGGTGAGGTTTGGGGACTAAGAACATTGGGCTGACCCAGGGACCTTCATAGGGCTCAATAACCCCAACTCCAGCATCTTGCTTACTTCAGCTTTGATGCGCTCCTTAACTTAGTCAGACTGCCGATAGATCTTGGTTTTGACAGGCAAGCTGTCCCCAGTGTCCACATGATGTGTCTGGCCAGGGGTTAAACATAAAAGTCAAGCATACTAATGCAGGGCCTACAGTCAGCCTGCTTTTGGGCAGTGAGGGTTTCTGAGTAGATAACTCCATCAACTGACCCATCGTTTGGACTGTATGAGAGGCGGTCAGGGAGAGGTTCACTCTCTGTCTCCTGATCCTCATCAGTCCCAATGGCATGGACACATCAGCCCTGTCACATAAATGTTTGTCAGTTCACATGAATCACCCTCTTGGGGTGCCTGCTAGTGACCAGGTCTATGAAATAGGTGACCTCACTTTTTTTTCCAAGGATAGGGTAAGGGCCACTCCATTTGTCCTGGAGGGCCCTCTGTGCCACAGTCTCCAAAACCCACACCTGTTGCCCTCGTTGGAACTCCACCAGTGCAGCTTTTCGGTCATACCACTCCTTCTAGGGCTGTTGGCTGGCCTCGAGATTTTTTTTGTGCCTGTTCCTCGTACTCTGCCATCCTGGAACGTAGGCCTAGTAGATATTCAATCACATCCTGTTTAAGTTCATGGAGAGGCCTCTCCCAACCTTCTTTTACAAGAGCAAGTGGTCCCCACACAGGGTGGCCAAACAGACGTTTGAAGGGGGAAAACCCTACTCTTTTCGGAGGCACCTCTCTGAAAGAGAAAAGCAGTGCACCTACTTGCAGTCACTGGCTCTCAAGAGTGGGACAGACCTGCTGTTCAAGGCACAGCTGTTCCCTAGAGGGTCCCCTGGGCCCAGGAGCTCAACCTGATAAGGTTCAAGTTTCATGGCTCAGTTGGGGCAGACAAGTCCTTTCCCTGAGGAAAGGGCTCCGACACTTCTTGTTCACCCTGTGCTCATGTTTGTGCTCTTGACTTCACACACACTACCTCAGGGATCAGCAGCAGCTTGGCTACATGGGTTATTTGTTCTGAGGTCTCCAGGTCGTTCCCAAGCAGACACGCAGCTGGATGTTTTGGAGAGACCACTACCTGCTTTAGGCCAGTAATCCCCCCCAGTCTAAGGTCACCATAGCCATGGAATTGACTGTAGTGACACTGTCAGCGTTGGTGACTGGATAGGATTTCCCTGTTGTGTATTGTCCTGGGGAAACCAGTGTATCTCTCACCACGGTGACACTGGCACCTGTTGTAAGAAAGTGCCCTCTTTTGGCATGGTTGCCCCCACTTTTTGCTAAACTGCAGATGTACTTTGACTGTGTGTGGGATTTAATGAAAAATGCACTCAGAGGGCATCTTAGAGATGCCCCCTGAAAAATGATTTAATACTAGTGTCCAGACGTTTCTGGACCCCTGGGTCGAGGGCCTGCTGCTCTTGTGGGTCTGCAACAACGCACAACCTGGGGCAAGGTTTCAAGCTTCCTCCCCAGGATTGGCAGGGTCCACGAAGGGGAAGCATCAAATGCTTGCCGCCTTTGTGACCTGCCCCAGGAATTTTCTGCTTCCAGCAACTGGCCCCCACCGGTTCTGACCCCCACTTTGGCCAGGATAATCGATGGGAAAACCACGTGAGGAAGGGAGGTGTGCCCACATTTGTCAACCCCACCCCGAGGTGGGGAAGGTGAGGTGAAGCACAAATCTCAGCCCCCGCCATCTTGCATCTTCCAGCCAACCAGAGTGAGCCATATGCTCCCCTCCCACTGGAGGGTAGCATAATAGGGGGTGTACCCACCCCAAAGAAGGGACCATTGGTACCAATCTTTAGCTACCTGTGACACCCCTAAATCTAGTATTTAGGGGCTACCCTGAACCTTGCCTCCTCAGACAAGAAGAAGAAGAAGGACCGAAGAAACCGTGCTGAACTAAGAAAAGGAGGACACCCTCTGACTTGGCCCCAGCCCTACCGGCCTGTCCCCACCTCGAACCTGCTCCAGCGAAATCCCAGAGCGTCCTGCAGCCAGCAACCTCAAGAACCCCGAGGATCTGCCCTGCCTTCCAATTCAAACACTTTGTTTCCCGTGAGCACCAGATTTGCTCATCCACAGACTCTGGCTCCACAGCCATATCGGCGAGTTTCCACCACTCTGCACCCGACGCCTACAGCCCGAGTTTGAGTGGCCCAACACCACGAGGAGGTCTCCCCGGCGATCCTGACCTGAGATCGGTTAAACTGTGACCTGCCTCGAATCTCCAAGCGAAGCCTGCAGCCTCTTTCTGGAGGATCCCCTCGACCAGCGCTGGTAAGAAAAACAGACGCCTAAGGACCCCCCTGTACCCGAAGTCCCACGGCATTGGGTGGCCCAACCGACTGTGTCCCAGCATCCCCAGGGATCCCAACTTACCTCTCCAACCGGTGGCCACCTCCAGAAGATCTTCATCCGCAAGCCTGCAGTCTTTGTTGCAACCAGAGAATCCCCATTGAAATCAACAGGGCACCCAACGCCAAAACAGCACCCAGCGGCTGGTCTGCGGGTGTACTTTGGGTGCTAACTCTGATCCCCTTTGCCCTGAGCCTAACACCAGGAGCTTTGCTCCCACAATCTTGCAGCCTGCTCGTGAGTAGCCACCAACCAGAGGCCCCCTACCCCCATTGGATAACATTGGGCCTCAGCAATCTGCACCCGGCTGCTCTAGTGCTGCAGAGGGTGTTTTGAGAGTTCATCCTTGACCCTGGGTGAACCCTGGTTCTAACCCCAGAATACCAACTCCCACACCCAAGTACTTACCTGTTAACCGATAACCATATTTTCATCATTGGAATACATTAACTGTTGTGTGGAGTTGCTTTTGTATGAGAACCTGAAAACCTGCAAATAACTAAAAACTGCTTTACTTACCTTTTCTCTAGGAAATGTCCCAGTGTGGTATCTAAGCATATCACACTGAGTAGAAAACGTTATCCATAAAGTAATCTATAAAGTAATCAAAAGTAATCTAACAGTAATTTAAACTGTATTGAAATGATTTCCAAACCTGCAACAAAGACATTTTCTTTCAGCTTGCTTGTATTGTACAACCTGCCTTGAAAAGCACCATTTACACTTACCAGTACCAGGCTTGCTTGGTTCTAGAAAATAAATATAACTAAATAATATTTTTTCTATAAACAAATTGGTCTGAGTTCAGTCTTTGAGTGTGTCACATTATTTGCTGCCTGAGTGTGTACAACAAATGCTTAAGACTACCCTCTGATAACGCATTACTGCTCGCCCCCACACTACCACAAATAGAGAGTAAGGTGCTATCTACTTTTACCTCTGCCTACCTTTGGGGTTTCACTGGACCCTGTGCACACTATACCTCATTTTGGTATAGTATATACAGAACCAGCTTCCTACATCTGTATCCCGCAGGGCTTCAATTCTAGACCCATTCACTAAGGGGTATTGCACGTACTTTTTTTAAGTTAGGGGGCCATACAGCTAAAGTAGCCAGCTTTCGCCCCCCTTCAGAAACTAGAACAGCTTCAGTGTGAACCCTGGGCACACTGCTGATCCCATTTAGAGACTTGCCACACCAGTGCTAACTGGAGGTAGAGTAGGGGCGTTTTTGTTGGGACATGCAGATTCTCCAGTTTGGTGTCCAACCTTCTTCCTGCTCCAACACCGGGCCTTTAGCGGATCAAAATAATTACTCTTATACCCACCTGTGTTCTGGGAAGACATCTGGGACCTTTCCTGCAGAACCGGTTTTTGGGGGCCTTTCGAAAACTCTTGGTTTTTGTCTTTGGGGGCAATCACCCCCGTTACCCTGATGAGGTTTTGTAACCCCTTTCTTTTGGTCACCCCAGTGGATGGTTTGTTCACCCTAGTCTTGACCCAATGGTCTGCCTTCTTTCCCAATTCTTAGGGAGAAATTAGACCTAGGTCCACCAGATACTGATGCAACTTTTCAATTGTGCAATTACTTAACATGTGTTCTTTCGTTGTTAGAAATGGGGGTCTCTAGTTGGCAAGGGCTTGCACCTTAGTCCAAGTAGGGACCCTTCTTCCTAGTCAGGATAAGAGAGTTACACTCCTAAAATAACCCCTGCTCACCCCCTTGGTAGCTTGGCACGAGCAGTCAGGCTTATCTTAGAGGCAGTGTGTAAATCATTTGCACAAAACCAACAGTAATACAATGTAAGCACTACAAAAGGACACCACACCAGTTTAGAAAAATAGCCAATATTTTTATATACTTAAAACAAGACCAAATATGATAAAGAATCCACAATACATTACTTCAAAAATAGTTACTTCTCAAGATCTCTTTAAATTGCAAAAATACGTTGATAACACAGTTCGTACGAGTCGGTAGCTCGTTCTCACTGACCGCATCGGTATGGGCCAGCAACAGCGTGAACAGACTCGTTAACAGTACCTTTCTTAGTGCGGCTCACACGGGCGTGCGAGTCAGTCTTGGCATCCGTCGCGGTTGCCATGCAAAGTGGAAGCGGTGCAAGGCGCGATGTCCTCTCGATGCGGTGCCAGCAGCGGCTCGGTGATTGTCCAGACGGCGTCGGTGAGACCAAGGCTTGCGGTGCAGGGCGAGATGGTGCTTGATGCGGAGCTGGCAGGTTGCGGTGCAGGTGATAGAGCCGGTTGTGGCGTCTGTAGGAGAGTAGGATCTGCTTCACATGGTTACCCCCACTTTTTGCTGGTGTTTCACTGTTTTTCGACTTTAGTCTGGCTTGGACCCTGCTATTCAAGGCCCCAGCCTAGCTGCTTCCTCTCTAAATTGATTGCATGTACTTTAGGTACACCACAGATTGGATCCTGAGGTACCCTTGTGAGTCCCTAGTATATGGTATACTATGTACCCAGGGCATAGGTACCCCAGAGGCCTACCAGGGGCTGAAGCATGTATGATGCCACCCCTGGAAAGCCCTCCAAAATGACACCATAGGTCTGCTACTGCAGCCTGGGTAAGGTAGTGCATGCACCCCTTACTGAGGTATGAGTTCACTATACCTCACCTATCACTGCACATAGTAACCTATCAGTCACCCCTATGGCAGGCCTTATCAATCCTGAAGGCAGGGTGCTTGGTTATATGTGTGAGGGGGCCCAGACATGAGCTGAGCCCCTCTGCAGCCTTCGGAATCTCTTCTCTGGGGTTGTCAGTGGTGCAGCCTGACCATATACTCTTAAGTTCATTATATCTAAAATGGTTAATGCTAACTTTGGACTGGCTGCACAGAAACATGTTGTGTTTGGTGTCAAACACCTTGGAATCATAACCCACATCAATTCCTGATGTGAGAATATGATCCCACCCTTCTAGAGGGAGGGACATGGCAGTACTGGTATACCCGGTAGAAACTTAAGAGCCCTGGCATCACAAAATGGATGCTGCAGCCACAGACACGGGTCTGGCCGCCTGCTGCTGACCGAAACTCCGGCAGGGGAGGCCTATAGGTTTCCTGTCATAGGGAGGTGTAACCACCTCCCAGACACGCTGATGTGTATTGGGGCTGGGTGGGAGCACTCTCAGAGTGCTGTGAAGTCCTGCACTGGGGGCACATTTGGTGTCCCTGTGCATAGTCCAGCTCAAACCGGTTCAGGGGCTTCCAGCCCCTGCTCTGGCGCGAAACTGGACAAAGAAAATGGGTGTAGCCACCCCTCTTTCCAAACCCTCCCATAGGTGGGTCCCCAGAGCTAGTCCAACCCCTTCCTTAGGTATAAGTAAGGAACCTCTGTAACCAGTACTTTAGATATCCCTGGATGAAACTCTGAAGCTGAATCCTGGAACTTCAACGCTCTACTAAAGACTAGAGGACTGAAGAAATCTCCCTTGGGGTCAAAGAGTGACTCCCCTGCTTGGCAGGCACCAACAAATAATTTTGCCGGTCTGCATTTCCGAAGCTCCCGCCGGACTCCGAAGTATTTGCAGCCCAGGAAGAGGATTTCCAGACATCTCAGAGGCCGACCCGAGTCCCCAGCAAAGCTGAGACCCGCAGCCCTCGTGTTATAAGCGCCGTACTCGAGCTCACCATCCTGACAGTCAGAGCGTGACGTTATGCTCGGAACAACAGCTCCATCCGGGGAAGTACTACAACTCCCATAGGGCCTTGCGTGTCACGTACGACGCAGCAAGGACAGCCCATATAGGAAGTTGCCGAACCCGGGTTGGTGTCGGAAATTCTTCCACCAAGGTTCGTGCTGGTTGCAGTGACCTGATCCACATCTGGTAAGGGTGCCTTTCGCACCAGACCTTCGTTCTTAGCTTTGTTTTTGTAGGTGTCCCCTCCTCCGTTGGATGAGCGGCTGTTCGTGCGGAGGAGAAATACGCCCGCATTATCTCGATCGGCATTGTCGCCATTTCTAAACCGTGTCCTCCGTTGGAGAGCTTGCAGGCTTGTACCTCATGCGGAAGACGGTTTTGTGTTTATATCGATCGGCATTATCGGCCGTTTCTAAGTCGTGTCCTCCATTGGAGAGCGTGCTGCTCGTGCAGAGGACGGTATTCAGTCTCGAGGTACCTCCGCCCGGTATTGTCGTCCGGGGGCTCTTTCAACATTCCTACCAAGATCGGTAACCTCTTTCCCTTTGGTTTGGGATAGTCTGGATTGTTCATAGGGTGATTTAACCCTCTTGAGGAAGTCTTTTGTTTATGAGCACCTTCCTTTTCTGTTCTGTTACATGACTGTTGAGCCACATGGTAATTACTATTGGGTTGCACAGACTTCCTTTTTAACAGGGGATTTTACGAATAGTGTATCTAAGCTCTATCCCAGTGAAGTGCATTGGAGGGGAAGAAAGGGTAGGTCTTAGCAAGTCATATTTCCCCTACCATTAGTATGTTTAATCTCATCATACATAAGGGTTTATATTCATGGTGTGTTCTCTATTGTGTTTGTTTCCTGCTGCAGCTATAGTACACACAGGGTGTTACCACACAGAAGGCATGACATGTATGGAAGTATCTTCTTCTACCAGTGCAGTTCTTTTTTGTTACAGGTATAGGAGAGGACATTGCATTAGTCAATATTGTGTGGTAATGATAGAACTTTGAGGATAAGGCTATATGATTCTCTTCTTTGTTGTTTCAGATCTCCCTCCCTGCTGTTCCCTTGCTTTCCTTCCCCCGCTTGATCCTTCCAATGACCTGTGCCATTACGGCTATTTAGGCTTGGTTAGATCAAGAGGTGGACCATTTTAAGCATCAAACCGATCCTGAGGACCGACGAAGTAACACGTTGTGAGTAGCGTGGAACCGGAACTCCTGGTCACCGAGCACTTTTGCAAGTGCATTGACTTCTCGACGTCTCTTGAAGTCGTGCTTGGGGGTTACTTGTAGCCCCCACCTCGAGCAGAGAATCCACCGAAGATTGTCGGCCTAGTCACCCCGAGTGACCCATGGGCCGCCATTTTGAGTTTCCTCTCGAGGTCCCTTCGCGATCCCTGGTCCGTCGACTGGTGGGTCCCTGTGAAGGCAACTTTGATTTTCCTTGGGCTTCCCTGGTTGCTCCAGACATGGCCTGACTCCCTACCAAGTGGTGAGTCCCTCAGACCGTGCTGGTCTGCACCGAAGCATCTTTCTCCTTTCTGCGTGGGTTGCTGTTGTCAAGGCTTGTTGTGTCCAATCCGGGCACCAACACTGCAACACTCGACATCCTTCGTGGGACAGCTCGAATGCAGCTCCTGGTCATCCTCGATGCCTCCTGGTCCTCGTGGCTGAAGAGCCAAGCTTCACCTTCTTCACATGAAACACCCGACATCGGTGGGCATTCGTCTATCGTGCCCCTGGTCACTGGCAAGTGACCCAGACTCTGTCCCCTCTGCTTTCAGGTTCTTCTCAACTGTGATCCAGGCTTGGATCTCTTCGGGCACTTCTCATCTTCCCGGCAGCAGCACTTCTTTGCCAGCTCCCATTGAAAACGACAACCCAACACCATTTGACACCTATGCACCCGGCTTCCCTGGGTGAGGTAACACGAGTACTCCGGTGCTTCCGTGGGTGTTGACCCTAGAACTTCCTAAGTCCCAAAGGGTTTGGTCCTGACTCATTTCTAAGTGTCCCTAATCTTTAAAAATCTAACTGCGACTTTCCTCCATAGAAGCTAACGGGAGCTCGCGGCTGTGTTCTCACACTGCACACGGCCCCCGTGGGTCCCCTGTGTCATTACCTTGGGTGGTTCCTTAAGGTCCAAGCGATTCTACAGGCTCTAGACCTTGTGTCTAGTTAAGTCGTGGATCTTATACCACTATTTTAGTATATGGTTTGGCTCGCCCCTAGGGCCTGACATGTATTTGTGCTATTTTACTGTACAATTTAAACTGTAACTTATGTGTTTTGACCTCTAGACTCCTCCAGAGACTAGGATTTTCCTTGGGCTTCCCTGGTTGCTCCAGATGTGGCCTGACTCCCTACCAAGTGGTGAGTCCCTCAGACCTTGCTGGTCTGCACCGAAGCATCTCTCTCCTTTCTGCAGGGGTTGCTGTTGCCAAGGCTTGTTGTGTCCAATCCGGGGACTAACGCTGCAGCACTCGACATCCTTTGTGGGACAGCTCGAATCCAGCTCCTGGTCATCCTCGACGCCTCCTGGTCCTCATGGCTGAAGAGTCAAGCTTCACCTTCTTCACCTGAAACACCCGACATCAGTGGGCATTTGTCTATCGTGCCCCTGGTCACTGGAAAGTGACCCAGACTCTGTCTCCTCTGCTTTCTGGTTCTTCTCAACTTCGATCCAGGCTTGGATCTCTTCGGACACTTCTCATCATCCCGGCAGCAGCACTTCTTTGCCAGCTCCCATTGCAAACGACGACGCGACCCGACAGCATTTGACACCTATGCACCCGGCTTCCCTGGGTGAGGTAACACGAGTACTCCAGTGCTCCCGTGGGTGGTGACCCTAGAAATTCCTAAGTCCCAAAGGGTTTGGTCCTGACTCATTTCAAAGTGTCCCTTTAATCTTTAAAAATCTAACCACGATTTTCCTTATAGAAGCTAACAGGAGCACGCGGCTGTGTTCTCACACTGCACACGGCCCCCGTGGGTCCCCTGTGTCACTACCTTGGGTGGTTCCTTGGGGTCCCAGCGATTTTACGGGCTCTAGGCCTTGTGTCTAGTTCAGTCGTGGTTCTTATACCACTATTTTAGTATATGGTTTGGCTCGCCCCTAGGGCCTGACGTGTATTTGTGCTATTTTATTGTACTATTTAAGTGTAACTTATGTGTTTTGACCGCTAGTCTCATAAAGAGACTAGGAGGGTGTGTTTAGAAATAAATACATATATTTTATATATATACCTGGTGTGTTGTCTTTCATTTAGCCATTCAAGAGATTATAGACTGGTAAAAAAAAGCTGCTTTACATTCCTTCAAGACTTAGCCTGAAGGCTGCTCTCCATAGCTACCACTAGGACAGCTTTCAATAAAGGTTGTCTTTAACCTATCATCAATAAGGGGTTGTTTGGACTGGTACAGGGTGCCCACTATAATTAGTGGACAGCATATACCAGGCTAACTTCTCACAGCGTCCGTCGCGGTTACGGTGCAAAGAAGAAGCGGTGCAGGGCGCGGTGTCCTCTCGATGCAGTGCAGGCAGCGGCTCGGTGACGATCGTGCAGATGGCGTCGGTGAGACCAAGGCTTGCGGTGCCGGGCAAGACGGTGCTCGATGCGGTGCTGGCAGGTTGCGATGTAAGTGACAGAGCCGGTTGGCGGGAATGGGCGCTGGTGAAGCCGGACAGCTGTGCGTGACAAGGCGGTCACGGGTGTCGAGCCAGCAGGGACCGTGTCGGTGAGACCAGGCCAGCAAAGTGAAGCGAGGCGGTGCGGGCTGCGGTGTCCTCTCGATGCAGTGCAGGCAGCGGCTCGGTGACGATCGTGCAGACGCGTCGGTGAGACCAAGGCTTGCGGTGCAGGGCGAGGCGGTGCGGCCTGCGGTGCCTTCGGGACACAAGGCCAGCGACGGAGTCAGTGACCGAGTCGGTCACGGTTCCCTCTTCTCTGTGGCAACTGAAACAGCGGTCCCAGGAGCGGTACCCAGAGGTTAGTGAAGTCTTTGCAGTCCCTGAGACTTCTTAACAGGAGGCCAGCTCGGTTTCAGGCCCTTGGAGATACTCAGCACAAGTAGAGAAAGTTCAGTCCAGTCCTTTCACTGCCCAAGGCAGAAGCAGCAGCTGCAGGCCAACCCAACAAGGCAACAACACAGCAAAGGGGCAGCTTTCCTCCTGGCAGCTCTTCCAGCTGTTCTTCTTGGCAGGTTCCTTGATTCCAGCGAGTACTCTGAAGTCTTTTCTATCCCTGAGACTTCCAACAGGAGGCAAGCTCTACTTCAAGCCCTTGGAGAAACTCTAACATCAGAATGATGAAAGCACAGTCCAGTCCTTTCCCTACCCAAGACAGAAGCAACCACTGAGGAAAAGTAGGTCGCACACCGCTAGTCACACCAGCAAGTTGCCCCAAAGGACTGTGGGAAATGTAGTGGCGACGGCGGGTACGCCTATGCCACAAAATGTAAATAGAACAGTATGTGTATGCGTTAGCCATCCCTGGACACGTGTTTCGAGGTAGTTGCCTCTCGTCAGCAGGGAGCAGGTCAATGTAAAGGGGTGCCACGTGGACTGCCAAATGTAATTAAAAGCAGGTCAAGTACCTCTCCTGGCGCGCAGGTGCAGACTCAAGGCTCGTCAGCCCGTTAGCTTAAGGAAGCCGTTTAAATTGAGGAAAAGTAGGTCGCACACCGCTCGTCACACCAGCAAGTTGCCCCAAAGGACTGTGGGAAATGTAGTGGCGACGGCGGGTACGCCTATGCCACAAAATGTAAATAGAACAGTATGTGTATGCGTTAGCCATCCCTGGACACGTGTTTCGAGGTAGTTGCCTCTCGTCAGCAGGGAGCAGGTCAATGTAAAGGGGTGCCACGTGGACTGCCAAATGTAATTAAAAGCAGGTCAAGTACCTCTCCTGGCGCGCAGGTGCAGACTCAAGGCTCGTCAGCCCGTTAGCTTAAGGAAGCCGTTTAAATTGAGGAAAAGTAGGTCGCACACCGCTCGTCACACCAGCAAGTTGCCCCAAAGGCAACTTGCTGGTGTGACGAGCGGTGTGCGACCTACTTTTCCTGAACAGAAGCAACCACTGCAGGCCAAAGCTTCAACACGCAGCATAGGGGCAGTACTCCTCCTTCAGCTTCAGTTCTTCTTCCTGGCAGGTTCCTTAGTTCAGAAGTAATGTAAAGCTCTGGGGTCTGGGCCCCAATATTTATACCAGCAGATCCTTTGTCCTCTGAAGGCAGAGAGGCCTATACCTTGTTCAAACCAGCTTTGGGTGCATTCTGCCAGTATGCAACTTCTTCCTTTGTCAGTGTGGGCCAGGGTCATCAGACGCACCACAAGAGGTGGAGCCAGCATTGTGGAAGGCAGGCACTGCCCTATTCAGACCCAGGTACGACTCCTCCCACCCATCTATGTGCAGAAAGGTCTATTCAGCCCTGTGCTGACTCACCCTGTGTCCTGGAGTCTCCCCCAGCACCTGTCTCTCACAAACTAGACAGACAATACACAAGCTAGCAGAGGCAGGCTGGATGGTTAGGTAAGAAAATACCTACTTTCTAAAAGTGGTATTTTCAAACACAGAATGTTAAAACCAACTTCACTAAAAGATGTATTTTATCATTCTGAGTTCAGGCATACTAAATTCGAATTCCTACCTTAGTTAGGATTATAGGATGTTATAATCAAACTGCCCATTCTGGCCTATAGGGAACAGGTAGCCTTGCAATAGTGAAAAACGAAGTAGGCTGTAATTCAGGACATGTCACACACACCAGGGCATGCCCTACCTTTCACATACAATGCACCCTGCCCATTGGGGCACCTTGGGCCTACCTTAGGGGTGACTAACATGTAGAAAAGGGAAGGTTTAGGGACTGGCAAGGGTGTGCACTTCCCAAGTCGACATGGCAGCCCCAGGCTGCACACAGGCTCTGCAATGGCAGGCCAGAGTTACACTTTACGGGCTGTTTGGGTGGGTGGCACAATCCAGTGCTGCAGCCCACCAACAGCATTTGATTTATAGGCCCTGGCACTCGCAGTGCACTTTACTAGGGACTGACACATAAATCAAATAGGCCAATCATGGAAACACCAATCCATAACACATTTTACACGGAGAGCATATGCACTTTAGCACTGATTGGCAGTGATAAAGTGCCCAGAGTCCTAAAACCAATACACACAGGTCAGGAAAAAAATAGGAGGAAAAAGCTAAAAGTTTAGGGATAACCCTGCAAAAAGGGCCATTTACAACATTTGTCAACAGATTGTAACATACAGAGGTGTGGCTCACTGGTTAGAGGTGGCAGATCTGTAAGCAGAGAATCGGCCAGGGACCAGGGTTCAATTCCCGACGCGGCAGGGTCGTGGACCAGGGTCAAAACGGACTCGATAATTCTCGCCTCGGTACCTACTCTAAACCAGGAACACACTCGGCAACTCTGGGCATTAAGCTTGCCTCATCTCTACAACGGCCCCCCACAGACGCCGGGGATGCCTGGTTTCACCTTGGAGATACCCAGAAAGGGACCATCTCACAGGGATAGCCAGGATGGGTTCCCCAGCGGTCTATAGCGCCGGGACACTTCCGAGTAGCTGTGCGCTGTATAAATTAAAATAACATAACATAACATAACATAACATACAGCATAGTCCTGCACATCACTTCCAGTTAACCAACCATCTGTTTTTTTACTGAATAGTTTATTGAATCAGCCCAGGATTGGTGTGGGGTTTTGTGAGCCCCCTGAATCTAATGCTATACTCCTAATCCTATACTCCTCAGTTGTGAGTCCAAAGCCCTAATGAAAGACCTTCATGAGGTCATAGGACTCAGTATCTGGCTCCGTGAGGGTCAGAAGTCTTTTTCTGCAGGCACCAGTGAACAGTTAATAAAAACCTAAGGTGTATAATGGGGTCTAAGGGAAAGTTTAATGACCTGCCACAGTTCTATTCCCCTAATCCTATAGTTGCAAACAAACAAGTGGAACTGGGGGTCTAACAAAATCCTGCAGTGTAAGCAGATGTATAGGTCAAAACATAATTAATCCTAATTGGTAAAAAACGGGAGTAGAAAGAGGAGAGAAAGACGTCCAAAGACAATCGAGAGAGGACCCTAGAACAGAGCTTCGATACCCATCAATTGTCTATGTGATCAATCCTATCATATGGTCATCCAATCCAGAGTAAGATGTATCTCTTGATCATAGAGAATATCTTGTTTGGAGTGAGCTCACTCAAATAGGTCCAGGATCATCAAAGGATTGGAGCAGGAAGATCATATAAATACAAAGTGATAGAACAATTGAAGGAAGTGCAGTGCTTAGAAAAGAATGAAGTGGTGTATTAAAATAGAATTGTGAGAAAACACTACTGATTTAACCCCTTCAGTGCCCATGACGAGCTGGACTCGTCATGGGCTGCGGTGGCGCTGTGCCCATGACGAGTCCAGCTCGTCATGAACTCCGCCCGCTAATAAAAAGCGCGGCACTGGGCGGGGAAAGGGGCGGGCATGCAAGGGGTTAATATATGAATCTCACACTCTAAATAAAACAACAGTGCAAAAAGCAGTGTTAAACAAATAACTGCTGTCTAGAAAGGTCGACATGTTTCAGCCAAACCGGAAACATTTCTCCCTACGGCTTTCTTCAGGACCCTAGTTGTCAAGTTTTCGCTACTGCATTGGTGTATTAACAGAAAATAGTGAAGAAATAAAATGTGCTTATCTCACTATCATCTAAAGGTTGGACTTAATACAACCTTAATGTAATCCTCCGCTTCAAAAGGATGCAGTGGGCATCTGTCAAGAAAACATATAGACATGGTCTCAATCTCCAAAGGACAAATTAGTTTTACTCCCAAATGTGCTTATTAACCAATCCTCTTATCAATGAGTGCTTACCCATAATGATCGGGGAACGGACCTCACCTCGCCTGGAACCTTGCTCAGGACTAAGAGGCCCGCTCTGTATTAGAGAGACAGAGTAAACTTACAGTAATCAAATACTTTCAGTAATATAAGAAAACTGTGCAACTTTAAAAAGGTACTAGTGAAGACAGCTACTAGCATCTATATACCTAATGTGTATATTCACAATGTTCACACATAAGCAAGCCAAAGTGAGAGAGATCCTTAGTCCCAGAGCTGTGATCAATGACTGTAAAAAGTAGAAAAAGAAAGAGAAAAAGTGAAATAGCCGCCTATTGCTAATAAAAATACTTCTAAGAAATACATTTAGAGATACATAGTCAAAGACATATTTGGTAAAGCAATATCAGATCACCTAAAAGGCACTCAGGATATCAAAGTTCTCTTAGGTCTGTATGCTTCATTGGTGAAATATAAAGCTTCTATATAGTGATGATATTTGATCGACAATCTGTGTTGCATCAAGTACAAACCAAAAAGATGCTCATTTGCTTACAGAGCACAATAAAGCAAAAAAACCATAAACCCATGAGGTAATACTGTCCCTCGCAATACAAGTCACTGCACTACGGGGGGGTTCTATATGGTACGAAAGCACCCATGATGTTATCTAGTCATGTCACTCGGAGAGGATGCAAAATAAACTCCCACAAAAGTTATCAGAGTTGCTGAAAATATGTCCTCACCTATCCGTCGTTGCCTCGTTGTGGCTTCTGAGTCAGGGAAAAGGAGGTGACCAGGGCAAGCTACGAGGGCGTATTTAAAGCCTGGGAAACTAATAAACGTCAAACGCGAGCGCATTCAATACGCGTCAGCGCATGACCCCAGATTGGTAGTAAATGCATCAAAGGACTACAAAATGACGTCATAACAAATGGCGTCTGTAGTCCGTTGTGTGTAAGCGCTCTACCTGGCATCGTGTTTTGGATGAAAAATATATCTAGAGCTCAAGGCAGAGTCAAAGCCTGGGAAACTAATAAACGTCAAACGCGAGCGCATTCAATACGCGTCCGTGCATGAACCCAGATTAGTAGTAAATGCGTCAAAGGACTACAAAATGACGCCATAAAAATGGCGTCTGTAGTTCGTTGTGTGTAAGCGCTCTACCTGGCATCGTGTTTTAGATGAAAAAATATCTAAAGGTCAGGGCAGAGTCAGTAGTAATACAGCGCTATATTACGGCACAAAAGTATTGGTGCATACTATAAATTCGGCCTTTTCTTACGCTGGGATAGAAGCGAAATGGCACCAAACAAGTTCCATTGAATGTAGACAAGAAACAATAAAGTTTTATAGTGAATAGCAGACCCACTGTGTCGTATGCCTGAAGATTATCTAGATCCAGTATTACGCTCATTGTTCTGGACGGGAGGTGAAGTTGATGCATACAACTTAGTGTCGAAACACGCCAAAGGCAAAAATGCAGAGGCTGTGATCTAAACCGCCCCCAACTGAGTGTCACTCTAAGGCAGCGATAGATGAAATCAGGGGATATTTCACAAAGCAGTCCACGGGATATCGTCATTAAGGCCCCTGACATCACTTTGAAGTTTAAACACCCATTTCTGTTCCTTAATGAATAGATATTTTGAAATATCACTGATGTGGGTAGGTATAATGGGTTTTTCAAGCACTGTCCATTTGAAATCATCTGCCTTATGGTTATTTTCAAAGAAATGTCTGGTTAGTCTTGTGATCGATTTCCTACATCTGAAAGAACTTTTGTGTTCTAGCATGCGAATCCTAACTTTACGAGTTGTTATCCCTACATATTTGCATTGACATGGGCAAGTGAGTAGGTAAATAAGATTGTCGCTATTGCAGTTGGTAAACTTCTTTTGAATCCATGGTCTGTTAGTACCTATGTCGATGGAAGTGGTATGTGTGGTGTGCGGACAAATCGAACAATTACCACATGGAAAATGCCCTGTCACTGCGGGAAGGTCCCATAGAGTGCCTACAGCTCTCTGGGGAATAGATTTAGGGCGTATGTGCACTAGTCGGTCTCGTATGTTCCCAGATCTCTTGAATGAAAACAGAGGAGGGGCCAGCTTGTCATCACAGGAATTCAAGATCTGCCATTGTTTGCGGACACTCTTTTGTATCCCATTGGCCATAGTACTAAAAGTACTAACAAAGGTCATACGTTCAAGTGCTGGTTAGTCAAAGGCTGGTTCCAGAAGCGCTTGACGATGATTATTAGTAGCCCGCTTCAGCGAACGTTTAACCAATTTGCGAGGGTACTGTCTAGAGACCAATTGTTCAGTTAGAGCATCAGCGTGTTTTTTGAAGGTGTTGTCTGTGGAGCAATTCCTACGGACTCGTAGGAACTGGCCAAAAGGCAAGTTATCCCTTAGTGATTTGGGGTGTTGGCTATCATACCGTAATAAGGAATTACGTGCCATTGGTTTACGGTAGAGTTCACTCTCTAACCCTGTGGCAGTAACAAAAATCGACAATTCTAGGAAAGCTAACCTTTTGTCGTTGATTTCAACTGTGAATTTCAAAAATTGATTTCTGGTATTAAGCCATTGATGAAAGAGAAGTATGGACTCCCGATCGCCTCGCCACACCACCAACACGTCATCTATATAACGTTTCCAAAGTCGGATAGATGAAAGGAAGGGGTTGGTAGATGTAAAAATATGATGCTGTTCAAAAGAGTGTACGTAGAGGTTGGCCAGACTCGGCGCAAAAATACTACCCATGCTGGTACCGGAGACTTGCAAATAGATCTGATCTTCAAATCTAAAAAAATTATCCTTCATGGCTAGTTTTGCCAGTGCCATTCCCCAAGATGAAACGTTGGACACAGTGGCCTCTATTCTATATGAAACTGAACTGATTCCATCACTCCTGTTCATTTCATTATGGCACTGGCAAAACTAGCCATGAAGGATAATTTTTTTAGATTTGAAGATCAGATCTATTTGCAAGTCTCCGGTACCAGCATGGGTAGCATTTTTGCGCCGAGTCTGGCCAACCTCTACGTACACTCTTTTGAACAGCATCATATTTTTACATCTACCAACCCCTTCCTTTCATCTATCCGACTTTGGAAACGTTATATAGATGACGTGTTGGTGGTGTGGCGAGGCGATCGGGAGTCCATACTTCTCTTTCATCAATGGCTTAATACCAGAAATCAATTTTTGAAATTCACAGTTGAAATCGATGACAAAAGGTTAGCTTTCCTAGACTTGTCGATTTTTGTTACTGCCACAGGGTTAGAGAGTGAACTCTACTGTAAACCAATGGCACGTAATTCCTTATTACGGTATGATAGCCAACACCCCAAATCACTAAGGGATAACTTGCCTTTTGGCCAGTTAATACGAGTCCGTAGGAATTGCTCCACAGACAACACCTTCAAAAAACACGCTGATGCTCTAACTGAACAATTGGTCTCTAGACAGTACCCTCGCAAATTGGTTAAACGTTCACTGAAGCGGGCTACTAATAATCATCGTCAAGCACTTCTGGAACCAGCCTTTGACAAACCAGCACTTGAACGTATGACCTTTGTTAGTACTTTTAGTACTATGGCCAATGGGATACAAAAGAGTGTCCGCAAACAATGGCAGATCTTGAATTCCTGTGATGACAAGCTGGCCCCTCCTCTGTTTTCATTCAAGAGATCTGGGAACATACGAGACCGAGTAGTGCACACACGCCCTAAATCTATTCCCCAGAGAGCTGTAGTAATTGTTCGATTTGTCCGCACACCACACATACCACTTCTATCGACATAGGTACTAACAGACCATGGATTCAAAAGAAGTTTACCAACTGCAATAGCGACAATCTTATTTACCTACTCACTTGCCCATGTCAATGCAAATATGTAGGGATGACAACTCGTAAAGTAAGGATTCGCATGCTAGAACACAAAAGTTCTTCCAGATGTAGGAAATCGATCACAAGACTAACCAGACATTTCATTGAAAATAACCATAAGGCAGATGATTTCAAATGGACAGTGCTTGAAAACCCATTATACCTACCCACATCAGTGATATTTCAAAATATATATTCATTAAGGAACAGAAATGGGTGTTTAAACTTCAAAGTGATGTCAGGGGCCTTAATGACGATATCCCGTGGACTGCTTTGTGAAATATCCCCTGATTTCATCTATCGCTGCCTTAGAGTGACACTCAGTTGGGGGCGGTTTAGATCACAGCCTCTGCATTTCTGCCTTTGGCGTGTTTCGACACTAAGTTGTATTCATCAACTTCACCTCCCGTCCAGAACAATGAGCGTAATACTGGATCTAGATAATCTTGAGGCATACGACACAGTGGATCTGCTAGTCACTATAAAACTTTATTGTTTCTTGTCTACATTCAATGGAACTTGTTTGGTGCCATTTCGCTTCTATCCCGGTGTAAGAAAAGGCCGAATTTATAGTATGTACCAACACTTTTGTGCCGTAATATAGCGCTGTATTACTACTGACTCTGCCCTGACCTTTAGATATTTTTTCATCTAAAACACGATGCCAGGTAGAGCGCTTACACACAACGAACTACAGACGCCATTTTTATGACGTAATTTTGTAGTCCTTTGACGCATTTACTACTAATCTGGGTTCATGCACTGACGCGTATTGAATGCGCTCGCGTTTGACGTTTATTAGTTTCCCAGGCTTTAAATACCCCCTCGTAGCTTGCCCATGTCACCTCCTTTTCCCTGACTCAGAAGCCACAACGAGGCAACGACGGATAGGTAAGGACATATTTTCAGCAGCTCTGGTAACTTTTGTGGGAGTTTATTTTGCATCCTCTCAGAGTGACATGACTAGATAACATCATGGGTGCTTTCGTACCATATAGAACCCCCCCCCCCCGTAGCGCAGTGACTTGTATTGCGAGGGACAGTATTACCTCATGGGTTTATGGTTTTTTTGGTTTATTGTGCTCTGTAAGCAAATGAGCATCTTTTTGGTTTGTACTTGGTGCAACACAGATTGTCGATCAAATATCATCACTATATAGAAGCTTTATATTTCACCAATGAAGCATACAGACCTAAGAGAACTTTGATATCCTGAGTGCCTTTTAGGTGATCTGATATTGCTTTACCAAATATGTCTTTGACTATGTATCTCTAAATGTATTTCTTAGAAGCATTTTTATTAGCAATAGGCGGCTATTTCACTTTTTCTCTTTCTTTTTCTACTTTTTACAGTCATTGATCACAGCTCTGGGACTAGGGATCTCTCTCACTTTGGCTTGCTTATGTGTGAACATTGTGAATATACACATTAGGTATATAGATGCTAGTAGCTGTCTTCACTAGTACCTTTTTAAAGTTGCACAGTTTTCTTATATTACTGAAAGTATTTGATTACTGTAAGTTTACTCTGTCTCTCTAATACAGAGCGGGGCCTCTTAGTCCTGAGCAAGGTTCCAGGCGAGGTGAGGTCCGTTCCCCGATCATTATGGGTAAGCACTCATTGATAAGAGGATTGGTTAATAAGCACATTTGGGAGTAAAACTAATTTGTCCTTTGGAGATTGAGACCATGTCTATATGTTTTCTTGACAGATGCCCACTGCATCCTTTTGAAGCGGAGGATTACATTAAGGTTGTATTAAGTCCAACCTTTAGATGATAGTGAGATAAGCACATTTTATTTCTTCACTATTTTCTGTTAATACACCAATGCAGTAGCGAAAACTTGACAACTAGGGTCCTGAAGAAAGCCGTAGGGAGAAATGGTTCCCGGTTGGCTGAAACATGTCGACCTTTCTAGACAGCAGTTATTTGTTTAACACTGCTTTTTGCACTGTTGTTTTATTTAGAGTGTGAGATTCATATATTAAATCAGTAGTGTTTTCTCACAATTCTATTTTAATACACCACTTCATTCTTTTCTAAGCACTGCACTTCCTTCAATTGTTCTATCACTTTGTATTTATATGATCTTCCTGCTCTAATCCTTTGATGATCCTGGACCTATTTGAGTGAGCTCACTCCAAACAAGATATTCTCTATGATCAAGAGATACATCTTACTCTGGATTGGATGACCAGATGATAGGATTGATCACATAGACAATTGATGGGTATCCAAGCTCTGTTCTAGGGTCCTCTCTCGATTGTCTTTGGACGTCTTTCTCTCCTCTTTCTACTCCCTTTTTTGCCAATTAGGATTAATTATCTTTTGACCTATACATCTGCTTACACTGCAGGATTTTGTTAGACCCCCAGTTCCACTTGTTTGTTTGCAACCAGTGAACAGTTCCCAAAGTAAGGCTCCCCAGTGTGACTTCCTCACTTGCCTCATGCCTTCTCAAAGGCTGTGAACCACTTGGTGATGTCATCACCTTCCTCATATTTTGGAACTATCCCTTTGGGGATTTTAGGGTCATAAGAACTCTTTTCCCTTAGGTTTTATATTGCTGCCGCCATTGGTGGGGGTTGGGGGGGGGGGGGCGGCCCATCTCTTTCTTTTTCTAGGGCCAGGATTCTGGCTTCTAGGTCTAATCTTTTGGTCAACCTTGCAAGAAGGATGTCCTCTTCACTGAGGCTGTAGTCAGTGATCTCACCAACACCTGACCCACCTGGGTGCGTTCTAGGTGTTGTGAGTACTATCCTTGGAGTCAGGGTCTCAGGGACCCTTTCCTCCCTATTTAGTGGGGGGGGGGGGGGTTGGGGGAAGTCCTCCCCATCAATAACATCTTCTTCTGAGGTTGGATCTCCCTCCTCAGAAGGGTGGTCCTTAGCATACTTTGCCGAGAGCTCCATAAGTTTGGACTTGGAAGGATTGGACCCCATAGAAATATTTCAAGTTTGCACAGAGACCTTAAATCTCTCATATGTAGATGGAGGTAGGGGGTGAGGTTGAAATACTCAACCATATTCTGTGCATCAGTCATCGTTTTACTAATAGTGGGGATCTTTTTACCAGAGGTCAAAAACTTCTAGAATACTTTTTACCCTTAACTATAGTGAGTTTTAGGGGGGTGTGGCAAACCGCCGAACATGGCGGACATGCTTTAGCTGAGCGCCGGGCTTTGCATCCTGAGAGAAAACGCGTAATTGCAAGGCCATCCAGAGCCACATACCTGACGGACAAACTCCTGAAGACCTGGGCTACACAAGCAAAGAAGAAAAACTTGGTTTATGGCGCGCAGAACCGAGATAGTCGAAGCAACATTACTCAACCAGCACACACCACGAGCGCGGAGGCCACCACGAGCGTGGAGGCCACCGCGAGCACACTGAGCGAGGGACCTGAATGGTACAAAATATGCTGCCCTCAGAAAAGGGACGCTCACCAGACTGCTCACCACTCACCAGACCCGTGCTACAGCCGGGACAAACTGGATCGGCTGCGGAGAGGAGCTGGGCATCTGCCTCAGGACTTTTATATCGAAAAAACCCATTTTAAAATATTCACAACATTTACTTCAGCCAATATTTTCTGCTGATGTTAATTTTCAACTGTGTTTTTTCTATTCCTCAACTTGGTACAATAAATTGGAGGGAGAAGGGTATTATGGTTGTTCACCAACTTGTGAATGATAATTCTATTTTATCTTTTAAATACTTAGAACTATAATATCACTTACCCAACTAATTTTTGAAGGCATATTAGGTGATTTCCTCTTCTCACTACTGTATTTTTTCTACAAACTAAATGAATCCCGACTCACACCTGTGCCTGCGACACCTTTCTAAAGCTGTTCTTATATAGAAAACATTAATATACTCTATTACCATCAGAACTAAAAGTGTTGTGGGAATCTGATTTTTCTCTTGCGTTTTGTTATATTCCCAAGTTAGGCCCATGTAGCGAAGCCGCTTATTTCTTACATTGTCCTCACAAATAACATTTTTCAGCTGTGACCTTTTGCACATATTTGTGTGCATGACAATGTTGGATTAGTTTCCCTGAAACTAAACTTGTTTACACATCTACCTTCGGACAACATTATCACCACGACCTGAACATCATATACAAAGTCAAATTTTGCACTTTGTACAAATGCCATCTCTATCTTCATCCATGAGGCGACAGGGCTATCCACATATCCATAACATCACTTATCTATCGCACATCGTAAGGCTGCTTTCTATTATAAAAGATTAGCATCCCGATAGATTAGGAGAGAAGGCCCTTCAGCAAGGTCCTTTCATGCTCAAAATTCACTGCGCAGCAGTCTGACATCTCGTGAGGGGTGTCCAGTTTGTGACCAAGACGGGTCCTTCATTCTATCACATCAGGTAGTGGGGTTGGATCGTCCCTTGGGGGGGATTCTTGGCTTTACTCCTACACACATTCTAGGTACACTTAGAGTAGGGTTTGCATCTTATGAGTTTGCTCGATTACTGCCTTGTTTTATATACCTGTATATATACATTGTTTTAGTACCATGGTGGAACTCGATCTACTATTCATGCTGTTGGTGCTTGTAATCACGTTTATCTGCTTCTGTCTATTAATCATTGCAGCATACGCTCTTTATGCAAGAATAACGTTGGTTTAATATATTTATTGAAAACGTCCTACTGCGTATTCTCTGTATATTTCTCTGAGAATATGTAAGCACAAGTGACTGAGCGAAAGGTTCTGTACTGTTTCCACGATCCCTGAGCGGCCAGGGTTATGTGCAGTGGTTGCCAGAAACCATTTGCTCCCTGATAGGTTAGGGGGGCTTACGGTGGCACTGTGAGCTAGCTGGTCTACAGGCCAACATATCCTAAGGGGGTGTCCGGAATCAGTCTAGGCACCTAGCTTCTAGTTCACATTGTCCAAACGATGCACAGATCCTACGGATTAGTAGGAACTACACAACAGTTTTCTGCACAATTCTGTGACAAAATTTGGCTTAATATATTCAATACCTCCAAAGCTGCTCACATTACACACATCTTCTTTTTTTTATTTATAATAGAGCTGTTATTACTTCAGAAAGTTTTTAAGTTTGACTAATCTGCTTCTCCATTATGCTGGTCCTCCTCTAAATATAATGGTTCTTTAACACATATGTTTTTCCATTGTTCTCATTTTACACCTTTTTGGACTTCAATTTGCTCTAAATGTTTGAAGATTTTCGATGTAACGTACTGCTTTCCCGGCAGAATGTTTTCTTAGAGTCTTTATCACCTAGTTTTGATACTTTATATCCCTAAACCTATATTGGTTGAACTATTTATTGCACTTGCTTTTAAAGTTATACTTTCTTGGTGGAAAAACTTTTCTAAAATATCATGGTGGAATTTTATATGTGATGAAAATAGAATACATACTGTATCTTCATTAACTTTACAACAGTATGATTAAGTCTGATCTATATTGGTTACTCTTTACTACTTTTCTCTCCATGCACTCACAAATATCCTAATATACTTCTTCTCTCTCTGCTTCTTTCTCCTATATTTTCAAGTTTCTCCTTTCTATTTTCTCTTTTATATAAAATGACAAAAAAAGCATTCATTATGTTTGTCTTTCATTTGTGCCATCCTTTTAATTTATAACTCCTATTACAAATGTTACTTATTTTGTTATTGCTGTTTGAATCTTTAATAACAAAAAGATTGGAAAAGAAATCCTGTACGTTTTATTTATAGTTGTGATATTTCACATTACAAAAACATTGGTTTCTATGCTTTATTTTTTTAAACACATTTCCCATGAATACCCACAGTCACATGTACCAATCATAGAGCCTGCAGCCCTATGTAACTCCCGAAATGCCATCTTGTGTCCTCTTTCTTTGCTGCTTCACAGTCAGTTAAGTGTTCCTGTTCCCATCCTTATTATTCATGTAATATAGCATGCTTTAACTGTTATTTGGGCTGTTTTATGAGGGTTGTTGATGCGCATAGTTGTTCAATCACTGGTGATCGTCTGTACTCGCTTGCTTGTGTATATTTTATTTCAATGTTTTTATTCTTGTTTACAACTTTCATGTGTACAGGGAGCGTTTTGGCCTCCCTACTGTGTGACATTAATGTGCACGTACCTTTGATGAAGTGGGAGCAGAGAGCGAGGACGATTGGCCACTTCAGCTGCAGACCTCAGTCAATTTCTTCAAGAGTATAGCTTTGCAAGCATTGCCCAATTTGGCCGGCTCAGTGTAGCGAAGCTGAACCAACGTGTAGGCATGCATTAAACCTCGCCCATGCCGCCAGACCCCATGAGCTCCGCGATGACACCCTGATTTACAGAATCGTTAGGGCTGCAATAATTTAGAGGCTTTTTCCACCTAGAGTGGTTCAGGCTGTTCCCTCCACACTTAACTCATATTCTCTGCCTGCCTGGGGTCCTGAACTTTTGAGTGCGCTCCCCCTTTGAAACTTCTTTTGAAGACCTATATTTATTCCTGAGGTGCACGTTTGTCTACTTGGCAGTCGATAGACATGTATGATCCTTTTTAGGGGGACATAGATCATCACTATGATTTGTTGGAGACATTGAATTCTGGAGTTCAGAAGTAAGAAAACAAGGCTCTTGTTAGGGCTCTGGGCTCTATTACTCAACACCTGCATGGCTAAGCTGACCAGCAGGGCTGAATCCCTGCCCCCCCTTCTTTCACCAGTGGTGAGGCCCTCTCCCTCAGGCAAAGCATGGCCAAAGGATAGTTGGCCAAAGGTTCCCACGCGGCCACATTTGAAAAACTTGCTGACTCCCTGTTGGGGGATCATGCATATAGTGCTCTGCCTGATTAAGCCTCTTATCCTTCACAGAAGTTAGGGGACTCTGATTCCTCTACCTCGGAGAGCTCAAAGGACGAAGACAGCTCCAGCAAACATAAGAGCAAAACGCGCCTTGGAGATTCCCCTAAACATCCTAAAGTGCTGTATTTTGAGCCAACAGAGATCATTCACCCTCTCTCCACCACCTGGCTCCCTCCACAAGAAGTGGCTGTCTATGCCCAGTCTCATATTCGCAAGGGCTTTAACAAAGCTGTCCGGACATGACTACGGTTGGAAAACCTCAGACCAGATCTCTCCAGTAAAGTAATAGAGACCCCCGAGGTGGATCCCACCATGGTTAATTTACTCAAAAAATACTAAAGAGATCCGAAGAAGGGACTAGAATTCACCTGGAGCAACTATGAGAATATGTTGCTGGACATCTCTGACCCTCTCACAAAAGATTCTAGAGTTAGCTTTTCAAGCCAAAGATTCTGCAACACCCATTGAACCAGATGTCTTGGTGGAATGGGCCCAAAGGGCTGTGTGCCAACTTGGTAATGCCAACTGCATGATTTTCACTGAGTGTAGATGCTACATTTTTATCAAGGTTGATCCTAAGCTTACTTAACTGGCATCTTCGGATGTGGGACCAGTGGCACAGAGTCTCTTCTTCAGGGCCCCGTTCCTCAAGGAACTCACCAGATTTGTTGCCACATAAGTTCTCTTGACAAAGTCCAAGGATTGCTGAAGAAAGTGTTTCATCAATCTCTTTTTGGCAGGGCCAGATGCATCAGGGGGCTTGCATTCGGGCACAGTTATTACCAAGGCCTGCAACAAGACTACTACCAATGGGGTTGAGGTGGTGGACAGGACTCCTCTTAAAACACCACCATCTACCCTTCCCATAACCGAGACGCAGAAATCGCTTCAGGAGAGGGTGCTACAGAGGAGCAAAGGGAACCTCTTAAGAATCTGGAGCTACAGGTGAGATTTATTTCTCTCTCAGAGGTCGGTTTGGGGGGCAGAACTGGTTTATTCATACACAATTGGCAAATTTAACCCAAGACGCTTGAGTGCAAGAGTGGGCATTGCGTCTCGTTGCTTCCTGATCACCTCTGAGTGGCATAGACTCTGTCCCCTCTGCTTGCAGGTTCTTCACTTCTAGAATCCACCCTTGGATTCCACTGGACTCCTTCACAGTCTTCTCCAGAGGTATATTCGAAGTCATTCACTTTTGTATACAGCAGATTCCTTAGTCACTTCAGCCCTATGCAGCTGGCTTCCCTGGTGTAGGTGACCTGGTTCCTGAGGCCTCCATGGGTGGGGTGGCTCTCCAACCTTCTGTCTTCCAAAGGGTTTCTTCTGGGTCCTCTGGGAACGTTCCTCCTTCTTCAAAACTGTAACCACAACTTCTCCATTGACTTTCTTTGGGCACGCGGCTGCGTTTATACTCTGCACACAGCCTCCGTGGGGTTCCTGGGTAGATCCTTGTGTCCCCGACTCCTCTCGGTCTTCTGGTCCAAGTCCTGTTCTCCTTTGCAGTTAGCATTCCACTTTCTTAGTATATGGTGGGAGACCACTGTATTTTGTGCTACTTACCTGGTTGCTTTTGAAGTATTCTTGTGTATTGTGTTGAAATCTTCGGGTAGCAGATATACCAGTGTGATAGTGATATTGTGTTGAAATAAATAGACTTATTTTTGCTAAACATTTTGGAGTTTCCTTTCATCTAACCTACCCTGCAGATTAAACCGTGAAACAAGCTGCTTAGCACTCCTTCAAGATAAGCCTGAAGGCTGCTCTCCACAGCTACTACCACTTTGAGATCTTTCTATGGTTATCAAAGACCACTAAAATCACCATAAGGATTGCCTGGATTAGTACGAGGTGCACCATTTGAATAAGTGTGCACCATATCCTAAGCCATCCTCCTACCGTTAGTTTACCGGCACTTCAAGATGGAGGGCGCCCAACTTTTACACAACATCCTTCAGGAGGGAGATTGGATGGTGTGTCTGGATTTAAAAGACGCATACACGACCATTACGATTTTTTCTCCCCATCGTTGTTTTGTACAGTTCCTGTGGCTAGGCCGCTGTTATGCATTTAGGGTCCTTCCTTTTGCCCTCTCCTCCGCATCATGGTGCTTCACGAAGTTCATGAGGCTGGTGGTAGAGTCCCTTCAAGTGAAAGGTGTACACTTGATCGTCTACCTGGACGACATCATTATTATGGCCCAGAGTCCTCAAACAGTCTTGTCTCACTTAAAACAAACAATTCTCCTTCTTCCGGACAGTGCCGTCTCCTCCGCCAAGGCAGAGGAGCGTTGTCCCACTGCTTTTCAGCATTGTAAAAACAGGAAAAATAAAATGATAACTCCATGTTAATATAATTTTATTTTTCCCTGCTGAGGCAGTTTTGCAGAGCGGGGCTGCGCTGATCTGCTCACAGAGCAGGGATAGGAGTGGTGGGCACTCTATGAGAGTGCACATGACAGTTTGGCTGGATGTCTTCGGCCAACCAAACAGTCATGCACGCTTAGCGTGTTCTCCACCAGGATGTACTACAGCCTGTTAGTCAACATCTACAGGCTAATAGTCTCCGTCTGAGCACGGAACCACAGTGCTCAGACCAATCATGACGATGCTGAAAGCTTAGGAGAGCCTGTGTGCTTCCTGCTTCCATTCTAGACAGACGTGGAGAGACGACAGAAGAGATATGGTGATGAGGTATGTTCATTTTTATTTTTCTACACCCCACCCTGCTACTTCTGATCCGTGCCAGCCGCCACTGCTTCAGGATCTGGGTTTCATTATCAATGTCCAGAAGTCAAATCATGTCCCAGCTCAATGCCTGGAATTCCTAGGTTTTCAGGTGGATTCGGTATTGACGCATCTAGTCCTGCCCCCTCAAAAAGTCTGGAAAATCAGTAAAGAGTTGAGGTCTGCATTGTGCAAACTGACAATATCCTTGAGGTTGATAGCTTGGCTTGTAGGACTGCTAGCTTCTTCGATGCAAGCCGTTGGGGAGGGGGGGGGGGTTATTTTGCAATTTAGAGACTCTTACCGGAGAACACAGATTGTTGTATCCTTCTTTGGGTTGACCGTCTTTGTAGTTTATGTGAACAAATTGGATGGAACCAAATCTCTTCTTCTGGCAGAGATAGCCAAGGACTTTTGGCATTTTGCCTTCAACATCGCTTGTTAGTGGTGGAAGAGTATCTCCCATGTCAAGACAATATGGTTGCGGATTATCACTTCCATTATCTACGGGATTTTAGCAACTGGAGACTTCACCTGAAGTTCTTTCATGTGATTCAGTGCTGCTGGGGCTCATGATTGTGGACTAGCTCGCCTCTTGCCTCAACAGACAACTTTGGACCTTTTTAGGTCTCGCCTGGCGAAGAGCAGCGCATGCGCTGCTCTCGTCAGAGAGACCTTTTGGAATTGATTCTGCCGAGGGCTTGCATGCACGCGCCTGCATGGACAAAGATGGCTGCTCTCGCCATCTGTCCAATGCAGACTGCATGCGTGTGCCCCTACGGACTGTGGACAGTCCACCGCCATCTTGTTCACTCCGGCTTCCTTCAACTCTGGCTCCGGCGTGCTTTCACTTTAAACAGTGCGCACGCGACGGACACAGAGTTGAAGGAAGCCAGCGCAGGAGACAGAGCCTTGAGCAGCGTCAGCGCCCTCCCTGTCTGTCGGGACGGGGCAGTGAGTAGCCGGAGACCAGGTCTGCTGTTATAAGGCTTTATTCCCCTGTATTTACTTTTTCCATACAAGGGCCTTTGTTTATACAGTTCTTTAGAGGGGTCCGTCTTCCTTGACTTCCCACGGGGTGTATCAGTCCTTTTCTTATCAAGTGTGGTTGATGTCTCCTCTTCTCGGGTAGGGGTAGGAGTCTCTGTATGTGGTTTTCTACCGTCTTCGGATCTGGTCTCGTCCTCCGGGCTTTCCCTCGCGAGTGGGAGAAAAGGACAGATAGGGAAGGGGTCAGTTATCGTTGGTCAATGTAATGGAGGATTCCCAAGGGACCGGGAGTGAAGGAGTACACCCAAAACAAAATAGTGCTATCTGAACATGCACTTTAGTGAAGGATTGGTGGTGGGTGCGTTTAATGCAAAGGGGGAGGGGGAAAGAGAAGGAACAACGCTGTTGCGACAGATTTAGGTTCGCACTGCTATGTTGGTCCTAAACGCCGCGACTACACTGGCGCCCTCTCCCGCCTTCCCAACACCCTTGACAGCCGCTCCCGTACCTGTAGAAGCCACGCACCCCTTGGTACGTGGATCGGGGATTCGCCGGGTCGTTGGCCTCCTGGCTCGCCTTCCGTTGCTCCTTCTTCCGGTTTGGTTCCCGTCTTCGTCCTCTCCGACTGTTCCTCAGACCTCCGAAATGCCACCTCTTCCGTAGTCTTCTCCTCCGTGTTGCTCGCGCTGGTCGCATGCCACACCTCCTTTGGGGTTTCCGGATATTTGTCCAGTGAGAGTGCCATGACGTAGCTGGAAGGCGGGGCTTCATGCAGACTCAGACTCAGTTTAAAGGGGCCGTGGTTCCTCTCGTGTGGAGACGCCGACTTCCAGTCGTCCAGGCTTTCTCTCCAATCTTCCTGATGGGGAGAAAACAGAGGGACTGAAGGGGAAGAGGCAGACCACCAGTCATTCGTGCCCATAGAGGTATCGCGTGTCGGGACCCCCTTGTCACACTGTCACAAAAACATTCTTACAGAACGTAAGCAACACCACAACCTCACTGGAGACTGTGTCTGTAAATAAAAACATTGCATCCTTCTGTTCTTTTCTTTTTGCACGCGCCGTGTTTCTGAAATGCCATCAGAATAATTTTCAATGCATTTGAAAAAATAAAAGTTACTTTGACGCATTTAAAATGCCCATTCAGTGATGCACAATACGGGGCAATTTGTATTTCACGTCCACTCTTTCTTACTCCTTCTCCTTTCCCTCGCGGTATTAAATCCATCATTCTAACTAATTTGATGTGAATTTGAGCGCGCTCACCTGTAAACAAAGCGTCTGAGGTGATGCGCTCTTGTGCGTGCGCCCTGAAAATAACACACGCCAGGCATTCTTAGTCGCCGTCTTATTTCGCTCAAAATCAAAACTCTGTGGGGGTTTCAGACCTTTTGTTGCATTGTCTGGAATTAATTTAAAAAAAAACAGAGATGCACACTACAGCAGCGCCCAAGTCCCACAGATTGCAAAGTCTCCCCCCTCCCCCCCCCCCCGCCTGCCTCTGCTTGTCGGTCACTGGGAGAGGGATGAGGGTGCATTCAACTGCCAGTTTGTGCCCTCAGCTCCCATCAAAGCTATAGTTGTTGCTTATTTATTTTACACCACTAACAACCACAGACAAAGCCAATAGTCCTGGCTTGTTGTAGGTGTAATGTTATTTGTTGTATTATAGATCTGTGTGCAATGACAGAAACAGCGAAATACCAGTCGGCCGCTCACTATGCTATGCACAGATTTTAAGCTTAGGCGTTTTAAACCACTCCCATAATTACATCGGCTACGCCCCTTTGAGAGACCCCCCCCCTGTTTGTTCATTCCTCTTAAACCCCTGTTTGTGATATTTAGAGAGCACACCGGCAGCTGCAGGTTTCATGGACTGTGCACTGGGCATTCATTTCCACACAAAGATTGAGTCAGCATTGAATCTGTAGTCGCCTAAGGCCGCAGAGTTGCTGTATCTTTGATTTTCCAAATAGACTTTGAGTTGCAGTACCATATGACAGCGCTATTAAATGCATTTATTTTCCCTGGATTCCAGTCCAATCCAGCTTCACCACCCGTGTGTCACTCCTGCAGGAGAGTTATTTATGTCTTACACATTCCCCGCTCAATGTTTTGAAAAGATATTCGATGGGCAAGTTTAGACGGCAGTCCTATACTCACGCAGAAGGCAGTGCGATGTGCAACTGAAGACATGCGGCACTATATTTAATCAAGCATTAAAAATGCAGTAGGTCTCGCCTTTAATTAAGTTAAAGCCATTTGCTTTGCTATACAATACCATTAGCAAAGCAAATGGCTTTAACTTACCCAAAGGCGAGACCTGTTGCATTTTCAATGCTTGTTCATTTGGCGCCCGGATCTGGAAGCGCAGGCCACGGATGCCTTCCTTCAGGACTGGTCCTTCTCCCTTGGTTACGCGTTCCACCCGTTTGATTCCCAGGGTTCTCTCTCAGGTGAGGCATCAGAAAGCTGAGATGGTTCTAGTGACTCAGTGCTAGAAAGCCCAGGCGTGGTTTATGGTAGTCCTCGATTTGGCATGTGCTTGCTCAGTCCTTATTCCATTCTGTTGGAAGCTGTTGCTGGTCCCAGTGGGACAGCCACCTCCTCTGATCCTCTTGGGACACCTCTCATTATTGGCATAGAAGGTTTCTGGGATTGGCATGGAAGGTTTCCAGGAGAGATGAAGTCTCACAGGCATTTTGCAGGATGCTGCTGCCTTCATTGGACAGTCTTGGTCCAATAGCACCCATAAACGTTATGCCTCAGTATGACTGAGATAGTGTGGTTGGTGCTGTGAACGGGGGTAGATTATGTTGGAGCAGCTTGCTGTTTAGTCATAAACTTTTTATCTTCTTTGGCATCAGCTGGTATGGCCTATCGATCAGTTTATAATTTTAGGTCTGCGATTTCTGCATGTCATCTGCCTTTCGATGGTAAGCCCATTGGGGAACATCTAATTGTTTGCAGCTTTTACGCGGTATTCAAATGTCCAAGCTTCCTCAGCCGAGTTATTCCATTTCTGGAACGACAATGTTGTTCTAAAGTTTTTAGAGGGTAGGCCAGATAACAAGTATTTATTGTACAAGCAACTGTCCGCCAAATTGACAATGCTTTTATGCCTAATTTCCTGCAAAAGAGTGTCGGATGTTTGTGCCTTAGATCTTTCAGGTAGGGTGTTCTCTCAGGATGGCCTTTTCTTCACTATTACCAGGAGGATAAAGGCAAATTGTAAGTCTGTTTCTAATTCAGCGTTCCCGGGTAATAGTAAGCTTTGTGCTATACAATGTTTGAAAGCTTATGAGGTAAGTACTAGTGAATTCTGTTCTGACATGTGGATCAATTGTTGATTGCATTATAAAAAAAACTTCAAGCTTGTACCAGCTTCCACGTTAGCCTGGTGGATGCATTGGCTGTTATCAAAGCTGGCAGGTACTGAGACTTCTATTTTTGGAGCACATTCGATTAGGGGGTGTGATGGCCTCAAAATCTTTTTCCTTAAGGTCCAAATTGGACGATATCATGAAAGATGCAGACTAGTCATCCAAGCCTACTTTCAAATCCTTTTATTTTAAGCTTAGTTTGGATGGTGTCTCAGAGGTGGTGACTCAGCTTTAAACACGCATAATCGGAGCCTCCATTCCTGATATAGATTAAAAAAAATGTGACAAGCATTTTCAATTCTATTTAAGACATGGAGAAGAGGATTATCCAACCCTAGAATATATATTTCTATATATGTTGCTGTATATTATCTACTGACGGTCGCCAGTAGATAGTTATAGTTAGGACCGTGTTTCCATAGGAAATCTGAAAATTCTATTTTGAATAACTTTGGCGCCGGTTGACGAATCCTCGCAAAATTTTCAAAACTAATGGGGCGGTCCGCTCAGCTCCTACCCTGAAATTTTCGGGGTGATTCGTCAAGCGGGGGCTGAGAAAAAAGGGGGGTCCCAAAACGTGTTTTCCCCATGCATTTTCCCATAGGACCTTTAGTCGAAGGTACAGCCCGAACGGCTGAACAGAATTACTTGAAATTTGGCAAAGAGGTAGTGCTCAGGTCAGGCATGTGCCTTTTGCATATATGGTGTCAATCGGTTCAGTAGTTCCTGAGAAAATTGCATTTAAAAGTACATAAATATCTATAAGCGCGCACCGTGCGTGCACCCTAACGTGCGCGAGCGCAATTCTGATTGGTGGTTACATGTCAGTCAACATTCGAATCGGTCGAAATCAGGAAGTGTTGGCCGCCATTTTGTGTGTTTGGTGTGTGACAGTGAAAAAGAAAGTTGGAGAACATGAAAAGGGGGCAGGGTAGAGAGTTCCTGACCCCCTAGCCTTTGTCAGGGGGTCCCTGAAGGACCCCGAAGGGTCAAAACTTTTTTTTTTTTTTTTTCCAAAATTTGCGGGGTGCGCGCACGGTGAAAAACCTTAAACAAATAATTTAAAAAAACATTTTAAACGAGCCATTTCATATTACAGGATACAGTCAATCTATAACTATATACATAGGTAGTTTATTGTAAAATAAATATATAAAAAATATAATACATACATAACTTAGCATTTAAAAAACCTTACAAATTCACTTAAAAAACCATAGGTTTCACACACGTTATAGTTAGGAATTAGCATTTAAAAAACCTTGCAAATTCACTTAAAAAACCATAGGTTTCACACGTTATAGTTAGCTGGACATTTCACTCGTAAAAAACCAATGAAATTCCCCCGTTATAGTTAGTTCAGACAACTATAACTCGCGCGCCCGCCACTCTATCACAAGGAGGATGTCATCAGTGATGTCATGAGTGATGCTACTGACCATGTCATGAGTGATGTAATATGTGACGTCATGAGCAGTGGATTGCGGGCGCGCGAGTTATAGTTATCTGAACTAACTATAACGGGGAAATTTCATTGGTTTTTTACGAGTGAAATGTCCAGCTAACTATAACATGTGTGAAACCTATGGTTTTTTAAGTGAATTTGCAAGGTTTTTTAAATGCTAATTCCTAACTATAACGTGTGTGAAACCTATGGTTTTTTTAAGTGAATATATATATATATGTGCTCATACTGCTTACTTTTGCTGGTTGATTATCAGGATTATTGCCCACCCTTTGATTCGTATTTGGGTAAGGTATTTTTTTTTCTTAATGTTGGCCAGTATTTATGACTTCAGTGTTTCTTTTCCTCAAAGAAAACTATGTGTAGTGATCTTTTCTTGGGTCGATGTTCTTCTGTGTTGGAAGTTCTCCCTCTCTGGTTCTTGGCCTCAACTGATATTTATTTGTCTTTAATGGAGGTTATCGCTGCCCTGGAGCAAGGGTCTTCTTGTTGGTCTCCTGTTGAGCCCTCTATTTTTCTTCACGTTTGTGAGGGTCCTTCATTCTAGGATTCTGGGGTGATGAACAGTTATTTCTAATCTGGGCAAAGAAAGAGGCCACAAGCAGGCGTTCTGAGTTATAGAAGGCTGTGGGATTTATGATTGGTACGTGACTGTGGGTATTCGTGGGAGATGTAGTGTTTTTACTTTTGAGTTTTGATTGCTGAAAAATAAAGCATAGAAAGAGAATAATAATTCTTGCCTCCTTGTCCTTATAGAATTGAAGATTCTTATTGCAAATGAGCTGGATGCCGTAATGGGTAAACATTCTAGAATGGTCGGGAGAGAGTCGGGTGCAGCAGCAGTTGGAAGGAGGACCAGAAAGAAGGGGTTGTCTCGTAGCCTGCTCTCAGCCTCTCATAATAAACTGGTTATTATAACTTTACCTGCCTCCGCGAACTACAAGTTACAGCATAATCGTAGGATTGTCCATGTTTATCAAGGACCTTAAGGGAAATATGTTGCAGCTCTACCATATGAACTGGAAACACCAACTCCATAACTGCTGGCTTAGTACTCAGATATACGAGGAGAGGAGTTGGCCTAACGGCTAGGGCGCTCGACCTCGGACCTGGAGAACTGGGTTCAAGTCTCAGTAATAACGCTGAACATCCTTTGATTCTGGGCAAATCACTTAATATCCCCATGCCTAACAAAGAATGAATGTGTGTCTTAATGTAATATAACTGGTGCTACGTAAAGCGCTCTGATACCTGAATGGATTCAGGTCAAGTTTGCGCTATATAAAACTCTGCAAAAAAAAATATAAATAAATATTGTAATGTCGGTAAGTAGTGCAGTGCATTTTAAACTTACATTGGGTGATAAAACGTAAAAAGCTAACCAGTATCGTTCATCTAAACTCTTAACTATAATTTATCATCTTCACCACTTGCCGCTTAAGCAAAGTTAAAATTTTCACGAAAAGGAGGGAAGTTTTGCTAAAGTCGTTCGACATTTTATTCTGATTGGCGGGTCTGATATTTCCCACCGTTTTATACAGAGGGCCTGGTTTGACTCCGACATAAAGGAAGGACAAAAAGTAAAGGCTGTAACGGTGGCGAAGCGTGTACTGGCACTGTCAGAAGGTTGCCATTTTAAAGCGTCCCTTTTCTAGGCAATCTAGTGACAGACCAGTTTGAGAAGTTTACATATAAACAAATATAAAGCTAAACTGTATATCCATCCCAACGTTCTTTAACAGTATATGAAAATGTCTGCCCACGTTTAGAAATCTTAAATAAAAATAATGGCATGTTCCTTTTGCAATATTATCACAACTATCAATAATGTTTAAATCTACGCGAACTCAATTTTATTTCAATATTTTTGCCAGCACCTCCGAAAAGCAAGCCATCAAATACGAAATCATTTAGATGGCGGCCCTAATAGACAACAGTAAACAGAGAAAGGAGACAAGAATTCGCTCGCGCATTGCGTCAACCGCTACCAAGGGGAAACGGGCCGGCCATTTTAGAACGATCATATTTTGTGTTCACGGTCATGTTGAAAACAGGATACTTGTTTGATAAAATTTAAGAATAGTCCAAAATAAAAGGATTTCTAGTATAACCTATAAAAACGTATCAACATTAACTTACTAAAAATGTTACCAAAGGAACTTTACCAGACAAAATAAATAGTTATAAATATAAATACGATTATAAAGTTTGTCATGTTTCGTTTTCTTGGGTGAAAGATCAATAATATTTGAAACGTCTTTTTTATATATGGGATAGGGTATAGTAACATCACCCTAGTAACATGGCGGCTGACAGCGCCGAAGTCCGCCATCTTGCGGATAGCCCGTTAGCCTGGCCGTAGACCGACTGCCTGATGTCGGACGGAAGAGCAGCTGTTTATTGTTCTTCGGTCACCCGTGTGTGTGTTTGTGGCAGTGGCGGCAGTTGGTAGGGCATAGGTCAAAGCCACTAGTGCTTCTGGTCCGTGCCCCTTGTCTAAGCCTGGCTGGGCCCGGCCCGAGGCCCCGCTGCCAGCTTGGCCCGTGTTTGAGGGAGTTCGGAGGCCCCACGCCGTTCGTGGGGGCTGGGAGGGCTCCAGGCGCCCCGCTGATGAGTGCTGACCAGTGCCTGCGGTTTGTGGCACCCATTCTCTCTTGGAGGGACTTCTAGAGACTGTCGCGCCCGGCCTGCAGCACAGTCCAAGGCCCCAACTATGGAGACCGGAGCGGGCAACATCGGCCTCACATGGGTGGTACGTGCCTTTCCATGGGGGTCGCCGTAGTGGGGGGCATGAGGGCCTAGAAGGTTGTTCTGGACAAGCAGGAAGTAGAGGAGAGTTTTTGGTTCTGGAAAAGTTGGTGTAGACTAGTGTGTAATATTGTGGGACTAGCGACAAAGTTTCACAAGTTTTGAAGAGTTAAGTGGAAAAGTCGAATGGAGTTGTATAGATGCAACATATTAAAACTGTACAATTGGGAGATTTGGGAACAAAATCGGTAGAATGTATTTCCCTCGTTGAGCTGTATTGAAGCAGGTGCAATTTTAGCTGTGAGACAGCTAAAATAAAGCCATGTGTGACTTAAAAAAATTGCGAGTCTCCCGCCTGAATCGTAGCGTATCTTTTGGCGTGTAAGGAGTTGAGTAGGAGTACTTCAAAATTGTTATGGTTTGATTCGGGTATTAGAATTGTGGCTATTTGAGTTCTGTTTATGGGGTGCTTACTTTAGGCCTGGAAACTTTAGGTTATGAGTTTGCAGCGTTAACAATAAGAATGAATCGGCCACTACGTTACAAAGCGCTTCGTCTGCAATGTAATTGAAATCCTGCCTCGTTTGGCACGTGCTAAGCTGCTGAAGCCAATGTTTTTTTTTTTTTTGCATTCTGGGACTGATAGTATTTTTTATCCCCATGAATTACCTGGACTACAAGTTTTAGGATGCAAAAAAAATAATACTGGACCGTAGCAACAAGCGACTCATGGTCCTGGAAACCTTGGCATGTGTGTACAGTAAAGTTCCAAATACGTTTAGTGTACAGACGGAAACAAGGATCGGCAAAGCCAATAGGTCTTGCCTATGCAGGAGCTATTGGCTTCTCCCAATGTGATTTAGCCATCTTGTACACTAATGCGGTGCTGTTCAGCATGGCTAAAAGTGGGGTAGAGGAGAGTGGTGTGGAATGGTAGTGTGTGCCGTGTAAGTAGAGTGACGTAGAGCATAGTGATCCAGAGTAGAGCACAGTGGCATTGTTTGGAGTGGAGTATAGTGGTGTACAGTAGATTGTTTCAGAGTAGAGTGAAGTGGCGTATAGTAGAGTTGTGCAGGATAGAGTACAGTTGCATAGAGTAATGGCTCAGAGTAAAGTGGTATAGAGTGCAGGGGCATAGAATGCAGTGTCACAGAGTAGATTCAAGTGGAGTACAGTGCAGGGGCGTAGAGTGCAGTGGTGTAAAGTGGAGTAGAGAACAGTGGCATAGAGTGGAGAATATTGCAGTGGGGTGGTGTTAAGTAGAATGGTGCAGAGTGGAGTATGCATGTTGTGGCATCACACTGCCATTACAGACAATACATTTTCAATTGAAATCACCATTACATTTGCACAGACATGTGTATGTACTTGTATAGCGCACTGCCACCCCCAACGGGGGTATCCTGGCGCTTTTTACTCATACCGCTGTGGAACCCTTCCTGGCCTTTCCCTGTGAAATGTCCACTCCTGGGCACCCCCATGGTGAAGCCAGGCATCCCAGCGCTGCTGGGGCTGTTGTGGAGATTAAGCAAGCTATTGCCCAGAGTTGCAGCGTGGGACCCATGATTAGAATAGGCACCGAGGCGAGAATTAACAGGTCCGAGGAAATTGAATCCAAGACCCGCCTAGACAGGGGATTGAACTCTGGTCCCGGGCCAGAACTCTGCATCAGGGTCTGCCGCTCTAACCATTGAGCCACACCTCTCCACTACAGACATACAGTTTTACTATTAAAATTATACTGTACACAGAGGAAAATGTGTGGAAATTGCATCACCTTAGTGTAATTATTTGTTTTGATCATCTTAAAGTATTTGTTTCCAACACACTTCAGAAATACCAATAAGCATTGGCATAGCCAATAGGTCTCACCTTTGGGACCATATGTGTTTAGCCATGCAGCACTTTATCCATTACATTAGCCACTGCTCCTTCCATTTTTGACTGCTTGTTTCACCAAGGCCCGACTGGGGTCCCGGACATCGACGTGCGAACTAAGGAAGTCAGTTTAAACAGGGTTTCTCGGGGCGGAGGTGACTCGCCAACTAACTGGCTGTTTCTGGAACTAATCGCAAACGTTCCTTAAAATCAGTATTGAAAGGGAGGGGGAGAAGGTGGCTTCACCATTGTATAGAACCCCATAAAATGTAACTGCTAGCTGCACAGAACCACATGTACTTGCCCAACAAACAAATCATTTGAAGTAAGTGATACTACAATCTGATGCAGTTCAACCTGAAACCAGTCTCCTTTTGAGAAGCAAAATAAAATTTACCCAACCATGTCCAAATGTTGATGAGGAACATGCATCACACCTGACAGAGCCTTTCCTCTCTAATCCATAAACTACATTCCTTGAATTGCAGAGTAAGTTAGCCAAACCCCTAACTCAAAACTCTGCTCTGCTAGCTCTAAATCAAAAGAATCCCGTCACAATGTCAATGATGCAAACAAGAACTGTTAAAGACCCGTTCTCTCCTCAAGTGCCATCACTCTTACCAAGCTTCCGCTGCCAGATTGATGTGGCAGTTTGGCTTCTGTAACGCCTCTCGCAAACACTGCTGCTGCCCCTGTGACACCTCGGTGTGGTCGAGATAGCTGATTCATAAACATGGCGCAGGGAGAGGGATAAGAGTTGCTATTTATGCTAGGTTTGGGCTGCGACGCCGGGAGAAGACACAGACCCGGAAGCCCAGTGTTCAGACACCAAATGCCGCCCTCAAGCATCAGCAGTGGCACTGCTGTTGAGGTGGGCAGCAGCAGGCTAGCCCCCAATGTAAAAGAAGAGTGGCCCAGGCAGCCTGCTGCACCCGATGTCGCATGAGCACCAAGGTCAAGCTCTGGCATCCGGCTGCAGGAACCATCATGGGCCGCCACATTAAGCTAGCAAATGATTGAAAACGTAGAAAGAATACAGTAGCATAGTCCTCTGGAGGAATACATAATAAAGCCAATTGGATCAGTCTAGGGAGCCAGCTAATACGTCTTAAAGGCCCAGCCACACAGCAGTAAAGCAACAATAAAGAATGCAATGGAAACAAAGACAATAAAGGCTTGCACATAGCCACTCATAAAACAATCGCATGAGCACTCATAAGGGCGTTGTAGTCAAAAACAAGCACTGCAGATTAACCCCTTGAGTGCCCATGACGAGATGGTCTCGTCATGGGCCGCGGTTGTGCTGTGCCCATGACGAGACTATCTCGTCATGAACCCCGCCCGCTAATTCAACGCCCGGCACAGGGCGTGGAAAGGGCGGGGCACACAAGGGGTTAAGCTACCACAAACCTTTCATTAAGCGGGCTCTCAAAGCAAAACATGAACACTTCTCACTACAATATAAAAACGAGCAGAGGCACGCGAACAACAAAAAAGGGCGCTCACAGAGTATCATAAGTAACAGAGAGAAAGAGCACAGGTAACAGGTGCAGTCATCATGGGAGGCTACATAAGTCCAATTAGGAGGGACTAATAAGCATATTCACCAAACAAAAGCAGGCATTTACGAAGGGCAGTAACAGGAACCAATGAAGAAGATGAGGTGCGAGAAGCCCACATTTAAGAAACAGCATGTCTTGAAGAACCAGCGCATGTGCTGCCTAATGGAGGCCTAAAAAATGTGCTTCATTTGTATTTCTGATTTATTCTGAAATACTTTAACAATTCATTTAAATGTTACGGTGTACTAAAAAATATTCTTTCCTATACCCAATATCCAGCAAGATTGTCACATAAATCCTCTCACTTTGAACTCCGTGAAAGAAAAGTAAACATGCGCCCTCGGAAGACCGCGCCCGACATTTGACCTCTGTCTTTGAATGCACAGCAAATGTGATGATATAATAATAAGGGTTAAAGGCCTGTTATAAAGAAAACTAGTTCATAGAAAAATACAGTAAACACTGTTTTAGCAACAGCAGGGGCAAACTGAACCTGGAAAGCCTAAAGCAAATCAAGCCAGCAAATAGAAAGTCAGAAAGTGTGAGTTATATACCACAAAACCAATGGTAATCAACACGTGGAATGCATTACTAGGTCAACTTTCTGAAAGTCCCCAAGATGTGTTTAGCAGTAGGCTGTGACCTAATTAACCACAGGTTACGTTAGCCTAGATGCGAGGACAATAGTGTCTTCAGAATTTTCTGTGTTGGTTTGAGCTCAGTGGGCTGGTGGCAGAGGTTATTATGAGACTGATAAGATTTTCTCAGCGAAGAACTGTGGGAAATGTGAGAGGGTGAGAATTGGGAGTTGAGGGCATACTGAGGGAGTGAGGGGGGACAAAGCTGTGGAAACGTAATGGTGATTCAGCGATATAGCGCGATTAGACATAGTCAAATGGATCAAGGTGCCCCCCCCTCCTTTGTAAAGAGGGGTTGATAGGCTCATGTGTGTCTCCCCATGTAGCGGTGTTTTTCTGATTTCCTCAACATGAAAATAGAATTCGCAGTGTGACAAATTAAACTCTTATCAGGTGTAGCTTGACTGCATAGCAGTCTGCATAACCTATTGTTACTCATCCTTTGAAACATACATATAGTCGGCTTTGGCTCCACCCTATGCTGTTAGCTCTTTGTTTCATTCCACCGCCTGTCATCTGACGAGGGTCTATTTTACATCTTTACGTGTTGCCTGCTTGTGACTATATTTCTTATATGCACATTCTGCACGTGTCCTGGTTTAGAAAATGTACATAGCCAAAGGTCTGTTAACGTTTTATTTATTGGTTTCAAGAGATGGTTGTTTAGTTGAGTTTATGCTCTCAAGTTTCCAAATCAGGTTGACTTTCTTTAGATCATACAACTTCTCTATCACTTCTCCAACCGACGTTCAATTTTACACTGAATGCAGGGGAAACAGTGGGCTCACGGAGGGGTGCTAACCTAATCCAAATAAAGAACGAGCACTGGAAAAGCCGTCAATTTTGACTTTAATGTGGTAATACATGCGAACATAGCTATGTTTACTGCATTCTAACCAAACTTAGTGGCTTTGCCAGTGCTTGTTGTTGATGGCTAATACTATGTGCGCTACTTTTATACAGTTTCTTCATTGTGTGTATTTTCCAGTCCCCATATACTTAGCCCTCAATAATTTTACACTATTGTGTTTTCCCAAGGGCAGTTCATCAGGGGTTGAAACTCAGTGACACTATTTTGGGCACAAAGGTGATGACGCAGCCAATTGTTTTTTAAGCATTGATCACAGTTTTTGTGAGATGTGGGATTTTATAAAATATTTAGTTGTTTAAGGGATGGAATGCTTCATTAATCTACTTGCCTTTAATTTAATCCACTTGTCCCATTTGATGCCATGTAGTGAGATGTCAGATTATGCCACCTTTCGCGAATTGTCACCTGGTTATTCCAGGATGAACATTGTGTTAGGGTTTGGATTGCAACAAGGTTCTGATCATGACACGCCTGATTATTCTAAATACAGATCATACCAGGACTATATTTCTGTCAACTATTTGAATACTCAATCTTATTTTGAAATGTCTCTGTTTTGGGCAACCGTTTGATCACAGGGTTCTGAATATGCCAGCACTTTTGTTACTGTAGAGTTTGGATTTAATGAGACAGGATATACCATAGTTCTGTCTTTCATTACACTCTTCTTTTATGCATGAGTGTCTTGTGAAATGGTTTGGTAAATTTTGTGTATATACGCTCGGCCAACATGAAGTGCACTAAAGTTTGATAGGAGTTTGGTTTCCAGGCCTCCTTCGTAAACTCTTGTGAATTGCTGACAGGCAGTAATCGCCACCGATTATAGAACTGGGGCACTTTTGTGACTTACGTGAAAAATGGGGGTTGGGGGAGGGCTCCTACATTTGTTTAAAAAAGAAGTCCTTAAAGATTTTAGAATCAGTCTGAGTGTGTGTGTGTATGTGTATATATATATATATATGTCTTTTCACGCATATACTTGTCTAATCAAGAAGCATTATAAATGGCCAATGATGAATTTCTGCAAACCTGTATACTTGGTTTTGAATTGGAATCACTGTTTGTGAAGTAAGTTGAGCCTAGACCTCTCTGTATTTCCTTAGTTTAGATAGTCCTTTGGCTTCCTTAATAAATAATTCAACTGCAGTACTAGCATGCTACAAATGTAAAAACTAAGGCCATTTTGCCTAAATGTGTATGGGTAGAAGTGTGAATTGTGGCAGGGATGGTAGACTTTCTTTATCAAGCCCATGTTAAGTAGGAGAATGTGGTGAATGAACCTAAAGGGTGTGTGTTGTAAGTTTGTTAGATAAGCCAGATAAGAAAGTATGGTCTTTAGTGTGATATTTTCATTAGTGTTAACACTGTTTATGGTTTTGGCTGATTTGAGTGCCAAATATACTCTAATTGCTGACAGTCTCGAGCACATGTTAGAAGATATTGAGAGGAAGCCACCCAATATCATTTCGGTTAGTTATGGTAATAAACCAATATAGATTGTTTATTTTGATACAATTTTGGAATTGAGTGGCATAAAAATATTCAGAAAAGTGTATACTGTAAAAGGCTGGTCATGTTTGCTAAGCTGCCTGAGCAATAATAGGAAAAACATTTATTCATGACCCTATTCTTTCCAACCAGGTGTTTGGTTATGAAGCTATCCTGTTGGTTATTGGTTGTGATGTGAACAAAATGTATAAGTGACAATAGCTGTTCCCTGAAGTCTTCTCCAATTTCTTTGGGTTACTAAACAGATTGTTTGCATTATTTTAAAGCATTCTGCTATGCCATAAGGTCAGAAATGTGTTTTCCCTGTGCAGTAGGATTTGAGAAAGGAATTGAAATGCCTACTTAAGGAGGAATTGAAATGCCTACTTAATGAGGGTTATTGAGGAGATTGAATCCTCAGAATAGTTGTCACCTGTGGTGGTGGTCCGCAAGACATGTGGCAGCATAAGAATATGCATCAACCGGAGAGACCTGAATGACCATGCCTGGTTCCATTGCAACATGCGCTATGGGGGTAATTTGAATCAGTTACTCATTTTTAATTCAATTAGGTCAAAAAAGGCTAGCTAATACGGAAAAATTGCAGGCCCTAACAATATATATCACATCGCAAGGTTTGTACATGCAGGGTTTGTCAGAGGCGAAATCCAACACCAAAGCCCTTGTCTGCTATAGTAATCTGACTCTGTGTAAACAGTATGGGTGAGATTAACATGTCAGCAGTGCCAAATCCCCTTTAGCTTGTTCTCTGTTCATCCCATATTGTCTTGTTATTCTGGTGATGCCCCAACTTTGTCAAGGGAAATTCAATTGTGCAGTAGTTTTCAAATTCTCATTAAGTATTTCAGGTTGCATATAGAGATAAACCCCAGTCTCTAAGGGCGGGGACGGGCAGTCACGCTTGCCTTACTTTGAACCTTGCTGGTACACACTAAACCATCCCAAATGGATAAGATGGTATGTTACTCACTGTTAACGATCATTCCCATCCAAATTATCTTCAAATTACAACCAAGCTTTATCTTTCCCCAACAGTCAATTTTCTCCCAAACGCTTTCACAAAATAACTTATTTGGCCTCCACTTTGCGCTCCTGGCGAGATCTATTGTCGGCGCTTTAGCTTGCCAAGCGAGGGTGGAAGCTCCACCCATGCTTCTTATTGGCGCACCTTCGAAATCGGTGCTTTCTGTTGGGAGGGAAGCATGTTTGGTTCCCTCCCTGTCTTCGTTCGGCGTGCCTGCCTGGATAGGGCATGTGCACGCGCCCGGACAGAAGCTATGCACACGTATGCTGTACGTGCACGGTGCACTGCTTTGCATTGCGTTCTGTAGAGTTCCCCGGCTGTCTCGTGAAATTACAGCCTTCGTGCGCATGGCGTGCTTTCACTTTCTTTACTCACTGCATTCACTTTCTTTACTCCTTTTAACTTAAAAGGAATCACGCCTTGATTGATAATGCACCAGAGAATGGAGCAAACCCTGCAGAACTTGAGTAGGGCCAACATATAAAAACGTTATTGTGGTTTGCACTATAATTTCATTGAACACGTATGACAGTCGCCATGCGGAGAAGTGGGAAGGACCTTCTGAAAAGCAGCTCTTGCCTCGAGCTCGGAGTGCACAGAGGACACATGTTTTCACAAGTAACCTCCAAGAACACAGACAGCCCACAGCAGTTGTCACACGTCTTCATTTCTGCACTGCTTGCAATATGCAACAGCCTTCATAGTCTCACGGAATACCAACGGCTCTAGCCCTCCCATTCACTCCACTGGTAAGCGGGAGCAGCCAGGAGGTAGCAGCAGAGGAGCTGCTGCAAACTTCTCAGATGCTCTTCCGCCTCCTGCACCCCCTCGGGAGGGGGCAACCCCCAGATGCCCGGCCCCACCCGAAGATCCAGTATGCACGGCACCGAAGAAGGCACTCACTGCCATGGCTTGCAGCCTCTCCCTGTGCAGCTCAGCCTCCGCCATCCTGCAGGTAGCACGCGCATAGAGCGGTCTGCAAAAACACTGCTGTCATCCATGGAGACCAAGCCGAGGCTCCGGAGCAGCGATCGGGTACGGCTCTGCTGCTGTGGGAGTGAGCAGGCTGCGGGGGGAGGGGGCCTGCCCGCCGCCCAGCTGTGCTGCTGCTAGCCGGAGCTCGCCGCCTCCGCATAGGCCATGTGTGCACTGGAGACCTCAGCCGGCGCGCTCCTCCTCTGGGGGTGATAGGTGGCAAGGCGGGCTCCTCACCGGGGGCTGTAGGAGTAGCCGGGAGCTGCAGGCACGAGCCAGAGGTGGGGTGGGGTGTGGCAGCCTGTGGTGGAGTCACGGTGGGAACAGAAGACGTAATTCCGCAGTCAGGGTCTACCTAAGTGGCAAAGGCGGTCTGTTTTTATTTCAGACATGCAGTAACTGCAAGCGGTTGAAATAAGCAAAGCAGGGCGTGCCTGTCTTTCGTTCAGCAAGTGTAATGGCACCTGGGCTAACTGCACCAGCTGTTTCACTCATAACAGATTATGACTGTCTTTTGCTACACCAACCCAGAAGGTGAGGTGCCCCTCGCTTGCATCAGGGTCCCTTTCCCCATGAGGCATATATCTATATGCTATGAAGTTATCCCGTTCCCTCTCCCAGTTTCACAAACAGAAGCGTTTCCACTGTGCGCAGGTATCGAATACAAGAGCACATTGCATTGTAATTTTTCGATTTTCGAGAAAGCAGATCTGTTTATCGCAACTTTCTGGAACACATTTATCTGACATTTTAATGAATATACAGAGCTTTGTTCCAGGTAATCAGGTTGCCTAAAATACATAAGTGAAGAAGGCCTTTAGAGCTCTGACGTCGTTAGAAGTTTGCAAACTGCGAGAATAAAATAGTTTTCTAGTGACACTACCAGCAGCGGTCTATAAAAGAGCTGTTGTTCCTTGTACGTAACATTGATAGGCTCTGCAGGTGTGCACACGCGAGTCCTTGGAGCATGTTTTCCTTACACATGCCTAAGTCACATGTTGTAGCAGGACAGTGATTGAGGGGAAGCTAAAATAAGCCTACATGGCCAAGAGCCGGTGCAGAAATGGGAAAGTATGTAAGAGAAAGCTTGGGGCACCAGATCTTAACCTAAACTGCTGGGGCATTTGGAGTGGAGATAAAGCTGCCAAGAGATGAGTGATAAAAGCGCTTAGGTTTGATAAGCCCTGGCGGAATAGCTTTTAAGTGGGTAGGTTCTTGTCAAGTCTGAGACCTGGTAGTAATTTAAAATTGACTTTGAAATCGTTCGCTACGTTTGTTGTTCATGTCATTTTAACATTCCAGGCAAAAAGACATCAATTTCTATACAATGACTTACAAACCCTTAAGGTAATCTATGTCAATACTGCAACTTCTGTTTATATTTGACAAATTTTACAGGGGCACAGCCTCGGGGGTTTTGGGGTGTTACACCCCATAATAAATGTATTTTGGGATAAATAGTTGGGTGCCGGGGCTTTCAGTTAGTTATGGTGAGGTGTCTGTCTAATTTCACGAGGAATTTTTACACACAGACAACAAACATTTGCAATGCAATAAGTCTTGCATTTACGTGAGTTTAAGCTATTGGCATTGTAAATGACAATGCCTGTTATTTAGGTTTTAAAAACGAAAATAAAAGGCATTGTTATTTGCAATGTCAATAGCTGAAACTTGCGTAAGTGCGAGTCCTATGGCATTGGCTTGTTTGGTATTGAGTAGTCTAGAGCATACTCTGGAGATTCTCTTTGAACATCAGCTTGTTTTGCAGCATGTAATTTCCAACCAGGAAAGTGGATCAAGGAATTGGACAAAGAACCTCTGTGCGGAAGAGAAAGCATTCTGCCTCAGTGGTGTATCACCCGTTAAGAAGTATCAACTGTCTCCTTATCTATTGCCTATTCTTTTCTAAAAGACAATAACATTTGCTGTAACTCTGCTACTTTTTTGAGAACAGCTATTAGCCAGTGACATTTGTTTGCTTAGCTTTCAGCACTATTTGTTATTTCAGTGTATGATACAGTTTGTTTAATACATTACATTTTAAAATGAGAGTATGCTAATACAGAGGCTCTGTATGTTACATTGTTGGAAGGAGTCATTGCCAAGAGTAGAGCAAATATGGAAGTGCTTTGATTTTAAGTGCTGTTTGGATTCTTTGGATCATATCCCATGTCGAAAACACATCTCATCCATTCCCTCTCCGAAGACACCCCCAACACTTAGACAAACTTCCACAACTGCATATCAGATGTCGCCAGCTGGATGAAGGACAACTACGTGAAGCTCAGCTCCGACAAGTCAGAGGTGCTGATTTTTCAGGAACAAAAGCTCCCCATAGTACGCATCCTGGTGGCCCTCACAACTCTGACCTACGCCTACTGACCACACTACCAACCTAGACCTCATTCTGTACAACAAGCTAAACCTGATGTCTCTGGTCAACTCCGTCTCTGCCCCCTGCTTCTTCATCCTCTGCATGCTTTGTAATATATTAAAATGGATACCTTACAGCTCAAGACGCACCATCACCCAGGCCCTCATCGCCAGCTGACTGGACTACGGCTACGGACCATACAGAACGCCGCAGCCAGACTCATCCTGGATGTTTGCCTACCTCGGAACTCTATTGGCTCCCTGTACAGAAAAGATGCCAGTTCAATCTCCTGATCCATGCATGCAAGGAACTACACAACTGTTAACCCAGCAGACACCTGCGTTCCTCTCTGTAACCCTCACACCCATGCATTCAACTTAGCAGATGCGGAGGATGCTCTTTCTCCTACCTGTCAGCGAAAACATGGAACAAACTACCATTTTCTGTATGGACCTCCCAATATCGTTCAGAGTTCCGAAAGTTCCTGAAGACCTTTCTAATTAGCTGGACCCTACCAGTGCCTGAATACCCTCATGGGTGACAAGCGCTCTACAAATTTACTGATTGATTGATTCCTGGTGATGCAACCCAACATGTTTGACGTTTTGTCTTTGAGGCTTTCCCTGGAGCACCGTTTTATAATTGTTTTTACTGCATTAAAGCTTAATTCTGAAGGTGCCTGAATAAATAAATTGAAGTGCTACCAAAACATGATCTGGTTACCAGGTTACTGAATCATAAAGCCCATTACATTATTGAAGCAGCAAACCCTTCTGCTCCCATTCTGTTTTGCAGGCGAGCTTATTCTTTTAATCATTATGAATCGAAGGGAAGATCCAGTGATAAGCAAAGTAAAGTTCTCACTAACGTATACTCTTGAATACAGACAGAAAAGCACATGTCTGTATATTTTTAGGTCGAGTCTCTGCAGCACACGTGCTGCTCTGCGAGGCATGCTGTATTGAGGTAGGAACTTGAAGCTCCACCCATATTTTTCATTGGCTTGTGTAATTGCCCACTGTCAACTGTGGCTACTCGTTGGTCAATAGGCTTAGTAGTCACTCCTTAGTACCGCCATGTCTAATTTTGTAACCTCCCATGGAGACACCCCCTCCTACGAGTGTTGTTACTCAATAGCCTTTAAATACAGCCTCCGAGCACTATTTTCTCAAATAGCAATAGGTCTCGCGTTTGCGAGAGTTTAAGCTATTGGCATTGTCAATGACAATGCCTTTTATTTATCTGTTTTATAAACAACACATAAATAAAAGGCATTGTCATTTGCAATGCCAATAGCTCAAACTCTCATAAATGCGAGACCTATTGCTTTTGTTTGTAAAAGATTAATGGAGAAATATAATTGTCTCCTCGTACTGTTAGTCACAAACAGTAATGCAATACATGTGCATATTTACGGCACAGGGAGTTACAAAGTCCTATGATTTCCTGAAAAAGTTTGTTATATTGAATGGCTTCTATCTTTGCCTTCCCTGATAACATTTAATGAGGAAGAAGTATGGAACGGTGCACTGGCCAATGGTTCTCATTAAATTAGTCAAACAGTCTTATAAATGTTCATTTTTATTTCTTTTTCTCTTCCTCTTCTTTCTCGTATAATCTTCATACATAATCCATGCACAAAAAACACCCAGCCAACGAGTTTCATTCAACATATTGAACTTCATCAGGGCTGTAAACATATAAAATAAAAAGACATTTATAAATGACAAAACGCCGTAAGACAATTCCTAGCACATTCCAAGGTAAGATCAACAGACATAACTGGCCCTTATGGACATAATATATAAAAACATTTATAGATACGTATACATAAAACACAAACACTGTAAATCAAAAACTATAACAAACTACAATATAACAAGACCAATGAAACTAATATGTTGACGAAAACCCTATTCTCCTATATTTATATACCCATAACAACATGTTATGAAAGCTTATTAAGAAAGATCTGAGTAACATTCCCAACCACCCACAATAGCGGAGTTCCCCCTGGAGAAGAGAGAAGGACATACTAAATGTATCTCATACGATAACAAATCTAATAGGGGAGATTAGAATATACCTCTTGTATACTGTATTTAGTGAATATGAAAAGATTATATTTTTACTCCTATATTCCATATGTGAATAGATGATACATAGATATTATTCCTTTTAAAGATGGATCAGAAAAACTCCATTAGTGTTTCAAAATAACTTGGTCTGTACGTACGGAAACGGGGATTATTTGCCCATCCTAGATACCTGAAAATTATCATTGTCAAGTCAATTCTCAGACCAGGGGAATAAGTACCACGTGCTGCATTCAAGATATAATAGAGAACTCTTGTAAAATACGACCTAACAGCATGCACCCATTAAGAATTTAGGTATTATAAATACTTGACAAAAACAAAATATTCAAACAATAAGTGTGAATATCAAAAAGAAACAACTATAACGAGAGAGTATTCAGGGCAAGTTTAAAAATATATAAAATATTCCTACAAATTCTAACTGCTTGCAGCCCATAGCTCGGTGGTTCCAAACATTGGCACAGGATCGCAACTGCATAACTTATCCACATTTCAACACAAACAAGATGCAAGGGGTCTTTAACAAGTAAACCCATATACGAGATCGAGACAGCACAGACATCAAGAATAACGTTTGATATTTTGTCCAAGGCAAAAATACGCTATACAATGAACATCAGTTTCACGGATCTTAGAGTGGTCATACCATAGTCATTGAAACAGTGAAAGGGTTCCAAATGCCAGCAAATGACCAACAATCACAAAGGATCAGATCGTGTAAGTATTTTTAAACAAGTAGTTATTGAAACCGGCATACTCCTCTAGAGTCACACATAACTACGATTGAAATTCCGACCATTCATGATAACGTCTTAGCTTTCAGCTTATTTTAAAACATTGTAAACCAGAGTAAAGTAGATGAAAAGCACTCCATTATAAATTGCACAGTGTAGGGGACACGTTTTAATAAACAATAGTGACACCAAAACTGCTTCACAGATCAACATAGACCATAATGTCTAAACCGATATTGTAATAACCTCAAGTCAAAAGTTGCCCCCCTCAAACTGGACTCCGGAAAACGCGTATGGTTCTCCACACCTCAAGATATAGCCGAGCACCATTGAAAACCTAAAGAAGGCTATATTTAATATGGTGTTGAAACGTCGCCCTCATACTATGTATGAATTGGTGGCCTTCTTGGAGTAGCAAGAAAGTCAATAATGAACTATATTAAGATACCTCTAATAAGTTTGAATCCAAATTTAAGTAGTCCAATTTGAAATTTAGCTTATTAATGTTCGCAAAAGGAGAGGTCTTTCTGATTAGTTAAATGCGGTCTTATAAGACCTCCAGCTATAACCATGCACCATTAAGAACCTCAAGGCAGCCATATCCAATAGGGTGTTGAAACGTCACCCCAGGTCGCCTTCATGATGATGAAGAACGTTTTATGCCCTAAAGTTGATAACAGCTGACACAATGTCTTCCATTTGAGACAATCATTTTTTTGTTGCTATGTATATAAAGCATACAGTAGCGAGCTTGCATCACAAGGATGAAAGCAACACAGAGGTATTTTGCAGCGAGACAGCTTGTGCTGTCTGGCGGGTTCAACGTAAAAGTGACCCATCTCAAAAATTGAAAATTATGAAGTAAAAGTGGGATTGGCACAGCGGCCATTGCACTTATTTGGACCACTTATAAGATGGAGTTGCAAGAGCAAAATTAGGTCATTCACAGCGAAGGGGCCAATAGCTGATGGGATCCGATAGCTTCCACGTACTGTAGGCTGAAGGGAAGTGTCAATGACAAATTGTTTACAATCCAGACACAGTATGATAGGTTTGGATTGGTAAAATACCATCCAAGCTAACCTGGAATGAATAAAAGCAGTCCTTGGCACATGTGTTTCACTCTCAGTGCAGGTCAGAGAGACATAGCTTTGTCCAGGCACAAGGGAGTGCCTAGTAGAAGTTAAAGAAATACTCTTTCAGGCTTTGTGTGGTGCATACATTATGCAAAAAGGAAGCAGAGGAAAACCTCCCTTTTTTTTTTTTTTTTTTTTAAAGGCTAAAATTGCCATGTTGCTAATTTTATGCAAGTTCTAATTCTAACTGGGTGGAATAATTTCTCATTATAAAAAGTTTGCGGATTCTGTGCATATTACTCTTGTTCATTATGATCTTAATCAAGAAAATGTTTGAAGAGAAAAAAAAGCATTTTGAGAAAATTCCCATGTGCCTATCCCAGTGCTTGGCTGCTAGGACAGGTGAATTATTCCCTGATCTAAACTCTTGTCCTCTGTGAGACCACTAGTCAGTAGTACCTCCAAGTTGACATTGTCATCCTAGCAGGTGCTAATTAGTTGATTGCAGATGCCACATGGTACATTGAGGCAGGCTCGGATAAATGCAGCTCGCATACATCGCCTGCCGGCTGACCTAGAGGAGGCAACATTCTAGGGCTGTTCCGCTGTAGGTGGATTTATGCTGTTGATCTGATAAGGCCACTGTAGGGGAGGGAGGTCGCCCCCTTGTTTTATAGCCCCCATGGTGTCATGTGGAGGTAAGTGAAAAGAGTAGGCTGTTAGGTCGCAGCATAGAGGACTAGGCCTTTTCTTTGTTGGTGGACCCTCTTCCTAAGCCTCTTTGAGGCCCTGAGGACTCCCTCTCCCCCCATTTCCTGGGGCTTATACCTCATTAAAGAGGAGGGGCACGCGCTGCCACATCCCCAAGCCTAGAAAGGCTCTGGGAGCACCATCCCCCATAGCTGTAATTTTAGTAAAGTGGAGTGCCCTCCCTCTTCGAGCCTTAAGAGGCCCTGGGGGTTCCATTTTCTGGGTCTGGCTTAGGTGCTATGACCCAGATAGCCCAACCCCAGGGACACAGTCTTTTTTTCCCTGCCCAGAGGTGAGTGAAAGATTCATGTTTTTCCACCATGTGGGAACACAAAGCTGCTCCCAACCGGTGGGAGAACAAAACTTTTCCCCTGCCACTCGTCTCAGGCAGGGAAATACACTGACATTCTCCTGCCTTGAGCAATACCAGCTCCCGCTGCACCGGTGCTGCTTGGGACCTGTGCCTACCCCGACAGCTCCCAATGAGGGACTGGCTGTGGCATGCCCTGGGTGGGGCACAGCACGTGGAAAAAAGAAAGCATGATGATGCTGGGTCCTACAGGGAGTCTGCTGAGGTCCTGAAGCTCCCTCGCGGCCTCCAACAAAAGTAATTGTCTGAGGTACCCCAGGTTGCCACCAGGGCATCCCTTAAATAAAATAAAAATGCTGACTCTGCATCGCCATGAGAATTGAAGCTACTTGCAGGGATCTGACGGTGGCCCTGGGGCTCTACCCCATGCCCCCCCACCCCTATAAATAAAAAAGCAGTGGGTGGCACCAGGATTCCAGAACTTTTTTTCAACAAAAAAAACACGGTAGAAGTGAATAATGGATACCAAAACCATTCTTTTATTATCAACTGCTCCTTCAAGGAGTGTCCTGTAATGCTGCGAGGGCTATTTACATATTTTTTGTATTTGGTGATGTCCTAGAAGGGGCACCACCCAAAAAATGTAAAAGTTGCTGTGGGCTGCAGGGAGTTTGTCTCCCCCCCCCCCCCCCCCTCCACCCCTCATGCAGTATTAGGAGAAAAAAGTCCCTGGGTCATTGAAATCATGACCCCAGGAGAACTAACCATATTTCTAGGTCTTGCGTGCGTTGCAGCGCAAAGCGCTGCTCCGCCTCTGCGAGCGATTTTGTAGGAGAGGACTTTGAAAAGAGGGCTTTAAGCCCCGGCCCTCTTTTCCATTGGTCGGCGTCACCGTTTATGCTAAACGGTGGCCTGCCATTGGAAATGAGGGTTTTCTGTTTACGCCTTCTGTCTGGCTCGCCTGCTTTGCTGCTGTCGCAAAGCAGTTTCTTATCTTTATGGGGCCAAACACATGGCCCCATAAAGATAAGAGATCCCCCTGCTGCCACGTCGTCTCCGCACAGCCAGTGAGCCTCCTCCCAGACTCTCTCCCTCTGCTTCCCCAACGTTCACCCAGCCTCTCCCTCCTTCAACAGAGACAGCAAACTAATTTAAAAGGACATTTTTTCCTTTATGTTTCTGGAATTCTTTGCCCATGCCTTCATAATTGGTGGGTACTTCATTTATCCAAAGGCTGAACCAGAGGAGCTTCTGAAAACGAACGTATTTCCCCCCCCCCCCCCCCCCCCCCCATTTTTTTGATAGGGACACCACAGCGCGCACACACCCACCGTCAACAGACCGTGTACAGCTCCTACGGGCATCCCCCGACAGGCAAAGTTAAAACGCAGCATGAACCTACCTAGGGGACTGCTCGGCAGAAGCTGTGGTGGAGGTAGATTAGTAAAATAACATTAATCGCACAGTCACCAGGATGGTAATTTTCCATTACTCTTTCATACTACTCTGCCTCTCCCCAAGTGGCTGGGAACTGGATTTCACTGACTGAAAATTCTGGAGGTTGGGAAGACACAGCCTATAATATACACTGGTTTATAAACCGTTTTATACTACATTTTCTAAGCACTGCGAATGAAAGGTGTTACGAATACCCAATTTAATGACTCAATTCACCGCCATCGGAGGACGGAAGATGAACCAGAGGAGCTTCTGAAAACAAACGTATTCCCCCCCATATTTTGACAGGGACACCACAGCATGCACAGACCCACCGTCAACAAACCGTGTACAGCTCCTATGCGCTTCCTCTGGCCGGCATGGTCAGCTGCGCTGGCAGAAGCCGTCGATAATCCTCCAGGAACGCCTGAATACCTTCTCCTGGTCTTTATTTAGACAGTTTTACAGACGCTGACTTTTCACTGACGAGACCACTCGATTGTGCTTGATTTCAAACATATCTCTTTTAATAGTCCCTCATGGTTCATTTTGGGGAGGGATGGCCTGTCGTTTGTCAACGAGCCTTTGGAAGTTTTCGAGCTGTTCTCTCATTCGAGTGTGTTCACCGGTCCCAGCCCGCATTCACCAAGATCACTTATGGCCGTTCTTATGCATGCTGTATGTCGGCTGGCGGGAGCCCTGCTTTGTACCCCGTGACTCCTCAGGCTGCCGCGCTGGGCTGCCGGACCGTCTTCCAGCTCAGCCCCGCACCCTGCTTTCACAGGAAAATCTTGTTTCTGGGGCGGTAAATCAGAAACAACGGTGTGTGCGTTGTCAGTGAGAAAAAGCAAAAGAACCACACCAAAGTGCATAATATTTTTGAATGTTCTAAGGTTGTCTCAGCCTATTGTGATATTGGAGAGCTGCATCTTGTGGCACGTGGGGTGTTTACACTACCCTCGCCCTAAAGCTTAGGTGGTGCCAGCTCCTCCTGCCTGAGCAGGGCACCTCGGGGAGCTGATGCTTTTGCTTCGGAGTTTCGCTCGCTCGCCCAGGTTGTTTCTTGTCGATCTGTTCGAGTTACTGGGAGGCCATGACGGAAGGGAATGCTCGTGTGTACGGTTGTGTAGGTACAGTTGTTGGCTGTTCAGTTTCCGCTCATCTCACCATGCTATCCTCCCACCAAAACGTCAGCCTGTATTTGTGTATTGTGGTAATTTTTTAACATACATTTTTATTTGAAATGGCCTACTTCACCATTAAGTTTGTTAATGTGGGCTCATGAATTTCTGCATACTGCGGGTTAAAATTTGTAACAGCGCAAATTTTATTAACTTAAATACAGGTGAAATAAAAAAAGGCCAATTTTGCACAAAATGTTACTGCTGCTGCCACGGGCCACTCATTGGAGGATGTGACTGGCTCCACTTGGCAGCTGTCTCTAGCAGTTCACCCCTTCCTCTGCCTCTCAGCACAACAACGCCTCCCCTCCCAGCAAGACGGCGTGAGCCACAGCAGACCTGGCCACCATGCTTCACCTGGATTCTCAATCCCCTGCCCCGCACAGCTATTGGCCACACTCTTAACCCCTCCCGTCTGCTGATGAGGGAATGAGTGCAGACTGTGACCACCTCCTGCTCTGGAATGTCTGGTCACTGGAGCTCAAAGAACCGGATAGCAGCACACAGGAGGCAGGCTAAAAATGTCCCTATGAGCAGGCTCTCTCCAAATGTTTTTTTTTTTTTTGCACGCATTTGCAATGCAATAGGTTTTGCATTTGCAAAAGTTTAAGATATTGGCATTGTACATGACAATGCCTTTTATTTTTCTGTTTTAAAAACGCATAAATAAAAGGCATTGTCATTTACAATGCCAAAAGCTCAAACTCCTATAAATGTGAACCCTATTGCATTGTAAATGCATGTTTTAATCTCTTCCCAAGCTTGGAGCTTTTGTTTGCTCTATGTATGAGTATTTATTTTCACATTTTTCTCCAAAAATGTATAACAAAAACTATGTAAGAGTGAATTCAAAGACCTGTATTATAAGAAAAGGCATTGTATGTTATTAAAATATACATTTGATTTAAAATCATTGTGAATTTTTGGAGAAAGATGTTGGATCCGCTTCATATATTGGGGGTTGGGCGGGTTTGGTCATAGGGCCTGATTGTGCATGGTGGGGGTTGGCTGTCCATGGGGTTTGGATGCAGGCACTTGCATGGCGGGGAGTTGGGTTTGCGAATGGCAATTAAATATTTTGCTTTAAAAAAAAAAAAACTAGAAATTCACTGTAACGAACTGCTGAGTGGCATTCTAGTTAGGTCAAGGTGTTGGTTATAAATGCCGTTATAAACGTACAAAGCCACTGAAATTCACCAGTTATGGTTATCTCAAGTAACTATAACTCATGCCCTAAGGAACTATAACTTGTGCCCTCGCCATGCACTGCTAGGAACCTCACATATTACGTCACTCATGACACCTATGAAATGATTGATAATTCCACTGCAACATTTCCAATGACATGGATGAGAAAACTGCATGACTGGGGCGCGAGTTACCTTAGGGCTCGAGTTAGTTATTTGAGCTAACTGTAACTGGTGAATTTCAGTTCTTTTGTATGTTTAAAACTGCATTTTCTTTAACTGACATATTCGTCTAACTGTAACGTCACTTTAATATATATATATATATATAATATAGTTTTGCCACCTACATATGCCCGAAGACTTCTAAAGATTCAGCCAGCACCCACCCCCCCCCCCCAAATTTTTTTTACATATCCATCACCTACCTTTCTAGTTACAATACAATAAGCTTGTCCATACGGTATAGCCATTCATCTAACCCAACACTGAGGTGACCCACTCCTACGTCTTCCCCAAGTAGTAGAGTTTTCTAACATCCCTCAATCAATCCAGTTCAGTGCTAGTCATCTAGGTGGAAGCAGAGTGCTCTGGAGACCCTTGCACGTTACTGCACACATCTGCCTCCAGTTAGTTGCAAAGGCTAATGGGGTTCAACTCTTATAGCTGACCAGTTGTTGCATGGCCTGGATCTACCTGCGCCTATAGCACCCCGGAGCGCGACGGGGTCTCCCTGCTCGTTAGCTTACCTGTCCTCGAGCAGTGTCCGACCACGTGCCATTAATTTTAAGACCTTTCTAAAGGAGGGAGCCTCAGACCAAGCAGCACAAAAGGTAGTGGGTAGCCCAGAATTTCTTTCAGTAAGGCTGCCACCCCTTCCCAAAAGGGGCACACTTGAGTTCTCCAACCACACATGCCGAAGCCCTGCAGTCCAGTGTCGATTTAAACTTTCGTTTTTAATATTTAACTATCCTACAATGCCTGGATGGGTAATATAGATTTAAAATGAAAGTCTACATTTTCAAGTCACATAAAACATTAGTGTTTCCCTTGCGACGTTGCTGCGACGCTTTCCCATACTTTTTACAATCGGCCATTTTCTTCAATTGGGTATTTTTCCTTAATTTTTTTGGGGAGCTATCAGAAGGGATGTGCTCAAATCCTTTTCACTTCGCTTCGAGGTTTCATCACACCGTGCCTAATTCTGCCACACCCCTTCACCCTCCAGACAGTTGACGGGGAAGGCGCGTGGGTGAGCCGAAGCAAAAGCAAGGGTATATATAGCTAGCTATGGAGGCAGGAAAGGAGAAACAACGTGTATTCCCGCACCTTTCCGTAGCAGTCTGGGCACACAAGTTAACGTCCTCGGCAGGAGGAGAGAAAATGAAAAAGGCACGCAGATAAACTGCTGCTGAAATAGCTGAGCTCAGTTTATTTACCTTTTTGACCGCTCTATGCCGAATTGGCTCTAATCGCCCGCTGGAGGTACAAAGCACATCTGAGAAAGTGTTGCCCCTAGCAACACGCTACTTGTAGGTCACTATATTTTTTCACATTCTCCAATCTTAGTGGAGATTTGTGGGTGGTCACTGCGTATGTGGGTGTAACATGGCTTGCGTTGTTTTTAGTTAGAAAATCCCTCCTCCCTGTATCTTAAAAGCTTTGTATCGTGTTGCTTTAAAATTAACAATAGTCTTGATATTTTTCTTGTAAATGCTATAGCAGTTTCAGCTGTACTCTGCTGTTAACATTTGTATGTGCCTCATACACAAACCGAGGCTAACAATTACATAATTCTTCCTATAGCACTGATGACACTGCACCTGTAATTTGTTATTGGTTTCACTTCTCTGTGGCCATCCATGTCTGCAACAATCTCAGTGGGGACCATAGTGTGTCAGACCTGTACAGGTCTGATTTTTACTTTTTAGTGCTGATTCTCCTTGTGCTGAGGTTTTTCTCCTAAAGCTAGCCTTGTGAGAAGTGGGATGTGGTTTTGAGTTAAGAACCCTGTGATCGTCAGTTCGCAGCTTCTGCATTTACATCTGGTTTGGTTCCTGAAGTCTGAGGCTGTTTTGCCAACTGCCGGGGTGAGTAGGTAAAGTGAGTTTGCCTTGGGGTGGCAGATAGTGACACCAAAGTCTGTATGCTGGCCTCTGAACAAAATAATTCCATTCTGAACCCAGAGAGATGCTACAAGATTAAGAGTCTGATTACGAGATTGGCGGTCCAACTGCTCAAAAACCACACCTGCCAGTAGTCCACCGTGCTGGCGGTCTTTAGATCGCCGTATTGTGAGTTGACCACAGTACCGGTGGTGTGGCTATCTTGTGGCGACGGTGAGTTTTCCCCCAAATGTGTGAATGCCTGTCAACATTCAACTGCCTATGTGTCGGATGTACACATATGCATGGTACTTGTTGAAAAATACCACGTACCCATTGCCAAAGTCGGGCCCATATGTGGGCAGTCCTGGCAATGGGTATATGGTACAAAAAGGCTCACTTGTATATCGTCGCAAACAGGCTCTTAATCCTCAGGGGGAAGGTGCTGCTGTGAAGGGGAGACCCAAAGAAAGAGATCCACGTCGTACTCTGTCTGGAAGAACAAGAAAGGGGTGAGTATGCAAGTATGCACCCCAAATCCTTTTTTATTTTTCACCACCTTGAAGCGGGACTGCGGTGGCCAACTGATGGAAAAGCCAACTCTTAATACGGACAGCGGTAGAGAACCTCAGTACGGCCCTATGGTAGCTACCTTTCCCCGACCCCCGAGGCCGGCGGTCTGCTGGAGGTCTTCGGAAACGCCATCTGTCCAACTCCTATTACAGTGTTGGACCACCAAGCTTGCCGCAGTCAGGCCGCCACAGCCGGTATGGTGGTCCACAGACCAAAAACTCGTAATAAGGCCTAACTTGGTCTGGACTCGCATGAGTTGCTCTGCACAGTATCCTCTGCAAGACTTATTCCTTTCTCTGCTATTGCTGCCCTTTTCTCGTGTTAGACTATTTTTTAGCTGAGATTGGTTCTTTGGCCCTCTTACTTTGTGTTGAGTTGGAAAGTAACTGACATGTGCCGGTTAGCAAGTTTTCCCATGAAGATTAGAAGCACTGTGTGTACATTGCCTCTAGATCCCCACTTACTTTTTTCAACCAAGGTTTCTGATTTGAGGCACTTACCCCCTCTTTACAGATTATGCAACCAGGGATATGAAATGCCCACACGTTTGTTTATTAATTTGTAGAAAATGAACAATTGCGGTGTAGTCTCTGCCCTGACTGTTCCAGTTCTCATATTGTATTGTCTTGCACTGCTTAATATGCTTCTTCCTTTTTGCTGTTTAAGTTCTCTTCCCTTTTGTAACTAGGTCATTGCAATGGAAATGCCATAAATAAAATACAAATATACAATTAATGATATATTCCTACAGTTGAAAGTAATTGAGCTAAAAGTACTACTTGCTAACTCTTCCCTATTGCCCAATTTTTTATTTTTCTTTGTGTTTCAGCAGTTTATTTTCAAAAACAAATAATGGTATGTTTGATTGATATTAATAAAATATTTGTTCCAGTATTAGTAACTTGAAAAACAATCTTGCAGCGCCTTCACTTAACAAGACCTCATGAGACCTCAGCAGGTGGTCCAAATTCATCCAAAATACTAATCTTGTTTTCCCATGCAAGATAGTGAACGTCCTGGGAACATATATTGTAGTCTTATTCTCAAATGTTGGTGTTGTGATTCCGGATGTAGATGGGAATCGGTGGGTGCGTTCTGGAGTGGATGATGGACTACTGAGGGGACTGAATCAAGAGAGATGCCCTGCTTTAACAATTTAACAAAGAAGTTCTCATAAAAATCCATGCTTTGCCCCTGATGTTCAATTAATGTTTCCAGTTCCTGTGAAAGGAGGAGAGTATCACATTTCCTGTCTGCAGTGCCCTTTTTTGTAAGAAGCAACATTTTCTTTACCCACATGGGTCCAAGAAGGAAGTCCATCTGGCAGGTGACAATTCAGGGGCCTCTGTTGTTCACTTGGTGTGGGCAATAAGACCTTTATGCTCCTTCACCCTAAGCCTCTTCCACAAGTCTCTGTCTAAAAAATGTATAGGTATTGCATTGGTGCCGTTTTGTTTGTTGAAACACTGAGTTATACTACACTCTTCCCTGCTACTTGATCACATTTTTTAAAAATTTATTTAGAACGTTTTATATAGCGCGAACATGACCCTAGAGGGTATCGGAGCGCTTTACAGAGGGATGTGACACATATGATAGGGGACAATCATGGCAAAATCATAATGATAATAGCAAAAGTTGCGTGATGACATGATAGACAAAAATAGCAATAGTTACATAACGACGTTATAGTGGGCAAAAGAATTAGTGGGATAAGGCGAGAAAGTCATCAGCGTGATAGTATAGAAGGTGACTCAGGACCACTTCTGGACTTTAGGACAGGCAAGTATTCATCAATAGTACTTTCATGTCCTTTTTGAAGGACACTGTTGATGGAATCCGTCTCATTTCCATTGGAAGGGCGTTCCAGGTTCTTGGGGTGATTCCTGAGAAGTAACGGTTGGGTTTTTTTAATTTTTTTTATTTCTTTGGTTTAAGTAGGAGGGTGCTAGAGCTCCTGGAGGTACTGGCACCACCCGACAGCTCAAGTTTTTTTGCGAGGTAGAGAGGTGTGTTGAAGTGAAGGGCTTTGGGGGTCATGCAGGCAAGTTTAAGGTGTATCCTGGCTTCGAAAGGTAGCCAGTTTGGTGTTTTCAGGTCCGGGGAGATGTGATTGTACTTCTTGGAGCCTGTGACGAGTCTGGCGGCTGCATTCAATGAGGCTCTGAGGGGGGCCAGTCTGTACTTAGGCAGACCGCATAGTGTTGCACTGCCGTGTTCCAATCGTGAGATGACTAATGCTTGTACTGTGGACTTGAGGTCCTCGGGTGGAAGAAAAGGTTTTAGTTTCCTTAAGATGCTCAGTTTGAAGTTCGCTCCTTTGGTAGGAGACCCAACTTGGTCCAGCCTGCTCAAGTTCCTATCCAACACTATACCCAAGGATTTCGTAGAGTCATGGTATGTGGTGTACAGTTGAGAGCAATCAGGTTTTTCTTGTATTCCTCAATGATGAGTGCATGCTTGGGTGGGAAAATAAGGAGGAATTCCGTTTTGAGCGTTTAGTTTGAGATGGTTCAAGGTAAGCCAGATGAGGGTTTTGTGTAAAGTTCCGTTGAGTGACTTGATGTCGTCAGGCGAGGAGATTTTCATGTACAGCTGGGTGTTGTCTGCATACATGTGGTACTGGATGTTGTCTGCATACATGTGGTACTGGATGTTAGATGCTTTTGAGGATTTCAGTGAGGGGTTCAATGAATAGGTTAGAAAGAGTGGGTGAAAGCGAGGAGACTTGGTGCACCCCCCAGGGTTCAGGGACTTGGATGGGGGAGGGTTTGGTTGGATTTAATTTTGTTTTCTATTATGGAGAAAGGGGGCAAGCCATTTTAGTACTGCGCCAGACAGCCCCATCCTATGTTCCAGAAGGCTCAGGAAGTTATGTTTGACCAGATCGAAGGCTGATGAAAGGTCTAGTAGGATTAATAGGCAGTATTCGTTCCGGTCAAGTAGGGTAAGCATGTCATCAACTATGTGAGTGATTGCTGTTTCGGTGCTGTGGCCTTGACGGAAGCCAGATTGAAATTGATCTAGTAGCTGGAATTCCTCAATGTGGTTACATAGTTGTACCTGTACACATTTCTCAATGAGCTTTGCAAGAGTAGGGGTGTTAGGGATTGGTCGGAAGTTATTCAGATCCTCAGAGTCTGCCATGGGTTTCTTGAGGATGGGGAGAAGTAGCCCGGACTTAAGGCAGTCAGGGATCTCACCTTGAAGTACGGAGGTATTAACGATCTTGATCCAGAGCGGAACTAGAGGCCTTATAGTTTCTTTGAAGAGATATGAGGGAAGGGGATCATTGAAGTGATTCGAGGGTTTCAGGGTAGAGAGAATGTTGAGAATGGAAGTGTCATTGAAGGTTGAGAATTGATTCCAATGCGCATTGTTCTTAGGGGAGTGGTAGTTAGGAAGAGGGGAATGGGGAGTTAGGTAGGGGTCTGGTAAGGATGATAATTCGAGCAAGGCAGATCTTGTATCCGATTCAATTTTGTTGGAGTTTTCGATGAAGAAGGCAGCAAAGTCCTCGCAATTAGGTTGGGGTCTGGCGGTGATTGTCGATTTGAATGGGTGTGTTGTTGGATTGCCGTTTGATCAGTTCAAACAGCATTTTGGGGGCAGTTTCTAGCTTTGTCTAGTTGGCTTTTGAAGAAGGTCACTTTTGCTGTTCTCATGTTTGTTGTACAGACTTCTTGCTCTCAGAAGTTTGAGGAGTCCAGCAGGTGGAAAGGATCTCCAAGCTCGTCCCGCTAGTCTTGAGTTGCGCCTGTCTGAGTTTAGACAGTCATTGAACCAAGGTTTGGAGTCTTTGTTGGATTTTCTTTTTAGTTGAAGGGGGGCGACTGCATCCAAAACATTTCGCATGGAGTTGTTGTAGTGATCGGTGAATTCATGAACATCTGCCATGAGCATGGGTGGGGACAGATTGCTGTGTGAAAGAGGTTGTCCATGTTAGCATTTTGCATCGATCTTTTCCAGTGTTTTCATTTCTTGGGTTGAAGTCTTTGGGTGGTCCATAGTTCAAGTATGAGGATGGTGTCGGGGTTGGAGATGATTAGATCATGGGTCGCGCCCAAGTTGTGTGTTGGGCTGTCGCAGAATTGAGTTAAGTTGAGGTCAAGTAGGAATTTTTTAAGACGGTTTACAGCAGGGGTACTCGTAGTACGGCCCGCGGGCTGCCAGCGGCCCGGCAAGCCTGTCTTGGCGGCCCGCGGACCTTTCAGACATCGTACCGGTGTTTTTTTTTAACAGTGTCAGCAAACACAGACTCTGCTCTGTGGGGGCCCGGGGATTCAAGCGATCGTCCGAGTGGAGCTGCTGGGGCTCTCAGAGGTGAAATACAACAAAGCCTCGTTATCATGCAAATGGTCTCTTAAAGACCTGTGAAGTACTCGGGTGGGGCTGTGTGTGTGCCCTGGAAGGGAAGCTGCCTCAGCTGCCACACAAGCGGGGGGGGGAGTGGTGACAAAGAATGACAAGAGGACAGCAGGGTGTGAGTCGGGTAAGGGGACAGAGGGTGACAGAGGGCAGATGGGAGAGACAGAGACAGACAGACAGATAGAGATAGAGACTAACAGAGACGGGGAGAGACAGATGGGCAGAGACAGGGACAATCAGATAGAGACAGAGAGGCAAAGAGACAGACGGAGAGGGAGGGAGACAGACGGAGAGGGAGGGCGACAGAGAGAGGGAGACGGGGAGAGAGAGGGAAACGGGGAGAGAGAGGGAAACTGGGAGAGAGAGAGAGAGGGAAACGGAGAGAGAGAGGGAAACGGGGAGAGAGAGGGAGACAGGGAGAGGGAGGGAGATGGGGAGGGAGGGAGACAGAGAGGGATAGAGACGGATAGAAGGAGAGAGGGAGGGAGAAGGAGGGAGGGAGGGAGACGGAGGAGGGAGGGAGGGAGACGGAGGAGGGAGGGAGGGAGACGGAGGAGGGAGGGAGGGAGACGGAGGAGGGAGGGAGACGGAGGAGGGAGGGAGACGAAGGAGGGAGGGAGGGCGATAGAGAGAGGGAGGGGAGAGAGAGAGAGATGTGTATGCCGGGTCCGGTGGCTCAGTGGACGAAGGCGTCCGCTGCAGGGACCTGTGTTCCACCTCATGGTCAGTTTTTTTGTTGCTCTAGCCCCGCCTCCTCCCCCCAATGACCCCGCCCCCAAGGTGCGGCCCTCGGCCACAAACCACACTGTAAATTTGGCCCCCAAGAGAAAGTTTGTGAGTACCCCTGGTTAACAGCTAGGTCATTCGGGTCATTCCAATGTAGATTGAAGTCTCCCAGGAAGATCTGGGGGCAATGCAGACCTAGATTGGATGAGATGGTTTCCATGGTTTGTTCAATCGGAAGGTTATCTCCTGGTGGATGGTAGAAGATGTGTAGGTTACCTAGATGATAATGCTGAGGTATTCACAAGATGAGAGAGGAGCGGACAGAGATTGTTTCGCTGAGAAACTGTTCTGGTAAATACAGGCAATGCCTCCCCCATACTCTTGGTTCTGTCAAGTCTGATAAAGCTGTGAGTAGGAGGAACTAGGATGTCAGGGACCGGACCCGAGGAGACATTGAGCCAATTTTCAGTGAGAATCAGGAGGTCAAGTTCTTGATCAAGGATGAGGTCAGCGATATCTGCGGCATGTTTTACTGCGGATCTGCAGTTGAGAAGGATGCATTTCAGGTGAGTTTTGGAGTCAGTGGGAGTAGACTGTGCAATGTGAACTTGAAGGAGGCTTGCGCTACTTAGTGCATTGGAGTTAAATGTGGGGATTCTATGCGGGTTTAGTGTAATGGTTTTAATGGCCTCCGGAGTGCCTGTCAGATTACTAGGATCTTTAGAAGGGGTTAATGGCATAGCTTGGATAGGTCTGGATGTGACTGGGATATCAGGTTGAGTGGTGTTGTAAGTTAGAAGAAGGGAGAAGATGTCCGGGCTAGAGAGGTGGTTCTTAATTCTAATGGGTCTGGATGTGGCGTTTGGGTAGGGAGTAGTGTTCCAGGACCGGAGCGGGGATGTATGCTTAGGGTCCCTCCTCGTCTCAGCAGGAGTGGGCGTCTTATGGTAATGCTTGGGCATTTGCAGGTACGACTGCGAGACCTTGTTGGGCAATAAGTCTCAGGCCAGTTCTGAGGTGATGGTTATGAGCTTTTGTATGTCATTTTTGAGTTTTTGTATGTCCCAGTTGATTAACTTAAGTCTGGAGGCCGCATAAGGCTGAGTGTAAGTGAGCGTGGGGGGCCGGGGGAGAGGGTCCAGTCCCGGGTGTGGTAGTAGTAGGTGGAAAATATGTGAGGATGGTAAGGAGAGGGGACGATCCCAGAAGAGGAGGTCTGACAGTGTTGGCCAGGTGGGAGTGTAGTGGGGGTAGAGGTTTTGGAGTGGTTAGAAGGCTTGGGGGGCAAAGGGGTTTGGTTTGGGGAGGTGTGAGCTGTACAAGGGAGCAGGTGAAGTCAGTAGGTGATGTAGTAGGATTCCTTGAGGGTCCGGAGGTGTGTACGAATGGCTGGAGTCCCATGGTGATATTGGAGGGACATTGTTAGCAGGAGAAATGTTTGTCGTCATTGGGCAAGAGAATGTTGTTCAAGGTCTCACGTGGAGTATCATAGTGCTTGGGATTTCGAATGCAGACTTCATGGTGGTCCTGCGAAATGGGTGAGGGATTAGAGTTTTCTGGAGTTTTGAGAGGGGCACTGTTGTTAAGGGAATTCTTAATGAGGTCAAAACAATCATCAAAGATTTCTAGGTTACAATTAGTGGCTTGTCTAAAGATAATCCCAATATTAAAAATGGATATGGTAGCCGTTGCTTTGAATGTGGGTGAGGTGACTACAGAGAGTCTTAAGCCATGAGGAATTTTCTTACAGGAGCAGATACTGAGTAGGGGTGGGCGGAATTTGAGTAGTTGTGCTACACAAAGCTCTGCGAAACGGTAAAAAATCTCGGCGAGCACGCAGAAATTCCGCTAACACGCAGAATTGCTTGTTCTGCCCGTTCGCGATGCTTTTTTCCTGTTTGCGAATGCTGTTTGCGTGCTCAGGGGGGGCAAATTTGCAAAACTGCAATGCAATCAGTTGGGGCACGCGCAGCTCCAATGCAAATGATTGACCTATAATGTTACCAAAAAATTAAACAAAATAATACCAATATGTTAAACCCCCTCCCACCCTAACCCTGGAATAGAAGAAAAAGGTGAAAAATAAGAATGCACGCTCCCTCCCCGCCACCCACATAGCCCTACCCCCACCCGGCCAAAGACAGGTGGCGATTAGACTGAAGGGTTCGCCTCAGGCGCAAGAGTGTCCATTGGCGCCAGGCTGGAGCCCTTGCCGGCCGCGGTAATAGAGATCTCTTTCATACCCAAAATGTGCCATAAACGGTGGAACCACCCTGTGAGTGTTGGATTATGTGTAGATTTCCAGTGGGAGAGAATGTTTTGTGTAGCAGAGCCCAATGCATGGGCCATTTGTTTCCTCCTCATGGATTTCTGCAGATAAGTGAGCGGGTTGGGAACTCCCAGAAGTACATACTCTGGAAGTCCGGGGATCTCCGTATCTAAACACTTGTTGAAGTCCTCAAGCACCAGGGTCCAATAGTGTGTCAGGTGTTCGCATTCCCAGAGGAGATGGACGACATTCCCCACCTTCCCACATCCCCTCCAGCAGACCGGGCTGTGTGCGCTGTCCATGCGATGCATGCGCTCAGGAGTATAATACCAATAGTACGCAAGTTTTGTGAAAGTTTCGGTGAGGCCTACATGAGTCGCAGTATGTCGTGCCCTATAGCAAATCCCCTTCCATTCTTTGCTAGTGAAAACACGACCAAGGTCCCTCTCCCATCGGGCCCGCCCTGCATGGTAGGTGTGAGTGTAGCGAGGTAGGAGCATCCTATATAGGTCTGATATGAGCTTCTTGTCGGAGGTACGTGTGATCAGCCAGCACTCAAACTGGTTGAGGTGTTTGTGGGCCCGTGATTTAACGTCTGGGTAAAAAGCCCAATGCCGAAGCTGCAAGTAATGCAAGCGCTCAGATTCTGGGAGGCCGTAATCTGCACGCAGCTGTGTGAAGGGTACCACTCCTTCGGCGTCGTAGAGGGGACCAAGTGCATGGCATCTGGTGGTTCTCCAATGGGGGGGAAGGAGGTCGCCACCATCCCCGGTCCAAAGTCTTGAGTTTCCGAAGAGGAGGAGTGAGCGGGGAAGGGAGGTTGTCAGTCCATGTCGCCTATTCGTCTGGTCCCAGACCAACAGGGTCGTGCGGGTGATATGAGAGGCGTAGAGGTTTGGGAGGCATTGGGCCTTTCAAAGGAAAGCGATCTTCATCAGGGAGGTGCCCGCTATAGCCCAGTCCTGAAAGAGCCAGTGTTTTTCGGATTCGGCTCCACTCCACCAGGTGCCGGAGTTGCGTAGCCTTATAATACAACAAAAGATCAGGGATCCCTATACCCCCCTCATCTGGGGGGAGGAAGCTGACCTGCCGCTTCATCCTCAGTTTGCGACCCTGCCTGATAAATTGCGAGAGTTCTGACTGCACCCGCTGGAGTCAGCGGGTGAGGGGTTGCAGGGGGAGCGTTTGAAATAGGTAGAGAAGTTTGGGGAGAATCGTCATCTTGACTGCAGCAACGCGGCCAAGCCAAGAGATCGGGTAATGTTTCAAACGTCGCAGATCCGCGCGGATGCAGGACTGCAGGATGGTATAGTTGGCCACCCTCATTGCCTGAAGTGTGGGGACTAGCTGGATCACAAAATAGGGGACCGTATCGACAGACCACTTTAGAGAATGGCGAGCCTGTAGGTTCGCTAGCATCTGGGGAGGCACGGAAAAGTTGAGGGCCGTGAACTTGGTAATATTAACTTTAAAATCGGATGCCTCCCGAAGAAGTCCAGCTCCTCCAGGAAGGCGCCCAAAGCAGTCGCCGGTTCTGTCAAAGTGACCAGAACATCATCCGCGTACAAACTAAGGGTGTGGGTGTCCCTGCCAAAGCTTATTCCCGGAATTCCAGGATGCTCACTGACTTGTTGTGCCAGGGGTTCCATATACAAGGCAAAGAGCAGGGGCGACAGAGGGCACCCCTGTCTAGTGCCTCTGTGGATGGGAAAGGGGGCAGACGAGTGTCTGTTCACTCGCACCACAGCTGCAGGGCTTCGGTAGCAGTTAAGGATACGGGTCCTCATCTTTTCCCCCAAGCCGTAACGGGACAGCACTTGCTCCAGGTAAGGCCAGTGTACGTGAACAAATGCTTTTTCCACATCGACGGCCAGGAGTAAATGTAAATGTAAATGTGTTTGTACTTGTATAGTGCACTGCCACCCCCAACGGGGGCATCCTGGCGCTTTTACTATATAATCACCCGGAGTAAAGGAGGCTTTTTCGATGAGGTGAAGCACCTGCTTTGTGTTGTCGCTGGTCTGTCTCTGGGGGATGAACCTTAGATGGCTTGAGGACATGATGTGCAAAAGCAATGTTACCAAACAAGATAGTAAATGTAAGTCTTCTTCTGATGTGACATTGAATCAGGTTAAAATTAAAAGTTACTATGATGAGAACCATAATTCATTTGACACTGGCTTCATTGTTGGAGACTGGGTTCTAATCAAAAGACCAGTCGGACTCCACAAAGGTGAATCCAAGTTTACTGCACCACTAAAAGTTATTCAGATGAGCAAAGGGTTGCTGTTGTTAGAAGGGAAAGGATGGTGGAATAGGATACAGCTGGTAAAATTGACTGGCAGAAAGCTGAAATTATTGTAAGGAAAATAGACTGACTGGTCATGTTGGTTACACCTTCTGATCTAGCCAGTAGTATCGGTCACGGTATTTACATGTCGCTTAACTTTATTGACAACGGTGATCCAACAGCTTCAGAGTATGATAGGTGAGTGGGTAGTTTTGACAGGAGCAAGAAGGGAAATGCGTTGAGGTCAACGGTTGCTTTTAGAGCAGATGTGGAGTGACTGTTGGGAAGGGTTTGGAATTGGACAGACGTGGTCAAACCATGAATTTGTACTACTTAACCCTGTTGATCATCTCATCTAGAGCTTTGCAGCCTAGAGGCACACACAGTTACTACAGAGACTAGGTTAAAGAACGTGTGAATGTTGTTCCTAACATACAGTGTAAGACGTCTGAGACCAGATTAAAAAAATACATTGTTTAACCACAGTAGTAATGCGCCAGATTTTTTATATGTGCAAGAGACACACTTTGTGTGGGTACAGAACATGGCTTATCTGGGTAAATCGCGTATCATGTGAGTATTATTTGAAGTCCACATGCAGAATGGAGCAATAACATGCCTCGCAAAAAAATTATTTACCAATGATAGCCAAAAGGATGTGGATGAATGTACTGGCAAATTGTCACTTTCTAGATTACTCAGAAGAGAAACTTAGTGTAGGCATAATGTGTAAGCACAATGTTATCCACAAATTGGAACTTTCATGCAGAAGATGGTTATGCTGGAAGTCCCGGCAGGAGCATATAGCAACCATTGAGAGAGTTGCACCAGGGCCCAGTGCGGCCCATTGAACCTTAATAACTGCTGTGTTTTACTGCCAAAATAGAAGTGAAATGGGCCATTTTTCTTGCTGGCATCCTTGCCATGTGACTGAGTCCCAGTAGAGACAATAATCATTGACAGATGTTTCTTTGAGGTGATGGACAAGAGACCGCAGATTACATTATTTTGTATAGGATTGTAGAAGTGTTTGGTCTTGGGTCCATTCATTTGATTTAGGGGTCTCCTGAAGCTGGATTTTGCTCTTCAGACTTGCCTGTTTTTTGTTCGACTTAGGGGTGCCCTCCCAGTTGCTTAGTTCAATATTCTTGTCTGGGGCATTAAAAACTGCTTTCTAATATTAATAAGATTAGGGAATGTAAACCGCAGACTATGTGGCCATATTGGGCACCTGTTTAATAAGGGAGCAGTTGAATATTTAATGAATGAGACTGAAGAGTATTTTTTTATGGTTGATTGAGACATTTTTGACCATGCAGACATGTTTATGGTAGGCTTGTATGCAAGGTATTGGGGGCAGAGCGATGGTTGATATTAAACTGGCATGTGAGCGTAGAGTGAAGAGTAATGAATGCAATTTAAAAGGAAGATTTTGGAACTAAAGATTAGAGGGGATTAAGATCTATCTGATTTCCGGCTAAGAGTGCTGGAAAGTAATACCAAATTACTGTTTGAAATCGCAGAGAATATACCACAAAAGATCAGGAGTGCCTTGTGTCAGACAATAAGAGCATGGCGAAGAAATGGTTGCATTGTGTAGGAAGGGGGAAATGAAGTAGATTTGTTAGAGTGTGATAAGACGGGGGCAAAGAGACAAGAATGATAGCGGAGATGTTTGTCCATAGTCGAAAAATAAGCTTCTTTAGTCTACTGATTTCATACACTGAACAGGGTGTAGGTGATTTTGAGAGATCATGAAAAGTTAGACAATTGATGGCAGAAACAAACAACTGGCTCTCAGACGCCACTATGGAACCCACTGGTTCCAAATGGAATTATTTTAGAATATTAATTAAAGCACTTCAAAGCATTAGAACTATGTACAGGTTAAGCACACAGACCTGTGGGGCTTCATGCCAAATAGGTCTAGCGAGTATAGACTCAGAAGGCAACAACACACTGCGCCATGGGTGCATGCATTGGTTCTGTTAGAAGGTCTTGCATTAGATACTGAAAAAAAACCTTTCGGTCCCTGAACTGCGGATGCATGACACCTTTCCAATTAAGATTCAGCTTGTAGATGGAGTCCTCAAATGGACTGAGAATTGTAAATGGTGCCCATTTAAACTTCTGGCTCTCATTTTGGAGCCTGTGGGGCCAAGCACTATTGCTTTGCTATTCCCACTCAAGCCCTGTTGGTAGTTCCCAGCAGAATAGATTTGGGTACAGAAGAGGCATATTTCAATGACTGAGTATAGTATACTATTATATCAGGGAGATCTGTAGTTGTTTGGCTCTGGCAGTGCACATGCATAGTATATATGATAATTTACCAGTTGGTAGTTTTACCCGTGTTGTACAGGGAAGAGACCGTCCTAAAGAACTGTCATTTGCTTGTGGGCTTGGAGGATTTTAAGAAGCTAGGGGTCAAGGTGACAAGGAAAATGCAGTACATATAATTTAAAAAAATTAAGATTAGGAAAAGGAATGTAGCTCTATGAAAAAGACTCCCTCTTTGCATTGGGCAGAGGCTGCTGTATTCAAAATTATATCACGCTCTAAACATTGGCCACTTCAAAACACAGTACATAATACAAAAGGATTAATTCAGGGCGCTTCTAAAACAGTTAAGAGAAAGGGATAATGAAAGGGAAGCATTACATAAAATGTACAGGACATTGGTTCAGTACAGCAGTCAGCCATGAGGAGAAATAAATTAATGAGGTAACTCCTTGAACGGTTATGGACAAAAAGTAACCAAACCTGTCTCTAGCACTTGAAGTGGTACATAGGACCATGGCGAACAAAATTAGGACAATTGGGGTGTAGGTGAAAAAACATTCCAAGGTTCGGTCCATTTCTTGGTGGGAAACTGAATGGCAAAAGGGAGGGCTTCAATTGAGGGGATACAATGGACATCTTCAAGTTAGGAGACATGATAGACAAAGATCGGATTTAATCTTTTGAGGAACTCCAAAAAGTTTTTTTTGGGCCAAGAACAAATTCACACGTTTTCAATCGAGGTAGGTACCTATGAGTTATCTTTTAGGTAGCCAGGCAATACCAAAATGCAGCCTGATGGACCAGGCTTTTACAAGTAGAAGTAGGAAAATGAAACAGAGACTCCCTCCTCCCCAAAAAAAAGTAGTGAAGTAATTTTGCACACCTATATTACTTTTTCTTTGTTCACATTTTGCCTGGTAAAACCTGGTGAGTTTTGCATGTGGAAAAAGGGGAAAACCTCAAAAGATCTGGTTACTCTGTGATGACCATGTTACACAACTTGACATAAGTAACCTTAAGATGCACGATTAAGAATGACAACACCAGTGCATAGTCTCTAAGAATGTCATACCACAATGAAATGCCTCCTGATGAACCATGACTTCTCCATTATTATGCCTCGGGTGGTCCTGATTAGTATAAGGATGCCCACAATAAACCAGAAGTTTGAACTCATTAATTTGCCCATGGTTTACCATTGTCGGGGCACAGTCACTATTATGCCAATGATGCTTGTCTTATATGAACGATGTACACCACTCTGCCAGGAATGGTCACCACTGTCCCAGAGAAGAACTTGATTGAGAGCGTGGTCATCAGGTGCCCTTGTGATCTCATTTGTAAAAGTTTGCTCCTTGTGAGGGGGACACCACCAGGAACAGATGCAAACACACCCAGACTGGGGTGCATAAATGTCCACCTGTAAACATGCGCTATTTCATGCAGCAAGTGGGACACGTGCCACCGCTCGTGCTCGACCCCCCCCCCCCTACTTTTGGACATTTCCTACAGTCCGCAGGAACTCTCCACTCCAGCCTTCTCAGCTGCCACAGTTATAATTTTACGCACACTCAGTTTATGCGTCAGCATCGGAAGCTGAAATTTGTTTGGCTGGCTGTCGGTCTGAAGGATTAGAGACCCCTATACGAGGCTAAAAAAAAAAATTCCTATAAGTCAAGGGAGAGAGTGGTGGCTGTTTATGTGATTGGTGGCGATGCTTGTTTTGAGGTTGATTTTGGTTTGTTTATGATGGGGAGGCTCTTGATGTGGGTATAGTTTCACATTCATTTGGCAATGCAGAGACTGGGTTTTGTTTGGTACGTAATGTGATGTTTCATTTTTGTGACTAAAGGAGGGGTGTTTTGTTTTGGTTTCTGCCAACTGTGGGGAATAGTGTTAGTCTTTTTATTTATTTTTCTTTATTGGTTTTTATTATTGGTCCTATTTTCTGCATGGAATGGAAAGAGTGTGTGATAATTTATGGGTCTGTAACTGGTAAAGAGGATAGTTGGAGGTTTGTGGGTAAATGGGAAATGTTTTTGATTTTTCTTGGTAATGATGGGGCTAGAATTGGTTTCTGATTAGGTACTGAAAACCTCTTTGTTTTAATTAATGTAGTCCTTAGATGAGTGTCCCTTAATTTGATTAATCTAGAATAGCTGGTTTGAGTGTGTGTGAGACAGAGACTGACTGGTTTTGGGGTGGATGTCCTTCATCTTGGTAACGGAGAGTAGTTTTGCTTTAGACTGGTTTTTGGGTGGTTGCGCATTCTCTTGGTAAGAGAGTGGTTTTGATTTAGACTGGTTTAGGGTTGGGTGTGGATTCTCTTGGTAACCGAGAGATTGGTTCTGATTCGGACTGGTTTAGAGGTGGTGTGGATTCTCTTAGTAAACGAGACATTGGTTCTGCTTGGGACTGGTTTAGGGGTGAGTGTGGCTTCTCTTGGTAACCGAGAGATTGGTTCTGATGCGAACTTGTTTAGGGTGGCTGTGGATTGTTCTTATTTTGACTGGTTATGGGGTGTTTGTGGATTCTCTTGCTAACCGAGAGATTGGTTTTACTTTCTGTAGGCGACGAGAGGGCGCTGGCAATTATGTTGTTGTTTCGTAGATTGAAGCAGGTTTTGTTTCTGGGTTGGATGTGGCGGACACGCTGGAGGGGTTTGAGCGGGTTGTTGGACCGGTTGCGGCGCCTCAGATGGCGCTACTGGAAGAGGCGGCAGAGTTTCCGCCCCACAGAACCTCTGTTAGTGCGTGCACCGTGGACACCAGCGGGGCTATCCCCGCAGAGCCGGCAGGGGATCCCGAGTTGCAGTGTGTTGAGCAACATCCCCTGTCGCCGCCTCCTGAATGCCTGTAATGAGATGCAGCAGGCGGCAGTGTGGGCGGAAGAGCACCCCCCACTCCCTGATCCCTCCCTGATCCCTCCTCCTCCTCTCCCCGGATCAGGCCGTGAGCTGCCGATCGCAGACAGGCTGCGGCGCACACTCGATCATGATGCCCCCGGTGAGTCTCCGTTCACGGCTGTCGCACACTCGGCCCTTTGTCCCCAAGCATTGCCCCGAGCCTCGGCAGCCCCGGCCTCGGATCAGCGCCTCCGCGGGCTTGCGCAGCCGCCGATCGGCTGCAGAATGAATGGCCGGGCTGCAGCAGGCCAGGGCCTAGCTCTGCCGGCTTAGACAATGGGGCCTTTGCTGGCTCAGGGGGTAGAGCTGAGAACCGGGGCCGGAGGACTCCACTGCCGGGGCCTAACCTCGCCTCCCCCGAGCCGGGCCTTTACCTCACTCATAGCCGATTGTCGCACGTTCGGGTACGATGCTTTCAGATTAATGCTTTCTTTTCTAAGGTCTCTAATTCAGGCGAGATCTAGCAGATTTTACCTTTGGACTTGGGGGCGGGGGGTTATTTCATTGTTTTAACACTGGAATGCGATCAAATACACCCCGAGTAGACTTTATGCCATTGTTGTGCACTCTATGGCGACTCTTCTTGGGTCACACCGAATACCCCTTTTATAATTTGCCTACTCCTGTTTTTGTACCATTTCCAACCGGCTCCGTGAATGGATTTATATCGGGGTTTAAGCCTTAAAAAAACAGCCAGGTAGTCTTAAAATTGCCTTATAGTGTTAAACGTTTGTTCAGTGTTTTGAAAATGATCTGTGCACGCTGACTTGTGTGCTGCCCACGCTACTAGCTTTGCTGTGCGTGGTTGGGGACGGCATTTGTTTCCATGTAGCATGCATTTGCGTTCCTTTGCATGGGATCTGTTTCTGCTGTGCAGCGGGGATTGCTGGGAAGCGATCACTATGGACCTTGGGGACAGTTTAAATCGAGGCGCCTGCCAACCCGGTTCGCTGTTCTGGTTGTGTTTCGAGTTCTTCAAAGAGGTGCTTTCGGTTTCCACATTTTCTTCAAATACATCTTGTAGCAAGTACCCATTATAGGAGGGTGTGATAAAACCACAAAGTAGCAACAAAAGTATAGCTGGAAGTAAAAAGGCGGGGGGGGGGGGGGATTGGGAGTGGATAGGCCATGGGTTGGGGAGGGGACATTCCCATTCAAAGTGCTGCCCCAGAAGTTGGACCTTTCAAAGTGTTTTAAGTTTATTACGTGGGCTTCGTGCCTCATTGAAAAAAGAAAACAGTTTGACTTGAGTGCTTTTAGTTGGGGACTGATCAGATATGTGCAATAACCCTTAAGTTGGTGGTTTACTTTATGTTAAGCCAATTTTACTAACCGTACCCATCGTAATTGTGTAGTGAACTGGAAATTCCCCCAAAAATCTAAAAATCAGCACCGACCCCCTCCACAAATATACTTTGTTAGTGGCAGTGGATAGAGACAGGATTCCATAAAAGCCCACCGGGTCCAGTCACTCTTGCTGTTTACTTGTGTACGAGATAGCCCAGTCGAGTTTGTCTTTTTCATCCTTCGGGGGTTGGGGGGGGGGGGGTCAATACATTAAGTAAAAGACTTAGGCCCTCATTGTGATCATCCGGTTAATTGTGCTATGCATAGTAGGTGCTGTTCTTACCCATCACATTTGTGTTTTGTGATAAATTTAGGTGAAACCTGCACATGTTTTATTTAGGGATTGCAGGGTATTTACTGGAGCGTGCAGGTGTCTGGGTCTGCGTGTTATTCCCCCAAACCTTGCAAGTGATGTTTATCGCACCTGATAACTTTGAACTCCGCAGATTCTGATTTTATCTGGTGCGATAAATATCCCACTAATTTTTAGTAATGAGAACTTTAGTCCTGGTTTATAGCTTAGATCTAACTATCCTTGTTTTTAGCGAAGCAAAAACCGCTCTTGTGCCACTACACTCATAATCGCAAGCCTCCCAGCTGAGCGAAGTGGCCATCCTGGAATTTAAGGCAGTATTGTTTCCATTAAGTATCCTTTTGGCTGGAGTTTTTTTTAATTGGTGACACTATCTGTGAGCTGAATCTATTGGGTTGTAGAGGAGTCTGGATAAACAATATTTTAGACCAAGGTTCTCCAACCGTTACTGTAATAAGAGCTACTTTATGTTCAGTGATATTATTGCCTTATGTGGTTACTATTGCATTAGTGGCCACCAAATGCACAATTAGCAGTAGTGATTACTTCAGCGCATCAAGCTCGGTTGACAAAAGTAATGTAAAAAGGCTCTATGTGCAATGCCTCTACATTGGTATTACATAACAGACACATCTGCATAGCCCCCCCCCCACCGGCACCAAGCTAGTATTAGTAGTAAGTCTCCCCCAAAACCATTTGATTTTTATCACTCAAATACTAGCTTTGAATATATTTTTGAAATCCAACTATTTTTCCCCCCCAAAGATCAACCTGTGTCCTGAAGACACATACGTTTTTGTCTCAAATACATATTTTCAATATTGGCGTAAACAGTTGGAGAAGCATGGTTTAGACTGAATGCATTTTGAGATCACGGGCAGATGTTTTGGTCTCTAAAATGTGCATTGTGTCCTTGATTATTATCTTCTGTGCGCCAAGATGTTTACTTAAATATTTTTCGGTGGTGCAGTCTTTTTTTAGGTCTCATCCATACCTGTCTGTGGTCGAGAGACCTATTGTGTACAATAACAATACTGAGAGGGGGCTTTGTGTCAACCCATTGCTCCTCATTGACCAGTTTTCTTGGCAACCTGATTTGCTTGCTTCCTATTTGGTTGCTTTCCTTCCTCAGCCGTCCCCTGGAGGTTAATTTCCTTACCATCCTTAAGAGTGGATGCATTTTATCTTTCCACCGCTTACATTCAAAGAACTACTTTTTAGGTCTCGCCTGAGCCAGCTCATGCGCTGGCGAGACATTTAGTAAGTGGGCTTTTAAAAGTTCGACCGCATGCTTTTGCTGGCCTCAAGCTTGCGCAAGCATGTGCACATCCACCAACGGGCTTTCCTCACAGCACCCTTACTGCTCGCCTCGCTCCGCCCCTCCCCCACCGCAGAGCTCGTGATCGCGATGATTTTCGCTTTCGCGGCCGCGTTACTTTTTGCGGCCACGCGGCCAATGCTGGTCTTATTTAAGGCTCGTGTCCTACTTAAGCAACCTCTCGAATTGTGTGGTTCATACTCCCGAAAAAATAAGCATTTGTCGATTAAAGAAATTGCATGTAGAATCACAGTTCTCATCTCTCAAAAAAACTGCTTTCATGCTGAGACAAATTATGACAGTCTTTATTCCAGTGCGGCCTCGCAATTTCCAACCTGTCTAATACTGAAAGACAGCCCACGGAGTAGTAGAAACAGGCAGGTGCCCCCTCTGACGCCTGCCTGATGAATTATGGGAAGGAAAGACAGCCTCGCTACACATAACTCTGATTTATGTGGTCTTCACCAGTGAGTGCGGGAACACCTCAATCTGGGTTAGCAGGAAATGTAGGTTTTAACCACATAATTACCATAGGTTAAACTCCATGCTGAATGACTGATTTAACTGGGAAAGAAAATCCATTCATCCTGTCACAGAAGCTGTAGGAGTGGGCCTATGACTTCCTTCAAATGTATATTTTACTAGAGGGTCTCTGTCACCTCCTCTCTCGTACTCTTTCCTCCGCCCCCTCTTATTCTCTGTCTAAGGAAACCCCCCTAGTAAACAGCGGCCTTGTCTGAGAGGTGTCATCTCTTCACTCTGTTGCTCGTTACATTTTTATAATGTCACTGTAAAATGGTACTTTTGACACTATAAAAAGTAGTGTTTCGCCCACCCTGTCTGCGTTAGAAAGGAGAAAAATCCCCTGACCACAGAAGCCGAAGGTTTAATTAGAGGAGAGTGTACTATTAAGGTTTGCTTCCGCATCGGACTTGCAAGTTTTTTTTTGTGTACCGTGTTCTGGGGTCAAGTGAACAGAACTTGTGATTTACGTGCGTCTAAGCACACAGATTCAATTTGTTAGCTCTAGAAAAGAGCAACCTTTAAGATTCCTTCGGTTACCATACCCAGTAGGATTGGCTTTTGTATTGAGGGGCTTATTTATGAGCCCCAGCGTCACTTTTGCGCTACCGTTGTCACTTTTTGTGACGCAACAGTGGCATAAAAAATGCGCCACGAAGCGCCCTATTTACAAAGTGATGCATCTATGCAGATGTCACTGAGTAAACCCAAGCCCTACATTATATGTATACTGCATCAGGTATAATGTATGCAGGGTGGGCACTACCCGCAAAAAACCTCGTAGAAGTGGTCGTATTGAAATCTATAAGATTTCAACGCGCCGCTTCTAGGGCGCTACTGTGTCAATATCTTACACCTGTCTCATGACTGACATAAGACTGACTCAGGCCCTTTCACGTGGAGCTTACTCCATGTGAAAGGAACATTGCTGGAGTTGCGTCATGCTTCCGACACAACTCCAGCAATGCATCACCTTTGCGCCGACAGATACGTCAGTAATACTGACGTATCTGTAATTGCTTGCGACATAATGCGTCATACAGTAAATATGACACCTCAATCCTGTCGCAAGGAGCATGCAGTGAAAACTGTTGCATCGCTGTTTTCACACAGCGATGCAACAGTTTTCATAAATAAGCCCCCAGGTATTTACAATGAGGCACTCAACACAGGCACACAGACACACACGTGGACGGAGCAATACAAAATAAACGAGTCCTCATGTAAAGTAACTGGTGCGCATGTAAAGCACCCCAATACCTTCCGGTGGAGTTTGCGCTATATACAACTGCAAAAAAAAACGTAGAGTGAAAATTGAAAACAAATGCCAACTGGTCCTACAGACATCTGTGAACAAAGATGACTGCCTCAAACCAGCCGGACTGTCTGCCTCTTGATAGATATTGAACCCGGTGTAGTCTCACCATATTGTGCGGTCATGCCGGGTGAGACGTCAGCCCTCATGTGCAGCATAAGTAAGCCCTGCTGAAGCTTGATTCATGGTTCGCTTTTACTGAGTTGGGACTGAACATGAGGCTCATGTCCACATTTAATTATGCATTTGCCTTGCCCAATGTTGTTACCAGGATGTAGGTGTTGTGTTACACACTGCATCCCACCTCAGTTTGGATTTAAACTAGAATTAACAGGTTCAACAGAATGTAACAATTGGGGAAGAAGGGGAGCAGCTCAGACCACTGACACCGTAATTGTGTGAAAAAGGCTGCTTTATTGAAACAGGTGCACATCCCATAAACAACCCTGGGCCTACCACCTTACAAAATTAAAACCTCACTAATTGTTCGCCTATGTTAGGTACCCCCATCACCACCAACTGTCCCTCCCCACAACTTTATTCTTTAAGTCTCTACTTCCTCCTGTGCTGATATTTTGCCACTGAGAACTTTAAACTCCCCTTCAGCTTAATGCGACTATTAACATGTAAATAACTTAACTTCCTAATGGACCTTTGATTTCCTGGCTCGTCCAGGCGTGAGCTTGTCTACCAGTTCACTTTCAGCCTGGATTGCAGCTGTCAACAATAAACTTCGGTAAACCATGCCAACTTCTTGGCCAACCACTTCTGCACCTTCTTCAAAGCAACAGCCCTACATGCTTAACTCCCCCCTGCACAGCTGTTCCAGACCAAGCCTGCCAAAGAAAAATACAGCTCAACATTACACAAATCCCTAGACCTAACTAGAGGGATGGGAAGACTGGCAAGAATGTTAAGGTCCTAATACCAGCCACCGTAGTGGCTGGACACATAAAGTGTCCGCTTAAATACCTTGGGCTATGAAATAGCCCAATCTAGCCCAAACTGCCAGCAGTCTTCGGACTGCTCCAATTCCCCAATAATCCCGAAGGCAGACCTCTCTGTGGTCGGCTGACCTCTAAAACCTTATTGGGGAAGAAGGGGAGCAGCACAGACCACTGCCACCATGATTGTGTCAAAAAGGCTGCATTATTGAACAAGCATTGGCATAGCCAATAGGTCTTGCCTTTGGGACCTTATAAGTGTTTAGTTATCCAGAACAATATCCTTGATGCAACATCAGCTGTTGCATGGCTAAACACTTATAAGATCCCAAAGATGAGACCTATTGGCTATGCAATAGGTCTCGCATTTACGCTAGTTTGAGCGATTAACATTGTAAATAACAATGCCTTTTTTTGTTTTTTAAAACCTAAATAAATGGCATTATCATTTATAATGCCAATAGCTCAAACTCGCGTAAATGGGAGACCTATTGCATTGCATATGCTTGTTTCAGTTTGCTTTCAGCACTCAGTGGGAGTACATATGTGTTCTTGCCTTATTTTCGCTGTGTACTGCATCCCCCTTTACATCACTTCTCCCCCGCACCTCACTAAGTCTTGCTGCTCCCAAACATCCTCTTACTTATATATATATATTTTTAACACCAGGTTTCCTAGAAAGTTTTGATACATTTCAGAGTCTCTGTGGAACCTGAAAGCTGCCATTTCTGTACTCCCTCTACAGACATCAGAAGGATACTCTTTTCCCTTCCAGGCTTGCAAAGTTTTCTTCATTGAGTATCACTATATGGCATGATGTTCATAGGTTGACAAATTGATTGTTCCCGCTTATAAGGTTGTGTTCCTGCAGCCTTCTTGTACTCTGTCAAATGGGCTTCCAGAAGCTTAGTAAGTCATTCATAATTGCTCCATCTACTCACCCATGGTTTTACATGTTCGCATTGAGGCCCTGTAGGATGTTGCATTGTTAGAAGGGCACATGCCGTAATGTGTTTGAGCTGAACACTGCTGTTGGCTGAGAGCTAGCCAACTCTATTATGTGGTTCTGCCTGGATGGTTGGTTTTCATGCACGAGGGAAGAGCACTCTGGTTGAGAAAGCTTGTTTACTGGGAGAGAAGGCGTATTTTAGGAGTCCCATACTCAAGCTGTTGTTGAGATCTACCGTTCTCATCGCAAGACTGTTAATACGGAATTTAGTACAGAATATAATTACTGTTTGGGTGGGCCAAATGCATCATTCAGCGTTGTGTTCAGTCATCTGCCTGTAAAATGCGTGGTTCATGCTTCTACTAGTGCGATCACGCTGGGGTATTCTGTGGCCTCTGGCCCATGTAGCCCTCTTCATGGAGTGGAACAACTACTATTTTATTGACATCTGTATATTGATTTCTACCATTAATGCGGCATTGTATCTCAATATGGACCTGGTTGTCCCTTTGTGTGGGCTTCCATGTGCTATCAATTGTCTGTTTGCGCTTGCGTATGTAAGATAGTTGATTTTTTTTTGGGTAAATTCTTTTTTATTAACAAAATTCAAACATTTGGTCACATCACAGTTTAAAATCAATAGTTAGTGTTCAGCCGCAAGCCCCTGGCCCGTCTCTCGGTGCAATAAGGTTCAACATAACAGGGTATGACATTGTCCTTGTCTTATGGGGATACCATTTTAAGATAGTTGGGTATGTTCAGTTAAATAATTATTCTGTAGCTTTGTGTGAACGTGAAAGGATTTTTGATCTTGAGTGCTCAGTGTGGAAGCGTGTGTGGATGAGTGGGCTAACTGAATTTTCTTGCGTTTCTTCGGCTTGAGCTGTCGGTTGTCCATAGCATGTGCTTTCTGTAGAAGAAGACTATTTATTGATGTATCTGAAATAATGGTGTGTGATGATAGTGTTGAGCTAAAAGTGATGCAGAATATCTAGTGAAACTAAGGCCATGAGATATCCGAAGACTCGGCAGCACATGGTAATGACTGTCTATAATGTACTAATTGGGAGGATTTATTGTGTCTTGGGTGATATGTTCGTGCACAAATACAAATCTTTGCTGAACATATCTGTAAACAAGTGTGATGTTGAACAAGAGCTCCTGAAGGACTTCGAGCGAGTCCTATAGGAGAGAAGCAGGGTAGGCATTTCAGGCAAACGGTGGACCATTGAGTTTCAGAAACACTTTGTCTTTGGAGATGTAAAGCAATCCATGTGAATAGAGCACATCTTAGAAAAGACAGGATTTTCTAATGAATACTGTTGGTGAGGTATATGTTTTGTCTGTTAAAATCTTTTGAAAGCAGGGTTGTCCCGTGGGAGCGAAACCTAGGAAAGGCAATGCAAGCTGTACAATCAACTCTGGGTAAGGAAATCTCACAGGTTGGACTAGCTTGTAGACAGTGGTGCCTGTGGCCTCCGCCACTTGGAAGGGCAGCCGCTCCGTAGCTCTTGGATTGCCCTTGAGAAGGATCTTCCTCTGGCGGTGGTCTTGCGGATGCGTGGGACGGTGGCGAGGGCGAGGCTGGCGGAGCGGAGGTGGCGGGTGGGTGTGTAGAATGTGAGGCGGTTGTTGAGGTATGTGGGTCCCATGTCGTGGAGAGCCTAGTGTGCGTGGGTGAGGAGTCTGAACGTGATCCTCTTGCTGATGGGTAGCAAGTGCAGGTCTCTCAGCTGGGAAGAGATGTGGCTGAAGCGGGGGTGTCCAGGATAAGTCGTGCAGAGGCTTTCTGTATGCGCTGGAGTCTTTTCTGTAGTTTGGCTGTGGTTCCAGCATAGAGGGTGTTTCCGTAGTACAGTCGGCTGGTGACGAGGGCCTGGGTGACCGTCTTTTCTTGGTGTCGGTGGGGATCCACCGGAAGATCTTTCGGAGCATGCGCAGGGTGTTGAAGCAGGATGACGAGACGGCGTTGACTTGCTTGGTCATCGTGAGGGAGGAGTCCAGGATGAAGCCCAGGTTGCGAGCATGGTCCGTTGGCTTTGGAGCGGAGCCCAGGGCAGGGGGCCACCAGGAGTTGTCCCAGGCGGAGGGGGATGTTCCCAGGATGAGGACTTCCGTCTTATCTGAGTTCAGTTTCAGCCGGCTGAGCTTCATCCATTCCGCGACGTCTTTCATTCCTTCCTGGAGGTTGGCTGTGGCGGGGTCGTTGGTGAGGGAGAGGATCAGCTGGGTGTCGTCGGCGTAGGAGATGATGTTGAGGTTGTGTTGGCGTGCGATGGCTGCGAGGGGGCTCATGTAGACGTTGAAGAGGGTGGGGCTGAGCGAGGATCCTTGCGGGACGCCGCAGATGACTTCGGTGGCCACGGACTGAAACGGGGGAAGGCGGACTCTCTGGGTTCTGCCGGCGATGAACGAGAAGATCCATTCCAAGGCCTTTCCTTGGATTCCGATGTTGCGGAGGTTCTGTATCGGGGTGCGGTGGCATACGGTGTCGAAGGCTGCCGAGAGGTCCAGGAGGATGAGGGCAGCTGTTTCCCCGTTGTCGAGCAGGGACCTGATGTCAGTGGCTGCGATGAGGGCGGTCTCGGTGCTGTGGTTTGCTCGGAAGCCGGACTGCGAGGGGTCGAGGGCTCCGTTGGTCTCGAGGAAGGCAGAGAGTTGTTTGTTGACTATCTTCTCGATGACTTTGGCCGGAAAGGGGAGGAGCGAGATGGGGCGGAAGTTCTTGAGGTCCGTGGGGTCCGCGGTGGGTTTCTTCAGGAGGGCGCTGAGCTCGGCGTGTTTCCAGCTCTCTGGGAAGGTGGCGGATGCGAAGGAGCTGTTGATGATGTTCCGGAGTTGGGGTGCGATGATGGAGTCGGCTTTGTTGAAGATGTGGTGTGGGCAGGGGTCGGTTGGGGAGCCGGAGTGGATGGTGTTCATCGTGTGGGTGGTATCTTCGGTGCTGACCGTCGTCCAGGTGCGGAGGGTGGTGGTGGGGGACGCCGGATCGGTGGTAGGGTGCGCGGTCTGTGCACCAAAACTGTTGTGTATGTCGGCAATCTTGCGGTGAAAGAACGAGGCGAGTGAATCGCAGAGGTCCTGCGAGGGTGTGATGTCGTTGTTGCAGGCGCTGGGGCTGGAGAGCTCTTTGACGATGCTGAAGAGTTCCTTGCTTTTGTGGGAGTTGTTGTCCAGTCGTTCTTTGAATGTGGTCCTTTTGGTGGTGCGGATCAGTTGGTGGTGTTTGCAGGTGGCGTTCTTGAGGGCTGTCATGTTTTCTGTAGTCTGGTCGTGGCGCCAGGCTTTCTAGAGGGTACGGCAGGTTTTCTTGGAGTATTTGAGGTCGTTGGTGAACCAGGAGGCTTTCTTGCTGCCGTGTCTGCTGGGGTGGGTTCTTCAGTGGTGCGAGGTCATCGGCGCAGTTGGTGAGCCACTGTGTGAGGTTGCGGGCTGCTTCGTTGGGGTCTGTCGTGTTGGTGGGGGGTCTGGCTGAGGGAGGTGGTGAGCTGGTCGGCGGTGATCTTGCTCCAGCTTCTGCGGGGAACCTGTTGAGGGTGGTTGTGGGTCGTGGTTCTCCTGAAGTTGAAGTGGACGCAGCTGTGGTCTGTCCAGTGCAGTCCGGTGGAGTGGCTGAATGAGATGTGCTTGCTGGAGGAGAAGATGGAGTCAAGCGTGTGGCCGGCGATGTGGGTGGGGGTGTTCACCAGTTGCTTGAGTCCGATGTTGGCGAGGTTGTCCAGCAGGGTGGCGGTGTTGCTGTCATTGTTTTTCTCCAGGTGGAAGTTGATGTCTCCTCGGAGGATGTAGTCTGAGGAGGTAAGGGTGTGCGGGCTGACTAAGTCTGCGATGGCTTCGCTGAATTGTGTGCGTGGTCCCAGGGGTCTGTAGACGAGGGTGCCTCTGAGGGTGGTCTTGGGGTCGGTGTGTATCTGGAAGTGAAGGTGTTCGGCGGCAGTGAGGGTGTCGTCGGAGTTGGTCGTGATTCGGATGGCGTTTCTGTGGACGATGGCGATGCCTCCTCCGGCTTGGTTGACGCGGTCCTTCCGGGCGATCTTGTAGCCATCCGGGATGCATATGGCGATGTCGGGAGCTGAGGAGGCGTTCATCCAGGTTTCTGTGAGGAAGGCGACATCTGGTGATGTTGTGTCGAAGGTTCCAGAGTTCGATGGCGTGCCTGTGGATGGAGCGGGTGTTGAGTAAGATGCACTTAAGGTGGTCGTTGCTGGAGCCTGGCTTGGTGGGTGCGGTGCAGGATCGGGTGCAGGTGAAGTTGCAGGCGTGGCAGGTGAATGCTCCGTGGGTGCGTTTCGGGTTGGCTTGGTAGCAGGCTGGCTGTCGGCCGGTGTTGAGTGCATGGAGGGTGGCGGCGTCGTATCTGTCGGGTTGGCTGGCTCCGGCGGGGTCCAGGGGTTCTGGAGCGGTCCGGGTGTAGACGGGCTTGCCTTTGGCGCGCCCGCTACGCGTACGCGCGGTCCCTGCCATATATGGCGAAGTGGGAGGGAGGAGCAGCTGGGAGGCGGGAGCGGGGCGGCGAATGGGGAGCGGGTGCCAAGAGAAGGGGGCAGGGCCACAGGAGAGCAGCGGCGGGGAGCGGATGGGGGGGTGGAAAGAGCGGGAAGACGGAGCGGGAGAGCGAGGGCAAGCCTGGAGAGCAGGGGCCTTAAGGAGAGGCGGCAGCAAGAGAGGCCAAGAAGACAGCAGCAGCAGAATCTGGGCACACAGGGCCGTGCGGAGTGGAGTGACCGGGTCAAGCCAGAGCCTGTGAGCGTCATATCTGATATTTTATCTTTCAGTATATGTTAGGCACCATTTATTAAGCAGGTTTGATCTCCCCATTACTATTAATAAATTTAATTTCTTAGGTGTCTGTGTTGCCATGAACATAAAATGAGACCACAGGACGGGTACAGGGAGCTATTACTTAACCCCATGGACCACCCTAGTCATGCCTGGTGATGTTGCCGCAGGCCTAGGCCAGGGACATCAAACCCATTCCCTGCCTGTGAAGGACTTGCAGGCTCTACATACCGTGGCTGACAGTTTTTACAGATTCTACAAACGTGGGCATTAATTGTCAGCAGCAGAATACACCTTAGGTTAAACAGACCAACCTTACTTAGTTGTGTGTGCCACCTGTAAGCGCCATCTACCCAGAGACATAAAACACGTGTGTAAAGCGTGTTACGTAGGCTTGTTTCAGGTGTGCAGTTATTCAGGTTTGCTTTAGATAGTGGAGCAATATCTCCGGTAGCAGATAGTCAAACCCAGACCGCCTTCTACTTCTCTACATTACTTTGAAGTGCCAAAGCCGTACTTTCTTATACAGATCTTAACTGTGGAGCCTCAGCAGTTCAGGGCCATCCTGCGAGTGGCTTAGAAAAGTGGGCTTTGGTGGGATTTCTAGATTTCAGGTTACGCGTGTGTTTGGTTAAACCTGGGGAGAATTGTTATTTGTGACGCACAACCTGAAAGTTGGCAGCAGAGCGGTCTCCGACCACAAAAATGACATGTCCCAGCCTAGGGCGCTGAGGCATACGAGTTTGCTACTCTGCCTCTCTCCTACAAATCCTCCTTCAACAAATTCATAATCTTATGCTCTCCCGAAATAGCTTTCAGTGATCGCTATGTTCCTGGCCTGCACCTGCAACGGGCCAGTGCGCAGCAGCGGAAGCCCCACATCTTCAGCACACCTCTGCACTAGCGTCGGTCTGCCGGGGGACATTTCTCCGATAGAGGATGCAGTGGGTGTGCAGATTTCTGGAAGCCACAAAAGTGAAACAAGTGTGGAACGACGATTACCTCCAAAAATAATTTTTCAGCCATACCGGGGCATTGCCTAAACCACTGGTCCTGCCTACCACAAGCTTCCCTGTGCCAACAGGAAAGTCAAGCAAGGTTAGCGGCACAGGTCATCGGGGGTTCCCGGATGTTAGACCCTAGCAGTAGAGGCGCCATGCCCAAGGCCTAAGGGGAGGGCTGTGATGGGGAGTGTTGTTATTGGGAAGTCGTGGGGTAGCGGCATCTTGCGTCCCATTTGCTGAGTTCATGTGACTGGAGGGAGACATTTTGGAAGCAAATGTAGACGGCATACTTGCAGTGTGAGGGTTGGGGCCGTGATTGCAGGGGAGATCTAGAGAAAACTCTGGGAGACAGGAGAAGCTCTGCAAAAACCATCTTACCTGGCAGCAATTTGTCTCTTTTGTGTGGAGGAGGTGACATATGTCTATGTGGAAAAAGCATTTCATGCCACTACCGTGTAAAACCATGTTCGTTAGTGATTGATGTCCCTGGCATAGTCTCAGTGCAGAGCGCTCCCTTGGGGTGTGTTTGGCCCCCATCTCTACCAAGAATGTACAGCCCGGATAATTCGAGCCTGTGCCTGTTCTTGCCGGCAGGGACCATGTGTGACTGTCTTCTGTCTCCGTGCCTTCTCGTTGTGCGCGGCTGCCTTCCGTCCTCGTGGCGACGTTACCACTAATGCACACTGCATCTTCGTTGGTGCTGTTTGGTGGCGGCTGCCCTTCTGCGCTTGGTTGGCAGTGGGATGCTGCGTTCAGTTCTCACTTGCCCCTCTCGCATCTCACGCCGTGCAGCCACACAGTGCATGTGCTGGGCCTCCGTGAAGTCCCTCCTTACCAGCCGACTTCCCAGCTTTTGCAATGTCCTTCCTCTGAGGTCAGCAGAAGGCGTGCCATCTTACTCTTCTGTTAAGAATGCTCTCCCATCGCTTATTATTTGGAATATTTCAATTTCCCTTTACTGTCCGCGACAGAAACGTCCTTCACCGGTCGTTCCTGTTTGCTTGCAGCTCTAACGTATTTTGCTAAATGTCTGTCATTTAGTGTATATATGAATGGACTTGGCGCCTGTTCTGCCCCACAAGATGTAAGCTGAGCACCAGGCCAAATTGCCTGTATAATTGAGTTGTAAATGGGCATCAAACTTCTTGGACATTGCCCGCGTGTTGGATAGATTTTCTCTCCGCCTTTTCTTGGTTAAAATCTAGAAATGCGTTCTGCTCAAATTCCTTTCAGCTGTTATGAGACCTGTCGTTGGCAGCAGCAGGGATGGATCATTATGACTGGCCCCAGCAGCAGCCACGTGAGAGGTCACAACGGTTTGTGCCTTCAGCAGCGTACTGCTGTGTTTTTTTTTTTAAAGATGCATAATCAAAGACCTACCACTGCCCACACTGGACCTCTGTCACTCGGCTTATACCTACCTCAGACTGCATTGACTTTCCATTTTGCAGATGTGGCACAACTGCATTGAAATGTGAGGATTTAACCACATTACTACATCAAAAACTAAGTGCCTGTGATAAATGTGTTATTGTAGCTGCCCCATCTAATATGATATTCAGCCCAGATAATACAATCATTCAGAGCTCTGAATACGGGCCTGTATCTCTTCCCGCCCCACTCCTCAGAGGTAGTTTGTGTGAAGATTGACCTCTGGACATTTTAGGAAAATCACCCCGAAGGCTTGAATTGGAAATGATCTTGTGGGTATTTGATAGCTCACTGCCACCCGTGAGGGTGTCCTGGCGCAGATTTACTCTCCTTGACTGGGCCTTATCAACCAGTCACACACTTGGAGGATTCAGGGTAGGGTAATATTGGGTTTTGTAAAGCTCCTCGTGTAACCTGTCAGTTACTTGAGTAACAGTAGTCAGTGTATTAATGTTTGGTACAGCGCGGCGTGTAGCCTCTCGGTTACTTCAGTAACAACTTGTGTATTAATGTGTTTTGTACAGCGCTGCGTGTAGCATTTCAGTTACTTCAGTAACAGTAGCTTGTGTATTAATGTTTTGTACAGCGCTGCGTGTAGCCTTTCAGTTACTTCAGTTAACAGTAGCTTGTGTATTAATGTGTTTTGTACAGCGCTGCATGTAGCCTCTCTGTTACTTCAGTATCAGTAGCTAGTGTATTAATGGGTTTTGTACAGCGCTGCATGTAGCCTCTCGGTTACTTCAGTAACAGTAGTCAGTGCATTAATGTGTTTGTACAGCGCTGCGTGTAGCCTTTCAGTTACTTCAGTAACAGTCGCTTGTGTATTAATGTTTTGTACAGCGCTGCGTGTAGCCTCTCAGTTACTTCAGTAACAGTAGCTTGTGTATGAATGTGTTTTGTACAGCGCTGCATGTAGCCTCTCGGTTACTTCAGTAACAGTAGTCCGTGCATTAATGTGTTTAGTACAGAGCTGGGTGTAGCCTTTCAGTTACTTCAGTAACAGTCAGTGTATTAATGTGTTTTGTACAGCGCTGCGTGTAGCCTTTCAGTTACTTCAGTAACAGTAGCTTGTGTATTAATGTGTTTTTACAGCGCTGCATGTAGCCTCTCAGTTGCTAGTGTATTTAAGGGTTTTGTACAGCGCTGCATGTAGCCTCTCGGTTACTTCAGTATCAGTCGCTTGTGTATTAATGGGTTTTGTACAGCGCTGCGTGTTGCCTTTCAGTTACTTCAGTAACAGTAGCTTGTGTATTAATGTTTTGTACCGCGTTGCGTGTAGCCTCTGTTACTTCAGTAACAGTAGTCCGTGCATTAATGTGTTTAGTACAGAGCTGGGTGTAGCCTTTCAGTTACTTCAGTAACAGTCAGTGTATTAATGTGTTTTGTACAGCGCTGCGTGTAGCCTTTCAGTTACTTCAGTAACAGTAGCTTGTGTATTAATGTGTTTTGTACAGCGCTGCATGTAGCCTCTCAGTTGCTAGTGTATTTAAGGGTTTGGACAGCGCTGCATGTAGCCTCTCGGTTATTTCAGTATCAGTAGCTTGTGTATTAAAGGGTTTTGTACAGCGCTGCATGTAGCCTCTCGGTTACTTCAGTAACAGTAGCTAGTATATTAATCGGTTTTGTACAGCGCTGCGTGTAGCCTTTCAATTAATTAAATAACAGTAGTTGGTATATTTAGTGGGTTTTGTAAAGCGATCTGTGTAGCCTGTCACTTCAGTAACAGTAATTTCGTATATTAATTGGTTTTGAAAAGTGAGCGCTGCGTGTAGCCGGTCAGTTACTTCAGCAACAGTAGTTGGTATATTTTGGTTTTGTATAGCGCTGCGTAGAAGCTTTCATTTATTTGAGTAACATCAGTTGGAAAATGTAATGGGTTTTGTACAGCGCCACGTGTACCGTGCGTTACTTCAGTAGCAGTCGTTGGTATAATAATGGGTTTGCGTAAAGCACTTTGTGTAGCCTGTCAGTTACTTGAGTAAGACTAGTTAGTATATTAATGGTTAACAGTAGTTGAATAAGACAGCACTTGCTGCCACAGAACAAACACGGGTTGGCACACCCTGTTAAACATATAAAGGTTGCTATAGTAGCCCTCTCTGGACCCAAAGTCAGCGACCCACCTACGTGAATTCGCACTGTTGGATGTGGCAAGATCACATAGGGACTCCACTTTTTCTGCTACTACACAGCGCTCCCCTTGTCTTAATCACAGAGTGTTCTTTGGTGTAACCGAGGGGGGCAAGCCCCTTTCCTGTGTTCTCACTGCGGCACCATAAGTCAGAAAGGGCTGTCTAAAATCGGGTGTAATTGGGCATCACCTTACTCGTAGAGGTGTCTGCCTGTTCCACTACTTTTTGTTGGCCTTCCTCTCTGCTTTTTGTCTGTTTCCCTCCTCCTGCAGCTTCAGTCATTTGAAGGAGCCTTCCCTTCATAGTTTGTTGATGGTTACCAACAACAAGCACCCCCCCCTGCCCCCCCCCCCCCCCCCCCCCCGGTCAGTGGAACCCCGGCATCACTCCATGCATGACTGGGGCCTAGGTGAAGATCGTCTACTTTCTGTGCACAGAAGCACATTGAACAGTGACATGAGACCTATGCTCTGCTTAGTCATTCTTGCGCACATGTCTAGCTGCATTTTGTCCCACCAACGTGCCAAATGTGACATCTGTGATGCTTGATAGTACTCCAAGACGTCTGGTGCTGCGCTAGACAACTCTCCTACAGTAACTTCAGTGTGATAAGGCCAAATTCAGGATTTTAGGTCGAAGCTTAATAAACAGCAACTTACTGGTATGCTAACAACTTCTTTAGAGCCATTCGGAAAGCTTCCCTGGGAATGCATTCCACCCATTGCTTACCAATGGCTTTGTGTTTTGTAACTCGCATTTGGTTGCGGGTTTTATTTGTTTGACTGTCCAGCTTGAGTCCGTCCCTCATGTGGAGCATAGCCTATTAATGTAGTCTTTCACAAATGCTCATTTTCTGTAAACAGGTATTCAAATCTCGTTCTTACATTTGTGTATTCAAAGACAGAGGCCAAATAAATGTCAGTCGGGCTCAGTCTTCTGAGGAAGCTTGGCGTTTTCTTTTCCTTCTCTGACTTCAAGGTAAGAGGATTTGTGACAGTCTTCCTGTGAAGAGAAGCTTTTTTCTAGCACACACAACCATGTAAATGTCTGTAATTGAATTGTGCAGATATTTCAGACTATATCCGAATTAAGAAAGTGCAATTGAAGTACTTGTCATTCTGAAGTGTAGAGGAAAAAATATTTCCATACCATCAAAACAAATCAGTACAGTAGTTGATGACACTTCCACACATCAATTATGCCCTGTTTACTTTTATCAGTAAAATTCTGTCTGTGCAAAGGCAATGGGCCTTTCAATTAAAAATGTGTTGTCTGGAATGGCAGTGCGCTTCCGCACCATTCTTACTCCACACTAAACCACTCCACAACACTCTATGCCCCTCCACTCTAACGCAGCTCCACTATAATGCGGCTCCACGCCACTCTATGCCACTAACTTCTGCCATGCTGCACAGCAGCTACGCTGGCGCACAACATGGCTAAAGCAGATTAGGAAACCCAACAACTTTTGCATTAGCGACCCCTAATATGTTTGTCAATGCTTGGTACTATTTTTGCCTGATAATGCTACAAGAAATCTAGTGCTGTGCTCTCTTGTTCTCCTGATGTAATTTCATTGCTCTAAGGCCTGATCATAGATTTTTATGATAATTTCTGATCTGTTGCACATGAAGCTGAAGCCGCGCCAATGTTGAACTTGGAAAAAGAAAAATGCAAAATGAACTATTGATGGACAGAATGCAGAACAATGTCATACATTCACCCCAGTACAGAGATCTGGGCCTAAATCCATCGTTTTTTTGCTCACCATGCCATTCCAGTTTGGACCCAGCCATGTGCAAATCAGTCTTGACCCTGCGCCCAATGGGAACAGTCCAGCCCGAACTGCCAGGCCAGGTCCTCCCTGGACTGGAAACAAGCATCCTAGGACCGGTTTCGGGGTTTCACCCCTCTTCAGCCAGGATAGCTTGATTCCAGTAGCATGGAGAGCACGGGACTCAGGTCCCTTCTCGCCCTAAGTGCGCCAGGTATGCTCAGACGTGAGTCCTGGGATCACTGTGCCACTGGAGTCAAGCTATCCTGGCTGAAGAGGGGTGAAACCCCAAAACCGGTCGTAGGATGCTTGTTTCCGGTCCAGGGAGGACCTGGCTTGGCAGTTCGGGCTGGACTGTTTCCATGAGGCACAGGGTTAAGACTGATTTGTATATGGCCAGGTCTAAACTGGGATGGCATGGTGAGCAAAAGGATGATGGATTTAACCCAGATCTCTTGACTGGGGGTAAATGTTTTGATTTGTTCTGCATTCCGTCCATCAATTGTGTGTCTTTTAATGTTGAACTTGGAAGCATCATAAGTACATTATGAAATGCATTCTACATCTTGGCAAAAGGATCATTGTAGCGTTTTTTTCTCACTGAAGTTCTGCAGTTTATGATATTTTTTCACTTTTACCTTAGAACTGCATCTGCCAGAGGTTTGTACCCTTTGCTTTTTTCTGAGGCCATGCTATTATCTGAGTGGTGCAAAGGCATCTGCCTTGTTGTGAGAAAGTGCCTTCTTTCTGCATGGTTGCTCCCACTTTTTGATGAACTGCTGATGTACTTTGACTGAGTGTGCCCTGGGCTCCTGCCAACCAGATACCCAGGGCCTATGTTCTTTCCCTTAAACTGCATTGAAGACCAAATCCAAGTGGCACTCTCTGGCCACAGGTCAGCCTCTGGTAAATGGTACCACAGGTTCCCAGGGCACTGCGACCAGGGAAGGCCTCTTAGGGCTGCACCACTTATTGTGCCACCCTTAGAGGCCCTGTATCTTTACACTCGCACACTGCCTTTGCAGGCTGCGTGTTTTGGTGCTGAACAAAGTGAAGAGTCGGCATGGCATGCACACATCAGTAACTGGAGCGGGGTATTACTCCCAACGCCGGATGCACAGCATGCTCTATGGTTCATACCATGGACAGTTGATAAACATGGCATGATTTGCTTGATGTATTTTAGTAATGTATGTTACTTATGTGTAGATGTTTGAAAACACAATCTAATGTCAATGTTTTAAACTTGTAGTGAACCCCTGAAGAAGGGCTTTGTAAAGCCCGAAATGCATTGGGTAAAAGATCAACTACTGAGGATGTTTTATGTATGCTTCAGAAAAAGGCCTGGGTTGGCATATCTGCTGCACTAGAAATGTTTGAATGCATAAGTGCCTCACATGTGACAATACAAAAGGGAATATGTGATGTTTTTTCGCATGCGTTTACAACGCATGCCATAACAACACGGTCGTTACAACGACTGCGTTATTTCGCATACCGTTACAACACAAGTGGTAACAACTACTTGTTTTGGGGGGTGCTGGATGTTGGAATAGTATAATTTACTATTCCAACTCCAGTCTGTGCGGACACTAGGGAAGATGTTGGATTTTAAATCCAACACCTTCTGACGCCCCCCCCCCCCCCCCCCCCCAACTCAAGTCGTCGTTCGGACTTGCGTTATAACAGTATGCGAAATAACGCGGTCATTGTAATGACAGTGTTATGGCATGCGTTGTTACGGATGCATGGTAACGCGGTTTACCGACAAAAAGCAATGAACTATGAAATTGTGGCGGATATGGAATATAATTGATTAGAAACGTTAAGTGGAGTATCTTGGCTATTAATCATAGAGCATGCTGTACGTCTGGCATTGGAGCGATACCTCACTCCAGTTTCTGATATGTTCTCTAGTGCGTGGCACTTGGGTAGACCACGTTTCTGGGCAGCATGCAAAAGTTGAAACATCGTCTAAATCTCACAGTGGAACATATGGAAAAATAGCTGTGCACTTGCTCACTCTTTTGAATTATTTACACATCCCTGTGTGCCATGCCTACAACCCACTGCCCGGGCATAGATCAGCCACCCCTCTAGCTGGGTGTACTATACCAGTGGTGAGGGTACAGGTGCATGAGCCCTGTACCCCTAAAGTGTCTTAGCCAAGTCTTAGAAATTGTAAGTGAAGCAATGCCATTAAGAGTATATGGTGCTGGGAGTTTGTCATTACGAACTCCACAGTACCATAATGGCTTTACTGAAAACTGAGAAGTTTGGTATCAAACTTCTCAGTACACTAAACCCACACTGATGCCAGTGTGGAATTTAATGAAAAATGCACACAGAGGGCATCTTGTAGATGCCCCCTGAAAAATTACCTAACAGTAGTGTCCATGTTGAGTGGCTGCTCCCCAGCTGCCACCATCATACATGTTTCTGGACCCCTGAGTCGAGAGCCTGCTGCTCTCGGGGGCCTGAAACAATGAACACCCTGGGATGAGGTGCCAAGCCTCCTCACCCAGGATGGGCAGGGTCCACGAAGGGGAAGCTTCAAATGCTTGCTGCCTTTGTGAGCTTCCCCAGGCTTTTTGCTGCTTCCAGCAACTGGTCTCCACTGGTTCTGACCCCCGCTTTGGGTGGGAAAACCAATTGAAGGGAGGTGTGCCCAACTCTGCCAGGCCCACCCCTCAGGTGGGAGAGGCGAGGTGAAGCACAACTCTGCCCCCGCCATCTTGCCGATGTGGGGGGACCCAGCCAACCAGAGTGAGGCATATGCCCCCTCCCACTGGAGGGTAGCATAATAGGGGGTGTGCCCACCCCAAGGAAAGGACCCATTGGTCCCTACCTTTTACTTGCCTGTAACGCCTCTAAATCTAGTATTTAAGGGCACCCCTGAACCGTGCATCTTCTGACAAACTACTAAAAGGACTGAACAGCCGTGCCGAAGATTTGTTCACCAACATACTCCAGCTCCGGCAAAATCTGTGAGTCTGTACCCATTGCCCACGGCCTAAGTTCGAGTGACCCAACATCATGAGGCAGTCTCCCCGGTGATCCTGACTCATGTTCCCTGACCTGCCTCAAGCCTCTAGCTGACTCCTACAGCCTCAATCCGGAGGGTCCCCCAAACAGTGACCAGGAGCTGGTAAGAAGATCTGACCCTGAAAGACACGCCTGCACCTGACGCCCCACGGCCTAGGGCGGCTCAACCGACGGTGTCTAGCCAATCCCCAGCATCCCAACTTACCTCTCCAAGTGATCGCTCCCAGAAGATCTTCGTCCCTGAGCCTGCAGTGTGTTTGCAAACCGGAGAATCTCCATTGAAAGTAATAAGGCAACCAACGCCAAAACCGCACCCTGCACCAGGCCGCCCTAGTGCCGCTGAGGGGCTTCCTTTGGTGCTAACTTGAACCCCCATTTGCCCTGAGCTTAAGTCCAGGAGCTTTGCTCCCACAACCTTGTAGCCTTCTCTTGAGCAGCCATCAACCGGAGGCCCCAAATCCCCCATTGGATAACATTGGGACTCTGCACCGTGCCACTGAGGGTGCTTTGAGAGCCCATCCTTGACCCTGGGAGATCCCTGAGTTCAACCCCAGAAAACCAACCCCCAACAATAAAGTACTTGCCTGTTAACTGTTAACTCTATTTCCTCCCATAGGATAACATAGAAACATTTTTGTAGAAAACAGTCAGTGTAGAGTTGGAAAATCTATAAAAGTCTATACAGCTGTGCACAAATAACCAAACCACATTTACTTACCTTTTTACAGGAAATGTCCCAGTGCAGTATCCAGGTATACTACACTGTGTAAGAAAAGTAATCTGCAAAGTAATATACATGACCGGCTATTGAAAAGTTATAAAGTATATGTAAAATATTTCAATGTTTGGGCTCCCCCTTTCTCAAGCACTATTCAATCTGAGTGTAGGGGTCCCTCAGGGTCCTGTTTTAAGTCCGATCCTGTTCAATATATATATGGCCCCTCTTGCTCTTTTAGCCGAACAATATGGGGCAAAAATGATATTGTACGCAGACGATACACAATTGCTCTTCACCTGTGAGAAGGATGAGGTGTTTAATGGCAATGAAGTTAATGTCTGCCTAACGAAGGTGTATAACTGGTTTAGGCAAAACCAGTTGCTCTGCAATTCCGATAAGTCGGAAATTATCTTTTTTGGGCATACTCCGGATGACGAGTGGCGCCAATGGTGACCTAAAAATCTTTCTCCACCTGAGAAACCAGTCTCCACCGTAAAAATTTAGGGGTAAAGATTGACTCTGACATGACCATGAAGTCCCAGGTTCAATCAACTGCAGGCACCTGTTTTGGACTATTAAAGATGATGAGGAATTTCCTTTCTCCTCTTCCTATTTCGCATAGGAAAACTGTGGTCCAGGCCTTGATTATATCTAGGCTGGACTACGTAAATGTGTTTCTGGGCCTTCCGAACTACCTACTAAACCGGTTGCAGGTAGTACAAAATGCGGCAGCAAGGGCCGTACTTTTGGTTGGACCCAGAGCCCACATGTTTTCCCATCTGAATACCCTGCATTGGCTACCAGTAAGACAAAGGATTTGTTTTAAATACTTGGTCTTAACTTTTAAGTCCCTGAACAATATTGGAGCCCCGTATACTAGAAATAAAATCCAGCCCTATAAACCATCTAGAACACTGCGTTCATCATCTCAGCAGCTAACAATTGTGCCTAAATTTCGCCGCTCTTACAAAGGTGGCCGCTCTTCAAGTGGTAGCTGCAAAATTATGGAACGGCCTTCCTTTCTTCCTCAGACAAGAATGTGATCTCCTCAGTTTCAGGCGAGGTTTAAAGACCTGGCTTTTCCAGCAATAGTGCGGTTTTGTTTAGCTGTTAGCTTTCTGTCCTGGGGTCAGGCCAGCGCCGGAGCACTCCTTGGAGTAGCCGTGCGCTTAACAAATACCCCTATAACATAACAATGTATTGAATTTCCAGTAATTCTACTGTAACCAAACCACAGTATATATACAACTGTATTGTTACTGCAAAGTAGAGATCACTTACCCGTGCCAGGCTTGCTTGGTTCTAGGAAATTAATATAACTAAATAATATTTTAATACAAAGCAAATTGGTCTGAAGTTCAGTCTTTGAGTGTGTAAATTCATTTGCTGCCTGAGTGTACAACAAATGCTTAACACCACCCTCTGATAAAGCCTTACTGCTCGCCCACACTACCACAAATCGAGAGTAAGGTCTATCTACCTCTGCCTACCTTTGGGGTTCCACTGGACTCTGTGCACACTATACCTCATTTTGGTATAGTATATAGAGAGCAAGCTTTCTACACTGGTCAGAAGTGCAGTATGCAGATTCTGTAGAATGATAGTCTTTTAGTAGACCTAGATGCAGGAAACTAGCTCAGTAAGTTAAGCGCGCCCTGCTGAGATCTTTGTAACCTGCAGGTCATGGATTTGATTTCCAGCGGGAATGGCTGAACTTTAATACATCCATGGTTGACATGAAGTAATGCTTGTTGTAGGAATTTGTAGACCATGTAGTTGTAAACCGCTCCTTTATAAAAAGGCACATTCTCCTTGGAGAATGTGCCAAATGAGTTTGCATGAGGTCCACTTCAGGCGTTGTTGGTGTGCCCTTAGACTTGTGAACACGCACACCAGCTTTGGGGTGGGAGCTGGAAACAGGTTGTGTTAGATGGCAGTATGTGTTGGTCAGTGATGTGTATTCTGCGTTAAGGCCCTGGGTACCTCAAGCTTCATCCCTGGTGGTCTTCTGTACGTTCAAAAGTGATGTCACAGAATGTTCCCTAGATGCTGTCTGTATAAAGATCTGGCTTGGACATCATTGATTTGAATAGGATTTGCTGTGTTTGCAATGACAGGATCGGTCCCTCAACTGGTGCCTTGACGCCTTTTGGGTAAATGTTGCGCTCGAAGTCTTTTTTCATTCATTCAATATCAGCAGGATGTGGCGGCCTGGACACTGCGGTTACCGCTCCTGAAGACTCCCCTGTGTGTTTAAAGTACCGTGGATGCTCATAGGATGGCGGTATTCTGCAGGTACTCCCGTTACCACTGTTTACGCAGCGTTGCTGAGGGCTTGACTAGGGTGCTGTCCATTGATGTGGCCTACAGCTGGCTACGTTCAGAGTCACTGCAACTCTGGAAGATTCCCTCCCGCCCACCCTTGTTTTAGGATGTTTTTCGAGGCTCAGAAGTAAACACTCTCCAGCAGAAGCATTTCTGACGAAGATAAACAGGGTCGTGCCCAGTCCTGGTAAGAATAGTATCTAGAACGCCATAGTAACGACGATCAAGTAACTTTTGTAGAAATCTAGGGCACATTTTAAAGTTGGCAGTGTTTTTTCTGCACATATGGCTTTACCGTCGTCTGTTTACAGCAGTCAGTCTACAGCGCCTCATCAACGGTTCTAAGTGCTATAAATACAAACACAATTTTTTTTCAATTCCTGCTCTGGCCATAATTTCTGTACTGCGTTTTCCAATAAAAACAAAAGAACTGAAAACAAAAGGAGCCTTGTTTGTGACCATGGGGTCTTCCCTGAGTGGCTTTCCACCTATGCATTTAATTAGTAACGTGTTTACATCGGCCGGCACTTGTTAAAAGCAGATACACCCATGGATTGTTTACCCAGCCCCCCTCCCTTCCCTCTACAAAGGTGGCTCCTTGGCTCCCAATCAGATATCAAGCTGTGCGCCTCCTCTTGAGGCGTTAATGCCTCCCGCTGGTCCAGTGATTTGAATGAAGTGAAACCATCTTCCTTGTTGGGGGACAGGGTCATCTTTTCAAATGCGGACACCAAAGCAGGACCTGCCCCCTCTTTGTGTTGATAGTTTTCAGTTAACTCTTGTGATGAATAATAAATAAATCCATTAGAGTGGACGAGGCAATGAAAGACCCGCAAAGGGCCTCTACAGTGACGTAGGAGCGAGAAGCCAACGTTTGAGGTGGCGTGTGCAGAGGCATGATCAGGGGGCGAGCCCTGTGTTTGGGTCCAGGGAGCCGACAGGCCTCGGGTGGCATGGATACATGTCCGTGAAGAGCTAGCGTTCTATTACACCCAGTACACGTCACCTGCTCACTCACTGTGCACGATGCTGCATGTGCGTAAACCATAGGGACACGTCCTCAACCGCTTCTGAAGAGAGCTCTGTGGACCCAGGCTGCAGCCACGCCAAACATCGTGTGTTCACTCGGGCTCTGGCGCCCATCCACGTCTCTGCTAGAGGTGGATGAGCCAGTGTGTTGACAGGGCGAGCCGGGCCAAGTTTGGCTCTGCACCGAAGAGCCTGTGCATGAGCCAAGCCTTGAAAAGATTCGGCATGTAAATCATGCAACACCAATTTTGAATTATAAGGGGTTTGTAAAAGGAAAATGTATTTCTTTAAGACGCTGAAGCATTTCACCGTACTACGTCAGAACATATCTCTGCATTGAAGTACTTCTTGAATGTGAGCATTTTCAGGTATGAACTGAGAAACATTCCTGCCCCCACCCTGGTGACAATGTTGATTGTGAACTAAGAGGCAAGTCGGTTTTCAAGTGGCTTACATTCTTTTTATGAATGGAGCAATAGTATAGACTGTTAAACACAACAGAGGTACCTGCCGAGGGTCTCTTCATTTTATCACGCAGATTTTCCCGTTTCATAATGTGCAGTTCAGAGTATCTCTTACTACAATTAGGTTACTGCTTTGCCCTTAATATTCGGAGAATAAGATTAGATCGTGGGTGACATGCAGAAGCACATGTTATTTTTGTCAATTTTGCATAGGACGTAAGTGCGCTTGACAACAGATACAGAGTGCCTTACATATCTATTTGTTTTAGGCACAGGGAGATTTACTGGGATTCCCAGGATGTGAACCGCGGCCAGGATTTGAACCTGCTTCTTAATGTTTCAGGGTCAGCAGACGTGGCCACTGGCCACATCACCGCCCGAGAACACTTGGCTCGTTTTGTGCTCGAGGTTGGAAGGGGACTTTGAATGAGCCAACGCCGGGCATGTTCTTCGAGCTTTGTGTCTCGCCCACCTCGAGTCTTTGCTAAGGGTTAGCGTGCGGTGTTCTGTAATCCACTGTTAAAGTGCATTTCAACATTTTTCACTTTCATGTAGTGTCTGATTGTTGTTTTTCATGTCATATTTGCTGCACAACCTAACCCACTTTCTAGGATTGAATTCACGTTCTGCAGCAATGTTAATGTCCAAAAACCAAAGGAAATGATGGACGGAGTGTTGAACAATGCAAGCACTCACCCCCAGTCAACTGATCTGGGTTTAATCCATCACCGTTCTTTAGCCCACTCTGCCACCCCAGTTCAGACATGGCCATATGCAAATCAGTCTGACCCTGTGCCTCATGGGAACAGTCCAGCCCGAACTGCCAAGCCATGTCTTCCCTGGACCGGAAACAAGCTTCCTAGGACCGGTTTCTGGCATTTCAGCCGTCTTCAGCCAGGCTTGCTTGAATCCAGTGGCAAAGTGAGCAAGGGACTCACGTCTGAGCATACCCTGCCAATTTATGGCGAACAAAGCAAAAACCAAAGGAAATGATGGACGGAGTGTTGAACAATGCAAGCACTCACCCCCAGTCAACTGATCTGGGTTTAATCCATCACCGTTCTTTAGCCCACTCTGCCACCCCAGTTCAGACATGGCCATATGTAAATCAGTCTGACCCAGTGCCTCATGGGAACAGTCCAGCCCGAACTGCCAAGCCACGTCTTCCCTGGACCGGAAACAAGCTTCCTAGGACCGGTTTCTGGCATTTCAGCTGTCTTCAGCCAGGCTTGCTTGAATCCAGTGGCAAAGAGAGCAAGGGACTCACGTCTGAGCATACCCTGCCAACTTATGGCGAACAAAGCAAAAACCAAAGGACACAAAGCTGTGTTTTTCGGTTTTGTGAGAACGTAGGTCGGCGGTAAGATTCTGTTGTATTTTTCGGTTTAATAAATTCTGGTTCTTCCTTAATTATGAAATATTGACCACATGCCATTGAAGTGTCTGTCCCTTCAGGTTTAAATGCCGGTGAAATGGCGGCTGAGTGAGTAACTCGTTCTGAAGGAGTGATCCGTCCGGTGCTGGTGGTCATTGCACTTAGAATAGGTGGGCAGGGCGTGGAGGCTGGCTTTGCCAGGCCAGCTTAGGCGTTCCATGTGGACTCCTGAATGAAGGGGCTATGGCTGAACAGACAGTTTAAATAACTGCATGTGAATATCGGTAGTGACAAATAGTTATCAATTAGCCATTTCAAAATAAACATTAAACGATAATTTGATTTCTCCACCCCTTATTTTCTATATATAACGCCCAAAAGTAATCCGCATATAATTAATAATTATCAGATCTTCGTATTTGAGATTATCGCCCCCTCCTCTTTTTCACCACCACAGACACCTTTCTGTCTGATATGGCTGTGCTTTCTAAATGCCCCAGCCCTTCTGTTGATCGGACGATGGCATACATTGCCTGCCATAGTTCTGCCTTTCATAAACTACATTCTCATCTCTCTTGTGGCGCGTGTTATCAGCTGGCCTGCATCATTAAACCTAAAGTTGTCTAGGTGAGTGTGGTTGGTGATGATACACACTTTCCCATTTACTTGTGAGAAAATCTGCATTCCTGCACATGTGCAGTAAATGCACCTAGATAATGAAGGAGGTTACACTGGGTAGTGATGGTGAATTTTTCTCTGGTTTTTGAAAGTTGATCATCACTGATGGCCTCTTTAGGACTCTTTCGCTGTGCCCATGCTCTGTCCCTTACATATTTAGCAAGGCCAGGCGAAGGAGCTCCCCTGCCCTGTTCACGCCCCACGCTGTCTCGCATCTAAGTTTAGGTAGACTAGGTATCCCAGTGGGGATCCATGATACACTGGCCAGCAGTTTGTGCATTCTCTACTCGTCGCAAAACTATTCTTCCAATATGACTGTCTCTTGCAGTCCGCCCTTTGATTTGTTGATGGGTTCCCACTTCCTTACTTCACATCTGTGTTTGGTCAAGAAGATAGATGTTCAAGTACCTGCTGTTAATCATGTTACATGGTTTGCTCTTTGTGCAAGCACCACTTTTTCTGGTATGCAGATCTTACCCTAAACTCTTAAATTGGTGCTGTGCTGTGAACTTTACAGTTTAAATTGCACCTGCAGTAGGAAGCTGGCTCTGTATATACTATACCAAAATGAGGTATAGCACAGAGTCCAGTGGAACCCCTGAAGTAAAAGTAGATAGCACCTTACTCTCTATTTGTGGTAGTGTGGTCGAGCAGTAAGGCTTTATCAGAGGGTAGTGTTAAGCATTTGTTGTACACAATCAATCAGCAAATGATGTCACACACTGAAAAACCGAGCCCAGACCAATTTTGTAAAAATTTTTAAGTTGTTTTACTTCTAAAGCCAGGCCTGGCACAGGTAAGTGAAATAAATGCTTTGCAAAATCTTATGCAGTGTTTTACAATTGAATGCAAATTCAAATGCAATTGATTGACATACAGGTAAGTTAAAATGTCCAAATTACTTTTCAGATTACTTTTTAAGTTACTTTTTCTACTCGGTATGATAAGCCTAGATATCACACTGGGACATTTCCTAGAGAAAATGTAAGTAAATCAGTTTTGTTACAGTTTTTCAGGTTTTTATACAATTCAACTCCACACTTAGAACGTTTTTCAAGGGAGAACGGTCAATGTATTCCTATGGAGAAAAATGAAGTTATCGGTTAGCAGGTAAGTACTCTGTCTTTGGGGTTGAGTTTCTGGGGTTAGAACAAGGGTTCCCGCAGGGTCAGGGATGCACTCTCAAAGCACCTCCAGCGGCACTGGGGTGGCCAGGTGCAGAGTGCTGAGGCCCAATGTTATCCAATTTGGTGGTTGCATAAACCACAGAACGAAAAGAAAAGGGTGGAGGCATGGCGGTGAGACACTATAGCGGATTTGAGGTGAACTGTGTGGGCGGGCGAATATAAAATGAGTATTTCTTCTCGGCACAGATGGGAGTTGTTTGGGAGCTTGAGTAGAGCACTTGCACATATTGATATTTCGTATTCAGTGCAGATCATCAGAGCGCGCAACTCGAATTGGCTGCTTTGATGTTCCACGGCCACAGCAAACTGTATGCCGTTTAACTGGAATGCATACATTGTTTGGTGTTTTTCATTGTTGGGCAGGTTTGTTGGGAATCGATGGCACTCTTTGCAATCTTTGTAAAATATGTTGATATAATTAAGGCATACCTTCCGTGCTGGTATTACAACCACAGAAGGTATGTGTAATTTAACCTTAGTGTTCACAGATGCCACTTTAGAGCTCTTCTTTAGGTAACACCTGTAGGACATCAGTCTGTTAAGCAGTGGCTCCGGAGGTGTGTGGAGTTAACATGTCACAGGTTCGTAGCCTTATGGAGTCACTCAGCCTTTCATCTTTGTGGCAGATAAAGTTAGTGCTGTCAGATTATAGAAACGAGTACATTGTTTGTGCACGAGGAAAAACTTGTTTATGGGTTTGTTATGGTAATGCCTGACTTGAATATGTGAGTGCATAGACTTTTTTCTTATCGTGTAGCTTGACACTAGTATGCAAGAACCTGGTTGGAACTCCTTGCACTGAATCAATGTGTTCTTGCGGGACCATCCTTTATGTCCATGGACACAGCATGGCATGGTTCTCAGTAGCTTAATTTTTTGCAAGCTGTGTAAATTGTCTCCGTTCATTCAACCTACACCTCTTTTTTAAATGGGCAAGTGCTTCCTTTATTTTAATATATTTTTGTGATGTGTAAAGTTGCGTTGTGAAACCTGTATTGAGAGCAGGCCTGAAGGTATGGCTACTTCCTAGCCTGTGTCCAGTGTGTTGGAGAGGGGAAGTTATTGGAGGTTTCCTCTGTTTCATACCCAGCTCCTGTTTTGCTGTATACTTCAGTCAGGGGTGTGGAATTACTACTTGTCCATGGGACAGGTTGCTTCTTAAATCTACTTGTTCTAAAAAAAATCCACTTGTCACTGTAGTTCCATGTAGTGTGGGGACAAATTATGGTCACGCCCATTAAATCAGAGCTCTGATAATTGCCTCTGATTTTTGCCAGGGCGCAAGGTTTGAATACCAGCAATTCCCTTATTTGGCCACCTTTCCTCAGATCGCCACACTGGGACTGAAGGAAGCGGTAAGCAATAGTTCCAGCGTTAGAATACCCTTTTGCACGGTGCACTTTAACTTAAGGCACACTACAAATCAGTCAGGTGGACAACTGCTTCTTTATTGACGTTACTTTTGACAAATAATTGTTGATCTTCGATTGTAAAAGATCTTTTATCCTGAGGCTTGTGATAAATGTATGTAATTGTATGATGTGTTTCGGGCAAGGGGACACACTAGTTTGGCTGTTTACTTTTATGCTTTTAATGTATTTTTTAGGATATTAAAAATGTTGCTGGTAACTCTTATGGCATTGGTGCCAAATAAAAAATGATAATAATGGAGGGCCCTTTTGAGTCTGAGCAAACCTACAAACTTGCATGTTTTCGGGTTTTCACCAGCTATTTTCTAACCTTTTCACACATTGAGAAAGGTTCAAAATGTACTTCTTGACAAGGACAGAAGTAAATCATCTTCCAAGGTTGGAAAAAAAAAGTAGTTGTAGGGAAAGTGAATTTGTAAACGCTCAACAGATTTTCGCATGAGCAAATCTACGCATGCATATTTGCTTGGACTAAAATGGAGCTCACAAATGTTGTCTAGGAGCATGATTTCCTGGCCTACTTCCGGAAATTGTTGAGAGTTAATGAAAGCCGCAAATCTGCACCAAAGTGCAAGGGCGCATAGACCATGGATGCACCTTTGTGACTTTCTTTAAGAATTGGGCATCTAATTAACTCTAATGTTAACCGAGATCTTTGGTTTTTATTAAAAGTATCTCTTTGTTGTCTCACTTCACTGGGACAGCATTCTGCTCTTCCACAAGGAGCATATCGGCACACAAAGTTTTGTTAAGTGCCAGGAACTACTATTGCAATGTGTGCTTTTTGAGACCCAAAAATATGTTTGCTTTTTGCCAATGTTTGTTATAATGGTCGCTCCCACAGCAATAAAGTTTTACAAAAACCAAGACACTCAGTGACAAAACGAAAAGACTGACCACCAATATCAGACCTTTTGGCTCTGACAGTACTTGTTTATTTTTATGTTTCCAATAATTTTGTTGAAATTGGTCACACTGATTTTCCATTATGAATATTTTTGGGAAATACAGCATGTATCAACACATTTTAGTAAACGATGCTTCTAAGGAATGGCACCTAAAATGTCACTAATTTAGCAAGACGTTTCCTAGTTGAATTTGTTGTGAACATTTTGATTTGAAATCCTCAATATTGCTTTCAAACTTCTGCAGATATTTGCATCCAATCAGACAGCATTCTGGGAGCATTGTGCGTAGGCTCCTATTGTTAAACTTTGCAAACATGTGTACACATTTTTATACTGTAACCAGTCAGTAGTGCAGTCCAAGCTTACATTTCCTTAGAGCGCTCACCCTAATAAAGACTTTTTTTATTAAGGAACCAGCCCACACCCTAATAAAGACTTTACATTAATTAACCATAAATAAAATTTCGAACAGCATTAACGTTGACTCAAATATTACCGTAATAGCAGGCAATACCCTTCCCTGGTCCATAATGTGTTGCTCTAAACTGGCAGCCAAAGGGCTTGTGCTGCAGGGGGTTGGGCCTCCTTGTCTGAAACATAAAAACCTATTGTCCTTTACCCCAAACAATATGTCCTGGGCACCCCTGTTCAGTTTGCCCCTGATTTTTCTTGGTCATGTGCGACTGCATCTCTTGTCATAATTCAAAATTTACTGTAGAGTGCACTGTAGGAGTGATAAATAGCAATACTTTTCATGTGCAAACCAGGAGAACAAATAATGCAAGTCATAATTATATCGATTAATAGTATCAAAGGGAATTGCAGCTATCCTACATGTTGATTTTCAGATGCGTGACCTGAACATGAAACAGGAGAAAAATCCTAGACCACATATTTTCATAACATGTAGTGTTTGCTTGTAGAACAATCACTATTTCCTGGACATTAGCTCGTTTTTTTCTCTAGACCCTTTTTCATTCTAACTTGTTTCTGAAGATTTCGAATTTATTATAATTCTGTTAATTGTTCTTGCCAAACTTGTTTCCTCGTTACAAACTTCAGTGCTGGGAACTCTGCCTCATCAATATCACTAAGGAAACCATTGTAGAGTTTTTCTTTTTAAGAATTATGATCAGCCGTTCAAACGCTAGTGACCAGAAATGGCCTAACCTTCGTGGCCAAAATTTGTTGCTTAAATTTGCTGTTCTCTCAACACTTCTGACTGTTTATTAGCATTGCAGATACCAACTGCTTCGTGGCCATTTCCCATTCCTAGATTTAATCACCTGTCATAAAGTATATTTCATCCTGAATATGCAATTATTGTTCATATATCTTCTTTGGTGGTCCGACGTTTGATTCTGGGGTTTATTGCCATTTGGTGTGGGATGGATACATTGATTGAGATTTGCCTACCTTAGAAATGATATTTCTGATACCATTAAATGTGGTGGTGGTGGTTTGTTTTCTTCTGATGATGTCTCAATAATATTGATTGAGAAACCTCGGAGTTGTAAAGCTGCCATTTTCCCGTTGCTACCACCATTCAGCCTCCTATTAATGGTCTTAACAAAAAAGGCAAAGTCATCGTTTTGGCACAGTGTTGACTACTCCCCTCAGTGAATATATATTTAATTACTCTGTTGCTCCAGTAGGTGGTGTGGGAATAACTATGCAGTTGGGATTCCATGTGGTGTTTATTTTCACCTACTTTGATTTTTGTCCGCGTGTGGTGTTACTTTGGGGTCATAAGAGGAGGATGGTAGATGAAAGGAGGGTGGAATTTAATAAATATCTACTTGTCCATGGGAACGGTTGCTTCATAAAGCTACTTGTCTTGTAACAAAATCCACTTGGCCCTTTGCTGCCATGTATTGCAGCAACAAATTATGGCAGCAGTCTCATTATATAAGAGCTCTGATAAAAGCCTCTATGATTATGCCAGAGTTTGTACCATGGTAGGATTTGAATACTAGCATTTCCCTTATTTTGCCACCTTTCTGCAGATCTACATTCTGGGGCTGGAGGTAGCAGTAAGCAATAGATCCCCATTGTGTGAATGCCATTTTGAGTCTGTGCAATCATACTAACATGCATGTTTTATGGGTTTTCATCAGCTCGTCTCTAATATTTTCCCGTACAGAGAAAGGTTGGTCATTTTCTCTTAACAAGAGCAAAAGAAAAACTTCCAAGGTTGGGGAAAAAATGGCTGCTGGGAATATGAACTTGTTACCGTTCAACAGATTTTCGCATGAGCAAATCCATACATGCAAATTTGCTCATGCCTAAATGCAGTTCACAAATATTTTCTAGGAGTATGATTTGCTGATCTACTTGTGTGAATTCTTGTTAATTCATGAAAGCTGTACATCCTCACTTATGCAAGGACATATAGCATGCGTGCACTTTTATGACTTTTTTTAAACAATGGAGCCCCTATGTAGGTCTGGCGTTAACCAAGATCTTTTAGTTTTATTAAAATTCTCTCTCCGTGTCTGCTGGCTGGCTTCACTGTGAGTGACCACATACTGCTCTTTCACAAGGTGCATATCGGCATGCAAACTAGTTTTGTTCCATGCCAGGAACTACTTTGGCAATGTATTTTTTTTTAATATACCAAAAATATTTTTGCTTTTGCCAGTGTTTGTTATGAGGGCGCGGCAGCTCCCACAACAATGAAGTCGGACCGCCAATGTCATACCTAGTGGCTCTGCCAATGCTTGGTTTTTTTCATGTTTCCTATAATTTTGTTGAAACTGGTTGCACTGATGTTCCATTATGAATTTTTTTTTTAGAAGTACTGGCATGTATCTACACATTTTAATAAATGATGCTTCAAAGAAATGGTACCTAAAATTACACAGTTTAGCAAAAAAAATGTTTCTAGTTGAATTTTTTTAATGAATGCTTTATTTTGAAAGCAAAGAATCAGCAGTCTTGCATTTAAGCTTTTGCATACATTTGCATTTAATCAAAAGGCATCCAGGAAGCATTATTTGTAGGCTCGTATTGTTAGTTTGCAAATGTGTGTACACCGTTTTATACTGGAACCACTGTTAATAGTGCATCTGAACTTACACCATTTCCTAAGAGCGTTCACTGTAACAGTAAAGGCTTTATATTAATGAACCATAAATACAAGTTCGAACAGCATCAATACAGATTACCTTAACTGCAGACAATGACCTTCCCTGTGATTGTGTAATCTGTCAGCCAAAGGGTTTGTGCTGCAGGGGGTGAGGCCTACTTCTCCCAAGGACGAAATAAACATGAATACATGTAGTTCTTGACCCCAAACAATATATCCTGGACGTCGGGCTACAGGAATTACACACCCCTGAAATGGGGAACTTAACCTTTTGGCTATCAAGTCTGTCTGGTTCTGAGTTCAGGACACAATATATAATTATATATTCTATATTACGCATAAAGTACTCCCTGCTGTAAGTCGCCGTGGAATTCCATGATGAGAATGAGGCTAACAGCAGAGTTCCTTTATATGGTTCTCGAACTCAGAGGCGACTTGCAATATCCTTATTTACAACAGTAGGTACTTTATTCCATATAATATGACACCATCACCTTTCCTACAAACCGCATATGTTTTATGTTTGATTGTTTTGTAAAGCGCATGGCTACCCGAAGGCTTCCCCGCGCTGGTGAGTATTGTGCTGAGAGTAGGGCCTCTGGTACATTAACGGGGAAACAGCCATGTCTCAAGTTTCTTCCTGAAGGAAAGTTCATTTTCCAGTACTCGGACTGGGTGGAAGATCGTTCCATAACTTCGGTGCTATGTGTGCAAACGATTTTCCTCCCCATCTCATCCTTTTTACCCTAGTTTTATTGAGGAAATGAAGATGTGACGATCTCAGGTGTCAAGTTGGAACATAAGTGGTTACCAACTCTCTGATTATTTACTGGGCCCATGTTATGTATGGCCCTATGAGCAATACAGAGGGATTTAAACGTAACCCGTTCCTCAATTGGGTGCCAATGTAGCTGTTTGAAGGTTTCTCTTCCGGAGACATAACTAGGAACCTTTAGAAGGAGTCTTGCTGCTGCATTTTCCACAGTCTGAAGTCTCTATTACATATTTGGGTATTCCCACACAAAGTAAATTACCAAATCCCAGATGGGAAACTATGAGGGATTGAATGACCTTTTTCCTTAGATGCTGTGGGATCAATACCAGTTTCTTCCTGAGCATTCAGAGTAAAGAGAAACAAATGCCAGACAGTTTATTTGCTTGGTGGTCCATTGCTAGCAAATTGTCCAACCAGATTCCCACATTTTTTATCACCGGTTTGGGAACGGGGGGTTGGGGGGGGGGGGGGGGAGGGCATGTCAACAGGCCAGCTGATCAGAGGTCTGTGTATGGCCTTGTTTTCAAGGATCATTAATTTTGTCTTATCACCATTCAGCTTTAGGCGGTAGCTTAACATCCAGCGCCGCAGTTTATCCAAACAGGGTGCCAAATGTATATTTCCTGGATTAGGGCCTTCTGTAAGAGAAACAACCAGCTGGGTGTGATCCGCATAGGAGTCCGCTGGCAGGTTAAAGTCCTGCACTAAGGTGGCAAGCTGGTGCACATATATATTGAACAACATGGGGCTGAGAGACAATCCCTGAGGGACACCACAAATTGTTGGAAAGCTGTCAGAGAAGCAGTCTTTGTCCATTACTTGGTAGTATCTGTTTTCCAGATACGAGGGTAGCCAATCTAATGCTTTGCCCTGAATTCCCACCTCTCAAAGTCTATCTCTTAGGATTTTGTGGTCCACTGTGTCGAATGCCGCACTTAAATCCAGTAGTAGGATGGCGGCAGAGCCTCTGTTATCCAGTATAGCTTTGAGCTCCTCTGTGACCACCAGAAGTGCTGCTTCCATGCTAGGGTGGGTACGGAAGCCCATCTGGGGTGGATGAAGAATGTTATTTTCCAGAAAGTTTGCTAATGTCCGATTGACAAGTTTCTCTATACTTTGCCTAGAAAAGGGAGTAATAATCATTTGTAGAGCGCACTACATACCCGCGAGGGTCTCAAGGCGCTTGGGGGGTAGAGGGGGGGCGCTACTGGTCCAACAGCCAGGTCTTAAGTAGCCTCCTGAAGGTCAGCAGGTCTTGGGTCTGTCGTAGGCTCAGTGGGAGGGTGTTCCAGGTCTTGGCGGCGAGGTGGGAGAAGGATCTCCTGCCGGTGTTTGTTCTTCGGCTGCGAGGGACGGTGGCGAGTGCGAGGTCGGCGAAGCGGAGCTGGCGGTTGGGAATGTAGAAGGAAAGTAGTCTGTTGAGGTAGGCTGGGCCGGTCTTGTGGAGTGCCTTGTGTGCGTGGATGAGGAGCTTGAAGGATATCCTCTGGCTGACGGAGAGCCAGTGCAGGTTTCTCCGGTGGGGGGTTGATGTGGCGAGGTACGTTGAGGATCAGTCGTGCAGATGCGTTTTGGATGCCTTGCAGTCGTTTGAGCTTGGTCGGGGCTCCCGCGTAGAGGGTGTTTCCGTAGTAGTCTGCTGCTGACGAGGGCCTGGGTGACTGTTCTTCTTGTATCTGTCGGGATCCACCTGTAGATCTTGCGGAGGGTGTTGAAGCAGGAGGAGACGGTGTTAAATTGCTTGGTCATGGAGAGCGTTGAGTCGAGGATGATTCCCAGGTTGCGTGCGTGGTCGGTGGGTGTCTGGGCTGCCCCCAGTGCTGTTGGCCTCCAGGGGTCGTCCCGGGTGGAAGGGTTGGAGCCGAGGATGAGGACCTCCGTCTTGTCTGTGTTCAACTTTGCTTAGGTTGTGCTGTCAGGCGACATGTGCGAGCGGGGCCATGTAGATGTTGAACAGTGTCGGGCTGAGGGAAGATTTCTGGGATATGCCGCAGATTTTCTCGGAGGCTTCGTATTGGAATGGGGGGAGGCGGATGCTCTGGGTTCTGCCGGAGAGGAGGGAGGTGGTCCATTCCAGAGCCTTGTCTCGGTTCCCTACGGCGTGGAGGCGTGCGTGTAGTGTGCGGTGGCGGCGGAGAGGTCCAGGAGGATGAGGGCCGCGGTCTCACCGTTGTCCAGCAGGATCCTGATGTTGGTGGCGGCGATGAGGGCAGTCTCGGTGCTGTGGTTGCTGCAGAACCCTGACTGGGAAGGGTCCAGGATTCTGTTTTCTTCGAGGTATTGGGCTAGCGGTCTGTTGACGATCTTCTCGATGACCTTGGCCAGGAACAGAAGCAGAGAGAGGGGCCGGACGTTCTTGAGGTCTCTTGGGTCCGCCTTGGGTTTTTTGAGTAGGGCGTTGATCTCGGCGTGTTTCCTGCTCTCTGGGAAGGTCGCGGTCTCGAGGGAGAGATTGATGACGTTGCGCAGATGGAGCTGCTGGCTTTGTTGAAGATGTGGTGCGGGAATGGGTCTGATGGAGAGCCGGAGTGGATTGTGCTCATGGTCTTGATGGTGCCATCGATGCTCACGTTGACCCAGGCTTGCAGGGGGTCGTGGTCGATGGTGTGCGGAGAGTCATTTGTGTTGTCTGTTGGGGCTGTCTGGGTGTTGAAGCTGTCGTGGATGTCTACTATCTTGTGGTGGAAAAAAGTGGCGAGTGAGTCGCACAGGGCTTGCGACGGCGGGATGTCATTGGTGTTGGAGCTGGGGTTGGAAAGTTCCTTCACAATGTTGAAGAGCTCCTTGCTATTGTGTGCGTTTTTGTTGAGGCGGTCTTTGAAGGAGGTCCTCTTGGCAGTCCTGATGAGGTGATGGTGGTTCCGGATGGCGTCCTTGTGGGCTGCGTGGCTGTCAGTGAGTCTGCTCACTGTGCCATTTCTTCTCTAGTTTCCGTCCGGTTCGCTTGGAGTTCTGGGGTGAACCAGCTGGCCCTCTTGCTGGTGTCTCTGTAGGAGGGTTTCTTCAGCGGGGTCAGGTTTTTGGCGCAGTCGTCGATCCAGCGTCTGAGGCTGTGGGCAGCATTGTCGGTGTTGGAGGGTTCGGTGGGTGGGCTGAGAGCGAGGGTTGCGTGTAGTTGGTCTTCGGTGATTTTGCTCCAGCAGCGGCGAGGGATTTGTTTGGTGCGGTGGTGAGTGGTGGGTTTCTGGTAGGTGAAGTGGATGCAGCGGTGGTCGGTCCAGAGGAGTTCGGTGGTGTGGCTGAAGGAGACGTGGGAGCTTGAGGAGAAGACTGGGTCGAGCATGTGGCTGGCAGAGAGGGTAGGCGTTGTGACGAGTTGCCTCAGTCCGAGGTTGGCGAGGTGATCGATCGGGGAGGTGGAGTTGCTGTCGCTGTTGTTCTCAAGGTGAAAGTTTAGGTCTCCAAGGAGGATGTAGTCTGTGGAGGTCAGGGTGTGCGTGCTGATTAAGTCGGCGATGGAGTCGCTGAACTGGGGGTCAGGGTCCGGGGGGGGGGGGGGGGGGGGGTCTGTAGACGAGGGGGCCTCTGAGGGTGGAGTTGGGGTCTGTGTGGATCTGGAAATGCATGTGTTCGGCGGTGCTGAGAGTGTCGTTGGTGCTGGTCGAGGAGCCTGATGATGATCTTGTGGACGATGGCGATTCCGACTCGGTTGGTGCGGTCTCTGCGGGTGATCTTGCAGCCGTCTGGGATGACAATGGCGATGTCTGGTGCGGAGGAGGAGTAGTTCATCCTGGTCTCTGTCAGGGAGGTGACGTCCGGGGATGAAGTGTCGAGCAGGTCACAGATGGGTCGTAGATTGGCAAGGATATCGGGAACTAGCTGAGATTTTTTCAATAGTGGCCTAATTACTGCATGCTTCCATTGGTTAGGAACCAAGCCCACCTCTAGTGAGAAATTAAGAAGCTCCATAAGTGACGGTAATATGACCTCTGCCACCTTGGATAAGGTATGTGGGGGAGCGGGATCTAATGGAGAGTCAGATTTGGTTGCCTTTATAAGATTATGGATTATCTCTTTGTCAAGTTTAGGGAATTTTGCAAGAATTGGAGGCTGTGGCAGATCCTTGCCCTTAGTTACCTCCCCTAGCGCAGGTTCGGGATTGATCTGGAATGGATCATAAATATCGGTCACTTTTTTGTGGAAGAAGGATGCTATATCGTTGCATCTTTCTTTTGTGGCTAGGGGAACGGTGTTCAAGTGGAGTAGATGGGGGTTTAACCACTCTAAATAGTTCTTTTGGGGAGTTCAAAGCCTGAGTGATTTTTTTCCTCATAGAATTTGGCCTGCGCTTTCTTTATTTCAGTGTGATAGGATCTGATTGAAGCGTTATATATTTTAATTCAAGTCCCCGGTCAAATTCCTTTCTCCAGTTTCTTTATAATTTCTTGCAAATTTTTTATTTTTTTGCAAAGAGGTAGTCATTGTACCAAAGGGCTTGTTTTGTATGTGTTTTAGGTCTGGAGTTAGTTATGGGAATGCATGCATCTAGTGACTGGGTGATCCAATTTTCCCATTGCTGATAATCCTCTTCTAGATTACCTACAAATGTAGGAGGTGTATATCCTTCAGGACGGTTTCCCAAATCCTAGGATCTAGCGTCAACCATCTTCTTATGGCCATCATCTGGGAGAATAAGACAACGATCGGACCAGGGGACTGGGATTATTCTAGAAGGAGTAACCGGGGTCATTGGGAAATTGAGGTCCAAAGTATGACCTTTCTCATGTGTGGGGGTTGATAAGAGTGAGGTTAGTTGTAATGCCTCAAGCTCGGCTTTTAGTTTTGTGACGGAGGGGTCGTCCTGTATGTCTAAGTGCAGGTTAAAGTCGCCGAAAATAGTCATGTGGGTTTTTTGTGGAACTAGGATGGCCAGTATGTCTGGGATTGCCTCCAAGAATTTGGTGCTAGTGCCCGCAGGTCTGTAGATAAGTAAGTCTGAGAACATTTGGGTGGGGGAGAGTGTGATCTGGAACTGAAGGCTTTCACATTCTAGAAGGGAGATGGAGATCCAAGCCAACCTGGAATGCGTAAAAGCAACCACTGACATGCATATCTTTTTCCCTAGGGTGACCGTTTAATGCACAGAGCTGTTGAAACTATTTTGTTGTCTGAGAATGTATTGGTGTTTGATTTTCAATCCCTACTTTTGAGTCTGTTAATGTGCTCCTGAAGAAAATCAAACAGCCCCATAGTTAAAATGCGATCCAACCATTTTTGGAAGTATGTTGGACACCCCTCCCCCTTTATCTCAGAACACAGGCACAATTTCCTAGCCCAATGTGTCCAAAAGGGAGCTCATGAAGTGTACTCAAGGGTGTTATTTCTCTGGAGCTTCAAATGCATTCGTGTCCTCAGAAAATTCTGTGCCTGGTGCAACTATGCAAGGTGATGGTGTGCATTTGCAGCCAAAAACACTTAAATTTTTTAAAAATTCAAAACAATGTTCCATTGATTTCCCGGCAAGGTCTGGCTGACTGCTGCTAGTGTGAGTGTATATGTATCTGCGTGCTGCAGAGATGTTCTGTGCTGCAGAGATGTTCTGTGCTGCTGCCAATCCCTATGCAGAAAAATGTACTCGCTGTGCTGCTGGCTACACGTCGTTACTGATCAGCAGATGCCAGGGTGCTGCTTGTAACAAGTGTTCTCTTCAGCGTGTCCGGTGGTGTGTTCACGGCTGCTAGCAACGAGTGGCGCACAATACTTGAATAAGCTGCTACATGCATCTAGATGCGCAAGGGGGCGGGAGAGGCTTCAGTTGTGACCCTTAACTGACGGTGCCCCTTTCTCCAGTTGCTGTGCAATGCAGCCCGCTTCCAAAACTGTTGCCAGAGTCCCTTCCAATGGTACGGCTGCCTTTAGTCTTAATGGAAGCAAACTAGGCCTGGGCGGCAAATTCCGTTCCGCTTGCGGAATTTGCGGAATTTCGCGTTCCGCGGAGAACGCGAAATTGCTCAAAAGTCTGCTTTCCGCGATTTCGCGAAATTTTAGCTTGTTCGCGTTCTCAAAATGCATGTTCGCGAGATATTTCTCCTCGAGCACGCAAACAGCAATTGCGAACAGGAAAAAAGCATCGCGAACAAGCAATTCCGCGTGTTCGCAGAATTTCTGCGTGTTCGCGTAGATTTTTTACCGTTTCGCGGAGATTTGCGTAACGCAATTACGCAAATTCCGCCCACCCCTAAAGCAAACACGGCCTTGGAGTTGGATAGTAAAAAAAAAAGAAAAAAATTCGCCAAGCCGTCTGGCTTTGGTTGACACACTTTCGACATTGCCAACGCTTGTTTTGTTTCATTATTGCTTTTGCAAAACTTTGTTTGACAACTTGTGGAAGAAAGGAATTCTCCTTCGAGTAAGACTTTTATCAGATTGCTTTCTTTATCCTGGTTCAAACCCATTCAAAGGGGAAAAATAGTAACATTGGTTCGACTCTGACATTTCGTCAGAACCCCTTTCATTTTGAAGTAACAGTTCTAAACTACTGAAAATGAAGAGACCGCAGCCCCCATCCTCGAGTTAGTTTGTTTTGTGCCATTCAAAAATGGAAGAAGTGGTCTACACCCGCAAGGAGTAGTCCGACCAAGTGCCTGCTCCCAGTCGCATCTGATGACGCTGGTACATTTCGGGTCAGCCAGCAGCTTTTATCTGAATGGGCCCATAGGTTATCGGGAGTACACGTTCAGCAGCGTCTCTGCTCACAGGATTTCTGGATAATTTATCTTTGTTGTTAGTTTAGTGCTGCAAAAACTGGGCCCAGAGCTTCACGCTTTGTCTGCTGCCCACTTTTCTGCCCTGGTGCATAACTGTAAACCATGCGAACAAATGCTTCTCCGGGCCTTCATAGCGTTACCCCTGGCGTTCCTTATGTCTACAAAGTATTCAGGAAAAGTGCCAACTTCATGTGCCGATTATTCTATTCAGAGTTACTGAACAATGGGGGAACCCAAACATCCACTCACCTGGGTCATATGCAGTACAACATGATGTGGTCACAGTGGAAGTATATTTAACACTAAACACAACATCGCCTTAATTCAATTTGTCCAATTTATTTATATTACAACATGTTTATTTATATTTAATACAACATACTTATTTAATTTTTGCACAAATATCAACATAGTTATGATAAGGTGCTCCAAAGGGGAAGAAAGGAGTGCTCAAAGATGCGCGCTAGTGAGGGTTGTCAGAAAAAGGGCAATGTGCAATATTAACATCAACGGAATTGCTGGAATAAGGAGTCTTTGTTTACTATCCACATTAAAGACGGTCTGCTCCCTTCCCATTTTTTTAGTAGATTAATATGTGTTCTTTTTATTCCCCGGATCTTGCTCAAGACGATATGTAACGGGAGTCACCTGATCAAGAACTTTATAGGGGCCTTGCCACTGACCCAAGAGCTTATGGTCAGAGGTAGGTCTCATTATTAGCACCCATCTCCTATTTTTAGGGTGCGTTCTTTCGTTTTTTTTATCATACGGTTTCTTTTGGGCTTGTTCTACATGGCGCTGAACTATTTTATGGCTGTCTCCCATACAATAATTAAAATGGGGAATAACCGGTGCTTTTCTGCTGTTTACATCGCAGAGCAAATAAAGCCATGGACAACATATCCTCCCATTTCCTAGTTTCTGGGTCAAGCAGCTTTTCAATGTAATCTTTAGGGTTGCGTTGTACCTTTCCACCACCCCATCGGTTTGGGGGTGGAAGGCTGCTGTACGTTTCCGTTTTATACCTAATTGGTGACACACTTGCTTCAGTAAACGAGAGACAAAGGGGGTTCCCTGGTCGGTTATCTATTTTGGGAATCCAACTCTCACCTGCATTTAGAATGCTACTAAAGAAGCTGAGGACGCGAAGTTAGTGCGATTTGCACAGGATTACACAGTGTGGGAGCCAAGTTTGCGAACGTGTCATTCGATTAAAGTTGCCAAGTTAAGTTTAGTTAACCACTTGCTGACATCTCTTTCCATGTAGACTTGATCATCTATAGAAATCGAATCATCCCTGATTAGTCATTACCGCCCTTAGGCTCCAAGAGCCTGAACTGAGCACATCATGTTTGCTGGGCATGTGTCTGGATGTGCCCAGCTAACCTGCCCTTTGATAAAGTGCAGCGAGGCTCCGCTTAAAAGTGAGTCAAGAGCTTGGTGTCCGCATTTGTATTTTTTCTTACACTGTTTATATAGTGCCCTAATGCATCACCAAAGGCGTCCAAATCACACCCAGGGTGGTGGAATCTGCTCAATTGTCTTGATGGTCACGTGATAAAAATGTAAATAGAAATAATTGACGCCCTGCGGTTACCTTGAAAATGTCCCCCTGAACCTACATTGACCTAACTGAACTAAACAAGATACCACATAGGGTTTCTTGATTGAAAATCTTTACAGTAAGGCAGCAAAAGACCCTTAACTCTGCATTGGTAAGCGTTTTTTAAATTTATTTTAACTAAGGGGCCGCATCTGGCAACTCAGCCTGCTTCTTTAAAACTTTGAACTCTCTTCAACAATTAGTTTTTAAAACTGTATATTTGATACATTTTAAATCAATTACTTTATGTAGGTGGTGTAAGATGTTTCTATCTATTTGAAAGATCTCTCCAGTACACAGTCGCTTATTACATCATGGTGAGAAAGTTGTAGTTAAACAAAATGTTGATGTTGCTACATGTGCTTCAGTTGTTGTCTAGGATTATAGTCCCATTCGGACCAGGGTCTCTCAAGACTTGCTGAGCTGGACAATATGTAGTGTTCTGCTTTTTCCAAAGAAGATCGAGTTTACAAGAGGGTGTCTGTCCAATATTGACCACCTCATATCCAAGTGAGGTTGAGAAGAACTAACTTTGTAGAAAAAGTGGAGGATTCTGCTATTGTCCACGCTCCTACTTAAAGTGGAATTTCAGAAAGCCTAGGTTTACCCTAGAGCCCTGCGGTCTAAATTCTATGATTCCCGCCTTAAAAAAAGCTTTTTGTGGATGAAAGAAGGGATTCAATTTTATATCCAAGCCTTTTTGGTGGATTAAACGAAATATATCAGAGATGCAATTACTCTGTGCTAATCCTCTGTCCCCAGCAACCTGAGAACTCTAGACCAGAAGCTCGGAAACTAGGCCTATACGATCAATAATCTCAGCGAAGAACACCTCTTGAGTGGCTTATTTGTTTTAGTCACATCACTTTTCTGAACATGCAGTGATCAAGTTCTAAATGGGATCCAAGGTGTTTAAATTTGATAATATCGAAAAATAGTTTTCACCTTTGATGGGGCACACAACCAGCGCTAGCAGATATTCCTGAGTGTCCTAATTAAAGTGACTGGGGCACTACTGATGGTGGGGATTGAGCAGTTGTTTGTTTCGATAACTTTTCCAGCATGATCTTATGATCAATGTTAACTATAGTCATGAGATCAGAAGGCTCGATGAACTAGGTTTATGTCACTTGCATAAGAGAGTGCCACTGGTGTCTGTGTGAGGCACACCATACTACTATAACCTGTGGAGTGGGTTTCACAATTATGCTAATGATAAATAGCAAGTATTCTTTTAGCTATTAGGTGCATATGTAAAAGATTGTCACAAAATAGTTAATTTGAAGTATGGAATTTTTGCCAGCTTCCCCACGTTTAATGGCAATAAAACAAAGCTTGCGTTCGCAAGCTCAAAAAGGTACTTTCAAAGCTGGTTCTTCTATTTAAATGATTCACAGTTGATGCTTATTCAACTCTCACTCTGCAGAAGATTAAGAACCTGGGTGTTACAAAGGACACATGGTTGTCTATAAAACATCAAATTAGTGTACCATCCCTAAATTGTATATGTTACTTGAAGCAGCAGTGCACGTTTTAACCCACGTCACAGGACCTAAAGGATGGATACACTCTGGCTAAAATAATTGTTGGATCTACGTTGGATTGCTGCAATGGCCTGTATGTTGGCTGCCTAAAAAGCAGCCTCTGTTACTCAAGAATGCTGATGCACGAATAGTACATTGTCATAGCATTTCCTAGAAGTCACTCCAAAGATAATGTTCAAGACCGCCAGCTTCTCTGGCCCATAAAGCCATTCGACCAAGGCACCTTCCTACATTAAGAAATATTTTTTTCCTGTTATATGCCAAAGAGGGCTTAAAGGAGAGGTGCTTTTACCCAAAAATAAAGGGTATTTCCATTAGTGGAGAATCTTCCTCTTTTAAAGGTTACCACATTTTGAAGTTAATTGCCACTGCAGCTCTGAGTTTAAGATCTTCTTCATAAAAAAACCTGACTTTTCCCCCCAATGCTGAATATCCATCTCAGGCTTTAGTGTTTGGTAAATAATTAAGTTCCACAGGGTTTTTGGCAACCTCTTTATCTTCAACAGTATTTTTATTTTTGACTTGAAAGCATTCAATGGCCAGACGGCACATGCTGCCAAGAAACCCATCCAGGATTGTGCGCATGACTGCGTGTCACTCATCTGTGAGGGATTTGCTTTCGAGCCAAACGCAGATGTCAAGATTTACAGCAAGTGCTTCACTTAGAAACTCATCTTTGAAGACTGCACAGCAATGATTACAGACCCACATGATTGGAGTGCAAGAAAAAAGATCACTCCTCCAAAATATTATTCTCTAATTTGCTCCTCCTGAGGGAGACTATTTCTTTATAGGGAATCCTGAAGAAAGTTACTCCTCACCCCCATTAACTAAGGAGCATTCTCACACTGTGGATTCGCAGGGCTCTAACACCCAAAGCATAGCTCCCTGGACAAGGATAAGGCACCAGGGTCTATATGGGAAATGTACAAATACTTGTTAGACTGTCTTCTCTATTCCATCCATAGATGTAAGAATTTTACGGGGTTTGGTCAGTTGTGCAGCACATTTTACTATCAATATGCATGTGCTTCAAACCAGGCTTCCTGTGTAACTTGTGATGCTGGAACAACACACACAATTTAAGCAGCTTTTTCTAGTTCTCCAGCCATGTAGATCTAAATGCAGGCTACATCAAAGGCTTCACAATCCATTTAAAATTTAAAAAAATGGCTGCCGCAACAAGATAAGCTTTTTGTCCAATGCATCAAAGGTGGCTAATGCTTTTATGCCCCTTGGGTAGTTCTGGCGGGCTTCCAGTGGGAATCTAGGCATAGGTTTGCTGAACATACCACTGAAAGATGCAATATTTTGAACACATTTTAAGGCCAAGACGTTGGTGTGGCAGTTTTGCTTAGAGCTATTGCAATGGTACGGTCATGCAAATTATACAAAACGTGATGGATTGAATTATATCGTTCACTGATAATTACTCGGGCGGCATCCCAATCCATCGTTATTTTGTACACCATGCCACCACAGTTTGGACCCAGCTAGTGTCTCTCGACCCTGCTCTAATGAGAACAGTCCATCGTGAACATGCCAGGTCAGGTCCTCCCTGGATTGGAACACAAGCAACCCAGGGCAGGTTTTGCCCTAGTTAGAGCTCATCATTATTGCATGAGTTTGTTCCAGTGACACTAGGGCAGACCAGTCCTGGTTCAGAGTGGACCTGGTCTGGCAGTTCTGGTTGGACTACTCCCATTGGAGAAGGGTCAAGACTGATTTGGATATGGCTAGGTCCAAAGTGAGGTGGCATAGTGTGTAAAATAACGATGGACTGAGATGCGACAAAGAGTAATTAACAGTGACTGAGAATACTTATAGCATTCAATTCATCACTTTTTTTCTTAATATACTGCAGTACTTCAATGTGACGTTGCCCGTGGTTAAGGATCTTGCGCCCGAGACCTAATGATCTTCCGACGGTTATGAACATGTTTTATTTCACTTCTTTATTTAACACCCACATGGATGACTGAAGACAGGTGCATTGAAGGCTGTCAGACTTGAAAAGAGAAGGGTGTTCACAGGAAGCATTTAATGTCTGAAGAAAGGTTAGATCTGAAGAGTTCACACGCCCATCAGCCATACCAACACAAAATTCAGCCCAGTGAGAGTTTTCCAGCAGCCATGGGATACAGCAGGGAAGACCGTGCAAGTATTGATCAGTAACTCCTCTCTCCTCTCCCTCCCTCCCTGTCAGCTGCCCATTGAGGGAAAATGTCAACACATATAGCGGAGTTGCAAAATGTCTCAAAAGACAGATGAGTCTGAGCATTATGTAAATTGCTGTACCTTGAAGGCAACTCCCTCCACCAATGTTTGAACCACATCAAATTACGACGTCCACCAGGGTAGTCGGAAGCAGGAGATGCAGACTTGGCTGCAAACTCAAGTAGAGTAACCTTTCTTCAAAAAATTCGCTAACAAATGAGATGTTCAAAACACTAACCCTTCGCTTGATCTTTTATTACCATTAAGCGGCTTGATTATGCACGTTAAATCTTCAGGGTGTGTGTTCCTGTTCCAATAGCACAAAGCAACTAAATTCCGGAGTTTTTGCTTTTCAGTTTTAAGTCTACCCATGACATCTCTAATTGCAGGGTGGTAGTAGCAGCTCACCTCAGAGGGAACACCATTTTTATCTATCTTTACTTGAATAACTGCCACATAAAAAGTATGAACTAGTAAAATGTTTCTCCTTTAACAGCTCTCCAGGATTCCAAAAGACAGCATCAGCGATGCAAAACCTAGCTCTCCAGCTGAATCTCAATGAAGTAATCTTGGTTACAGTACAGAAAATCCAGTATTTTGAAACCAGGAAAATGCTTAAAGCCAGATGACTGTTTTTGTTTCTAAAATGAAATAACTTTCTCCAAGTCAAACACCTGCCAACAGCATGTCCGATATTGGACCTGCTGCGGCTCACGTTTTGTCCTACATATATATTCGTTTCCCACTCAACTATGTTTAACACAAGGTCACTGCACATGTGCCATCATACAGTAAACTGGAAAGACAAGCTTACAATGTCCTCCGTTCTCTTCTGTGGTAGTATTGAGCCAGGAGCAAGTGGGAAGGGTATTCTTTTTCAAAATGAATTCTCATCAGTCAGACAACTGCAACGTAGTCTCCCCGCCCCCTTTTTGCAGGAACCATACACTATTTTCCACCACCGTAAGGGGCACTCTAAAATCATGTTTTCTTTTCTCTCCAGTTTTCAATTTCCAAGCTAACCACATTAGCTTCCTATGAGGAAATGAAGGACGTTAAGGTTCAAGGTGGCTGTAAATGCTTCAAAGGTTGTAATTGTTAATGGGGAAAGTTAGTTGTTGTTTAGATGCTGGTGGCTGGCTATTCAACTTGGTAAATACATTTTAGAGAACAAGCATTGACCATTCCAATAGTTTGGGCTTGAAAGGAATGTTATATGGTAATGTGAAGCATTACATGCGAATAGCATGGGGATAAATATGTATTTGTGTGGAAGCAAACAAGTTTATAATAACATTGGTGAAGGATAAAAGGTCAGGTAACGGTGCACTTTCAAGCCAGAATAAGAATCCATGCAGGTTAATGCATGCTCTCCTCCTAACTGTGCTGCTTATCTAGTTATCTAAGGCACTTTAATAACATTCCAGTGTCGTGTCGTGTGTGCCCTGAATGTTAGAGTGTAGGCAGATGGATAAATAAGAAAACAGCTGCTTGCAGGGCAAGCACTTTTTTTGTGGCAGCCCACGACTTCTGTCCAATCAAAACATGTACTCCCAGGTCTTAACATATGGGCGGAGCCAAATCTCCTTGCTAGTGATGCTCACATAATTGTATGTCAACCGCAGATCATGAAAAGGAGCTTGTAGCAGTCTGATCAAATATAATAGAAAAGATGGCTACACACTTTGATTCCTTTTGGGGCAAGCAAACCGAATGTTTCCACTCAAACCTTGAAGAATTGTCAAAAACCAAATGTCAATTTTACTTTGAGATGTTCTGTTGACGAGCGTGAATGATAAAGAGCTAAAATAGAGCATGGATTCAATGAATGTTAAGTTACACAGTTTAGTACGGCAAACATAACACCCAATAGTGTATCCTGGGACCTAATGGGGTCACAGGTTGTCCCAGAGTGTACACGGTCAACATAATAACGAAAACTAGTGTGGTCAAAAGGAAAACATTTTGCAATAAGATGTGTGGTCGAAGTGAGGAATGTGTGCTATTTAAATGGCATATTTCAAAAGATTCACTTACAAAGTGCAAGAACTGGTGATTAAAACAGTGAACCTGGTCCACCAAGCATGTTGGCGAAGACCATGATTGTCGCAACAAGAATCTCCCACATGTCGTGGATTATTGTCAAGCAGTAGTTGTGGTCAGGGGAAACTCTAGCTATTCACTTGGGGAAAAAAGTGAGTTTTTTTTAACAGGGGCACGAATAAATCTCAATCAGAAATGAGTACAGAACCCTGTGACTGAGGATGCATTTCATTTTGGGGTATTAAGAGAAGTGGGCCACCAGGCATGTGGTGTACCTGCCTGCAATCAATCAAGGCATTTATAGAGCGCGCTACTCACCCGTGAGGGTCTCAAGGCGCTGGGGGGGCCTGCTACTGCTCGAACAGCCAGGTCTTGAGTAGCCTCCTGAAGGACAGAAGGTCTTAGTTCTGCCGTAGGAGGGTGGGGAGGGCGTTCCAGGATTTGGCAGCGAGGTAGGAGAACAATCTGCCGCCGGTGGTCGTTCTTCGGATGCGGGGTGGCGAGGGCGAGGTCAGCGGAGATTCGGGGTGTAGAAGGTGAGCCATCTCTTGAGGTATGTTGGTCCGGTGTTGTGGAGTGCCTTGTGTGCGTGGGTGAGGAGCTTGAAGGTGATCCTCTTGACAGGAAGCCAGTGCTGGTCTTTCAGGTGGGCGGTGATGTGACTGTGTCGAGGGATGTCTAGGATCAGGTGTGCCGAGGCGTTCTGTATGCGTTGCAGTCCTTTCAGTAGTTTGGCCGGGGCTCCCGCGTAGAGGGCGTTTCCGTAGTCCAACCTGCTGCTGATGAGGGTCTGGGTGACCGTTCTTCTCGTGTCTGTGGGGATCCACCTGTAGATCTTTCGGAGTGTGTTAAAGCATGAGGATGAGATGGCGTTGACTTGCTTGGTCATGGAGAGAGTCGAGGATGAACCCCAGGTTGCGTGCGTGGTCGGTGGGTGTAGGGGCTGTTGGAAAATAAATACGCTGGGAACATATTTGGGGTCAAAGTGTGGCAGAGGAAAGGGGATGGAGTCACGAAGGGCTGAGGCCTGGAAAGCAGAGTCTGACAGTCTATTTATACATTCGTTTTTAGGTCGAGCATTCAAGACCTCTTGTATATACTTTAGTATATACTTATATGTGTATGTACTTTGTGGGCTCTGGAGATCAGCCCAAAGGACTTATCTGCTTCTGCTTAGGGACTTTTTTTCTGACAACTGCCTCTATTTAACTTTCTTGAAAACGACTGGCTGAGGTCAGTAAAATACCAGAATCACTTTAGCATTCTGTAGATTCCAGTCCATAGAAATTGTCTTCCACGAGCACCCGTAGACAATATTTTTTTCAAATCTTGTATTTTCAGTGATATGACAACCGAAGTCCCTGATTTTATATTAAAAACAGAGCTTTGGAGTATACCATTTCCTGCTGAAAGGCAATGTTTCTCTCCATATGTTCCCATACCTGGCATGTCACGCAGTTTAATGCTTACTTTCCCTCCATGTTAAAGAACAGTAGATGTTTCAGCACTCGAGCTCATGTGCTACATAGCTAAATACATATAAAGTCCCAAAGGCGAGCCCAATTGCATTGCAAATGCTTGTTACAGTCTTGCTCCCCACAACCTAAAGTACCACACCAACTGTCAACAGAATTGAGGCGCTTAGGAGTGACCGTGGGCTTGAGACATTCCCTGGCTTCCAAGTCATGAGATGCACATTTTAAACCCAAACACTTTTCCCTCACGTAGGAATTTTAAAGATTCCCCAGGCAACCAGCTCCCACATTCTATAGGTTATTGACTGTGCGAACACGCTCTCATAGGGTTTCTTTCTTACTTGGAGAAAATTCATAATGCTGCAGCAAGACAACTTGTACACTCCAAGCTCCAAAGGTATACACAGAACAGTCTGTTCTGGCATGGCACAGTCATTGATTATCCCGTCTTAAAAGAAATTCATGGGGGAGAAGACTTTTGTGTGTGCAAGTGGTTAAGTTTAGCATTCACCTCTGCCAAGGATAAGAACCATCAACAACCACCTGAAATTTAGGAACCATGGAGGGCTGTCTTGGGAAAGAGAAGGCTACAGGAACTAGTATTGAACCGACTAGCTGATTCTGCTGACAAGGCTGGTTAACAATTGTGCCTTGGGCTGCACTGGCTAGCCACTGCAGCAGTTGTGTTATGGCGGCACTGTAACCAGTAAGTCTCCACCGAAAAGAAGCTGGTAGACAGTAAACGTTTCAGCTGTGGACACCATCGGCCAATGGAATCCAGGCACCCAGCATCACTATCAGAAATGTGCCTGTGCATGCAGCACTGATTTTTACTGAAAGGTAGTCTAAGCTGTCTGCCTTTGGAGGGACCCGCAGATTCTGATCGAGAAGAGAAAGCTGCAGTTTACTGTAGTACTTTTACTTCGTTTAATCTATGGCCCACTTGAAGTAAAATATTAAACTACTTGCACGGACCGGTTAACTTATTGACCATTTTTAGTCCGAACTGCCCATAGCGCATAGCTACTCAGTGTCCCAGCGCTATGGGTCACGCAGTGGACTATGGGCACGTTAATGCAAGTATCCCAGTGGGTTCAGTCCATTTAAGCAGTTCAGGAGTTATCTCATTAAAGTTAATTCATTACCATCCTGGTGTTATGCTAAGGCCTCCAGCTAAAGGACTACTCCATTTAATTCCTGAATAGCTCAGTCTAGTAATTTGCTGTACAAAAAATAACATTACTAAGATTTATTGTTAAACCCCAAATCCTCTTTGTGTCCTTTGTCACCATCTGGCAGTAAAATATAATTGATTGATGTGTGGATCTGAAGGCTTGTAAGGTCAAAGGCACACAAGTTTGCTGTAGCCCTATGTGATTTCCCTACCATAGGATAATGTATTGCCCACCGTTTGTTTACATATTTAAACAAAAAAATCTTTTTTGCTGTGTCAATAGTTGTCGCCGCACCTCATACCCAGAAGCAGTAAGGAATGTCTGGGTTTTTTTCTTGTGGAGTGCCATAGTTTTACGTTCCTATATTTGTTTCCTATAAATGCAGTTCCATTCTTTTGCTGTAGCTTTGACTGGGCATTGAGTCTCCCATATCCGAGTTCTAATCTGCTGCCACTTTCCGCAGCAGGCCTTGGCTCTTCACAGGCCCCTAGGGCTGAGCAGTCAAGTACTTTGTCTGTCCGATTGAAACACACTGGTATGACTGGCATCCAGACGCTAGCGGTAAAAAGTAGTACTCACTGTGTATATTTCCGAGTAACGCCTGCTGCCACAGAACCTGGAGATAAGGCCTCCTAGTTAGACTACACTGCCCTGTCAGAAGACATAATCTTTAAATTGTAGAATGCCCCGCCTATTCCGTGTGGTGATACTTATGTGGTGCGATACACGTCGAGACAGATGGCCAATGGCCTTCTTATTTGTAATAAGATGCGCTAGATTGAAGTCCAGCACATTTATATGTTGTTTTAAAGGATCTGTGTTTTTACCTTTCACACTACTAGATATTCAAACCCTCTTACAGTTTTCAGAGCCTTTCTCGGGGATCTATGCTATATCATTTGTGTGTAGCGGCAGGCACCTTAATTATTAACACGACCTTTTGCATACAAATATTCATTTACCAACCAATTTCAGTAAAATGTTCTCTTTAAAATTTGCCATCTAAACTGTGCAAGTCTCCTTTTCGTTTTTGCTTCTTTTCTGAATCACCAGGTATTGATTAATTATTATTATACCCTCTGGTAGATAACCCCACAAATTGCAGAGACCTTTGCCTTAATTACTGCATTGCTTCCAGGTGCATATGTTGCATTATTGTTTGTAAAATTTGGATTGCACGGGTACGAATTAAAAATTTCATGTTTTTGTGTCGTACATTAGTTTTCAAAATGGATTTGATGTTTGGGTGGGGGAGGGGAAGAACTTTTATAGGATCCGAATTTCTTATATGGGAAATTATTAATGTGAAAAAAAATGCTTTGATCAACGCAATCAGACTACTCCAGATGTTCCATTTTATACATTGCTGAACTGGTGTGACTGGGGTACTACTAATTTGCGTCATAGAGTGATGTGAGGACGAAGAGAATCATTAAATCTGCAGTGAGAAAATCCTTCTCAGCTTGCAAATGCCACAAGGATCAACTAGTGCTAGGAAGAGAGCTGAAGAGCATTTCATATTAACACTAGAACTGACGTCAGTTGCCTTTGCTATTGCTTTAGCCTCCCCATTGCTCGATTAGAGGCTTGGCTGTGAGTAGACTGATAGTGAGTGCAGCAGCAAACTGGTTACATTGGGTCCTTCCCTTCCTGTGATTAATTTCAATTATTACAATTTATAACCTGTTACCTACTAAAATATGTGGGCCGCATCAATATTATTTTCGATTTTTGGCCTCCTAATATTTTACCAGAAGGAAGTGCTTTTGAGAACCACCTCTCTTAATTACCACTTTTGAGCTGGCTAGTTTCCTTGGACTTGCTTATGTGTCTGCAATTCTCAACTGGATTAATTATATTTTTATTTCTATTGACAGACTTTGTTTGATAATCAGAACAATGCTGCAAAAAAGGAGGCGGAGGAAGAAGAAGCCAAAAGTAAAAGTGACACCACCAAGAACAAAAATGACTCCAAGAAGATGTCTGTTGAGAGAGTTTACCAGAAAAAGACGCAGCTCGAGCATATCCTCCTCCGTCCAGACACATACATCGGGTCAGTGGAACATTTAACCCAGGTACGTTCCTTCTGCTTCTGTAAGCTTTATTGGTTTTACTCCGGTCTTTTCATGTTTGGCAAAGTATCATGGACAGAAGAAAAGACTTTTAGTACATCAGTTGTATGTACTGGGCAAGACTGAGCAAAGCCTCGAGACTGAGGCATGAGGTGACTGCCAGCACTCTTTAAGACACTGCATCAACAAACAGTTGGGCACAGGTGTGGAATTGGGACTGCATTTAAACCAATAAAAAAATGCTAACAGCAAGCTGTTTAATTCAAGGTTCTGTGTCCTGTACTCTGGCATTTTCTTTAGGTAACACATTTCTTATGTTCACTTACCATACTGTATTTTGAATGTATGCTGACATGGCTATGTTTTGTCAGTCACCTCCAAATCGGCACAGTAACTGAATACTTGTAAAATAGGTTGTGGATAATCATGAATTAGTATGAAAACATATCTTGTCTTTGTGGGAGTGAGAACCTCCTCATATTGGTTTATTGGTTGCCCCAAATAAGTTTTGTTTTAACATAAAAATACCTTAAATCTGTTATTAGATATACAGTGGTCTGGGATTCGTAATGAGATTGGCATATTGCGTGTCTGTTTAAGCCTTTATTTCGAATATGCATTTGATATGTTAATAGTCTCAAAGAATGTGTTTAATCCAAATTAGCCTTGGTGAATCATTGAGACTAGTTGAATTGTAGCTGTAATGTGGAATTCATTCTATTATTTGTTTATTGGAATACCACAACTCTGAACAGTATTCAACTGCAGCATCAACTCCCACTTTGAATACAGTAGTGATAGTTTATCTTAATCCCTTGGGATAATGCCATTGCCCTAGAGAGACCGTACCAAAGATATCGTTAGGAAAAGCCTCACCCACATTGTGACATGCTTTATCATGGTCTCTTCCGTCCCACCTTCATAGGGTATTGCCACTAGGGTGGTCTCAACCTCAGACGGAGGGAGATGGAATAATTGGCAGTTAAGGATCCAACATTTTTAGTTTAAACTATCTCTGTGTAAACCCAAAAGAATTACCTTTATTGCTAGGCTACATGAGGCATGGTTAAAAAAAATCAAAAAAAAATCAGTAGAATGTATATAGAGATGTTGTCAGTTATCTTTTCTATCAACCTGTTTAGACCCCTTTGATAACCCCTAACCGTCTGTGCATCTTCTTTGCCCATGCAAAAAGGCGTGTGCAAGTCTTACCTTTACAACCAGTCTATTTGAATAAGTCTGTAAATACAAAGTAGTTAGCTCTACATACCATCATACATCTGTAGCTGGGAAAATAACAATTGTTACTTATTTTTCTTATTTGTCTCGCTGTGTTCACAGTTGATAGTTGTTTCAGATGTTAATGCAAAGCACACATGCTAAAAAACAAGAACATGCCCAAGTGGTGTAGTCACTTACCGTTTAGTTAATGAATGAACGATTCATTGGCCTCGTCTGAGGGCGACCTCTTCTGTAGTCACACACTTAGAAAAATGAACAGATGATCTTCTTTCCCTTACGCCCTTCACCTGTACCAGATACTTGTCTGACTTAACATCTGCCTCTTAGATTGCAATTTCATAATTTTCCTATTGGACACTACCCTCTATTTGAATCCATTGTTATAAGAAGGGCCTTGATCCTCATGTTACATTATCTGCACCTTTTTGTTAGTCATTGTATGTTTTTAGTTCAGCTCCACATGCTTAGGTCTCTTTTTCAGGAGGGCTTGCCATAAAGAGATAACCCACCCATTTTTTGCTTAGGGTGATGTAATCTGAACTAGCCACTGGTTTGCTCAGTCTACCAAACACTCGGCTGCAAGTACACTTATTCTCCTAAGCAGTCTCTCAAAGTTCGAACATACTGCCCCACATCCAGTAACATAGTAAGAGAAGTGGGTTAAATCTTTTAAGACCCTGGCACTCATGATATATTCACACTTACTACATTTGCTTTACGCATCAATGAATCGAACGAATGCACCAATTGGTAACGTGGAAACTCCAGCATCAGGAATATTGCAAAATAATGTGCCATCTGTTTTATAAGTCTTTCTTACTAAGGTAACTTAATCAGTCAATCTTATGGACTCCGAACACTTTCTGCTGTTCATTAAAACTTTATACTGAAATCGAAGACCACCAATATGTGAAATTGTGCATGATGAGATGAGCTAATTTGAAGGATGATCTGAAATCTACAGTTTGGGTAGATCATGGGGATGACCCAGTGTACGGAGAATGAAGGGGAGTCCTTGGTTGAGGGCACAAGTATATACTGCCCAGTGTTTTCTAGTTGGGTATGGTTTTGCTTTGATATGTTAGCAGAGGTACACGTTATTAAGTAGGTGCATAGATCACTGTTGAGTATTTTTTCTCACATCTAGTGGACAGACAAGTGCTTAACCTCACAGATACTTTTCACCTCACTTGTTGCTTGACAGAATCTTCACGTCTCCTGAATAAGTGAGGTGCGAAGGTACTGACGCTGTGGACATCAGTAGTTATGTATGTGAAATATTCTGAAGTCAAATCCTTTATGATATTGAACAAAAAGTTAGCTCTGAGGTGAGGAAGTGTAGGTAGATGCGAGACAGTAGTAAAAGCAGGTGGAGAGAAAAAATGAAAGAGAAAGTGGGACTTCTACAACTTTCAGCTTTGTAGTTATGGGTTCTGCTTAAGGACGCCCATATAGTGAGAGTGAATGCTTTTGTCCAGCTTTGCCTTTTTCCTATTTGGTTCAGAATTTTCTGCACTGCACATCACTTGGAAGTTTTGGAGCCCATGTTAAGTGAGGTCCCCACCCCCAATCTCCCTGGCATGAACCATGCCCATACATCACAAACCATCACACCCGGTTCCATTGTTTTTTTTTTGTTTTTGTTCTAAAAAAAAACCCCTGTTTAATTGATTTTCAAATTAAAGAAACAGAAGGCACCATTGCCATGTATATTGTCACTCATGCATCTACATTGGCACTTGTCACCTTACAGTGAACCTTTAAATGAACCTTTAAATGAACTCTTCAGTATTTCGTTCCCCAACTTCTCCCATGCCTTTCCTCACTTCACACCCCCTTATTATTGGCATAGGACTTGCCATGTATTTGTATCCTTCTCCCAGTCACAAATTGGGACTATTCACATATAACCTTGAAAGTTCTTTGACCCCAAATTCTCGACATAGGCCCACAACACCAACCGACTGGACTACGGCAATGCCCTGTATGTGTGAATCGCAGCACACTTCCACCAGAGACTTCAGACCATACAGAACGCCGCAGCCAGGCTTCTCCCCGGCCTTCCCAGACAAACTCACATCACACTTAACCTCAGGCAACTCCACTGGCTCCCGTACAGAAAAGATACCAATTCAAGCTGCTGACCCACACCCACAGCTCTACACAACCAAGTACCCACCTACATTAACCACTGCCTGAAATTCAATCAACCATCGATAAGACTACACAGACCTCTTTCTCACTTGCCCATTCTCCCCTCATCTGCTGAAGCACAAGTGGAGGATGCTCTTTCTCCCACATTACAGCAAAGTTCTGGTACAGCCTCCATACGCAACTCTGGACCATCACCTCGCTTCAGGAATTCCGAATGGCTCTCAAGATCCCTCTGTTCTAATAAGACCCTTGGACCTGCAAGCGCTTGGATCCCCTAGTGGATGATTAGCCACACTTTATAAATCCTGATTGATTGTATACAGATTCCTAGGCCTGCATGAGCCAGTTCATATTCATGATCTGTTGTGACCGACTTCTCCAAAGCCTCACGATGTCTCTCTTCCCCACTGTTGGCCCTATGTTACAGAACGGCTGTGTATAGTCTCGCCATATTCTTACATTCTCACATTTAGTTCCATTTCCTCTCCAGTCATCCAACCAATACCTGACCAAATCTATGCAGTTGCGACAAACCCATATTGTGTAAAGTTGTGTGCTGGCCTGACCACATCTGTACACAAAATAAGCTCCCTGAGAATTTTGCAATTTATAGAGATATGTGATGTATCCCTCGCCAACGCTACTCAGTACAAGTGTTGAGCATACAAAAAAAATTGATTGTCCTCACACAACACTAGGTGTCATGCTTAATCATAGGACAGCACCCTCTCTGGCACCAGTCGTTCTGTGTCCTGCCCATGTATGTGTTTAACATTCAGGCAGGAACCCTGGAATAATGCGGCTGTGGAGAACCAAATTATGTGACAGGATTGAGTAAATTATGTGGCAAGAAAAGGCAAATTATGCGCCATAATGCAACCTATTTGGTGATAGTGTTAACAACTGCAAACAATGATGAAGTAATACTGTCTGGGCATTACTTACACCTCAGTACCAGTTTAACACCAAAATATAGAAACAAGCAACATAAAGGTGACCAGTCAACCTTTGCAAAGGGCCTGCCACTGCGCGGCAACATGTGTTGCTGCATTTTTAGTAACTTTTGAACCGTTGGAGCTAGGAACAAGTTTTTGTTAAAATTTGTAGATTATTCAACAGATGTTGGATTATGCGGCAAATCCTCAATTCTGCAAAAAAAGCAGCGGCTGCACAATCGCATAATTCTAGTGGCTCTGACAACAGGGCTCTCTAGACATCCAAAAGAACATCTTAGACTGCATCGTCCACTAAGAAACTGTATATACAGAAGCAAAATACATTATACAACATGCTTTTCATACACCCATCAAAGCCCAGGTATGCCATATCGCGTCAATCACATGGCACACTTTTCTGTAATGGACACTACAGAAGTCCTTCCACAGCACATTCCGATGCAGATCTGGAACTCTACTCTCAATTCTGTCTTCTGACCATTTAAAAACTAATTTCAGTGAGCAAGGGAACGATGTCCTCACCCAAAACTGTATGTTTCAAACAATGGTGCAGCTGCAGAAAACAAATGTCTGTCATGGACCCACTCGAGGTGTCTCTGGAGCCTGGGCTTGAGGCTAAGTGCAAAGAAGTCCTCCAGTCGTGGTAAGTAAAAGAAAGTTGTCTTTATTTACGGAGCTTCTCAGGAATCGACTGGCAGGGAAGGAGGCTCACAACAACTGCCTCTTCCTGTTTGAATACTAACATTTTACAGTGCTCACATAATGAAGAGCATTCTACATTCTGCTTGCAGAGCGGAAACTAAAACCGAACACATCTTCCCCTCCTTATCAAAAATAAAAATGAAATGAAAATAATACATAACACCAAAGGAATTACAAATAATACTAAACCACTCTATAACACATAAAAAGAATTAACACTTTTAAACAAAATCTTGAAACCTGGCCGGTACTTTTGAGCTCCTACTCAATTTCCTCAACACAACATTCTGAGTTGTACCTTGTCTCTCCTTACACAGATCATTGGTTCCTTGACCTGTGTTCATTGTGAATTACAGAAAACCTGTCTTTATTCCAACATTTGCCATCATCTAGTGTTACTGCAAAATCACAAACATTAATCACCTTTTTAGGAGAAGAAAACCAGGACACCCTCTTCCCTCCTCTGAAAGGAAGTTTCACATGCACAAGATCTTCAACATTCACCTTCAGAAATGTTTGTGCCGATGTGGAATGCTTATCTTGAGCCATCAAACGTTTCTCATTCACATCCTGCATTACATCAACAGACACCATCCACAACCTGTTCATTTTTTTACCCAGGTAATCTTCCTTTAAGTAACACAAAAGGAGAAACCTTAGTATCCGAACACGGTGTAGTGCGCTATGCCCAAATTAAATTTTTTACTTCTTGCACCCAATCCAAACCACTGGCCACAGACCATTGTATATTCTCCTTAATCATTTTGTTGCAGCGCTCTACCAAACTGTTGCTCCTTGAGTGGTATAATGAAGTGGTAATGTGCTTAATACCAAAATCTGAAAGAAAAGTTTCACAAATTGAGGACCATTATCAGTAATCAATTCATCCGGAACACCTTCTCGAAGAAATAACATCTTCAAGACCTCTTCCACTACAGCAGAAGTAATGCAATTCACAAATGCAACCTCAGTCCATCTTGAAAAATGAATCTACCGTTACAATGCCTTATTTCACATAACCATGGTCCACACCAACAGGACCTGTAATATCCATAGCCAGCTTTGACCATGCAACTACAGGCGCACGGGTACGGCAACAATACGGGAAGGTACAGTCACTTGTGTCTTATCACTTGCGAAACAGGGCTTGCACGTTCTTACATGTTGCTCAATTTGTCTACCCATAATAGGCCACCAATATGAATCTCTCAATCTCCTCATAGCCCTCATGCCTATGTGCCCTTTGTGGGCCAAATCCAAAATCCTAGCTCTAAGAGCATCTGGCACAACTAGTTCATCAGTCCTCAACATATTACCCATCACAGGCAATTCAGTTTCAATTTTTCTAAATGCATCCAGCTGTTCATCATGTATCTTGCTATTAGGCCAGCCTTCATTAATATAGTTCATGACTGTGGTTAAAGTGCTGTCATGACTTAATGCTTCTAAGCAATCCGCTTCAGAAATGGCACTTTGAGTGGCACAGGACACCTCACTTGTCACAACATTGTCCTCGTCCAACATTCTCTGATTCCTTCATGGGAATTCACAGGTAACCTAGATAAGCACTCCACCATCACATTTCTGATGCCCAGAATATACTCCATCCTGTAACAGTATTCCTGCATTCTATATTGCCAGTTAGCAATTCTGGGTGTAGCCTTACCAGCACCTTTCATGGTGAACATGTCAATTAAAGATTTGTGATCCACTCTGATTATGAACTTTGTACCCCACACGTATTGGCGAAAATGATTTACACCCCACCAACATGCCAATGCTTCACGTTCCACCACAGAGTATGATGACTCTGCACCTTTAAGACCACGACTGGCAAATGCTACTACCTCTTCTCTTCCATTTCCTTTCTGCAGTAACACGGCACCTAATCCATATTGACTAGCATCAGTAATTATTATGCTAGCATCCCTGGTGACTGGTTTGAGGGAAATGGCATTGCAAATTTCATTTTTTATGTCTGCAAACTCTTGATCACACGAATCACTCCATACAAACGTCTCGTTTTTTCTTAACATTTGGTGCATGGCATGTGTTCTTTGAGCGCAACTGGGAATGTATCTAGAGTAAAATTCCATCAAACCCATGAAAAGATCTAAAGTAATTCTTCCCTTGAGGCGCAGGTGCTTCCACAATAGCTTTTACTAAACTATCCTTAGGCTCAACACCAACTGCAGATAGTTTGTGACCTAAATAAGTTACTTCAGGAATATCAAACTTGCATTTGTCTGCTCTGAGTGTGACACCTTTTTTTTTCTAATACGTTTAGAACATGAGCTTAGACGCCTATCGTGGTTATTCTTAGTGTCTCTCAAAATGTGAATCCTTAGTTTTTAGGATGTCTTTGTATGTATGAGTATGCACTGGTTTGTTTGAAGGATAGTGAGTGTGACTTGGTGAGTTGTGCTTGGGTTATCGTGTGTTTAGCATAACTGTATTTTCAAATATTTGTATCCTTTGTAATATATTGAATACATTTGGAAAACTATTATAACAAATCCACTTGTGTACTGTATTGCAGTAGGTCATTTTCATGTATATACACATCTGCATCGGTGACGATTAGCATTTTCAGAATATTGTTCAGGCAGAGAAATTTTGTTTTGATTGCATTTCCAAAAACTAGTACATCATCTTGGAAACATAGAATCCCTTCAGCATCCTTGAATAAAAATTCCATTAGATGCTGAAAAACAGCTGAAGCTGAAGCCAACCTGAATGGCATTCTTTTGAAGCGGAAGGCACCTTCCTCGGTGATAAATAAGTGTTGTGAATCCTCATGCAGAAGTATCTGGTAATATGCAGAAGTCATATCAAGAGTAGAGAACCAATTTGCACCTCTGACCAACGATAACATTTCTGTAATGTTGGGTAAAGGATGACGATCTACTTATGTTTTAGAGTTGAGATCCCTAAGGTCAACACACATTCTCAAACTCCCATTAGGTTTCCTTGCAAGGACAACCGGAGATAACCACTTGGAACTCTAAATGGGTCTATGATGTCTTGTTGTAACTTATCTAACTCTTTTCGATAGCCAAAGGGACTTTCTTCACTTTGTGAACCACAGGAACGACTCCCTCTTTAAGTAATGTTTTATGCTTGAACCCTGCCAACTTCCCAGGAGTATCACTAAAGACTTTAGGAAATTTTGTATCCCATGTGGAAGATTTTATTTCATGAACACAAGTGTAATCCTTTCGTAGCATTACTTGTTACGAGTTATTAGGGTCTAATAATATGCATAAATTCCGTTGCTCTAGCCATCCTAACAATGATGACCCATGCTTGGCTACGTATACAACCGCCGAGGCTGCATTAAAAGAAAGTTTGTAGTATTACATTCACTTAAAACCTCAATAGGTTTTCCGCCATAAGCAATGGGTTTTATAAAAGATTCCGCTAAAGTCACATTGTTACATTTTTTCCAATCTTCAGTACCAATTAGTGTAAACGGTGACCCAGAATCGGCTATCATATTGATTTCCGTGTTACCTACAGTTATGAGGCAATACGGTCTTTGGATAGCACCCATTTCCATATGCATAACGTCAACATCGAGATCCACCTGTGTCTGCTCTTGAGCATCATTTATGCACAGTAACTCACTTTCATCACTCGAATCAGAAGAATGATCATTCAAACTTTGTTCACATACTTTGCTAACCGGTTTAGGATTTGAAACCTTTGCCTTGGATTTGGATCTGCATACGTGCACAAATGTCCCTTTTTTTTTTTTTTTTTTACATCCAGGACACATTTTATCCCGAGCAGAACATGACATAGTTTCCTAAATGGTTGTCATTTCCACGCCTATAACAAAACAATTTACTTTTCTTTTTCATCTTTCTTTTCATCACAAAAATACACAAAGGATGGTACGCTTTTGGCAGTTTCACTTGTTAAAGACATTTGAGACATAAAAGAAGCAGTGCTTTCTATACCAGCTGCCACTTCAACTGCTTTGTTTATTGTGAGGTTAGGCGTGGTAAGCAGAACCATTTGAATTTTTTTTTTTTATTGTTGGTGTGTTCAACTACTTGATCACAAATCCGTTCTTCTTCAAATTCTTTATATTCACAAGAAGAGGCTAAGGACCTCAATACCCCTACCTAAGTTTCAATTGGTTTGCCAGGCAGTTGATGACGCTTGTGAAACTTGTCGTCCTAAGACAACATTCTTGTGAGGTTTGAACCTCAAGTCCTACATTCTTAAAGCAGACATATACTCATCCCCCACATCACCTTCCTCCAATATGGATTGCTGTGGTAAGTGCTTGGATATTTTTCTGCCTTCCGAGCCTAGAATATGGCGTAATAATGCATATTTCTTTTTATAAGTGAAATCTTCACCAACAATAGCTGCCATGTAAGCTTCAAAGCTTTTTTTCCAAAGTTCCCGGTCTACACTGGCATTAGTTGTGCTAGGACAAAACGAAGGTGTTGATATAATGCTTTGCAACATTATATATATTTCTTACTTGTGCAGTTAGTGAATTGTTGTGAGCAATTATATTGACCATGTCATAAAGCAGTGAACACCGCAGGATGATACAAGGTTGAAATAATATATATTTTGTTCTTATTCCTTAGTCCTTTTTTTTTTTTTTTTGGTCTGTTTGAACCTTTGGGAGTGTGTATCTCCGAAAAGCGGCACACACTTTAAACAGTGGACTGCTATTTCGTTGTAGGTGTGCGTGTCACTGAAAAGCAAGTACGCTCAGGATAAACATATGAGTTAAGGGTGTGCATGTCACTGAAATGTAACAGGTAGCTTGAGGCTTATTGAATAATTGCTTATTCAATAATTGGTGTGCGTGTCACCAAAATGCTGAGATGGCCGTGCGTGACAGATATACTAAGGTCCGGCAATGAATGCACAGAGGCAGCTCCGGCAGCTGCCGGCGATGTCGCACTGGGCAAGAAGCGGACGCAGAAGTCAGGATAACGCCGTGGCGGGCAGACTCAGGAGTCCGGCAACGTAGAAGCACAGACCAGGGTAGAGTCAGATGCAAGAGTCAGGCAAACGTAGGATTAAGGCAGAGTCAGAATGACGTCCCAGCTTAACGACGTCAGGAACGGCTCGGAATACAAGCAGTATTATTATTATTTTTTTTTAAAACAGTACCTTGTTCAGAGAGGTGAAGACACGGTGAAGAATCCTCGAGTCAATGACTCTGGAAAATAGAAACACTTGAAGCGAATAAAAATCAGCTTCGCAGGGATTCGCCGCGGACAGCCCATCTGCTCTTCAAGGTGGAAACACTGAGGAACAGCATGGGGGCCCTGCCGGTCGGTCGTCGTAAATGCAAAGAAGTCCTCCAATCGTGGTACGTAAAAGAAAGTTGTCTTTATTTACAGAGCTTCTCAGGAATCGACTGGCAGGGAAGGAGGCTCACAACTGCCGCTCCCTGTTTGAATACTAAAATTCTACTGTGCTCACATAATTAAGAGCATTCTACATTCCGCTCTGAGCGGAAATGAAAACCCAACACAAAGACTCAAAAGTTGTGTAGTGAATGTGCCCTCATTCATCCAAAGGCAATGTGGGACTGGGAGTCGAAGCTGTATGTCACCAAACAGAAGAAGTTGTGCTGACTTGGTCCTGCTCCCAAGGCTATTCTGCAAGTAGGCAACTTTGTGCTCGCAGCCCTCTGCTAAATAAGAGTTCTAATGCAAACATAAGAAAAGCAGTGCTGGACTCGCCGAATCCTATCATTCAGAGCCTAAAGATGCGTGAGGGCATCACAATGCCAGTCATTTACCTTTAAGGTCCCCAGTCGTGGAGCGGATTCCTCAACTGATCCCGATGCCCCCTGAGTTCCCTGAGCCATCCTAAGCGCCGCAGCAGGTTAAAGCTTCTAAGGAGGCTCTGATTCCGATTTTTGTTGTGCTTTCAGCCCCAAGGAATAACCCCCCCCCCCCCCCCCCCCCCCCCCAAGTCAGGTTACAACCAGCTAATCCAACTTTATTGCCAGCGTACCCCTTGAGACAAGTCACTGGCCCATGGACATCAGTACAGACTTCAGATCTGGCTCTGAGAGATATCCTGATCTTTTCCACATTGTCGATGGTACCAGTGCCACTGGAACATGATCTACGACTGATAGCATTGTCAGACACAGAACCATCTTTGGTTCAGTCATGGCAAAAGTCTTGATGCAAAATTGCAGAAGCACAAAAGGCTGTCATGGAACCAGACTCTGACCTGGTGCTTCCATCAGGGCAGCCACTTCAGTAGAGGCTCTGTTATCTGTTTGGCTCAGAGCAAGCAACATCAAAGGATGTGAATGATGGGTCTGGCTATCCCTCCTCCCCAACTATACAGATGCCTTTCTCATGGATTTGCAATAGTCCACTGCGCTCGACACCTCTTCCTCAATGGAGGAAAATTCCTCTTTTACCGTGGTGGTCCGGAGTACAGCTGAGATTCTGGATTGAGACCAGAACAAATGCTCCGACAGAAATCTTGTAGCCTGGATAAGCGAATTCTGAGCCCTTGCTTTCTGTTAACAAAGCCCTCACTGATATCAAAATTGCCACTTGGTCAAAATCCAGTTCCTTTCCACCTTTAAATAGCCAGGCAGACTGGCTCCTGGCGATTCTGAGTTTCTTACCAAATATCCTGTTTTGGAGAGACCAGTCCTCAACAAGTACAGTAAATCCAAACTTCTTTACAACCACTCCTCAAGACAGAATAATTCAGAAGTATTCAGGATTTCGTCAAGCATATGTTTTTCCTTTGTCGGCCTGATTTTGCAGTCTAAATGCTGAGTGTTTACTGGGTCATATACATAAGTGGAATAAGTCCAGCGAATGTCTGCTAGCAGTCCCATAAGACCTTAGGTCCTCCCTGGCTTAGAGTTCATGACGGACATTATGTGGCCAAATATGTTATCTGTGTTAGTCTATAGCCTACTTATTGCCTGGGTAGGGCACTTGGCTATATTTCTGTACTTCACCAACCTTTTTGGATGCATTCCACCGGATTTTTGTGTGATGTACAAGTCTCCCTGGTACATATGCCCTTTGATGGGGCACATCTTTTTGGTGAAAACGCAGACTGCATTGGAGCGCTTAAGGAAAGTAGAGCTGCTGAGAGTGATTTGGGTCAGTTGACCCTTGCTTTTCCAAACCAGTTAAAGTTCAAAGGCTATTACAAGAGTCTGGCTTAAAGATAGACTGTCTGGTCGTGATGTAGACCTTTTAGTTTTGGATGGACACTCTACGCTTCACATTTATTGTAGAATGATGGCACTTCTGTTATTTGTTATGACAGGTTATGTACAAGGTCCTCTATTGTATAAACTGATACAAAATGTCAACATCAGTATTTGTATTATGTATTTAACGCTGTACTGGTGTACCGCCCTATCAGGCGTCCTTTGGCTGTTGACAATAACATTTTGTTGTGAAAAAAAAAGATAGAGAATGTCTCTCCAACCAGCATAGGATTTACCCCAGTGCTTTCGAGGTGGCAGACAGTGCACGGACCAGAAGGAGCATCAGTCCTCTCATTCCTGATCCTCTACTGCAGTTGCCACCAAGCGCTGTTAGCTTACTCTTAGTCCTGCATGCCCATCCAATGGGAGGGACATGGTCTATCATTTTTCTCTAGGATGGTGATCCATCTTGTCAAACAGATGGTTCTGACAAATTCTTCAGCATGCCTGCTCTCTGCCTTTTTTCACTGCGAAATATTCCCCTCACATGCGTGTGAATTTCAGACCAGTATATGCCCATTCTTTTTTTAAGAGGCTCGGGCTTTGCTGTCCAAGGGGAGCTACCAACGGTGTACTGGACATGGAAAGAAGTTACTGTTGTCATTTCCTGCTTCCAAATAATGGATGCCTATTTTGGACCTAATGCCTCTGGATACCGTCCTGCGGAAGGACGAATATAAAATGCTCACATTGGGTCCAGTCTGCCCTGGACCCAAGTGACTAGAACAATGTTTTTGAATTTGTAGGACGCATGTCTTCATATACTCATCCTGCAATCTGTGGTTCAAGGTAGGCTGTGCTCCCTTTTGACCTTACCAGCACCCTTTTGTTTAATCTTTGGCCTAGCAAGGCCTTACAGTGGTTTGTATTAAAGAATATCTGTTGGTCCTTTCGATCTTTCCTATATTTGCTGTACCAACCGTTTAAATCTCTTATGATGAGATTTATTAAAGGTTTGACACCCATGTTCCCTCCCAAGCTGTTTGTGATGCCTTTCACAGTGGGACCTTAATTTGGTCTTGACATTTCTCATATGTACACCCTTGGAGCCATTGTATGGTTGCTTGTTGCGTCTCCTGACTGCCTTATTTGCGATTGTCACCTCGTGTGTGAACTCCAGCACCCCACAGCCCTATTTTCCTGGAAACGTTGGTGCTGAGAACTGTCGGCAATCTTGTCAAAAGATTGGACTCATTTTCATTTTAGGCACTCTATCAGTGTGCTCATGTTCTTTGTTCTACCCAAACCCCTAGACCCTTCAAAAAGAAGAGGAGATGCTCCATCGGCTTGACCCAAGAGTACTTTGACTTTTACATTGATCGTACTGAGGAACATCGTGTGGGCGATCCACTGTTTGTGGGGTTCTCCAGGCCCTATAAAGGGAAGGCTGTGGAGAAGAGAACCCTGTCAAGGTGGCTAGTTCTCAGCATCAAGATCTGTTACGCGCTGGTCAAGAAGCAGCTCCTGGAAGGTCTGAGATCCTATTCTACCAGTGCTAAGGCCGATACTACTATGTCAGCCCATGGAGTTCTTGCCCTTGACATCAGCCATGCCGCGACACGGGGGTCATTGCATAAATTCACAAAGCTTTACTGCCTTGACAGCCTGGTCTGACAGGAAGAGCACTTTCCAGGACCTTTTGGTCTGACTACATCCCCACCTAGGTATGGACTGCTTGGAGATATATTCAAAGGGGAGTAATCTGAGGTTAGAAGTAGCCACCAGAACAAGTTATTTAGTTTTGGTAATGCTCTTTCTAGTGGATACACTAACCACAAATTCATCACTGGTTTCCCACTTCCCTGTTCTGTAGAGTGGCCTCTTTTTAAAATGAAAATAGGTCCCAAGCTAATATGTAGCAGACTGGTACCAACATTTGTTCGTGTTCTGTGTCTGAGGGAGTGGAAAGGGGAAACAAAGTGCCAGCATACAGGGGTGGTGTTTATATGCTGCTCCGCTCCGTCACTTACAGGACGGTATGCTAGAGCACTGCGGAAGAAAAGTATCATGATCCAGTCGGGCACCTGGAGAGTATTATACTGTGAGGAAGTAACTTGTTAATCACTGCACACTCAACAGCACTCACTACCAGAAACATCACATACACATTTTTGTCTTAGTGCCTACAGTCAGGTCTACTTACCTTTTAGATTCAAACTTAATCTGTAAAGTTCTCCAACTTCAGATCTGTTGCTAAACATATACCCACAGCTTAAAGAATAAGACTGCAAATTGATAATACAATGTTTGACCTGTGACAGGAATATCCGAGCCATGTTTGAAAGTCTCCTAGACTGCTCATAGTATTGCAAGACCATATCAGTGGCAGAATTCTTGCTTTATACAAAAAGACCACCTATACCACGAAGACGTCGCAAGCCATGGATGTTTCTTTGTAGTAAAGTCATAATCTTTATTAGATTAAACATGAAGTTGGCAGTATCCAAAAACCTCTGACAATTATCTATGTAGAAAGAAAGGAATTCTTTTAGAATGTTGGTCTTACTCCATCACCAAACCTAATCCTAGATAGGACAGTCAGATCCAATCCTCTTCCTAGGGATGGTCAGCGTTCCACCTCTCAATCAAAATAGTCCATCTCTGGCTCTCCTCCCAGGGCTTAGCCCCTCTGTGGGAGTAATGCTGTTCATAGGAATGCCACTTTCGGACGCATGTCTGTTTTATGGGCCTTGAGACCGTAGTTTCCACCGTAATTCCACATTGACGATTTGAATGCTGTGCGAAGTAGGTTAAACTGTCTCATTAGCTTAGCCCAGGGCTGTGCCTGAACCCACAAGCACAGTTGTAATACTGGCCATCACAATAATGGTTATACAATCTACAGATTTCAATCCCATATGATGGAACTTTGAGTAGTGGAGATTTTTGGGTGGGAACGGCTATTTCAGCTTAAAGCCTCGGACTACATAACCAAAGGCTGTGTTGATGTTGGTTGCAATAGAATACGTTTGGGTTGACACAAGCTACACTGGCATAATATCAGGTAATATGAATAGCTGTTTGCATGCAAAGGTACTCATGGTTATGTCTGCTGTTACGGACATCCAGGCAAAATCCTAGATGTATTCTTTGTAAATTATTTTTTTCTTAGGAATATTAAAAACAAATATGAGAAGGCTATAGTCTCTGACACATCTTCAAGCAGTCTCCATCATGCCTCAAAGGAAATGTTTTAACAGTAGTCCCAGTTTTTTTTATTACTGCTAGTCAGCTGTGTAAAGGGAAGCAACCTGTAGCTGCCAAGAAGCATTGTTAAAGCACCCCTAAATCTTCAGCTGATTCTTGGTCAAGGCCAGCTAAATTGGAAGGCTAACTTATCCTTGGTTCTACTGATCTTCTTGGAGGATGCGTCCCAGGTAGGAGGGCGACTATCAATCTCTGCTATCCTCATGTTTACTCACTGCCATTGGGTAGTGGTAGAACTCTGCCCACTCTGCATACCTTTTGCAAGCATGATTATCTGGATATTTATTCTAGAAAGATTAATCATTCAGTCAGGATGTTTAGTGCATATTGGTTGCAAAAAGCCCGGTTACGCTTATGTTGTCCTGTTAACTCCTCAACAGCACTGAAATGTGATTCACAAGTTATTCGTTTTAAGAAAATCAACTCCTTTAGTTTCAGTGGAAGGCAATGGTGTACAAAATAAAAGAAGTGACTCATTCAGTTTTTTTTCTTTTGATGCTCTTGAATGATTCAGAATGCTCCAGAAAACATTCTGGTATCTGGAATTGTGCAGAGCTAATTTTGATTGTGTACTCTCAGACAATTATGAGACTGGCAGCTGTTCAAAGAACGGATGACTGCTTCCTAAGGAATTTTTCACATAGCGGTTCAGTTATTGATATTCTGTCCTCGTATGCTGTTTTCTAGCCACGTTTGCCTTTGTTTCAGCCAGAATCTCTTGGTGTGTGGGTGTATTGTGAATTTTTGCAACTGTCCTACCTAGCCAGGCCTAAAGGAGGCTTTCATGATGAGTTAATTGTTTATCGTTGACCATCAGGACAATCTGTTTAAAATTATTGTATTTAGGCGATATTATAGGTTGCACAGAATCTGATTTGGCTAAAAGGAGTGCTATAGACAAGAAATACACACATTCCAGGAAACCTAGTTCCTTAAAAAAAAAAAAAATGCTATGACCAACTTAATGAAATAAAAGGAAATTGGTACATAAGTATGCCAGTTTGGCTGGTGATTTCATTTCGTATTAAATCTTTACAACTCCCTTAAGCCATAAAAGGTAAAGGGTTTTATGTGAGCATTATAAATTACTGATTGGAGTTTCTATTCTAGGTATCTTGAGCATAATCAAAATGGTTAAGAAAGATTAATATATATTTTTTTCCCCCATTTCTAGAGCGGTGGTAAATTCCTGACTTGGAACTTTTGCAAATGCTATAAATCAGTTTAATATAGTGATTTGGTTTCAACTTGTGAAAACAAATCTATATAAATTATCTACTGGGGGTCGCCAGTAGATAGTTATAGTTAGGACCGAGTTCCCATAGGAAATCTGAAAATTCCATTTTGAATAACTTTGGCGCCGCTTGACGAATCCTCGCGAATTTTTTAAAACTAATGGGGCGCTTCGCTCAGCTCCTACCCTGAAAGTCTCGGGGTGATTAGTCAAGCGAGGGCTGAGAAAAAAGGGGGGTCCCAAAACGCGTTTTCCCCATGCATTTTCCCATAGGACCTTTAGTCGAAGGTACAGCCCGAACGGCTGAACAGAATTACTTGAAATTTGGCAAAGAGGTAGTCCTGAGGTCAGGCATGTGCCTTTTGCATATATGGTGTCAATCTGTTCAGTAGTTCCTGAGAAAATTGCAGTTAAATGTACATAAATATCTATATGCGCGCACGGTGCGCGCACCATAACGTGCGCGAGCGTAATTCTGATTGGTGGTTAGATGTCAGTCAACATTCGAATCGGTCGAAATCAGGAAGTGTCGGCCGCCATTTTGTGTGTGACAGTGAAAAAGAAAGGTGGAGAACGTGAAAAGGGGGCAGGATAGAGTTCCTGACCCCCTAGCCTTTGTCAGGGCGTCCCTGAAGGACCCCGAAGGGTGAAAAAAACATTTTATTTTTTTTTCTCAAAAAATCGCGGGGTGCGCGCACCGTGCGCGCATGGTGAAAAAAACTTTAAAGAATGTTTACAAAAATTTTAACTGTTTATAAGTTTATAGAAGATATTAACTATGCTGTTCAACTTTATCCAAATAAAAAAAAAAAAGAGCTGAGCCACTCCATATTACAGGATACAGTCAATCTATAACTATATACATAGGTAGTTTATTGTAAAATAAATATATAAAAAATATAATACATACATAAATTAGCATTTAAAAAAACCTTACAAATTCACCATTGAAATTCCCCTGTTATAGTTAGTTCAGATAACTATAACTCGCGCGACCGCCACTCTATCACAAGGATGATGTCATCAGTGATGTCATGAGTGATGTCACTGACCTGTCATGAGTGATGTAATATGTGACGTCATCAGCAGTGGATTGCGGGCGCGCGAGTTATAGTTATCTGAACTAACTATAACGGGGGAATTTCAATGTTTTTTACGAGTGAAATGTCCAGCTAACTAGAACATGTGTGAAACCTATGGTTTAAGTGAATTTGCAAGGTTTTTTAAATGCTAATTCCTAACTATAACGTGTGTGAAACCTATGGTTTTTTAAGTGAATATATATAATATATATATATATATATATATATATATATATATATATATATACACTAAATTGACATGGGAAAATTATTTCTCCTTGCAGGCTAGTTGTTAATTTGTATAATTTGTAGCATAGAATTGCGTTTTAGATTTTTTTTAAAGTTAAAATAAGCTTTGAAATCCAGGACAGTGAGCTTGAGCCTTCTTAAGATTATACAGCAGGGCAAAAACCAGAGTATCTATCAACGCTGTAGGCATTCGTAGGTACTCGCAATATAGTATCCTGCTGAAGCACACTCAACTACGAATTGTAACATCATTTTCATCCTCATCACTCACTATTCAAGAGCTACGAAGAGTGTCTGGCTTTCTGTAGACTGACAGCTGTCTTTCCCTGTTAACATATTTCTTACAAGGCAATCGTGTTTTATCACACTTGATTGTCCTATCAGATATTAAGGCAGAAAGCCTTTCCATTGTATACTTTAGTCCACCAAAATGAGATTCCAGAAGAGAGAGGCCTTTTGTAGGTCTGAGCGATAGTAATTTGTGCTGCCATGAGAATGTGGGTCAAAAAGTTACATCTAGGTGTAGTCCCTATAATCCCCTGAATCCCCCCCAATGACAAAATCAAAGCGCACAATAGTAATGTTGCATTGCATACATTTTAGAACTGTTGCAGGACCACTTACCAAAATCGTTTTATCAATTGGTAGGACCACCACGTATGCATATAGGTGGGTCTTTTGCCCCAGCCCCTCCAACACGCATCAGAAGTTCCAAACATAGCCTGAAGACGTGCTTGTGCGAAATAACAGCTAGCGATTAATTAGTAAGCGTTGGTTTTATGTTGAAGATAGATGGATGTTTTCGATACCCCAACCAAATGTATATCCAGGCTTCCTCTTGTATGGTCGTCTCCAAATCTTGTGCCCACGTTTGTTAGTCATTGTTTTTGTGTGCGTGGTGAGTCCTTTCTCGGTGGAACCCTGTGTTAGTAAGTTTTCCACCGAGGGTAGGATGGTATTACCCCCCACGAACTTCCCCCTTTTGTATTTCTGTCTTGGCCAGTGGAGGAGCTGAGTAAGTGAATTAATTAGAAATTGTCAGGATGAAAGTTGCTTAGAGGATGGGCTATCAAACTTCTTACCCTTGATGTAGTTCCCCTGATAGGGGTGGGAATCCACACCCCCCTCCTCACCCCAGTGCCCCACCTCGCCAACCCTCAAAGCGTATGTCTTCTAAGCCTGGTCTAAAATCGGGGTTGTTAATAAGGGACAAAGGGGAGGTAAATGTGGCTATCCTGGATTTATTCATGAGTTTATCCCAGTGTTATAACAGGGTATTCATAAAATTAATTGGTGGTATGTTAGTAAGGTCCTTGGGCTTAATCCACAGCACATGGTTCAGGGAGATGGCGGAAAAACTTCCCATGGCTTGGTGTATGAGAGGTAATGCCAATCTAGTGACAGACGTAGCTGTGGATGTATGTAATGCGCTATATTTGGAAATCCCATATGCCCTAACTCAAACCCCCATACGACCCCCTCTTGCCCCCCCCCCCCCCCCCCAACCAACCCACAATCTGCACGTTTGTAAAGTTTGGCCCTTGGTATGCTCTGCTTGCCATTGTTCCAACAAACTAGTAATTTTTCAGAATAGTTTTTGAAACCTCTGAAGTCAACCGTTGGGGAAGTGTCTGTGCAACAAAGTAACATGGGTAAAAAAGTCATTTTTAGGTCGAGCCTAGCGCAGCGCGCATGCGCTGTTCTAGGGGAGGGACTCTTGGAGCTGACCAGAACTTTTCACAAGCTTGTGGCTATTTTTCCTGCAATATTTTAATTGGCGTTTGCATGCGTCTTTGTAAAAAGACAGTACGCAATTGGGTAAAGGCGGGCAAATGTCCCGCCTTTCCCAGCCAATGTAATCAACTGCCCACGGCCTAAGGCTTGCGGTTACGCGCACGGGCACAATCTGTTTTAAATTATCATACCCAGACGAGGGTGCGGTAATTGAAAACAGATTGCCTGGTGCTCGCTCTGGTGCGCACCACATGCGGTCTTATTCTTGCCTGCCTCACCTCCTGTATTGTGCCTTCAACCTAATCCTCCCGTTCACTAGTTGTGCCTTTATGCAGGCTTGTTTAAAGATTGTCTTTTCCTCCGAATAACGCAATATTTACTGCTGTTTCCACCCGTTTGCTTTAACGCGCGAACCGTAGTGACAGTTGCACACTGCTGCGGTCTCCCATCGTAGCCCCCCGTCTCCAATCATAACTCCCCCTGCCCTCATTCATACAGAGAACATATGGCTGCACTGAAGGCGGATGTTCCTTCAAACGGTGCACCGCATCATATCTTCACATACAAGCAAGCAGATGCCCATGTGGGAAAAGTTTCTACCCCCGCCCCAACAAACGGTGAAAGCGACCTCGGGCCTGCTGGGCTCGAACATGTATGTATTCATTCAGGTAAAGGTACACAGAAGATCAGGGCCAGTGACAGAATAGGTTTCTATATCAGAACTTCGTATACCTGGTTCAGCCAATCAGAATGCTTCTGTGAACTACCCTTTACTGCCTCTTTGAATTCAGTGAGATTGTGAAGCAGGGATATTCATCAGGCAAAGGCCGAGGTGGGAGTTACGTTAGCCCCCGGGCGCCGCGCTAAACTTGCGGTATATTTGGTTTTTTTTTGTTTGGCAGCGCAACAGGCAGCTTTCTCATTGCTGTCCTGCCCCTGGGCGCCGCCCTAAACTTTCAGCATTATCAACACAGTCGCCATATTTTAGCAGGCGCCCACTTTACTTGCTGATTTTGCCAGTGCTTGTTCTTTCAGTGCGTGCTACCCGGTGTCTATAGTACGAGCGTGGGGTTTGTTTACCTAGAGAGCAGCCTAGGATTACAAGCAGGCTGGCCGCAATGTAAATGCATGTTTTATTATCCTTCTCTGACCTGGTGAACAGACGTTTTGGATTTCTACAAGATTCTTGGCATTTTATAAGAAATAAAATCGAGGCGTCCTGCGAAATGTTAATAGCTTTTGCAACCAGGGTACCGCACCGAGGCAGCTCTGTGACACGCGCTGGAGGCAGTGTTTGTGAAGCCAGTAAAAGGCCGTATCAGTTTGTATGAACTTTTTATAAGCTAAAACGTCCAGGATGAATGGTTATGCTGTGATATAACTCAGCCTGTAAATGACCATAGTACAGTAGAAATCTTTTTGTTGTCTGTGGATGACAACTCTGAAAGGTCGCAGAAGCCAGTCGCCTTTCATTCTTGGTAATTTGATTAATACTTTTAAATAAGTTGTCGGTATAAGTTGTTACAGTGTTTGCATAGGCCAAGCTTCCGGCGTGGCACAAGTAAAATAAAACCAATCTGAATGTATTATTTAGCTGCCAGTGATAGCGGGCATCCAATCCAGGTGCATGGATTGTAGCTCGTAAATATACAGTACAGCTAAGCTGTCCCTTAGCAGACATCTGCCTGAAGGGTCGAGGGAGGTAGCTAGCTCTTGTGTTCACACACTCACTTGTTAGTAGCATTAGTGACTTTTTAGCTGGTCCGTAATGTTCATTATTGTGTCGTATGCTCAGTCATAACGTGTTTAATGGTCAGTACTTAAACAACAACCCTTAACCAAGGGAGGGTTCAGGAGGACTGAGTCAGGGCAGGACCACTGCATGTGCTAATTAGTTTCATGAAGGAATTATTGTATCTTAATTAATCTTACAATAAAATCCTAAAATGCTGACCTGTTTTCAAGCCTGCTTTAACTAATGTTCCTAACCTCGAGTGCTGGGATTTTCAGTATTCATAACAATGTTTGTTGTAGCCTGCTGCCTCACTTTACAAGCTTGTGGCTCAGCTGGCCGGATCACTATTGACAGAAAATTAAAAATGGTTTTGCTGGTAGAATGTTTTTTAAATGGTACATCGTTTAACCAGGTTCATCAAATGTTGGTCCGAGAGGGGCCGAGCCATGCCCGGTTTTTAGGTCTCGGCTAGTGAAGGCTGCGCTTGCGCAGTCTCGCTCGCGAGATTTATTGTTTTAGGAGTGGGGCTTTAACCCGCCCCTTATTTTCCCTCTTCTCCATTGGCTGGCCTCTTAAATGCTGGTCAGCCATTGGAGAAGAGCTTTCTCTCTCCAAACAAGCCCCGTCTTTTTCGGATTCGGGGGCGTGTGTTTTACTTTCTTTCTCTCCTCTGGAATGTAAACATTCCAGCCAATGGCAAGAGGAGAGAAAGAAAAACACGCCCCCGAATCCGAAAACGCCGCTGCGTTTCTCCGAGGCATTTCTGCTTGACCTCGGAGAAAGGCGGCGGTGTTCATGGCTTAGCTTGGGGAATTTGTGATGTTTCGGGTTTTTCCATGCCTATTCTATAGTGGACAACTGGTATAATGGGCGCCATATTGGGTGTACTCGTGCTACGGCGTAAATATTGCTCTAAGTACATCAATTGAAAAGTAAAACCACATTATAGGTACTGATGTTGATTAATCAATATGGAAAAGAGCGGCGCTTTCATCTGTTCGCGGACAGATTCATTCACTGCGGTCGCCGTTTTCTGTCGTCTGCGTCATGGAAAGTCTCCTTCTGTGATATACGAATTTAATTGCACTTACACCTTGTTAGTTTGTGTAAGTGCGCAATATACAGTATTAGTTCACTGGCGTAACCATATAGTGTATATGGTCCTGAGATGTCACATAGGAACTACCTTTTAGTAATACCTACAAATACACTATCCCGTTCCAAGATGGCTTCCAACCAGACATGCCCGTTTACTGCCTGTGTGCTATTCTCACTTCCTCATTTTGGTGTCACGGGACGTCCCGTGAGCAGCCTCCTCGTGACAGCCCCTCCTATCACCCTTCAGAGTGAACAGGGAAATCCTGCTGGTAGAAAGCCGGCGCCACGGGTTGGATTGACACATCTTAACCCATGGTTGACCTCCGCGAGCGAATCTCGCGCTGCGATTGGCGCAGAACGCCTCGACAATTTATCCCGCCCCTCTTCTTTCGGATCTAGCTTCCTAGTTCCGGTGACACTAGGTTGCTGAAGGGGCAAGGAATGCATGGGGATGGTGGGAAAGTGAGCAGTTTCTGAGCACTGCTGGATTTGCTTTCCGGGCGGAGCCACAGAAAAATCCAGGAGGGGGACGTTCTGCAAAGGGTGAGTTTCGAGGCATCCTTGATACCAATTTCTTTCTCTGTAGCCCCAGGACAGATGAAATTATCACTTCCGGTCTGAGACCATACATTGGGCATCACTTTTCATTATAGGGCAGTAGCTGTTCCCAGGTATGTTATCTTCCAGCAGTTACTGATTCACTCTGGATCCTTATTTCTTGTCACTATGACTCGTGCAGACCTTGGGGCATTTATTCCTTTATGTAAAACACTTTCTTGCATCTTAAGGCATTCCATCGAACCAGTGCTTTAAATTGGAAAAAGCAAGTGTAGGTACTCCTAAATTGATCAATGGTCTGGGGCGGGGTTACGACGTGCACATTTAATGTGATGGGGGCTTTCTTGATGTGAAAGTGTGCATGATGAGTGTAATTTATTATTATTGTCCTTACGTGTATATGCTCTTCATATGCTACACAAAAGCCATTGTGTTTTTTTATATTATGCACAGTAATCAGTAGAGTGAGAACTTGTGATCTCGTCTTGTTAAATAGCAGTCCCACCTATTTAACAAGTATCCTTTTCATATGTTCGGTGTAATAAAACTATAACATAGATCTACTCCATAGCCTTTATATTGTACGGTGGCCCCCAACTCAATCAATCAGATACACCACCAAGAATGACCTGGTCCTTTTTAGGTCTGGGCTAGCGAAGGCTGCGCTTGCGCAGTCTTGCTCGCGAGATTTAATGTTTTAGGAGTGGTGTAGGTGGCTCTATTTGTGTGTGGGTTGCTCTATTTGTGTGTGGGTTGCTCTATTTGTGTGTGGGTTGCTCTATTTGTGTGTGGGTTGCTCTATTTGTGTGTGTTCTGATGGGTTGTCAAGGCAAGATTAGTGTATTCTGATTCTTGGAGGAAAAAATTCCAATTCAAAGCAAGTTGATTTAAACGTGAGCTAGTCCTTTATTTGCACTCATACATAGGGGTGGGTATGAGAAAAAACCAAGGGGTGGCACAGCCAACACGTGTTTCGCCCCCTACATGGCCTATAGGCCTGGGGCTTCTTCAGGGCTGTTCATTTTAAGGGTAGGTAAAAAACATTTGGGATATGCGAATGCATATGACATGTTAAGCACAAGAGTTAAAGAGAAAACAGGCCAGTGAGTCAAAATGTAAGAACGTTAATGGGAGAAGAAAACAGAAAGAACAATAAGATACACATTTAGGAGTAATGTTTAACAGCGGAGAATTAGTAGGGAAAAGGATAGTGCGTTTTATAGAAGAAAGCCAAAGGAAAAAAGAAGGGGGGTTTGTTTTAATTATTTGGAGAGGTCACGTGAGGGTTAGTGTGGACGGTACAGTAGGTATCAAGAATAAGTAAGTTAAAGGTACAGTGTGTGACATATTATAGGATACAATACAATATTGTGCATGTCCATATTAGAGAAAGAAGAATCACAGGACGTAATGGAGGTCATCAAGACCAAAGAAGTCAAAGGTTCCATATGCCACAGATCATTCGAGTGTATAAACAGAAACATTGTCATATATCGAGAAAAATACGTTATTTGTATCAATTTACAGGGTAAATGTAATGTGATCCACATACGCGTAACGGTATGAAATTTTCGACAAGTCATAGAGTATGGAACACGAGAGTGAATAAATAACAGTGCCAAAAAAGTATACATTGGTGAAGAACGGCAATGACGAAACGTATATATGACACATTGTGGGCCAACAAAACATTAAAGTTTGGTGTGTAAATAAGTAAAAGTTATATATTTACAGGTTTGTACCGGGTCATGGGCATCAGGGTGATGAGTTGATATTGCGTCGGTAGGGTTTGTCACGAGAGAGAGGATTTAAATTAGTCTTTATAATGGAACTGGTCGTAGCGCATGCAAGGCGAGTATGGTGATATCTCAATTATAGACGAGAAAAGTGAGAAGGCTTAAAGCCAAGTGGTCGTGATTCAGTGATCAGGTAAAATCAGGTGGCGTGGTTGTTGTGTAATAAAATGCTCGAGGTGAGTATCTTGGTTGGTTGTACGCGAGATCGTGAATAGGGTAATCAAGGAGGGAATTTACAGGCGTCTGAATCATTCGAAAGAGTTCATTAACGTGCACTAGGTATTTCATGCGTGAACTTATAAATCGGCCGTCAAAAAGTCGAGGTCGGCAGCACGGCAAATTGTGGTCCCAAACGGGATAGACGTATTTATATTTACGTGGCGCGGTATTGTGAGGGCATATGTAAAAGGTTTAGCGTGCTCTTGAATGATGAAGTTAAGTAGAAACTGATAATACAGTGGTGACAAGACTTGACGTGATTACAGCAAGACGTGATCAGAGAGGCGTTTTCACTGTGCGTGTTTAATTTTAAATTTAAAAGTATAACAAAATACGAGTATTGTGGTCGTGCAGATTTATATTTTACAGTGATGGTATTCGTGACGAGTGAGGTATTTAAGCGTTAGAGGCAAGGAAGGGCAGAGTAGAGCTTACCGGGTATTACTGAAAATGGACGTTTCCACGATGTGCTAGAAAGATATAGTCGGATTCTAAGGGGAGGGGATCAAAAAGGAGAAAAGAAATCCTTAGTTCAAAGAAGGAGGTAAAGCCGACGGGAGTAACTGCTTCGTTGCAATGCTTACCTCAAATCTTGGCTAATGCCCGGTACGAGTGTTCTGTTTCATTCAGTTCTGTTTGTGCGCTTAGCGGAGGCAGCGTAAATAGCGGGGCTCATGGAAGGACATCCGGGTCGGGACCCGGAAGTGGCCTGGTTCGTGCGGGAGCGCCATTTTGGATAGGGAAGGGGACGGGGGAGGTAGATTGGCCGTTTAAATGTCATGTTAGTAGTCAAGGACAAATAAAGTTTCTAGTAAGAAAAATTATAAGGATTTAGTTGAGTTGAAAGGGGCCAATGGATCATTGGCCATTCAAGAAGGTGCGTAGAAATATAAAGCGAAATTCTCGGGGATACCAAGGGTCGGACTGTGGAATGGTTCTGGATATATAGTGTAGATTTTGTACAAAATACTATTCAGACACATTTCCAGGGGAATGAGAGGAAATTCTAGGTTTTAAGATAGGGATGTTAATCATAATGGTTTCACACCCTAGGGAGAAAAAACAATCAGAAAAGGTGGACATTCAGTTAATACAATTAGTCATCTCCCAGCCATACATGCATTTCTGCATCTTTGTTGAGTCCTAGTTCAGTTGTTTTGAAGTTCATGATCAGCTCGCTTTCGCGTCTGCGAAGTCTCAGTTCTCGGTTTCCTCCTCTTTTGGTCTGGTGTACAATTTCCAGTCCATAGAAGATGAAATCCTTTTTGTGTTGATGTTTGTCTGCAAAATGTTCCGTCAGGGGGTGACCGGATGTGTGTTTGTGGATATTACGGTAATGTTCTTGTATCCGGATACGTAGGGGTCGGATTGTACTCCCGATGTATGGTAGGTTGCATGGACAAAGGATCACATAAATGCAAAATTTGCTATTGCAATCAATCCATTCTTTTATTGTGAATTCTTTTCCTTGTGTCATTGGTATCTTTTTGGTTTTGTCGCGGCTCAGTTTACAGACACTACAGTTCTTGCAGGTATGGTATCCTGGCGGTCTGTCTAGAAAGGTGGTAACTTGTTTGCGTTTATCCTCAAATTCTGATTTGCACAGTATGTCTTTTAGGTTCGGGGCACGTCTGAAGGTTATCTCCGGATAGGTTTTGATTTCATCAGCTAGATTTGGAGTGTGTTGTAGCAGGTGCCAGTGTCTTTTCAGGCTTTGCCTGATTTGGTGATGACCAATGCTGTAGTCTGTAATAAATCTTATTGCTGAGTCATTCTTATTTTTTCTTTTACCATCAGTTGTAAACATCTGTTTGCGATCTAACTTTGATACTGTTGTCATGGTGTTTTTAAGTGTGGACTTCTCATATCCTCTTTCGGATAGTCTTGATATGATCTCATTCCCTTTGGTTTCGAAGACTTCATCCTCGCTACAGTTTCTGCGGGTCCTCAGAAGTTCTCCTTTAGGGATATTTTTGATGTTGTGACGTGGGTGGAAGCTGTCAGCTCGCAGGATGGAATTAGCTGCAGTGTCCTTTCTGTAAAGTTTGCTTTGTAACGTATTGTCTTTGACATAAAGAGTAACGTCCAGGAAATTGACCTCCTTTTTGGAGAAAGTGTGAGTCGTTTTGATTCCCCAGGGGTTTTGGTCGAGTTTTTCCAGAAATCTTTTTAGAAGTGTTTCATCTCCTTGCCAGATGCATAAAATGTCATCGATGTATCGTCGCCAGAGTATTATGTGTGAGGTAAAATCGGCGAAGTTATGGTCCCACAGCCAGAATTTTTCCACGTGGCTCATGAAGATACATGCGTACGGCGGCGCGAATTTGGCTCCCATAGCTGTCCCGCGTCTCTGTCTGTATATCTTCCCATTGAAGCTGAAGACATTGTTTTCCAAGCAGAAGTTCAGCATTTCAAGAGTCATTTTGTTGCATTCCAGTAGGTTGGCTGATTGTGTCCATAATGAGAGTTGTGCTGCAGTTAGTCCATCGCGGTGTTCGATGGATGTGTACAGGCTGACAATGTCAATAGAGACTAGTATGAAATCTGGTTCCCACGTTATATCTTGGAGTTTGTTCAGAATGTCTTTTGTGTCTTGGATGAAAGACGGTATTTCTTTCATTAGTCCCTGTAGTTTTCTGTCCACGTACTCTCCTATTCGTGAGCAGGGCGAATTAATTCCTGCTATGATGGGTCTTCCTGGTGGAGGGTAGGTGCCTTTATGTATTTTGGGAAGGAGGTAGAGGGTTGGCATGGTGGGGTACGGTATGTACAGGAATGATTTTTCTGATTGGGATATAAGTCCCAAGGTATACCATTTGTCAAGTCTGGTTTTAATGGATTTGAGGATGTCTGCGGTTGGATCATTCGTGAGAAGTTCGTAACAGGTGTTATCCCCAAGTTGTCGATTTGCTTCTAGTATGTAGTCATCAATGTGTATTGTGACCGGGTTTCCTCCTTTGTCAGCCTCTTTCACAATCAGGTTGCTCTATGTGAGTGGCTCTGTGGGTGGCTCTGTGTGTGTGGGTGGCGGTGTGTGTGTGGGTGTAAATGCAATAGGTCTCGCATTTGAGAGTGATTAAGCTATTGACATTGTAAATAACAATGCAGTTTCTTTAAATGTTTTAAAAACAAAAACATAAACAAAAATGTCATGAGCAATGCCAATAGCTCTAACTTTAACAATGCCGAGACCGTTGCATTGTAAATGCTTGTTATAATAGTGGCTGACCGTGGACCGGTTTCCCGTTTAGATTATTTGTTTTTAGGTGTATTTGCATGTTAATATTGTGAAAAGCTCCCTGCGCTGCATTGTACAACGCAGCATCCCCCGGCAATAATTGTAATGTGTGAGGGAATAAAAACAGTCGGCTTTAGGGTGACCCCTACGGCCGCAATGGGTGCTGACCATAAGGTGGGATGTCTGGTAGTGGGGGGCTAAGAGGGGGAGAGGAGAGTGCGCTATGTTTACAAGTAACTTATGGTTTTAAAAACACTTGCTGCTGTTCCTTGTGCTTCCAGCAGTTTTCAGGCAGCAACAAAAAAGCCAAGATAACTCTGGTGATTAATGTTCCTGTAGGAGAGTGATCTGAATTTTGTCTAGTGGCAATTTAACTCATAAAGTAGCACAGAGGGTTAATATGCCTGCTGCAAAGGAAGTGTACCATGCGGATCACAGTACTGTATTTTATGTGGATTGCTTAGTGGGCTACCGCTTTTGCTATAAGGATACTTTTGTTACAGCAAGTTCACAAGTTACAATCCTAATACAAAACAGTGACTTATGAACTGGCCTCAAAAAGATGCATGCAAACTGTATAAGTTAGGATGTTATGTATTTTCCCCAGTTTCTCATTATCTATTCCTAATGATGTTAGATATGATCACAAATAAGTTTTATTTTACCATTAAATAGTTTTCAGTGTGTGGTTCATCCTCTGCCTCCTGCTTCTATTATTGCATATGTAAGTAGACAGTCGGAAATGGGCCACATCCTGTGAAAATGATCTTCAGGCAACAGGGCATAGCTCATTTATAGTTGGCACTTTTGGATCTGCCAGTCAAGAGCATGGCTGTATGTTGTTTTATTATAACTTTTCAACATAATGCACATTAGCCACAATGCTCTACAGCATAGCTTAAAGACATTGGCAAACCCAATAGCTCTGGCTAAAAACTTATAAGATCCCAAAGGCGAGACCTATTGGCTTTGCCAATGCTTGTTATACTTGCTATTCTCCATAACCATAACCATGAGCTCTTCAGCCTGCCCTAGCTGTAGAGGTCCTTAAAAAGAGTCTCAAGTAGTGGTGGGATATTATGATCACACAGTTTACTTAAGAGTTAGTGAGATGACTAACTAGATATTTCACCGATACTGCCCCCCACGAGAAGCCTTATGTTGTAAGAAGCTGCCTTAGATTGTCTTAATGGGGAAAATGTTGTCCGCATCAGATTGCAAGCTTCACCAGAAAGTAGTGAAATTTGAAATCTGTATATTTTTATGCATTCAGTAACAACTGCTACTCTTCTAGAAGTGTTCATAGAATGTTTACCTTTCTTTCTTGCTTTCCTTTTTGTTGCTTTTTTCCTTTCCTTTCTTGCTTTCCCTTCTTTCTTGATCCCTTTCTCTTTCACTGAACGTGTGTGGTAATTCTTCTCAAAGGAACATTTACAAAGACATATTTACCTAAAAAATCTTTCATGTGTTCTTATATTGATTTATCTTTTTAATTTTTGTTGGGATACCACCACACCACCTCCCTTCTGTTAATCCATTACATCTGTACCTATTTACTATTCTTCCTTTTGTAAAGTTGTGTGATTTTAATTTAGTCAGCATGAGACCTCCCCCTTTTACTCGTTTTAGTTAGTTTTTTTATGTTTCCAGGCTAGACTCCTCAAGGTTTTTGTTTGAGGTAACTGATCTGAGAAAATAAGTTGCTCATCTTTTTCCTTCTGAGAAGTTGTTTAAATTTCAGGTTTTTATTATTTAAAGAAGTATTGCAATCTTTAAGACGGGCTTTGCAATCTTGAAGAAGCAAGACTTATAACGGCACTGAAGACGCACAAAAAAATAAAGCTTTTCCCACCTATTGACACCACATTTTCTTCCCCAGGGTCTCTTCTCCGTCTTTGTATTTTCTTTCTATAAGTGGTGTAATGTGATCTACTTACGATCACAGCTGATATCTTAGTACTTTAGTTGCCTCTGTACTCCATGCCCACACTGCTTCCTGTCCCACCCACCCTGTGTTGGCCCTGTGCTTCCTGTCCCACCCACCCTGTGTTGGCCCTGTGCTTCCTGTCCCACCCACCCTGTGTTGGCCCTGTGCTTACCCCTCCCACCCACCCTGCGTTGGCCCTGTGCTTACCCCTCCCACCCACCCTGCGTTGGCCCTGTGCTTACCCCTCCCACCCACCCTGCGTTGGCCCTGTGCTTACCCCTCCCACCCACCCTGCGTTGGCCCTGTGCTTACCCCTCCCACCCACCCTGCGTTGGCCCTGTGCTTACCCCTCCCACCCACCCTGCGTTGGCCCTGTGCTTACCCCTCCCACCCACCCTGCGTTGGCCCTGTGCTTACCCCTCCCACCCACCCTGCGTTGGCCCTGTGCTTACCCCTCCCACCCACCCTGCGTTGGCCCTGTGCTTACCCCTCCCACCCACCCTGCGTTGGCCCTGTGCTTACCCCTCCCACCCACCCTGCGTTGGCCCTGTGCTTGCTTACCGCTCCCACCCACCCTGCGTTGGCCCTGTGCTTGCTTACCGCTCCCACCCACCCTGCGTTGGCCCTGTGCTTGCTTCCCCCCACCCACCCTTTGTTGGCCCTGTGCTTCCCCCCACCCACCCTTTGTTGGCCCTGTGCTTCCCCCATTCCTTCCCACTCACCTTTTGTTGGCCTTCTGCTTTTCCCATTCCTTCCCACCCTCCCAGCGTTGGCCCTCTGCTTTTCCCATTCCTTCCCACCCTCCCAGCGTTGTCCCTCTGCTTTTCCCATTCCTTCCCACCCTCCCAGCGTTGGCCCTCTGCTTTCCCCATTCCTTCCCACCCTCCCAGCGGTGGCCCTCTGCTTTCCCCATTCCTTCCCACCCTCCCAGCGTTGGCCCTCTGCTTTCCCCATTCTTTCCCACCCTCCCAGCGTTGGCCCTCTGCTTCCCCATCTCCTCCCACCCACCCTGCGTTGGCCCTGCGCTTACCCATCCACTCCCAAAAACCCTGCCCCTCCCGCCCACTTTGTCATCGCTTTTTCTCCCAAACTCTCTCAATCACCTTCCATTGCCAGCTTGCTGCTTCCTCCTGCCCACCCTCTGTTGTCAGCTTGCTGCTTCCTCCCGCCCACCCTCTGTTGTCAGCTTGCTGCTTCCTCCCGCCCACCCTCTGTTGTCAGCTTGCTGCTTCCTCCCGCCCACCCTCTGTTGTCAGCTTGCTGCTTCCTCCCGCCCACCCTCTGTTGTCAGCTTGCTGCTTCCTCCCGCCCACCCTCTGTTGTCAGCTTGCTGCTTCCTCCCGCCCACCCTCTGTTGTCAGCTTGCTGCTTCCTCCCGCCCACCCTCTGTTGTCAGCTTGCTGCTTCCTCCCGCCCACCCTCTGTTGTCAGCTTGCTGCTTCCTCCCGCCCACCCTCTGTTGTCAGCTTGCTGCTTCCTCCCGCCCACCCTCTGTTGTCAGCTTGCTGCTTCCTCCCGCCCACCCTCTGTTGTCAGCTTGCTGCTCCGCTTCCTCCCGCCCACCCTCTGTTGTCAGCTTGCTGCTCCGCTTCCTCCCGCCCACCCTCTGTTGTCAGCTTGCTGCTCCGCTTCCTCCCGCCCACCCTCTGTTGTCAGCTTGCTGCTCCGCTTCCTCCCGCCCACCCTCTGTTGTCAGCTTGCTGCTCCGCTTCCTCCCGCCCACCCTCTGTTGTCAGCTTGCTGCTCCGCTTCCTCCCGCCCACCCTCTGTTGTCAGCTTGCTGCTCCGCTTCCTCCCGCCCACCCTCCGTTGTCCGCTTGCTGCTCCGCTTCCTCCCGCCCACCCTCCGTTGTCAGCTTGCTGCTCCGCTTCCTCCCGCCCTCCCTCCGTTGTCAGCTTGCTGCTCCATCTCCTCCCACCCAGCCTCCGTTGTTCGCTTCCCGCTCCATCCCCTAGTCTCCCTCCTGCCCACCCACTGTTGTTGTTAAATTAAATTGGTCCCTATTGGAGGGGGGTGCGGGAGGGCCGTGTAGCCCTTGACCAACACAGCAATAGTGTTACTTTAGGGAAAGAAGAAAAGCATTTCAAATGAGTACGTTTCAGTTATGGGTTTAGTGCATTTATTTATACATCTCATTTATGAATATATTAATTAATTCACATAGTATGAGTTAAGACTTATACATTGTGCTCCTAAAGCGTGACGGAGCAGTGAAAGTCATATAAGGTGAATGAAAAGTGCATTTGTGCTATGTGCAATGTATATACATGTGGCTGATCGAGACAATAGAATGTTTTGAAGTCCACACCCGTCAAACTAGTGTTGACATCCACCACCAAATTTCTTAAGAACACAGTCCGCTTATCATATTTGTAGACGTTTCAGCCCCTCAACATAAGCATTTAGAGCGGGTTCATAATCAGGAAGAAAATTATTTATAACAGACACCTACAAGTAAGAGGCTTGTATCAATATATGTAAACACTCAATTACTGATAAATTTACAGATACAGGCAGTGTAAGGTGATATTAAGTACCAAAGGATAGGGGCAGAATTTCTACTGTCAAATGTCAGTTTGTCCTGGACCATCTTCAAAGTAGGTATTGGTATACTGCAATGGAATAATATGTGTTACACAAGAGAGTGCCTCCATATTGGGAGTTTGTTCCGACAGGCAAGGTAAACCTGTGTTACCCCAGAATTCATGGCATTGAAAGTCTCATAACCGTATAAGTATCACACTATTTCTAAGGACAACTTCATAATTGGGTTTGCGAGCAATGAAATTAAAGAAGCAATCAGGAATATAGATAAACATAGACTGATTGGTGTTGCACTATATTAAGTAATACTTGAACCTACCACGGTACACACCCACCGTTGTCAGCCTCCTACGCCATCCTCTCCTGGCAAAACACCGTTGTCATCTTCCTGCACCATCGCCTCCCGCCCACCCACCATTGTCCGCTTCCTGTCCCATTCCCCTCCTGCCCTACATTGTCAGCATGCTGCCCCAGCCCCTTCTACCAGCGTTCTCTTGTCACATTGCTTCCCCAGCTCCTCCCTCCTACTCTTTTGTCGGCCTGTTCTACTAGCCCCTCCCCCACCTGCCTTTGCCCCCTTGCAATCCATCCTATCCTGCCCACCCTCCGTTGTCCTCTTGTTCTACCATCCCCTCCCCACTCTTTTTTCCTTTGCTCCCTCACCCTCCTTTGCCCCCACCCTCCATTGTTAGCCTGTCGTCCGATCCACCCTCCTTTGTCAGCTTGCTGCTCCATCCTCTCCCGCCCAATCTCTGTTGTCCCCCAGCCCTCCCTGTCCACCCTCCATTGTGTGCTTTTCCATTCTGATGTGTCCTCTACCACTTTCCCTCCCTCTGTGCAGCCTCGTCCCTAACCCACTCCCCAATTTCGTTTTTTTTTATGGTAAAAAAGGGTGCAGAGGTGAAACCTGCTGACTTTGCCATTGCTTGTTATGTTTCTAAGCAGGCTCTGTGTTGTGAAGTACTCACCAGTTTTACTATAAATGGCAAGCATTGCACAGTATACTGCCAGTTATGTTCACCAGCATGATTGCTGACATTTTCTGGTTCCCTCCCGCAGCTGTGTGAAAGAGTAAAATTGTTCAAGATGTCAGATCTGTAGGTAGGCTTTACATTGTAAATGCATTTTGTTTCTCATTGAACTACTAAAAGATGGATTGTGGTATAAAAGAAATAATTTGGCTTTAAAATTAAATTTTTTACGCCCACACAGTTTCAATCTGAATCACCTTGTTTCCTGATTGTTGCACTGATCACTGCTCTTGATGTAGCATATAATTAAATGCCTATCATTTTTGCAAAGAGTAAAATGTTCTATTCATTGTTTTGCTTTTTCTCTTCAGTCAATGTGGGTTTATGATGAAGAGATCGGACTGAATTGTAGAGAAGTTACCTTTGTACCCGGACTGTACAAGATTTTCGATGAAATTTTAGGTAGGTCAATTTTGTTACCTTTTGTGTGTAAACCGCTTGGACTTTTATATCTATAAATATTGCCTACTGGCAATAGACAGTAGGTAGTTATAGTTAGGACTAACTTTTCACATAGGCGAAGCATTGTTTGTTTTGCTTATAACTTTGGCACCGTTCGACGAATTGTCCCGAAATGTACAAAACTAGTGCACAAGTTAGTTGAGCTGCTGTTTGAAAAGCTTCAGGTGATTTTTCATTTGGGGGTGGGGGGCGGGGGTGGCTGAGAAAAAGGGGAGCGTGTGGGGGGTAAGAGGCTGGTCGGATTCGCGGGTACCCACAGATCTGATTAGAAAAGTAAAGCCCTGATTGGCTGACTGCAACCTGAATGCAAAGTTATGGCTGCCAATTTGTTGATCGCTTGGCCCTGGGGAGGGAAAAACAAAGTGTGAAAACACATGAGGGGTCCGGATTCTTGTATCCTGACCCTATAGGACACATGGAGGGGTCCTTAAGGGGCCCCTCATGGGCAAGAAATAGCCCCAAAAATGTTTTCGTGGCATCAGTTTGAGGATCCGCGGGTACCTGTGGATCACAAGCCCATTAGGAAAAAAGAAAAAAACACACACACCGTACCCGGCCCAAAGCCATTTGCAGCGTGGACTGGGATGCATGTGGTGGAGTTGGCTGCAGGCTAGACCCTGCGCGATTGTGTGTGGTTGGGTTTGTATTAATGTACGGTAATTATATATTACTGTATGTTAAAAAAAATTGAAATTCAGTGGGGGAAAAAAAAAGGTTACAGGGACATTATAGTTAGGTTCACTTTTTACCCACACACAACCATAGAAATTCAGCAGTTATAATTATACTTTTTTTTTTTTAACTTTATTTTTCAGATTTTCTTGACAGTAACAATGCAAAGCACGTGAGCATGTATACAAAGACAGGACAGTGTATATAATCTGTATATTGGAGATTCCGGTAGCAGTAGCGTAGTATTATACATTCAAGTGAACAGTACAATAAGTCCTTGTGGTGGTGTTCATACGCCTTTAGTATTTCTAACCATTGCAGGTATCATTTGTCAATAGTTACATAGCAGAAACTGAGAAGAGAGGAGTGAATCACTAAGTGTATAGCTAGTGACCAGACACTTCTTTATGACCAGCTGTGAAAGGGATAGACGAGTGGCGAGGTGAGCAAATAGTGAAAGCATGAGTCGGGAACATAATAATAGTTGCACAATTCAACAATGGGTCCTGTTTCTCGTAGGACCTAGGTGAGGACCTAGGAGGTGAGCTATCATCGGACGGGTTCGCCCTCGGATGTGTGAGCAGGTAGGTCGTGAGAGGGCCCCATATATCCCTAGGTCGTGATTCGTTAGGCATTAATTCTGCATAATGGGACAGTTGTTCCTGACAATACAATAAATCAGTCATCCAGTCTTTAAACTTGGGCGCCCTCCCTCTGCCCCAGCGACATGCAACTCTTCTTTTGGCCATCAACAGACCCAGGGAGACATACTTATGTTGTGCTTTAGGGATGTTTTTGGTGTAACCCAATAAAGCAAAGAGAGGGGGTTTTCGCTATAGTAAGTGCTGTCATCTGTTCCAAAGCTTCCAGGACCTGTCCCCAGTAATCATGCACACTCGGGCAGTCCCAGGCTAGATGTAGAAAATCTGCATTCGGGCTCTGCATCTATCGCAACAGTCCGAGTCCCTAAGTTTGTATCTGCACATCCTAGCAGGGGTGTAGTACATGCGGTGGAGTAATTTGAAGTGTGTGATGCGTTGCCTACTACTAGCTGAAATTTGCTCCGTCTGCATGCATCAATAAAGCCATTGATCATCCGATAAGTCAAAACCAAGTTTGGAAGCCCAGTGTGCTTGTGCGGGGCATGGGGACCTCGTTAGTTGAATATGTATTGTATGAATAGCATGGATACTAGACGCTTTGAAGAGGTCGCGCTAAGCATCGAATGGAGAGGGAGGAGACTGGGGGGCTCCTGTGGGGACTCTGGGGTGTTGGAGCGATTGCCCTGTCGAAGATTCACATACAGAAAAATGTCTAGTGGGGTTGGGTGATGGTCTTGGAAGAAAAGGTCGGTGGTGCGAACTCTGCCGTCTTGATATAAATCTCCCCATTTAGTGATGTGAATACGGTCCATGAGCCTACGAAAGGCCGTCTTTTGTAGACGCGACATATTAGGGTGGTATGCAAGGGGGACCAGAGGCGAGTACAACATGGGGCTTTGCATAATGATCTTTATGCGATTCCAGGCCAATATCGAGCACGTGAGTGTAGTGGGGTCTTTATCACGTGGTTTTACGTCGGTATGAAGAGCACCTTCAATGGGTATAGGGCTGGCTAGCCAGTGTTCTGCTGCTACTTGTGGCATATAGCGGGGGGATGCACCCAGAAATAAACATAGTGGGCTTGTGCACTAAGCTAGTAAAGTTAAAAATTTTGGAATGTCGAAACTTACCTGCCGATAGGGCCTAGTGAGGGTGTTCCAGTGTATGGGAGCCAATTGGTCTATGTATCTTTTAACCATCCTAATGCTACGTCGCCAAGATATTTCCAAAGGTCAAGTTGGTCAGTTCTGGTGGAAGTGTAGGTCGAGGAATAGTGCTCAGTGAATATATTGAGAATGTCTGCTGTGTCGCGATGAAGCAACTTGTCAGGCCCATGTACTTCCAGAACGTAGTTGGAAAACCGTGGCTTACGTAAAGTTTCTGCTAACGCTTTCCCCGGGCGTTCACCCTCCCCGTGTCTCCTGGCTAACCAATATTTGGCTTCACGGTTGGCTGTGTCTGTGTAGTCCGTCAATGTGTCTCGGAATTTCCGCAGGATCTCTCCATTAGGGCTGATGGAGAGCCGTGTCTCTAATGCCTTTAACTCAGTCTCCAGTTTACTCAGTGTGTTTTGTATGTCCCTTAGTCCACCCGCACTTTTGGATATGTAAACTCCCCGTATGGTAACTTTAAAGGCTTCCCATATGGTTCCCACTTCCTCCACAGAATCCCTGTTTCTACAGAAAATATCTCGGATTTCATCTCCTAATTCAGTTTGAAAAACTGTGTCCAAGAGTGCGGAGGGTTGCAATCTCCATCTTCAGCGTGGAGTGCAAATAGCCTGTCGAGCTCAATGTAGGTAAAATTGGAAAGTGATCAGAGTATGTGCGTGCCAGGTGTGTGACGCTGGTTATTGCAGGTACAAGTCCCCGGGAGAGAAAAAAATAATCCAGGCGTGCCCAGGATGCGGCCTGTGTAGTGAAATGTGTATCTTTGCGTTTGTCCTGGTGTGTGTGCCGCCACGTGTCAGTGAGGAAGTTTGCTGTAAGTATGTCTTGTAAGGCCGCGTTGGATTTCGTGTAGTGATGTGGGGCAGGGTTGGACCGGTCGATGGAGGGGTCATGTACCACGTTAAAATCACCTCCCCAAATTATGTGGGTGGAACCTATCTCCGCGATCTTGTCCCAGAGGTGCGTGGGGAACTCCGGGGTGTCTGTATTGGGGCCACAGCAACATGCCAGCGTCAGGGAGTCCGCGCCCAAACGCCTCCATGCGAGGCAGTATCTCCCATCAAGGTCACTGAGTGCTCCCATCAAGGCAAAGGGCGTACGTTTTTTGATAATGGCTGTATCCCAGGCATAGGAGGCATAGGATGAGAAGATTCTATGGTCAGCCCATTTCTGCGCAAAATTGTTAGTATACTGGGGTTTGCTATGTGTTTCTTGGAGCAACGCTATATTGATTTGGTGTCTATCGAGATAGGCTAAAATCTGGCGTCAATTCCATGGATCTAGCAACCCCCGGACATTCCAGGTGACTATGTTCAGTTTCCCCGGGGAGATTGTGTTAGTCATTAGTCCAGGGAATGTGTGATGAGTGACATGATAGTTGCTCAGTGAGCTGTATTATGAGTACTGAACTACTTTTCAGGTTATCCTGCTTTGCTGTGAACATGCTCAAACTAGGAGAGTCCCGCCAGTTCCCCACCCACTGAAGCAGCCCCTACATGCCAGTAGTATGATCCCACCCTTTTCCCCAACAATGATACAACATATGCTGCGTAAAATATGCAGCTATAAACAGTGGGGGATTGCCCGCTAGGGAAACCCCTAGGTGTTGGCACAAGTTCACCTCGCCATCAGAGTTAATGTTAGATGGTATGAAAGAACTCAGAGAGGGCTGAGGGTGCCCGGCGTGCCATTAGAAAGAAGGCCCACTTTGGCATCCGGTGCCGTCCTATTGTTCGGAGTGGAGTCTCTAGAGAATGGTTATAGATGGTGATAGTTTCCGGCCGCCGCTCCGCCTTGCCTTATCTCTTGGCTGTTAGTGAGTACCTGGCTGTCAGTCAATGTGAATCTTCCTCGGCACCCGGTGAAGTGGAGCGCAGAGACGCTGTGGGTGAACCAGGATTGTGTTGCGGTTTAGAGAAGAAACGTTGTTTGCCTTGATAGGTAATTCTGAGGTGTGCTGGATATAGCAATGCATAGTCTATTTGGGCCAATCGTAATTTATTTTTGCAGCTGTGAATTTGCGCCGCTCTTCTTGCACTGTTGGAGTGAAGTCGGGATAAATGGAGAACGTGATGCCATCGAAGGACAATTTTTTGCCACCCGGAGTGCTATGTCCCGGTTCCTATAATTCAGGAGTCTTGCGATAATAGGGCGTGGTGTGCTTCCCGGCGGTGGTCGTGGTCCCAGGGTGCGATGCGCACGCTCGACGATAAACTGGGGTGAGAAGGACTCTGCTCCAATGGATAATAGCAGTAATTTCTCGATGTATTACTCCATCTTCTTGGTGTTGGTCGTTTCTAGAATTCTGAAGACGCGGATGTTATTGCGCCTGCTTCTCGTCTCCAAATCCTCGTTCTTGGCTGCTACGAGTTGCAAAAGTTTGTCCATTCGTGCGACTTGTGTTGTGACCTGGGAGGTGGTGTCCTCCCTGTCCGATATGCGGCGTTCCGCCTCCTTTATGCATTCCTCATGGCCCTCAAGTTTATGCACAATGGCGTCCATGCGTGTTGACATGCTATCCACTTTGTCGACAATGGTGGCGAGGCCTTGCCTGACCTCCTGAAGAATGCTGTTCATGTCTGCATGCTGCGTGGCAGAGACATCTTGGGTGACTTCCCCCCCTGGTCGTAGACTGCTCATCCTGCAGGGTGCGAATGCTTTTCACGGCCTCAAAGTGGAGCCGCGGTTGACGTGGATCAGGCTTCCCCATTGTGTGCCTATAATTGTTGGCACACCTCACTACTCTATTTCACGCAAACAGCGCAGGTGGAGTATAGTCTGGTGGGCTTGTTGAAGCAGGCGGGGGGAATGACGTCGTGGGTCTGTTGCCTCATTTTCCACTGGACCTGCGGAACTGGGTATGGGTGAAGAGTAGCTCACAGAAGTCTCCAGGTACTCTCACTCCTGTACTTGCAGTTCACTATGTATGCAGCGCGCTCGCGCTCACCACTAAGGCAATAAATGAGAATGGCGGTATTATTGGCAGGCATAGAATGTCCTGCTATGCGGCTGTTGCCCCTCATACTGTCGCAACGTTACTGCGGTGTCAAAGTTGTAAGGGGAGCGCCTGAGCGCGAGTACACTTTCAGTTGTGGAGCACAATGTCAAATATATTGCACTGAGAGTTTGCTGTAGTGTGTCGTGATTGCTGGCGTTGCTGTGCTCTGCGCCCAGGGGAGAGTGAAGGAGAAAGTCCTGCGGGATTCACTAGCGCGTCGCGCCACCTACCGCATTTGTGCCCTCCGGGGTTAGCGTAGTTTGCCTCCCGACGATATCAACTAGCAGTAGTGAGGGCCGCGCTGATCTTGATGCAGAGTGTCGGTTCAGTATACGGCTGCACTTTCCCAGGTGTATGGCGTCTCCCTCTAGTTCCTTGTCAGAAGGCTTAGTCGCCTCATGCAAGTCTACGGCCTCGCGTGTTGCCGCCCGCCGCTCTGTCGCACAGCACCTCCCAGCCGGACCCTGCAGTGCGGAGATGATGATCTTGTAGCAGGGACCAGAAGGGTGCGATCAGGCTGAAACCTACACCTGCGCTTCAGTTGGTTGTGAACTCTTGTGGGCTGTAGTTTGGGCCGTCACCGGTGCCTATGAGCAGGATAAATAATGAATTATAACGCCGGGCTGCAGGAGCCTCACGGTAGTGCACCACCTAGCGCCCCCAGTTAATTATACTTATACTTATGGTATGCAACTAAAACCTGTGGCCTAAAGTTACTTAACTCCACAAGTTGTAGTTTCTTCAGATAAGTATAACAAGAACTACTGAATTTATATGGTTTTGTGTGGGTAGACGCGTCGAGGTGGTCGGCGTCTTTTTTTAATAAAATCACCGCCTGTAAGCATCAAGTTGTCCGTGGTCTGCTGTTTTGTGAAAACGAGAATACAGCGTTGTGTGTGTGTATATGTGTGTGTGTGTATATATATATATACATATATATATCTCTGTTCAAAATATATTTTTCTTTTCACCAATAGGCTGTCATTCCTCATCTGCACTAGCTTAACGCAAAACTTATTTTCTTTATTTTGTGTTATTAATAAGGACTTTTCCCAATATTCATAATCTGTAAAATATTTCTTGTACATTTATATATTCACTGAAAAAACAAAGGTTAAAGTGACGTTATGGCAAAGTGAACATTTCAGTGCCAACGTGACGTTTTAAACAAAAAAACCTCTGAAATGATAGTTATAATTAACTCTAATCACTATAACTCGTGCCCGAAGTTAAGTATAGGTCGAGTCCCCGCTATACACCGTTTTGAATAATTTGACTGCAAATGTTGCAGTGATATTATCCATGTTGTCGTGAATGATGTAATATATGCGAGGTAATTAACTGTGCATGGCAAGGGTGCAAGTTAGTTGGCAACCTGTGGAATTGAATTTATATTTACTTAAGCCCTAAAAAAGCCCATGATGCTATGTGTTGATTGGAACACATGTTGGTGCGAAACTCTTGTCATGCATTATATTCAATTAAACCTAAAGCTATCAGCAAGTACTGAAGCATTTATTTTGCTAAGTTGTCCATTATTTGCTTGGTGTGTCACCTCCAGTAATGAGCAGAGCACTCACATCCACTGTTCGACATTGAGGTGAGCAATTCTAGCCCAAACAAACTGATACACCAATTTCTACAAATTTCAGTGTAAAAGCAAAAATGTGTGTGCGCCTACGTATGCGTGTGTATGTATTGTGTTTGTATATATAGCGCAGTCGGAGTAACCGAAACAAGGAGGAAGCAGCATGGTATGCTAGACTGACTAGCCCCCTGATTAAGCCCCGGGACGAGTCATAGAGGCGTGGGCAATGTGGGAGAATTACATTCAGCGTGGAGAAGTCTGTTGATTTTTAGCGCGGGGACCGTGTTTCTCCATGCCTACAAAAGCTTCACTCAGTAAGCCGAGGGAGGTCACGACTGGGTAGTTAGGTCCATGTTTCCATAGGAACAGGGTTTTTTATTTTGACAAAAATGTTGGCGCTGCTTGATTTTTAAGACTGATACAACACTCTCTTCAGCTGCTATCTTGAAAGTGTGGGTGTGATCCCTCAAGCGGGGCCGAGGACCAATGGGGTACTTGAATGTGCGTTTTCCCTATGTTAATTCCCAAAGGACCTTTAGACGCTTTACAGTCCGAACTGCTGAACCAGAATTACACCGAATTTGGCAGGAATGTGCATGTTGGTCCAACAAGTGACTTCTGGTGATTTGGTGTAAATCCGTTCAGTAGTTGCGGAGTTATATAAAGGTTAAAGGTTTTTCAGATATCTCCTGAGATCTGATTGACTGCCAGCACTTCAAACCACGAAGTGTTGGCAGCCATCCTGTGACTAGGTTGAACTGTGTGACAGGAAAAAACATTAAAAATAAAGAAAAGGGGCAGGGTAAAATACACCCTGAACCGCTAGGCCTCTTGTGGGGGTCCTGCAGAAGCAGAAAAACATTTGTAAAAAATGTTTGGCAGGAGTTGCGCTGGATCCGCGACTCCCGCTGAATTTTTTTCACAAATGAAGCAGTGGCTCCCACGCTTATTTATTACTAAGCCCCAGGTTGGGCCAGCTCCGCTATGTCTCAGGGTGCCCACCCCACGGGACATAGCTTATTTGCTGTGGCTTGTCAGAAGCTTTACCGCTCCTGTTAAATCACAGCAACACTGCTCCGCTTTCAAAAAACGAATGCATTAAAAATGCTCTTGATTCTTGGAAGCGAGGCAGAATTGGTTTCACAGAAAGGAAGCTGCATGTTTAGCAGCTCCCTGTCTGTGAAATCAATACCAGCTCCCACAGGACACGGGGAGTCTGCAGGGACTGCAGGAGCCTTGAAGCTCCCTTACAAATGTCAATGGTTGCCCTTTGGTGCGAGTAGGGCACCCAAAATGGGGGCAGGTCTTGGAGAATGGGGGCCAAGGGGCCAAAATAGGCACGGGATGGCAGCTTCGCTGCTCCCGTCCCTTCTTTTTCAATTTAAAAAAAAAACAAATGAAAAAGCAGCACCCGAGGGATGAGGTCCCTGGGGCGAAATCAGCCCAGGGAGGGGGGCTTCCTCACTGATTGAATAAAGCCTGGCCCTGGGGGATTTGGTCCCCAGGGCCAAAAATGGCACGGGGAAGGGGGGCCATGCAGCCCCCTTCCTTAAAAAAGCATAAATACAAATAAAACATAAATAAGCCTCCGGCATGTTGCCGGAGGCCACACCCCCTTCACCACTGCGATGCAAAAACACCTCCTGGTGCACTGCTGGTTGGGGGATTAAGTTTCCTTGGGTCCAGAGGGTCCTTGAGGGCCAACAAGCCCTCCTATTACCTCCAGTAAGTCCCACACAGCGGGATTGCTGAGAGGTCTTTGGAGGCCACGCCCCCTTTTTCCACCACTCTGCAAACGTGACCCTTGGCGTACTGCTGGTTGGGGAATGAATTCCACTTTGCTCCTAAGCTCCTCAGGACTAAAGTAGACTTCTTCTCCCAACCAGTAGTGCGCCAGGAGGCACGTTTGCAGTGTGGTAGAGGAAGGGGAGTAGCCAACGAAAACCTTTCCGCAGTCCTGCTGTGTGGGAGTTGCTTGAGTTAACAGGAAAGGTTTTTGGACCCCAAGGACTCTCAAGAGCCTAGGTAACTTCATCGCCCAACTAGTAGTGCAGAGTGATGGAGAAGGGGGGTGTGGCCTTAGAGAACCTCTCCGCAGTCCTGCTGTGTGAGATGTACTGGAGTAACAGGAGGGTTAGTGGGCCAACTGCCTCTCCTGTGTCCCCCAGTAATTCCCATACTGCTGGATTGATAAGAGGCCTCCACCACTCTGCAAACGTGGCTACTTGCGCACTAATGGTGGATGAAGCCTGTGAGAAAGTGGCTCTGTATATACTGTTCCCTAATAGGTACAGGGTGTACAGAGTCCACAGTCCCCCAGAGGCTGATAGAGGTCAAAGTTAGGTATGACCTTACTCTCAAAAGTGGTAGCTTGGTCGAGCAGTAAGGCAGTACCAGAGGACAGTGTAAAGCATTTATTGTACACACTCAGTCAGCAAATGGTTTCACACACTCAATAACTGAACTCTAGGCCAATGGTTTGTATATATAAAATATATGCTTGTTTTATTTTTAGAACCACAAAGGGGGTAAAAATATACTTTCTCAGAATGAGAGGTTGAATATAAATACTTTTGTTTGAAGCAATAAATTTGTGTAAACAGTCACAGTTGGTTGCAATAAACAATCCTATTTCCTAAACATAACAATGCATTGAGCTCAATGGTAAATTCAGGTTATTTGTAATAAATTACTTTTCAGATTACTTTTGGAATTCCAGGTCTGGCTCCTAGAACCAGCCTGGGGTCAGTATTCAGAATCAAGTGATGAAAGTCGACTTAATAACTGTAATGATTTTTAAATAATATTTAGCTATTTCAAAAGTTAGCACTTAGAAAATATTTCACAGAAAACATTCAATGGATCCCTATGGCAAGAAATTCAAATTGCAGGTAGAGTACTTTATCGTTACTTTAGTAATCCAGGACTGGGTGCCTAGACCCAGGACTGGGGTCCTTATCAAAAGCAGGTAAGTAATTTCGTTTGCAGAAATGGTACGATTTTAAAAGAATATTTCAAATTTGCAAAAGTAGACACTTAGAAGAAATTTCACAGAAAAGCAGACAATGGTTTCCTACGGGAGAAAAATGAGTTAGAGGTAAGTATAGTTGTGAACACTTTTCAGAGTCAGGGCTGGGCACCAAGATCCAGCACTGGGAGCTCACCTAGGAGCAGGTGAGTAAATTCTGGGTCGCAGGGCGCCGGGTGCAGGGGTGCCTTTTGACGTCGGGAATCTTACCCTCTGGTTGATCGCGGCTGGGGTGGCACTTGGTTCTGAGGCTGCAGGCTTCTTCCGGGATGTCGAGGGGGGTCCTTGGGTGCCGGACTCTGGGTCACAGTCGCCGTGGGGTCGTCCTCTGGGTCTTTGTCCACTCCGGCACTGGCCAGGCTTGGCTGGTGCAGAGTGTGTTGGGTCCGCGGTCCCGGGCTGGTGCCAGGGATAGCAAATAGGTTTCTTGAGTAGAGCCTCTACTCGTGGGAGTCCCAGGGGCTTAGAGCTAAAAGGTAGCCAGGTCCTCCGGGGTTGGTGAGGTTGCTGGCCACGTGGGATGCCGCGCTGGTGCAGGTTCGAGAGTCGACAGGCCGGTAGGGCTGGGGCCAAAGCAGTTGGAGTCTTCTTCTCTTTTTAGCAGCTGCAGGGCAGGTCTTTGTTCTTCTCGCTCTTCTTGTCGTTTTCTAACTGGAATCTAAGGAAGGAAGGTTCAGGGTGCCCCTAAATACTAGATTTAGGGGCGTTACAGGTAGGTGAAGGCCAGTGACCAATGGGTCCTTGTCCTGGGGTGGGTACACCCCCTATCCTGCCTCTCTCCTGTGGGAGGGGGGCAGTAGCCTAATCCTGATAGGGTAGGGCCTCCCATCTTCAAGATGGCGAGAGCCCGAAGATGTGCTTCACCTCGCCTCCCCCACCTGAGGGGTGGGGTGGGCAGGCTGGCACATCCCCTGTCCTTGTATGGGGTTTCCGGCCAAGCTTCCCGCCAGAGTGGGGGGTTGCAGTGGCCTGGGGAAACTCCAAATGGCGGCATGCCTTTGAAGCTTCCCTTTGCTCATCCTGGGGGAGGAGATTTCTCACCTCACCCAGGATGTGCATTGTTGCAGGCCCGGGAGAGCAGGGGCTCTCCCACCCAGGGGTCCAGCAACGTGTCTGCTGTGTGGCAGCCTGGGCAGCCTCAGAGCAGACGTGGATTGTAAGTTAGCTGTTAGGGGGCATCTTCTAAGATGCCCTCTGGGGTGCTTAGTACATTAAATCCTACACTGGCATCAGTGTGGGTTCAATGTGCTGAGAAGTTTGATACCAAACTTCCCAGGCTTCAGTGTTGCCAATATGGTGCTGTGGAGCTCGTGTTTGACAAGCTCTCAGCACCATGTATTCTTAAATGACAGCACTGCACTTACAGTGCCCAGGAATGGACCCGGGTACTGTAGGGGCACAGGGCTCCTGCTCCTGTGCCCACACCATAGGCGTAATGCACCCAGCTAGAGGGGTGGCTGACATATGCCTTGGCAGTGTAGGTGATGGGCATGGTACACAGTAATGTGTGCCATGTCGACTCTTTGTTTTGTCCTGCACCCAGACACTCAGCCTGCAAGGGCAGTGTGTGTGTAAGGGTACAGGGCCTCTAAGGGTGGCACAATGAGTGCTGCAGCCCTTAGAGGCCTTCCCTGGTCACAAGGCCCTGGGTACCTAGGGTACCATTTACTAGGGGCTGACATGTGGCTAGGGTTTGCCAATTTGGAGTTTGTGTGGTTTAAGGAAGGAACATAGGCCCTGGGCACCTGATTGGCAGGAACCCAGGGTACACTCAATCGAAGTACATTCAGCAATTTAGCAAAAAGTGGGGGCATACCATGCAAGAAAGATGGCACTTTCTCACAAAGTCCACTTTACTCCTGAGGTACCTCCTCTCACCCACACACTTAGACACCCTTACAGGTACCCAGACAGCTAATCACTCACCCATACAGTCACACATGTGGCCTCTCACATACAGCCACTTAGACACCAGCTGACAGACTGATACAGACATTCACACAACCATTCACTCACCCATACATTCACTGAGACACCAAATCACTCACTTATACAGTCAGTCACGCACCTACTGAATTATCCATACAGGCACTCGTGCACCCACTAATTCACCTATACATCTTCGTACATATATTTAACATTCATAAACTTTTCAAAAACAGTCACTGTATGATGTCATCAGTGATGTCACTGACCATGTTATGAGTGATGTAATATGAGGTCATAAGCAGTGCATTGCGGGGGCGCGAGTTAACTGCTGAATTTCCCTGGTTTTGTACTAGTGAAATCTGAGCCTAACTGTAACGTCCCTGTAACCTTTCGTTTTTTCAGTGAATTTATATGTATGTATATGTAAATAGATGTGTAAAAGAAAAATATATATATTTTCATTCATTGAAAAAAAAAAAAAGATTATAGTAACGTTATTGTTGGGTGAATGTCAGTGACCACATTTATGTTATAAACTTAAAAAAATAAATAACACGTAATTCACCAGTTATAGTTCTCATGTGGCGTTAATAATGTATACAACTGTTCACAAAAAGGCAAGTTACTCGAAATACTCAGCGTCTGTTCCAAAATTAATGCCCTACGATGGACAGCTTTTATCTGTATCAAACCACTCCTAGTCATCGAACCTACATTGAGAAATGAAGTTGATATGAGTAGAGAAGTGGGTACTGTAAACAGCATTCACTCTATGGAGAGAGTTTACTCTGCCACACTGTTTGCAGACTGTGAATTTCTCATGAGAAATAACCATCAAAAGTCTCTACTAAGAATAGTGTACACTCTATGCAACACTTGTCAAAAAAGACGCTATTTGCTTAAAATAACAAAGGTCTTTAGGTGCTAAAGATTATACTACATGCAGCCTTCATACTCTGGTGAAAACTTTACAAATAGCCCATCTTATGAAGCAAAACAAGCACATGTACATAGATTAGTACCTGGTCCACACAGTCTTGTGTATTATGTAGAAATTATCTTGCTGAGACAATTCTATCTAATAACTCAAGGCAACTTACAATACTTAATATCTAGTACGTAGAATCTTTGCTCTGTTGCATCTGTAGAGTCAAGCTGGGCTTGTCCCAGGCACACCGTCTCTGCCTCCTGGCGGACCTGCTCCTGATAGATTTTGAGAAGGCCTTTGATCCGCTCGATTGGTCTTTCTGGATTATGGTCATGGAACGTATGGGGCTTGGCCCCTGTCTGGCCAGGACTATTAAGCTTTTGTACTCTGACCCATTGGCACAGGTTTGCATCAATGAGTCTGTCTCCGCTCCCTTCCCTATTAGTTGTGGGTCCAGCCAGAGTTGCCCTCGCTCCTCCCTCACCATTGACCTTTGATGTGGCTCCTGCGGTGTGACGCTGGGGTACAGGGTTAGTCGTGGGACGATGGTCTGGAAGAGCATATTGCTCTTTACGAACATGACGTTCTGCTCTTCTTTGTAAACACGCAATCCTTAGGCCTCCGACGTATGGAACTTTCGAGCATTTATGATGAGGCCTCCACGTTAACATAGCGAAATAGCTGATCATGCCAGGTACGGGGCGACTCAGGTGTTTGTCCTTGCCAATCTGCCGATGCCTGACTTTCCAGTATCTGGGTATACATATTTCTTTGCTTTCCAAGCTTTCCTGGGCTCTTAATCTGTGCCCCCGGATGGCTAAAATGAAGAAGGACCTTCAGCAATTAGGTCATTTGCCCCTCCAGGTCCTCGGGCATGTGCCCTCTTGAAAATGATGGTGCTTCCTTGATTCCTTTTTGACTTCCAGAATTATCCCCTCCCTGTCACCGCCCAATGGTTTATGGTCCTTCACTCCATCATTCGTTCCTTCCTTTGGGCAGGGGTTTGGCCTTGCATTGCCTTCAACAGTTGCAGAGAGTCCTGCTACGATGGGGGTGTGGGGATGGCAGACCTGCACCATTACTAAATTGCCTCCCAGGTGGTTGTAGTGAGTGACTGGCTTAATTTTGGTTGGAATGACCCAGCCTATCTGGCCGAGTTGTCCTTGTTGGGATGAGACCAAATTATAGGCATTCTGTACGGTTACCCGATTCCTTGGTCCTGTGTGGACGTTACACATCCGGTCTTGAGCTGGAGGGCGAAGCTCCGCCTTACAGGCTGGGATCGCAGACTGGCCTGCATCTCTGGTTGGGCACAAAGGCTACATCACATCACAGTGCAGGCCTGGACGGGGGATTTCCCTGCTCGTGCATTTCTGGTCCAGAGTCCTCATGCGGATGTTCCATGCTTGACAGGAACAATATCAACTTTCAATTACTCATTTTCACACGTACCAGCAAATACGTTACGCCCTTATGACTTGCCTCCCCTTGGACACTGCGGTCCCGGACTTTAGTCCTTTGGTGGCTAAATTGTTGACTGGCTGGCTTACTCGGTTCAATATCACATTTTTACTGTTCTCTGGTCATTAACTCTCCTAACTGGTTTGCGAGGCTGAGACAGGTGGGAGGTGTGGGTTGGGAAACTGGGCGACACTGATTGGTAGACCACCAGAAAAGCCCAGCGAAAACTGGCCATCACCACACGCCTCAGGTTGATCCAACTCCATTATCTCCATCTAACCTATAGAACGCCCCAGTGGCTCGAACAGGTAGGTAGGATTTTGCAGGCCAAATGTTTTCGCTGGTCAGCAGCGGACGCAGACTTGTATCACGTGGTTTGGTCCTTCTGGCATTGGCCTCATACTGGCTCGTGATAGAGCGAAAAATCTAGTCAGTCGTGCCTGACCCTTGGATCTCTCCCCAAGAGTTGCCCTCCTGGGCCTGCTGGAGGACCTGGTGGGGCCGAGCCTGATATGTGCTTGCTAAGAGTGATATTGCCCCGGGGATGGAATAAGAAAACCCCTACTTCGATGACTGCCTGGCAGGCAGGACTGAACTGTTGTGCCTAACAGGAGAGGCCTATTTACTTGGCCCGGTGATGTCTACAGAAGCATTGGGAAATTTGGAAGAAATGGTGATGCTTCCATTGGTTTGGGGTTGTATGAATGATGGTACTGAATGTGTCTTTAGAGGGGCGGTATGTAGCAGGGTATGTTTGACTGTACTGTTCTCTTTCTATGTACAAAACATTCAATTTTTTTTTTTTTTAATTCGTAACCCTGTTCCAAAACGTCGTCTTCAGAACCAAAACCCTTGTGTGGAACAGGCTGAACACAAGTCAGCAACAGCCGCCTGCACATACTTGCTCTTCAATACAAAGATTTATAATGTGTTACATGCTGCTACACACCTATGATGCGTTAGGAGCACATGCTTTTTGTAAACGCGCCTTTTTGCTGGATGCAGGCTGTTCAAAATTAGGTAGAAAACTAATATGATAGCTACCTGCCACTATGTAAACTATATAACAAACACACTCATTGGATGATGTAATGTGTGATGTAATATGTGAGGTCATAAGCAGTGCATGGCAGGGGCGCGATGCGTAGTTTTTGTTAGTTCCAAACATTAATGTTGTCACTGACCTAGTCACCTAACTAGAACGTTACTTTAACTTTGTTTTGTTTTTTAGTGAATTTAAGGCTTTTTTTTATTTTAGCAAACAGTTTTATGATCATACTACCTTTGCTTTAAGCTTTGTTTTTTTCCAGTGAATTTCTACGTTTTTCTCAACAAAGTAATTTTTTATTCCTTTACGTAAAGTCAACCCCCCTCCTCGAACAGCCACATCTCCAACAAGCAGCCAACCACACACTTTGCACGACCTTTATAATAATATAATAATAATCCACATTTGTAAAGCGCGAACAATCACCCTAAAGGTCTCTAGGCGCTGGGGGCCATCGGGAAGATTATGCAAGCTATTGCCCAGAGTCACATGGTGCTGGGCTAATCTGCTGCCGGCGATCGAACCGGGATCCCCAGATTCTGGAGTCAGTCGCCCTGGCCGCGGCGCCTCACCTCTTCCCGCAACTGCAAGCCCCAGATACCCAATCCGGGGCTAAATACAAGAAAAAAGGGAGAGGGGCTGTGTGGACCCCTCATTAAGCCCTTGGGACCCCATCCCTATCGAGCTGTTTAAAACCAATATTATTAAAGGGAAGGGGGGCCACGTGGCCCCCATCCCAAACCTACTATGTCCCTGGGAATCCCATCTCACAGGGCATTATATATTATAAAGGGGAGGATGGCCGCTTAACCCCCCCACTGATGGCCGCTTGACCCCCCACTCCCTGAGTTTCTTTAGGCCCTAAGGACTCCATCCCCAGGGCCTTTTTTTGTTTTAAGGCATGGGGATGCATGCCCCCCCACCGCGAGCCTTATTAGGCCATGAGGAACCCCCCCCCCCCGGTCTTGTAATTAATTAAGGGCAAGAGGAATGCAGGTTCTCCGTATGCCGTTAAAAAGCCCAGAGGACCTCATCCCCCAGGGTCACTACTTTGCTTAAAGGGGAGGGGAGTTCGGCCCCCCTCCCTGAGCAGTTTTTGGCCCTGGGGACCCCATCCTCAAGGGCCCGCATTATTTCAAGGCTAGTGCCCGCCCAGAACACCTACCATGCTACTTGTGCTGCTCCTGCCGAACAGGAGCAATCTCTTGATCTGTTTGCCTGCCTGCATAAGTGCAGGCAGAGAAACAGATCTCAAGTCAGCTCCCAGTCAGCTTCAGTATTTTTAAAGCTTCCGCCTTCAGGGAGCAGACTTTGTGCTTGCTCCTGTGTGGTGGGAGATTAAAAACCGGTTTCACTGCCCTCACAGGTGCAGGCAGGGAAACCGCTGTGTCCTGTGGGTAGGCTCCCTGGTACACAGCATGTGAGCCGGGCCAGGGGATGAGATCCCCGGAGCCATAGAAGGCTTGTGTTGGCTGACTGGGTGCCCCCCCTCGCTTTTAAAAAATGTAATAGGCCCAGGGTGGTGAGGTCCCCGGGCCTTTAGAGGCTTGGTGAGTGAGGCCGCACGGCCCCCTCCACTCTTTGAGAAATTTTGGCCCTGGGGAGTGGGCGTTACGGCACCCTCCCCTTTTATTAATTTTGGCCCCGGGGTGTGCTCCCCCGGGAAACAACCTTTACGCCTTTAAGCACGCATATTTTTACTGTGAATATGCATTTACAACCCATGCCAATACAAAGCATATAAGTTAAGTTGGGGGGACTCCCCCCCACAAATACATTGTTTTTAAATCTAAAAACAATGCGTGGTATTAGCATGCGTTGTAAATGGATATTCACTGTAAAAACATGCGTGCTAATAAATGTGTGGCAAAAGCATGCAATGCATTTACCTGCGTTGTACCATCGTTCTACCGCTCCCCCAGACCTATAAGGGCTCAGAGAGGGTCTGTGTGCCTCTTTTCCCTTAAACAGAAAAGCTCCCCTAGCTGCCCCCCGCTTTTGTGATGCAGCAGGATCGTGGCTGAAACTACCCTTTAAAAAAAAAAAAAAAATTATCCCTCTGGGCCTCCTTCCTGTGGGACATGGTATCCCTACCCAGCCCCCTAATTTAATTTTTAAGTTCAGGACAGAAAAGAGTCTTTTAATGGCTGCCAGCATAATTTTTCTCATGAAGCTAGCAGCCAGTAAGTCTGACTCTTGCGGGAGCGGGATAGCCCAAGGGGCCAATCAGAGCTCTCTTTTTTTTAAAATAGGGTTGGGGGACTTTTGCGGGAGTCCCTCGAACTTAACTGTCCAGATATACAAATATTTTTTAACTTTAATTTCTCAAAAAAGCACAGAACGGATTTACAACAAATCACAAAAAGCACAATCTGCAGACTGAGTTTTAGCTTCATGGCAAATTTGCTGTAATTTCATTCAACAGTTTTTGGTTTAGCCCTGTCTCAAGAAGCCTTTTTCTCAACTCCCTGCTTGACTGATGACCCTGAAACATTCCATGCACAAACTAGTAAAAAAGTAACACCTTTTTGGAAAGTTGTGTGGAGATTTGTCAGATGGTGCCAATGTTACTAGCAACACAAAGTTTTTCCTATGGAACAGCTGACCTAACTATAACTACCCTGTTCCATCTACACTGGGTAAGATAGATAGATATATGTATATCTATCCTAACTATAACATCCCAGTAACCTTTGGTTTATCCAGTGAATATATAAATATGTTCACTAAAAAAACTAAAGGTTACATGGATGTTATAGTTAGGCTGACATTTCTCTTGTACAAAACCAGAGAAATTTACGCCGTTATAGTTAGCGAACTATAACTCGCCCCCACAATGCTGTGCTTTGACCTCACATTTTACATCACTCATGACCTGGTCAGTGACCTCACTCAAGACATCTCAAATTACTTTATTTATGACATCATCCAGTGACTGAGTGTTTTTAAAAAATGTGAGTGTTAAATATACAAAGGTGCACTGATAAATCAGTGGGTGTATGAGTGCCTGTATAAATGATTCAGTGGGTTCGTGACTGGCGGTCTAAGTGAGTGATTAGGTGTCTCGGTGAATGTTGGGTGAGGGACTAGGTTGTGTGAATGTCTGTATCCGTCTGTTAGTTGGTGTCTAAGTGGCTGTATGGGTTGTTGAGTGGGTATGTGAGTGGCTGTAGGGGTGATTGATTGGTTGTCTGAGTACCTGTATGGGTGTATGAATGTCTGTGTGGGTGGGTGAGGGCATGTGTCACTACCTACCTGCATGGATGAGTGAGTGGGTGAGTCAGCGGCTGTATGGGTTAGTGAGCAAGTCTGAGGGGCTGTATGGGCGACTGTGTGTGTCTATGGCTGTCAGTGAGTGAACGGATGTGTCAGTGGTATATGGGGAGTAACTGCATATGTGAAAGGCAGTATAGGTGAGTGTTGGAGTATATAAGGGATTGCATGTGTGAGTATGTGATTGTGAGAGTGGCTGTATGGATGAGTGTGTTTTGTCAGTGACTGTACAAGTGCGTGAGTATGTATTACTAGCTGGATGAATAAGTGAGTTGGTGTGCCTATAACTGTATAGGCGAGTAAGTGACTGTGATCGATTCTATGGATGAGTGAGTAGTGAGTAGTTCTATAGGGGACTGACAGTGGTGAGTGGCTTTATGGGTGTATGAGTGGATATATCAGGGGCTATATTAGTGAGTTTGTGTATGAGTGGCTGTATGGTGACTAGGTGGATGTTTGTGTAGGTCTATGAATCAGTAGGTAGTTGTGTCAATGGTTTTCAGAATGGTAGTGTGGAAGGTTATATGGGGGTGTGAGTGGGTGCATCAGATTCTGTGGGTAATGTGGTCAGTGATGTCACTGGCAGTGTCATGAGTGAAGTAATATGTGAGGTCATAAGCAGTGCATTGTGGGGGTGCAAGTTAGTTACCTCAGCTAAGTAGAACTGCTGAATTTCTCTGGTTTTGTACAAGTGAAATGTTAATCTAACTATAACGTCCCTGTAACCTTTGTTTTTTTTCAGTAAATTTCTATGGTTTTAAAAAAAATTATAGTTCGTTACTATAAAGTCCCTGTAACCTTTGGTTGTTTCAGAGAATTTCTAATGTTTTTTTCATTCAACCTCTTAATTGTAACATCTTATTTTTTTTTTTGTGAGCCTCTAAGAGTTTTGTATTTTTTTTCTATGATTGGATATTGTGTATTATATTTGTTATATACCACTAATTTTTTGATTTGGTATGTGTTTATCAGAAAGTACATTAATAACCGATTTTATATTTAACAATTTTGGGAGTAGGCACAACATTGTCGCATTTACTGTGGCGAATCTGTGATCAGTAAATGTATTTCACATGCTTAAAAATACAGTTGAGAATTTTTTTTAGTTTGTCTAAATATTTAGTAATATATTTTAACTTTTCTTTCTGTGATAAATTTACAAGAACCACCTTTACACAAGAAATGTATATTCGCGACTACAGACATTGTGATAAGCGCGTGGTTTGTGCAAAGTGTAAAACTGGATGGATATATATATATATATATATATATATTCTACAGTATATTTAACAGAAGATCTTTTTAGTGTACTTTTCAAAGTAATATTATTGTTGAGTTTCCAGAAAAATCGTCCTCAAACACTATTTTTCATTTTCACGAAGACAGCGGAAGTTGCAATGACATCAGTAATCGTGATCCCCCTGGACACGTTGTGAAAAGGGAAAACAAAAGCAGACATTCAATGGCCACCAACACATCCAAAAATATTTTTATAAAAATTTAAAAAAATCAATTCTGAACATTGCACTACAAATACTACTGTATACATACTACTTTCAAAGCGTGTTTAAACTCATATTTTTCTACTAAGATTCTTTAAAAACCATCTTTCAGACCCGTTTTCCATTTTCCCGGTTATTCGGAACGTCGCAGTGATGTCGTTAACCGTGATGATCACGCCTTTTTCATAAAGTGAAAACGCATGTATCCACGCGTATTATAGTATTTAACACACTAGGGGTTTATTGCTGTACACTTCAAACTCTTGTTTTTCTAATGTATTTCTAGCACAACCATCTCTAAAGCCAATGTTCGGGGCATATGAGCTGTAGATTGCATACTTGTGCATAGATCGCCATCTAGTGTTGGCCTTGGATGTTTGCACTTTGTTTTTGTCTTGTAAGAAGTCTGTGTAGTCACGAGGTAGGCGGCGACTCCTTAGGACGAGAGTGCGCATGGGCATCGACTCCATCTCCAGGTTGTTTTTTTCCGCCATCGGGTTCGGATGTAAATTGCTGCGCTCCGGGTCGGTGTCATTCTCTATCCCCCTAAGACGTGCAATCCCTCACTGCTCGACGGTATTGTTTCGATCGCGCACCCTTTCGACACGCATCTACAAAATCAGCGAGGACTTCCATTCCGGTCGTCGATGCGGGCCTTTGGGCCCATCTGCACCACTAGGCCCTGCAGTCAATGGAAAGAACTCCATTTAAAAAATGCCCCCTGTGTGGTGCTAAATTTCCACACGGATCTCCACGAGGTCTGCAACCTTTGCCTCTGTCCAGAACACGAGGACAAAGACTGTAGGTCCTGTGCTTCCTTCAGGTCTAAGAAGACTATACACTGAGCTCGACGTCACACAATGTCTCGATCAACTGTCTCCGCACCAGACGACCTCTTTGATGCAGGCCCCGAGGGACAACAACTGGAAGAGGAAACCATCAGCGTCTCTGAGGAAGACCAGTCAGATGCCGAGGATCAGACGGTTACTCCAGGTCAACGGATCGTGAGAACCCACCTCGACCCCTCTTCCCCATCTGAAACAAAAGACAAGGCTCCTGTAACACCTTCGTCTTCGGGCTCAGGTCGACACCGAGATAAAGCTTCAGAGGTCCTACCTCCCGGCCCGGCTTCGAAGCACAAAGAAAAGCCTTCAGGCGGCTCGGGATCGAGTCAGCCTCGTACAGGTTCCGAAAAACAGCTCCCAAAAACAAGCACCGTGCCGCACATCGGCACCGAAGACTGCTTCGACGCCCATTCCTTCGGCATCAAAAGGCACCGAGGACAAGCCCTCGGGGCAGGGGGGGGGGGTGGAGGAGAAACAGAACAGTGGTATGCTACTTAGCTTTACTGGCGCTACATAGATGAATAACACATGTCACTGTCTCGCAATTGCCTTCTCTGTGACGGTGCTGCAAGGTGAGAAGAACCACCAACCTCCCCAAAACAAGAGCGCTTGGCCAACAGAATACAATGACAATCCCCAGCACACGCCAAAACTGTTTCAATTTTCTTTCACAGTGCACAATATCAGCGCAAATTATACAAAAAATATTAAGATTCTTTTTCTTTTTCCTTTTATTAAGTTGCTCTTCAGACAGCCGACACATTTTTCGCCGCATACAAGGAGAATTGGTCACGTGACTTTTTCAAGGCTGTCTTCTTGACGGAAACCTTTTATTTGTGGTGATAATTCCAACCCACAAAAGGGTTTCAGCTTCGCACGACCTGCCAAACAACCGTTATTCTATATCCAGGGATCCTGATATGTCCCAATATCACAAGCGTGAGTCAGACTGATTTTCTACCGGAAGTCGTGTCGTGTGTATCGCAGAGTACAGAACACCACTCGGCGATACAGACATCCGGTAGAAAACGGTTGTTTGGGACGTCGTGAAAAACTGAAACTAGGTCGTGTAACAGCCATACCACCTAGAAAGAGGAAATTGGACACTTCAAACACCTGAGGTACCGTCAAAGAAGAAAGACATAGCAACTTTGCCTTTCAGGCCCTTCTCCCTGCCACCTCTTCCAATTATACCACTTTCTCCAGTACACTCTCTACTACCTCCTTCACCTGCACCACAAGAGGATGAGGATGACTTTGGGGGTGGGGGTGGGGATGGAGATGAAGATGTAGACCCACAAGGGGATGATGATGATGACGACGACATCCACAGCATCCCACCACCTGACCCCTGGGATGATTGTCCCAGATATACCTGAGCCAGACTCATGCCCATCTAAATCCTCATCTCCAGACAACAACATAGGTTTCGCACAGTTCATAGACAGGTCAGCCAAATATCATGGTGTACAATTACACTCAGACCCTCTAGAGGAAGACTTTTTAGTAGAGACTTTTACACAGTCACAAAAGTCATCAAGTATTTTACATATGTTGAAAGGTATCATTAAACATGCCCCTGATGTGTTTAAAGACCCTGTCAGGGCTAGAGTTCTTAACCCCACGGTTGATAAAAAATATAAAGCAGCTCCAAATGATCCTGCATATAGCAAAGGGCAACTTCCTCTGGATTCCATAGTTGTAACAAATGCCCGTAAGTGGGCAAATTCCCAGACACAGGTGATGCCCCTCCTCCGGATAAGGAATCAAAGTTATTAGACGCATCTGTAAACGGGTTGCGTCACAGGCAGCAAATTACTGGCGTATTGCCAACGCCCAAGCCTTGCTGGCCAGATATGATAGGGCGCATTATGATGAGCTTGAGACACTCTTGCAACATCTTCCAGACCAATATAAGGTGAAAGCTAACTACCTCATACAAGAGGGAAAGCTAATTACAAATACCTCCATCAAATGTGCTCTTGATGCAGCGGACACAGCATCTTGTGCCGTCAACACAAGCGTATTACTGCGTAGGCACGCATGGCTACACATATCTGGCTTTAAACAAGAGGTGCAGTCTCATATTCCTAATCAGCCTTTTGATCACAAACATTTATTTGGCCCTACCGTAGACACATCTTTATAAAAGATGAAAAAGGACACAAACAGCTAAATCCATGGAGGCTTACAGTTATCAACAAATAGATGCTCTCTTAATCACCCCTTCTATAGGGGCGCCTCCAAAACCATTGGGACAGATAACACTTCTTCATCATACAAAAGCCCCACTCAAACTTCCTCTAACAAAGGATATTTTAGATGGGGATACAGAGGGAATAACAACAAAGGAAGAGGCTGCAGGAATAACACCCACTCCTCTCCCAACACAAAACAGTGACTTTCTGCCACTTCCCCCGGAACATTACACTCCAGTCGGGGGAAGACTATCACAGTTCCCACCTGACTGGAACTCCATCACCACGGACAGGTGGGTGAGACAAATTATCCAGTATGGTTACTGCCTGGAACTCACCTCTACCCCCCCACACATGCCACCCAAACAATGTCTGATGTCCACAGAGCATCTTACGCGTCTGAAACAAGAGATTCTCTCTCTTACAAAAACACGCAATAGAACAGGTTCCCGCACACACCATCAAGGTACAGGGGTTTACTCCCTTTACTTTCTCATCCCAAAAAAGGAAGGCACTCTCAGGCCAATTTTAGACCTCAGAGTTAAACCTGTACATACTATCCGACCACTTTCATATGGTCACTCTTCAACAGGCCCTCCCATTGCTCCAACAATGCGATTTCCTTGCCACTTTCCATCTCAAGGACGCCTACTTTCACATTCCTGATCACCCTGCTCAGAGGAAATATCTACGGTTTGTAGTGGACGGCCAGCACTACCAGTTCAAAGTGCTCCCCTTCGGTGTGACTACAGCACCCAGAGTCTTCACAAAATGTCTTGCAGTAGTAGCAGCTCACTTGCGAAGATAACACATTCATGTGTTCCCTTATCTCGACGACTGGCTCATAAACGCCAAGTCACGCAGTGATTGTGTACACCACACACACACAACAATCCAGCTGCTGCACGACTTAGGATTCACAGTAAACCTCTCCAAGTCACATCTTCAGCCGTCCCACACCCAACGGTACCTAGGCGCCACTATAGATACTTCAAAAGCACTTGCATGCCCCAATCTAGCCAGGATAGCCACCATGCAGGCTCTCATAACAAAATTTCAACCTCAACACTCCCTTTCAGCTCGAGTGTTTATGCAACTAATAGGGACGATGGCATCTTGCATTTTAATCGTACCTCATGCAAGACTCCAAATGCATCCATTACAGGAATGCTTAGTGTGGGAGCCAGCCTCGTGGCGTGGTCCTGTTTCCCCGCGCTAAGCCGCACGAGGTCCCATGCACATCGGGACTCCTCCATCTTGGATTGCACGTCACTCCACGTGACCATCTGTATGACCCTGCTCTACCCGGCCTCGGTCCCAGCGAGGCCCGACATCGAGACGCCAACCCCTGGCCCGGGGGATACCATGTGAGCCCTTCCCACTCCCGGCGGAGGGCAGTATCGATGGGACCCCCAACCGTCTCTCCACACCTGGGTGTGACCGCCCCCCAGCTCTCTGGGGCCTGGCGCCTCTCCTGCTGGGCGTCTGGCCGCTCCCTACCCGGCCTCTCCGCCCCCTCCGGGCGCATGGGTCCGGACATCAAAGGGCTCCCGTCCTATATCTGGGGCGACCCGACAACAGGGCAGTAGTTGTATCCTGGAGTCAAGAGCCCTGCTGATCGGATCGCGGCTGACCCTACGGAAGAAGACTCACCCGGAACCACCACTTGAGCCCTGCTGACGACGTCGCGGCTCCACCGTGCTTAAAGACCTTCACGAACCTTTGGGGCCCTGCTGACGCTGTCGCGGCCCGACCTTGTTGAACCTTACCACCTGAGCCCAGCTGACCTCGTCGCGGCTCGACCGAAGCGGACCTACCACCAGAGCCCTGCTGACCGTGTCGCGGCTCGACCTAAGCGGAACTACCATCCGAGCCCTGCAGACGCCGTCGCGGCTCTCCACGTCCGAGCCGCTCTGAGACCAGCATCCAAGGTCTGGCACAGAGCCCTCCCGTACCTGGTTGGTACTAAGACTGTCCCGCTACCCTATCCTCTTAACGAACATTGAGACTCTGATAGGATCCCTCGATCCCTCTGTAAATATTGCCCGTATTACTGCCGATAAAGAATCCAATCTTGCAACTGCTATTGAGTCCTGTGTGGTGGTGTTACTGGGCCTAGTACGATCCTAGGAGAAGGACCTCCCCGAGGGGGCTTCTCAGCGGCGCTCGGCTGTACCTTTGCGGTAGGAAGGTGCCCGGAATAGTCTCCCCGACTACCCGGTGCCCCTCCCTCTAACACTTAGCACAACAGTGGAACCAGGCTCAAGGTCAGCTTACAGATCTGGTGTTGGTGAACAGCCACACACATCGCTCTGCAGTGGTGGAAAAATAGTGCTTACAACAGACACATCGCTCACCGACTGGGGAGCTCATCTCCTAAACCACACCATTCAGGGTATGTGGACCCATCAGCAAAAACTACGCTACATCAATCACCTCAAATTACTGGCGGTTTTTCTAGCTTTAAAATCAGCCCAAGTACATCTAGCACACAACTGTCCTCATGCGTATGAACAATATGACAGCAATGTACTATATACAAAAACAGGGGGGAACACACACACTCCCCCACTTTCACACCTAGCGCAAAGCATATGGAGATGGGCCATTCCTCAACAAAAATACCTCCTAGCAGAACATCTTCCAGGGGAACACAATCAAATTGCGGATCTGCTCAGTCGTCAGAGACCGCAAATTCACAAATGGTAACTTCATCCTCAAGTTCTTCATCCGCTGTTTCACATGTGGGGCCACCCAGACATAGATCTGTTCGCCACACACTTAAACGCAAAATGCCCAAGCTTCGTCTCCAGGTATCGACACCCATTGTCCAAAGGCAATACGATCTGGATGAACTGGTCAGGCAGATTTGCGTACGCTTTTCGCCTCTCCCGCTCAGTCCCTTACTGGTGCGCAAGCTCAAACAGTCTCTCACAATGATCCTAGTTGCTCCAACGTGGGCCCGACAACCATGGTTCACAACCCTGCTGGAACTCTCAGTAGTTCCACACCAAAAGTTGCACCTTTGCCCAAAGCTTCTCACGCAGAACCATGGAGAGATAAGGCACCCAGATTCAGCTCAATTGAACCTAGCAGTCTGGCTCCTGAAGTCTTTGAGTTTGGTTACCTCAACCTTCCCTCAGACTGTATGAATTTCATTAAAGAGGCTAGACGTCCTACCACTAGAGCCTGCTATGCAGCTAAATGGAAAACATTTGTTATCTACTGTAATAACACAATCAATCTGCTAGATGCTTCAATCCAAAAGATTTGTTATCTCTTGCATCTACAAAAATGTAATCTGGCATACACATCTATACAATTTCATCTTGCTGCCATAGCTGCTTACCTACAAAACAGACAACACTTGTCATTGTTTAGGATGCCTGCCATCAAAGCATTCATGGAAGGACTTAAAAGAATAATTCCTCCCAGAGTTCCACCCTCTCCACAGTGGAACCTAAATATTGTCCTTACCAGACTCATGGGTCCCCCATTTGAACCTTAACATAAATGTGAATTGCAATTTCTCACATGGAAAGTAGCTTTCCTTGGAGCAATCGCATCTCTCAGAAGAGTTAGTGAACTCCAGGCATTAACCATATAATAACCATTTTTGCAAATAAATCACAAAGTGGTTCTTAGGACAAACCCAAAATTCTTACCAAAAGTCGTTTCTGCCTTCCACCTTAACCAGTCTGTTGAGCTGCCAGTCTTTTTTCCTCAACCTAACTCAGGGGCAGAACTTTTTACGTCAAAAGAGCTATCCTTTATTACATTGAAAGGACAAAAACTTTAAGAAAAACTTTTTGTAGCTTTCTCACCACCACATAAAGGCAATCCTATTTCAAAATTGGGAATTGCCAGGTGGATCGTTAAATGCATTCAAATATGCTACCAAAAAGCAAAGCATACATTACCCTTTCCCCCAGAGCGCATTCAACACGCAAACTAGGGGCTTCTATGGCATTCCTAGGGAACATTCTCATAGATGATATTTGTAAACCAGCAACATGGTCTACACCACAC